>NC_141538.1:77540000-78140000 GCF_021556685.1 Rattus norvegicus
CGTGCGCGCGCATGTAGAGGAAAGATAGCAGGCACATGCATGCTCACGTCAGAGGTCAGAGATTGATTTCGGGTATCTCCTTCCAGCACGTTCCACCTTTACCTTTTGTTGATTTTTGAGACAGGGTTTCTCTGTGTAGCCCTGGCTCTCCTGGAACTCACTGTGTAGATCAGGTTAGCCGCAAACTGTCAGAGTGCCCACCTGCCTCTGTCTCCTGAGTGCTGGGATTAAAGGCATTTGTCACTACACCTAGCCTCCATCTTCATTTTCGGAGGCAGCTCTGTCGCCGAACCTAACTCGAAATTGAATTTGCTGCCCTAGCTGCCAGCCGTCCGCGCTATTTCATTCCATTTACTTCAATTTTGCGGCATGCAATCCTTCTCCTGGCTTTTATGTGGATTCTGGGGATTCTAACTCAGGTTCTCGTGCTTACGACAAACACTTTACCTACGGAGGTATCTCCCCGTCGTCCTTTCTTCTTTTTCCTATATATGAAAAGAATCTCGGCCTGTGTAAGAATTTAATAAAGACAAAAATAGCAGATCGATTCATTGTGAACAAGTGGATTATTAAGCACTTGCAACAATGCAAAAGGAAGAAAACTAACATGAAATGACTCTTTCACAAGGGAACTGGCCCAGTGCTTATGTTTACTGCCTTTGTAATCCGGTCACTTAAAAGCATCAGTCCTCAACCTACGGGTCGTGAACCCTTTGAGGGTCAAGCAACCCTTTCACAGGGATTGCCTAAGACCATTGGAAAACACAGATATTTACATCACCATTCATAACAACACCAAAATTACAGTGATGAAAATGCACCTTCATAGAATTTTGGTAGAATTTTGTAGTTGGGGGTTCAGGACAACATGAGAACTGTATTAAAGGGTTGCAGCAATAAGAAAGTTGAGAACCACTGCTCTGAGGCCTCATCTCATCTCATCACATCAGTGGTCAGGTTTTTAACAAATTATTTCAGGGAGCACATAGACTCTGGGTAGGGGTGTGTGTGTGTGTGTGTGTGTGTGTGTGTGTGTGTGTGTGTGTGTACATGTGTGGGTGCGTGTGGTGTTCAAGAGACATGTTTGATGATAAGCACCATTATTTCTGGATGGTGTTCTAAGTCCAGGGGTTGGGTAAGATCACCATGCAGGGCCCAGGTGATGGAGAAGAGGCCTGAAGTTGGAGTTCTGGATTGGAGGGAGAGATGTCAATGGAAAAAGAGAACAGCAGTGGCCAATAAAAGCAATATGGTGTGAGTGCCTTTGAGAATGAGCTGGGAAACATGGAGGTGGGGGAGTGGGACTGGGGTGAGGAGTGGTGATGGTCATCTGGTGCTGGCCAGTGAGGAGGACACGATGTGTTTAGCTGCAGGGCTTGCTTTTGTACCAGAGCAGCAGAGCCAGGGTGAGCTGGTTGCTCTGAGTGGGCTCTTCTGCAGGCTTCCGCTTTCTCAGTGAATCTGGATGCAAGGCACTCTGCGGGCACTGAGGGAGGTGCTGGAAATCCGAAGACAGAGCTGGGCACCGAGGGAGGTGTTAGAAATCCGAAGACAGAGCAGAGGCTGTGAGGTAACCCTGCTGGGCAGCTTAAGAGTACTTGACCTGGGGAAGCATAGTCAGACCTCTGGACACCTCTGGTGTCTTCCCTGAGGTTAGGAATCCTCACTGGACAGTAAGACTTGGTAGTAAAAATCGAAGGTCGTATTTGTCCCCAGTGTCTTCAACCAGTCGGGTGTGGGTACCAGTTGATGAATTATTGGACTTCATCCGAGTCAGGTTTATCAGACCAAGATGTCACGAAGAGAGTGAGGTAAGGGAGGAGGTTAAGGCGGTTATACCCATGGTTATGGTTATTGATTCCAGAGTCTGAAGCTGACCAGAGAAGGAATTGAGGCACCAGGTAGGCAAAGGGCACTGGAATGAATGGCTTATAGCAGTATCAAAACAGCATTAGGCTTTATTCACTTCTATAAACTATATTCCTTTTTATAAACTGAATCACGTTTCCAATCCTCGATAGAAAGTTACTGTGTTAAAATATAGTAAATATTTACAGATTAAACCCCCTGTGTAATGTCACTGTTTATATTGAAATTTTTAAAGGCTTATCACAGACTATCCGGGAGAGATTAAATGAGAGGTCTTGTGGCTAAATCCTACAGCAGTCGGCAGAATGATGGTGGACGCCACATGTGAAGGAGAGGCTCTCTGGTCAAACTCCTGAGGCTGGACTTGAACACATGTCTGGTGTCCACTGTCCAAAGCAGCAACAGTCTTGAGGACGATGGTACAACTGACAACCAGTGCGATGTGCAGAGGGTCACGATTGCTAACAGGGGGCCAGAACTAGTCAGCCAGCCATCTGGATCCAAGGTCTGTGAGTCTGGAACATGGGGTGGTCGGGAGAGGAGCGCATCTTACAACTGGGGAGTGTGCATCTGAGGAGGTGTGCACAGGACTGAAACACCTAGGAAACACATGGTGGTATTCTGATCTTCCCCGCTGAGTCACCAGGTTTACATCTGGGGAGCAGGGTTGTTTACAGAGTCCAAGAGCCTAAAGAAATAACCACTGAAAGGGAAGGGCTTGAGTTCATCTTCCACTGAGGACACACTTCCCACCACAGTTTGGACTGACTCAGGCATTGGATAGGACTGAGGCCAACGGCAGGGGCACTCACAGATCCAGCTGTAGGATCTGGGAAAGGCAGGGGCAGAGGATGAGAAGAGAGACTGACGAGAAACAGCTGGTGTCTTCCCACTGAGCAGATGGAAGGCCTAAATACCGTTACACCATTTATTTCATCCTTGGTGAAATCCGTGTTTATTTCGTCTCTAGCCACATTGCTCAGTTTAACCTGAATCCGAAGAGGCTGAAGGGAAACCATGGGGCTTCCTGTTGGGCTCGTCATTTTTTTTTCTACAGTAGATGTGCACGCCACATTAGCATCCTCAAGCGGCATGCGACTCTGCCAGACCATCAAACCACCCTCTAACCCAGTAGCGTCCCTGACTTGTCTCGTGGTCTCGCTGTGTTGGAATCTTCACATCCTTGGTGTGGAAACAGCAATAGCTATCTTCTCAATGACATTTAGATAAGAGCTATCGACGTGCTGGTGGTTAGGGGTGGAAACACAATTCACAGCACAGCCGGGAGGCTTCAATGGCACGTTGGACTATAGAGGCCTTGGCCTTGCAAAAGGAACAGAGGTCAGCGCAGATTAAGTGGGCCAAATCAAATCTTTGATGGTTGAGTGATTTTCGAGAAATGATTGCAGGTCTGCACAATTTAACAAGACTGCTCATAGCGCCTGGAAATATTTTTTTTTCCCCAGAGCGGATCAGATGAAGCCAACTTTGAAAATTGGTCATTGCTGTAAATCAAGTGGCAGACTCTCACTGACCTAACTCTCTCACAGGGAGAGAAGGAAACACTACTGTGTGGCTGCTGTGGCTTGATTTGCCAAGAGCTGAGGGATCTCCACCAATGTATGAGGTTGCCCACCACTCGGCTCGGTGTAATGAATCGGGATGTCTGTGACTCTGACGCCAGCGAGACGTGTGAATCGCATAGATAGACTAAATGGTCGTACTTCCACCCCAGCTGCCAGCGGTCTCTGTTGCATCGTTCTTTCCTTGGTTAATAAATCTTGGCTCACAGCTGAAGCTTCTGCTTTTTAATGTCTAAAAGTCAGCATTTCCGGATTTCCTGCCCTCTCTTTAAAACATAGGTAGAGGCAGGCGAGGAACGCTTGGAAGAGACAGATTGCTCTGAGACCTGACCTGGATGCCTGGGTCTATGCTAGAACTGGCACCCATTCATAACGGTCCGGGTCTTTGGGAGCTCTTTCAGGCCGGTCAGGGCTCAACAAGAGGCTCAATACCTCATCTTTCTTATGTCAGGTCCACAGAGCACGCTCTGTACTCCAACTGATAAAGTCAACTGTGGTCACTACAGGATGGTTCACGGTTGCTCCCTATGGACCGATATGTACACCGAATGTCGAAGAATTGATGAAATTTCAAGTAAATAGAATCTTGAAACATCCGGGTACAGGTCGGGATATACTAAGGCCCTGGTACGGAAAGGATGAAACACTGGTTGGAGGCCGGGCTGTCGCCTCTAGACATTTTACCTGTGAGATGAGGTCAGAGTTTGGCCTTGAGTGTAGGTGGATGAGGAGTGTGGGGATGGAAGTCATTAGAAATGAGTTGTCAAGGAGTCATGGCAACAGGACTTGTGTGAGTCACCTCAGTTGACAGTGTCGGCATTTCATGTGGATTCTATGAACCAAGAGATGAAGTCATCAGCTGATATGGGGAAGTGACCGATCAATCAGTTACCGAGAAGAACTGAAAAGACCAGAGGATGAGACTTTTCTGAGGTCAGAAGGGTTGTCATATGGGAGTGTCATTAGGCACAGTCCCAAAGCCACTTCCTGATCCTGACACTGGCTGACTCAGAAGCCCATGTTCTGCAGACTGTCCCATACTTTTTTTTACCAAGTCTGAAACTAGACCGGTTTGCCTGGAGGGAGCTCATCGCGTTTCTTTAGAGAATAAATAAAATCCAAAGTATGGCCTTTACATTTTGTCTTAGCTGCATTCACCCCTGTTGAACCGTCTGATTTGGTAAATCAGTATGTTCAGAGCAAACCGGGGGAACGTAAAATGATTTAAACAAAGTGACAGCAGCACAAGGCTCCCTTAAGTAATGTAAGTTAAGCTTGTAAACGTGTGGTTGAAATTTGAATTGCAGTGAGCATTTAAACTGTGAAAGCGCTCCAGTTGGTGCTTCTGTGGTTGTCTGCTTGACCCTTGGGCACAGTCGCTGGCCTTTCAGCGTGATGTGAGGCTGCTTTTAAGGTAGGAATGCCCTGTGCATGACCATAATGTCCCGCTCTGATGCACATGTGGTGCCCAGGCTTAATCTAATGCAGACAACTGTCAGGGCAGGAAAATATAAATAGTTATAAATCACAGAGATAAAAAAATTTAACCCTCTATGATTGAAGAGTTCAGATGTCCTCATGGCTTAAAGATCTGGGGAAAAAATGCAGCAAAACAAAACAACACACACACACACACACACACACACACACACACACACACACACACACACACCGGAAACAAGAGCATACTGAACCCATGTAAGGCCAAACCCAGCAGCATGTGTCTGTAATCTCAGTACTCCTATGGTGAGATAAGAGGTGGGACAGGAGAATCACAGCCCAATGAGCCTGGCATATTCAGGGTGAGCATTGAGAGACCCCCCTGTCAGGGTGGGACCTGACTGACACCTAAGGCTGTCCTCTGACCACTGCCAACACACACGCCAAGACTAAACAGTCAAATAAAAATAAAATAAAATAAAAGGTAGAAATGCATCTCCCTGATGAACTGAATATACACTGCGCGCGCGTGTGCGTGCGTGCCTGTGTGTGTGTGTCTAAAGTGAATACAGGAAGCTAGTAGCTGCTGGCCGCAAGGGGAGGCTCAGAGGCCATCACAGAAAGCTTCATTCTGTTTTGCGACTTGACTCCATGTGCGGTGAAGGAGGTAGCGCAGCTGTAAGCCAGCTGTGTTTCATTTCGCCTTGGAAACAGGGCCCTTTGTCCAGTCCAAACGTTCTTGCCACCCCCATCCCTCAATTTCACGGACTTTGGTTCTTAGTGGAAAAGTCGTTGACACACAGGTTTGTTCTTGGAAGCAGCTGCTCAGGACTTTGGCAACCTTTCCGGGTTGAATTTAAGCCGACGAGCCATTTTGTGATATGCAATAAGGTAAAGAAGTCATTCAGTGGATTTCCCACATGGTCTGTGAGTGCCTTCGTAGCCGCACTGGGAGCCAGGCCAGATACGGGCTGGCTTCCCCGCTGAGAACATAAAGGGATGTGGCGCCCCCTCGTGGACGAAATTTCTTAACCGCATTCCTCATTTTGCAGGGATGAGAAGGCATATTAAAACATACGCTGAGTGCTTCGTAACTGTGGGCAGCTGTAAAAATGGAAGAAGTGTAAATAAAGCTTTCAGAAACTTTTTACTGCCCAGTCTCTTAATGGTGCAAATGTTGGCTGTGAGCCACAGTATCTTGTAACCTGAGGGCCGATGGAGACTCATAACACAGAACGCTGCTGTCAGGGCTCCTGTCAAATGGGGGGAGACCTGCTGACGTTGGCGCCGGCACCTGGAGAAGCTTCTGGAAGTGCTGGCATGGTCTATTTATTTTTAGCTAGGTGATGGCTACCCGAGAGCTCATTTAGCTAAATGTCGGTTTTGTTTTGTTTCTGGACACGTTTGTTTGTTGTTTTTTTTTTTGTTTTGTTTTAATGTAAATCTTTGATTACCTGTATTACTTTCTAAATTTAGAACCATTGATGGGAAAACTCAAAGACCCAAAGACATATGTGGGTGGTACAATTGGTGCTTTCAGAATAAGACACAGATACAGATGGCTCATAGTGACAGGCTTGGTATTGTCACTAGACCTTGAGTTGGTGCTGGGAAGGGAGCTCACTGGGCAAAGCACTTGATGCACATATGTGAGGACCTAGACCCATGTAAAACTGGGCGTGGTGCTTCTGTGTCAGGATGGAAGGCAGAGGCAGGGAAAACCCTGGCCGCTTGCAGCCTAGCTATCTTAGGAACACACACACACACACACACACACACACACACACACACACACACACGGAAGAGCAAGAGACCCCGTGTCTGAACAAGGCAGAAGCCAAGGACTGGTACTCATGCTGAATTATCCAAGACATATAAGACATTTAGAACTCACCTTGAAGAAAATTACACAGAAGCTTCCACATTTCCGTAATCCAGGTGAGAAATGAGTTTGTTTGTGTTTTAAGCAATAAGCTTCAACAACAAATTGATCCCGGGGGCATAATATCCTGTTAGCTATTTGGGAAACAGGAGGAGAGAAGAGTCTTGTCCAGGTTCCGGGGTTAGGTGACAGGGTCCCTGATAACCTGAACCTCTATCTCCCCCCATTTCTTTTCCATTATCACAGACAAACAGCAGGAGGAGCACAGGTCTCAGTGGCCACGCCTCCACACACGTCATCAGAAGCTGCTGGCTCTGAGAGGTCCTTGCTCCTTCCCTCTGACCCCCTCTTTCTCCCTCTCAACAACCGGATCATATGCATGTGCTATGTATGTTCGCTTTTGGGGCCCTCTCTTCTTTCTCCAAACACTGTTTATGCAGAGACCAACTGTTATAAATTAGAAGAGACAGTCTTGAGACCACAAACCACCAAAAGATCTAAGCAGATCTCTTAAATGTAAAGCCAAAGTGAGAGTCTGAGCAGCAAGAAAGGGATTGGTCCAGTATGGTGCAGGCCTTTAACTCCAGCACTGGAGAGGCAGAGGCAGGTGGATAGCTATTAGTTTGAGGCAAATCTACACAGCCAATTTCAGGCCAGCCAAGGCTGCATAATGAGACCATGTTTCAAAAAAAAAAAAAAAGGATTGGAAAAATTGGTTTATATATACTTTCATGAAAATGCTCTTCTGTAACCCATTATGATTAAAAATAATTACAGAAGGTTTAGTTTGGAATTGGGTGTAAAATAAAAAATTTGGAATCAGTTCAATGTGGTTGACATGTGCCTTAGGGTTTTATTACTGTGAAGAGGCACCATGACCAAGGCAAGTCCTAAAAAGGAAAACATTTATTTGGGGCTGGCTTACAGGTTCAGAGGTTCAGTCCATGATCATCATGGTGGGAAGCATGGCGGCATCCAGGCAGGCATGGTGCTGGATGAGGAGCTGAGAGTTCTACCTCTTGATCCACAGGCAGCAGAAGGAGACTATGCCACATTGGCCAGACTTGAACACATATGAGACCTCAAAGCCACCTACGGAGTGATGCACTTCCTCCAACAAGGCCACACCTACCCCGACAAGGCCAAACCTCCTAACAGTGCCACTCCCTGTGGCCCAAGCATTCAAATACATGACTCTCTGGGAGCCAAACCTATTCAAACCCCCACAACGTATGTGGAGCATTATATAGCTGTTGTAAATTTCTATGGGAACATGAATAGGTCACACACATGGCTTACATAAGGTCTATGCTGTGCTGTAAGACTATAGAGCAGGGCCTGGGGTTTCTTTTGGGGTTCTCTGGGCCATTGGATAAAGAATTGTCATTGGCTGCACATTAAACCAAGGACACACAACAGCCCACGGGTTGCATTGTAAGTTTATTTGTACGACACAGTCGCACAAACAGTCCTAGGCCTCAGACCCTGGATTAGACACTGTAGCTCTAGAATGCTTACAGTCATGCTTAGAACAACATGGGCAACTAAGATCAGGAGGGAACGCTTTGGGTTCTGGTATCATAGGTGTCTGTCCATCATGATGGGGAGGCGGAACTAAGCAACTCAGGCCATCCCAGTCCGGCAGGGAGTAGAGAAGGGAAGGCTGGGTATCTTCCTTCATTTTCAGTCTACCCCAGCCTCCAGGGTATGGGATGGTGCCGCTCGTATCCAGGGTGGGCCATGAGATGTTCTCAAAGACACAGAGGGATGCCTCACCCACCTTCTAGATGACTCTAGGTCCCCTCAAGTTGACAATGACTACTGAAACTCACTGGCTTCAGGAGTTGCTTGCTAAAGTTTTCCTAGTCGGTTCTTGATCTCCTAACCACGAGAGCATCCCAATTTCACTCAAGTGCCCGAGTCTATTTCAGAGCCCTGTGCTTCAGATCATTTTAGAAGTGCTCCTCTCTTTTCAAGCACAGGCTCTGTCTCCAACATGTATCACCCTCAAGGGAGATGGCACCCTTGTGAGCTTTCAAGTCGCACCAGGTCTAGCCAACCCATGGCAGGGCCCTCCTCCTGCACCGCCCCACGTAACTGAGCTCCTATTTCGTCTCACTTAGGATTGTTCACAGGCTGCTGTGTACTTCGTCTTTCATGCATTCACTCAACAAACACGAAAAGCTTATTTTTGTTGATAAAGTACTAATGATGAGAATGTGGTTATAGAAGGCATGGCTCTGGCTTCACAGGATTTGCAATACTGAAAAGATGCTCTGGGATGGATTCAGGGGCTGTAAAGACAGATCACAGTGGTGCTTTTTCTATGCTCTCTGATTAGAAATGGACTAGGGAACCCACAAAGCAGGAGTCTGTCCATGCTTGCCCCAGGCCTGCTGTCCAGCTGTTTCCGGTGCCTCCCTCTGCCAATCTTGGAGGGACTTTGTAAAATGTTCTTTTCTGTGTGTGTCAAAAATGCAGTTATCGTGGTTGGGGATTTAGCTCAGTGGTAGAGCGCTTGCCTAGCAAGCACAAGGCCCTGGGTTCGGTCCCCAGCTCTGGAAAAAAAAAAAAGAAAAGAAAAAAAATGCAGTTATTGCAGATTCTGTTGCTTACAGAGGCACTCCAGGACCAAAGGCATGAGATTTTTTTTTCAATGAAAAAAAATAGTTTTTCATAAGTTAATGTTTTTCCTTGGAGACCTGGGCACCTTTCTTATTCAGCCTCTGCTCGTGGGGCTAATTAGATTTGAAGGGTAAAATAATACCAGACTCACGGCTGTGTGTTACATGAGAAATGTATTAGTGGGGAGCCAGAGGTTCTAAGAAACGGAGCCCAGCATGGGCCTGCCCAGCAAGAAGAGGGCCGTCGTTGTAAAGACACCAGGCTATTCCTCAGAGCCAGAAACGAATGTGGCTGTGCATGACGTGAGCTCCAAAAAGTCACTAGGAATTTTTCTGTCCATCTTTTTCTCTCTGCCCCTTTCTCTCCCTCCTCATCCTCCCCTTCCTCTCTCTGCTCAGCTTCCTCTGCCTTTCTGGTGCAGGAGAGGAATCAAATGTTACCGTCCTCAGCTTCCTAACTTTCCATGTCACAATCACAGACAAACCAGCAGTTTCCTTCCCATGAGCTTTGGTCAGAATGCACTGGCAACTTGTTCTAACGTCAGTGCCGGAAGCTGCCTTTTGAGATGCTGGGTTGCCCAGGTCTATAGCCAGAGCAGCATCTCTCATCCTCGGTGGATACACCTCTGACTGGAGATGATCAGATGAGCCTCATCCTGATCCTAAATGGTGGAGCATGGTTCCATACAGCTACAGACTTGGACCTCAACAGAGTAGTTGACTTCTAGTTATAACTCCTACAAAGAATTTTGGGCCGTCCTTACCCTAGCTTAGCCTTCGTTTTCTATTTAAATGAAAAGCCCTTGAGGCAACTTTTATTTTCTTGAAAAGTCGTACAGGAAATGGAACAGGTGTGCCAGTCGTATAGTCAGACAGTGGCCACAGCGGAGACCGTTCGGGAACAGCATGGGACTTATCCTGAAGAATCTTCTGCAAGTGAGGCTGCTCACTCTTGGAGCTGGCTGCTTGATAGAAAGGTGGCCCTCCCTGGCACTGTAAGAAACCTGGGGGAGGCTCACAAAAGATTCACAGAGCACAGACACGCCGGCCTGTTTCTTACCGTGATTATCCTTGTGTATGAGTGGGGATGAGCAATAGGAATTTGAATGCTCTCATAGATAATGCTCTCTGAATTGTTTTAACAAAGAGGAGAGAAATGCTTTGCTGTGCTCTGTACTCCCCCTCTGCCTTAAAGTCTTTGAACTACAGTTTTGTGTTGCAAGAGTTCTCAAGGTCACGAGCCTGCGGAAGGTTAATGTGCCCCTCTTGTGGAAGCAATGCCAGTCACTCTAACTACAGACGTTGTGCCATTCTTCCTTGGCTCCCTCATGCCTCCTCCCTCTGTGTCCCTGGTAGATTGCCAGTGGCTGGACAGATGTCGGGGGAGCAGATTTTTTTAAATCTATGGTTAAGCACTGGAACCTGGTTAGGGGTGTGATTCTGGGGCTCCCTCTGCTTCTCCAGGGGCAGCTGTTGGTGCTGATCCGTGCTTACCTCTGCCTTTGTCACCATAGTCTCTGACACTGACACTTTTGCTTTCCAAAGTCTTCTCTGGAGTTGAGACAACAGGCTAGTTCTGACTCGGTAGAGCATGCCAAGCAGGGTCCGAATGGGCACATTTGGCCCTTTCCATCTCTAGGGCCATTGTCTCCAGCAGGATCCTTTGGTTAAAGTCTTATGCCGCTTTGACAGTTACATGACTGGTTTTGGGGCTAATAGTTGGTGACATTGAGCCATCCAAAAACAGGTAAATGTCCATCTAGGACCCATGACCCAAGTCTAGACACGTATAACTTTTACATATCAAATATATCATATCAAGTGTAAGATTGGATCATTAGGGCATACGTAATGATTGTGGTTGCTGTGAATGGGGTCATATTTAAGTAGGAGGTGGTAGATTTGATATTCTTAGAAAGTGTGTTTGAGACATGGCCCAGCATAGCCTATGACCAAGAATTTAGATCTAAAACAGTTCCCTTTACAGGCCAATCCACAATTATCTCTTAAAATATATCATGAATTAGTATACATGTCCAAAGAACTTAGAAAAAGACGTGTTGGAATCCTAGCAAGGGAGATAATACAGAACTCTAAAACCAAATTTAGAACACAGTGTTGTTCTGTTTTTTCAGCCATGAATATTAATGCTTGGACAAGGCACTCTTAGTCAGGCCATAAGTAGCTGCCAACGTGTTTCATTCAGGAAGTCTCCTGGAGAGGTTCTTGGACCTTCAGGGGTTTTAGGAGATAATAGCAACACTACTCTATAATGTATGATTATACTGGAAAACACATTGTGATACAGTTGTAATTACTTGACTTTGCTTTATCATTTGCTTTGTTCTTGACTTGCAAAAAGGAGTCAGGGAAATAAAGTTTCTCTGGGAAAAATTGGAAGCAATGAGAAGAATAGGGAGAAGCTGGATATGGCTGAGGCCCGGTGGGCTTTCACATCTCATGTCAGAGGGCATAATTGATTCAGAGGAGCATGATATTTCTCAGTGCTGCGATCCTCAAAATATGGTCTTCCCAAGGATGCCCATCTCATCACTAAGTGAGAAAAAGCGTGAGCCCTTGCTTTGATGGATGGTGAACACCCAGTAGGATGCTATTAAGTGCCGCTAGGGCCAACAACTATTAATCACTGCTCAGGGGTACCCTACTAGGGAGCGCTAATGGTTCTTCACTTATGGGTGCTGTTGCTGATGGTAGTGGTAGTGAGACAATCAGGGTCACTCTGAACTCAAGTTGGAATTCTACTGTAGATTTTAATTAGTTCAAGGACTCAAGTTGGTCTGTTGAAAAGCCTAGCTACTGATGTGCTAAACTGCACAAAACAGAATAAGATCAAGCCAGTTGAAATTCCAGCCTAGACAGGAAGGTCCTTTCTAGGCTCCACCCCTGAGAGAGGAGCTATCAGCATTCGATAGCTGCTGGGGAGGACAGTCCGTCTTTCCTGAGGTGCTCCCCTGCTGGGTTCCCATGTTCCATTGGATGGCCCTGCCCCCATGCACGTATGGGCAGCACTAGCTAAACATAGTGGGTTATTTTTAAACAAAGAGAAAAAAGAAAGGAAGGTTCAGGAAGGAAGGAAGGAAGGAAGAAAATGAAGTTGGTACATCATGCTGAGGTTATGAAAGAAGCTGGAAGTCATTGGAGACAATACAGGGGTGGGTACAGTCATATTTTGTTTTGATAGTTCTATGAAACTGTCAATGATAGAGAAGAATTACATTGTCACTAAAAATGTAGCTGCTGGAAACTGTGGGTCTTGTCCACAGGACTGGTCCAGTCTGAGGCGCATACCACTAGAGGTTGCCCATCTCTGACATTGTCTGGAGGGCCAAGACCCAGAGGCTGGATAGCCCAGAGACTGAAGACAGAACCACACACAACTGGGGGGAAAAATCAATAAAATTCTTCCTAACAATATTCTGCTGTAGGTGGGGCCTAGCCAATTGTCACCAGACAGGCTTCATGCAGCAACTAATGGGAGCAGATGCAGAGACCCACAGCCAAACATGAGATGGAGCCCTGGGGATCCTGCTGAAGTGGGAAGAAGGCTCACAGGAGCCAGAGGAGCCATGGATACCATAAGGAAACCTACAGAATGACTAACCTGGGCGCATAGGGCCCCACAGAGTCGTAACCCAGAACCAGAAAGCCTGCATGGGACTGAGCATATACAGGTCCCCTGCATATATGTTACAGTTGTGTGGCTTAGTCTTCTTGTGAGATTGCTAACAGTGGGAGCAGGGGCTGTTTCTGACTCTTTTTCTGGCTTTGGGGACCCTTTTCCTCATACTGGGTCACCTTACCCAGCCTTAATAGGAAGAGAGATGCCTAATCTTACTGCAACTTGATATGCCCTGTTGATAGCCATGGGAGGCCTGCCCTTTTCTGAAGAGAAACAGAGGAGTAGATGGGAGCAGACAGAGGGGAGATGGGGGAGAGGGACTAGGAGGAGGGGAGGGAGGGGAAACTGTGGCAGGGACACACACACACACACACACACACACACACACACACACACACACACACACTAGCTTCTGGGCTGCTGTGATGGCTTGGCAGGTAAAAGCATTTTCTGTAAAGCCTGAAGACTAGAGTTGGATCCCAAAGTTGTCTCTGACCTCCACGTTCATATTATTACAAACATGCATGCACATGCGTGTGCACGTACACACACGCGCGCGCACGCACACACACAAATAAATAAATTGTATTTACATTTTTTTATTTTAAAAAAATCTATCAGCCATTCAATAACACCATTCCCATAACATGCCCTGTATGGAAAGGCTTCAAATTAACGAAAGGAAAGGGCAAGGGTGAGACACTGGATGCCTCAAGTGGACAATGTTTGGGAAGGTCTAAGGGCCAGCGAGATGAGATGACTCAGAGGGTAGGTACACTTGCTGCCAGGCCTGACGACCTGAGTTCAATACCTGTGCTGGAGCCATGTTGGATCTTATAAAGCTCATACACACAGCCTGCTTATGACCATTGCTTCTGTGTGCTTGGGGCTGAGCTCCTGGGCTTGATTGGCTCCCCTGTCAAGGGTCTTGTCCATGGAGAAGACTGATTCCTTCCAGCAACCAGGAATTGCCGATAGCTCTTCTTCTGTGGGTGGGACCCTGTGAGAATCCCCTCGTCTACATTAGCATGTCCGTTTGTACTGTCACTTTTAAGCCTGGCTTAGGGGGTCACTGTTGAGATTTCGGGGCTGCAACTTCCGTTCATATGTAAAGTTACCATTGTCTCAGCCGAATCTGCTTTCTCATATGTCTCAGTCCTTTGGCTCTTATAACCTTCCTGTCTTCTCCTCTGTGGTGTTCCCTGAGTTGTAGTTTAGGGGTTGCATATCTATCAGTTAGGACCAGGTGCCCCAGTTCAGTTATTATAGATTTCTGTAAATGTCTTTGTTGCAAAAGGAAGCTTTTTTTCTCCTTTTGGAGAGGTGAGTGCTACACTCGTCTATGGGTATAAGGATAAGGATGTATATTGCAGTTAGGAATTATCCTGGTTTAGAAAAGTGTTGGTACACAACACCTCCTGAATAGTAAGGAGATACAGCTACCTGGCCCAGAATTCCAGGTGTGCCTTGACCCAAATCATAGTCTACTCCTCTCCTTTTGAGTTTTTCGACTCCAGATGCAGGGCGGGAGTGTGTGTCAGGACTGATTCATGCATAAGACCCTCTGAGCTAGCACAGGATTGCCTGTCTCAGCTCTGTTTTATCCATCAAGGCATCAGCCCATGACTTATTGGCGGCACACGTGAGTAGTCTATTCATGTGAATTCATTTGATTTGTACATGATAGTTGCTGCCTTGCCCAGCTTCCGTGTCAGCCTAGAATACCGGATCACACAGGAATGACAGGTGTGTGGCGCTGTTCCTTTTTAAAAAAAAGATGTATTTATTTTTATTTTTATGGGTATACTGTAGCTGTTTTCAGACACACCAGGAGAGTGCATGGGATCCTGTTACAGACGGTTGTGAACTACCATCTGTGAATTCACCAACTGGGGAATTGAACTCAGGACCACCATCTGTGAATTCACCAACTGGGGAATTGAACTCAGGACCTTTGGAAGAGCAGTCAGTGCTCTTAACCACTGAGCCATCTCTCCAGCCCGAAGTGCAGCTGTACTACTAAACAGAAGCATTTGCTCCACTATCACCATTATTCCACAAGATTGTGATTCACTCATAAAGAAGAGCCATTCGTGCAGGCTCACTGCATTTGGATTTATGAAAAGATGGTGGGAGTTTTGACACTGAGATGAATGGGATTGTGTCTTCTGATTCTGTGGAAAGTATATGAATTTAGTAACAGGAGGGGTTGAAGAAACTGCAGACACATACCTAAAATAAGGTCAACTAATTGTAATTAGAAACGAATCTTGAAATGGCCTTGCCAGAAGATGGAGATGTGGTGACAGGGTGTCGAGATTTTTCTATGGATGGAAATGCAATTCATTTGATGACTGTGTAGCTATTGATTTCATAGCTCGTTTTCTGCCTCAGCTGTTGTTCATAGCCATTGATTAACAAATAAAAGGGGTATTACTTATGGAAACATTTCTTAAGATTAAGGAAAATTCCCTACAGTTGGTCACACTAGACGTGGATATTTGCATAGTCTGTCTCTCTCTGAGAATCCCATCTCATACCCTGTTGTCTCACATTCCGCATAAGGTCTGTGGTCACTTTCTACCAGGAGTCTTGCATTCCATCTCAGTTTGTCTCGTTAGACTCAGTGAGTTGTTTCCTTACTTGCTGTCCTGGCTTGTTTTATGTCAACCTGACACAAAGCTAAAGTCATCTGAGAGGAGGAAACAACAATTAAGAAAATGCTTCCGGGTTTGGGGATTTGGCTCAGTGGCAGAGCGCTTGCCTAGGAAGCGCAAGGCCCTGGGTTCGGTCCCCAGCTCTGAAAAAAAGAACCAAAAAAAAAAAAATGCTTCCGAAGCTGGGCATCATGATGCAGTGCATGCCTTCATTCCAGCAGGCAGAGACAGGCAGATCTCTGTGAGTTCAAGGCCAGTGTGGTCTACAAAATGACAGCCAGGACAGCTAGGGCTGTTACATAGAGATACTCTGTCTACACAAACACTGTCTACACCGAGAAACACTGTCTCAAAGAGAGAGGGGGAGGGGAGGGAGGGAAAGGGAACGGAAGGAGGAGAGGAGGAGAGGGGTAGAGAGATTGAGAGAGAGAGACCTCTATAAGACTGGGGCTAGGCTATAGACAAGACTGTAAGGCATTTTCTTAATTAGTTATTGATGGATGGACAGGGTCCGGCCACTCTGAATGGTGCTATCTGTGGGCTGGTGTCCTGGGTTCTATAAGAAAGCAAGCTGAGCAGTTCATGAGGAGGACTCCAGGAAGCAGCACCCCCTCCATGCATGGGTGCTTTGCATTAGCTCTTGCCTCCAGGATCCTGCCTTGAGTTCCTGTCTTGATGTTGATAAACTTGAAGATAGCTGTGGTTTCTAATTTCTCCATCTGCTGTAAGTTCTGGAGTAGTGGAGAAGGGAGCGTGAAGTATTTCTTCTTACAAAGGAGTTTTCTATGTTGCAATTTCTCATGTAGCCTGTTGCCGCTTTCTTTTCTTTACTAGGGCTACACAACCTCTCTCCATAGAGCATTGTTTGAGGTGTGCCTGTGCGGTTTTCAATTCAGGTCTCAGGACTGAGAGACTGAGTTGTGTTTGTTAATCTTATTCACTTACCCAAATCCCAACTGACCAATCGTGTTTATTGGAGGGTGCAGAGGATAGCCTCAGCTGTCGTTCCCCAGACATCCACCTTGATTTTTGAGGTGGTCTCTGACTAGCCTGGAGCTAGACTGGACAGAGGCTGGACTGGCTGACCAGCAGCCTCTCTGCTTCCTCAGTACTGACAAGCAGGTGCCTTTTTTTTTTTTTTTTTTTTTTTTTGGAGCTGGGGACTGAACCCAGGGCCTTGTGCTTGCTAGGCAAGCGCTCTACCACTGAGCTAAATCCCCAACCCCTAACACGTGCCATTTTACCTGATTCTTTTATGTGTGTCCTGGGGCTCAGAATTCTGCTCCTCCCATTTGCACATCAAGCACTGAACAATCTCCCTAGCCTATAAATTATTATAGTTTATGGAAAGAACTAATGTGGGTGCTGGAGGGATGGCTCAGTGGTTAAGAGCATTTGCTGTTTTTCCAGAGGACTGTGATTCAATTCCTAGCACCCACATGGCAGCTCACAACTGTCTGTAAGTCCAGCTCCAGGGAACCTGACACCCTCACACAGACAGACATACACGCAGAAGAAACACCGATGTACATAAAATAAAAATAAAATCCTAATTTTTAAGAAAAGCGAAAAACCCCTAACATTAAATAATCCTTGATTTAGAATTTGGTCATGCAGACATGTAACGTAAGTTAATTCAATTAGGGGAAAAAAAAGCAAAAAACAAAACGAAAACATAAACACTGAGAGGCAAGACTGAGAGGAAGAGAAGAACAACCTATTGAGGGAAGGGGACTGTTCCTCTACGATTGCATACTTGAATTGAGTGTGAGCTGGGAGACTCACATTCGATAGTTAACCTTCACCGTCAGCTCTACTGGCTGTCAATGGACATCTATTTGTAGTCACCTAGGAGACACAGCTCTGGGCACAGCCTTGAGGGTGTTTCTAGAGAGAATTATCTAAGGAGGGAAGCCCCATCCTAAGTATGAGTAGCCTCGATTCATGCACTGGGGTCTCAGACTGAATACAAAGGGAGGAGGAAGACAAATGCTAGCCACCCCTTTCTCCACCTCTGGTCTACCCAGATGTGAGTAAGGTCTTATTAAGACAACTATGACTGTTCTCACCAACCAGGCCCTCCCTGCCATGATGGAATGTCTCTCAAACAGTGAGTCAGAGTAAGTCCTTCCGCTCTGAGGTGCTCCTTGACAGGTTGTCACTAATACGTTCTCGAATTTGCATAAACCTCTTTTGACCCCTGTCAACTATTTTAGCCTTTAAAGAAACAGATGCTTCTCTTGTTTTTATGGTCCCTAAACACAAGTCAGCTTTCTTTGTGCATTGAGCAGAGAAATGCTGACCTGGTCCACAGTGGGGAGGAAAAGGCGTCTGTGTGGATTCCTTTTGAGACAGGGCTGGGGCTCCTGAACGCTCTAAAGGTCTTTCAAGGGTGATTTTGTTAATAACTGGCTTTCATTTTATACATTGGCTAGGAACTGAATGTGACTTTTTAAAGAGACATAGACTCCATTGACTAGGAAGCCTCTCAGATTGATGAGCCTTGTATATCATACGCTAATGCTTAAAATTCTGATCTTGGTCCAACTGCCCTGAGGACTGAGTAAAGCTGTCTGAGTAAAACCTCTTTGTCCCTGCCTTCTCTGCTTCAGCTAGATGGGTGGAGAAGGAGCTTCGAGAAACAGGAAAGACTAATGGCAGTGTACGCAGGGGGTGGAGTTTAGAATCTGCTGCATGAGCGTGTCACCTGTATTCAGGACAATCTTCTGCCGCTGAGTAACTCATCGATCTACTAACGATCCCTGAAGCTTAAAACTAGTCACAGCATCAGTTAGAATAGCGAGATCCAAAATCTCGCCCTAGCTCTCCTGGCTGCTTATAACTCGTGGGCCCAGCAGTCCTGGGTGGTTACTGGAAAGTATTGGATTTAAAACAACTTATTTCTCTGATAAGCAAACTCTAAGTCAATACAGAAATCTCATTCTGACTGCTGAATTCGTCTTTTTGTTAAGTGTGGAGGGTGGGGGGAGATCAAAAAGTTTCTCCGTTGGCTCCTTTGACTTGAGCTGTCACTTAAAATTTAAAAGCCAATTATTTTGAAGCAGCAGAGCCTTACAAATTCTAAAATCCAAACCAGATGTCGGCCAACCAGAATATAAATATTTTCTTTTGGGGAGAGTTCTGACAGACTGTGTTTCAGTCTAGTTCCAGTAGTCCACCTGAGTGAGAGACAGGGGAGGACCTCACTAACTGACGAGGCTAGGTCATCTGTAAAGGGCTTCATACCTGAAACAGCAAGGCCCCGATTCTTCTGTGGGGTTAAATTTATCATGTCCTTCTACTGTGAATTGTTCTTACTACCCAGGAAACCCCTGTCTCAAGCTAAAGCTCAGACATCTTAAAAGACTTACAAACTGTCAATTTCTGATCCATAAAATTCATAATCAGTGACAATAACACTAAGCTGGCAGCCCCGGGGTTTCCTGTATCCCAACAAACCACCCAGTGGGGTAGCAAGTTCAGCCAAGCTCCATTTCATAGATAAGCAGACTGTGGCACAAATTAAGTATTATCATGAAAGTGAAGGAAAGACGGGAGAGAGAAATCACAGCGTCTCCCTGCTCTGAGACCCACTTCCTCTATTTCCAAATCTAAGAGAATTGGGGGGGGGGGGTTGGTGCCATCCTAGATCTTCAAAATAGAAATGGCCTAAATGTGATGTGGTGCCCTGGATTGGATTTCTGGAACAGGGGCATGCAGGGTGGGGTGTTTGTGAATGGAATAAGTAGACTCCAGACCCCACCATACCACTGACATCTTGATCTTGGCAAATGCATCATGGGTATGAAAATGGCAGCATTGCAAGACACTGGTTAAAGGACATAGTGTAAGTGTCCTAGACGGTGCTCTCAACACAGAAGGAAGTCCCAACTGAGGAATTACCCAGATCAGATTACCCTGTGA
The DNA here is from genome assembly GCF_021556685.1 of Rattus norvegicus. Lineage (NCBI taxonomy): Eukaryota > Metazoa > Chordata > Mammalia > Rodentia > Muridae > Rattus > Rattus norvegicus. Next base: position 77,559,620 of record NC_141538.1, read on the forward strand.
ACATGTAGAAAACTGTCTTGATTGTTAATTCATGTAGGAGGTCAAAGCCCACCATGGGCAGCACCATTCCCTGAGAGGTGGTCCTGGGCCATATATGAAAGCTGACTAAGCATGAGCGAGAATGAGCCAGCCAGGAGTGTTCCTCCGTGATTTCAGCTTCAAGTTCCTGCTTGAGTTCTTCCCTAACATCTCCCCGTGATGGAGTGTGACCTGGAAGTATAAGAGGAGATACATCTTTTCCTCCCCTAGGTTGCTTTTGGTCTGTTTTATTTTTTGTTTGTTTGTTTTGTTTTTTTCATCACAGCAGCAGAAAGAAAACAAGAACAACTGCTTGCACTGTTACTCTACCGTTTTTACATATCTAAAATGATTTACGATTAAAGGATATTTCAGAAATGGAAACAGTTCTGCTCTTACCTATGTTCCTATGCGTGTGTGCTCGCACATGAGCATGAGTACATCGGTGCATGTGTCAAACTCCCCACTGTCTACCCACCTGGAATGCTGTATTAGTTGCTTCTCTAATGCTGTGATGAGACACCATGACCAAGGCAACTTATAGAAGAAAAAATTCCCCTGGGCTACAGTTCCAGAGGTGTAAGAGTCCATCACCATCATGGCAGGCAGACAAGGCAGCAGAAACCAGCTTGAACCCCAAGCAGGAAGCAGAGAGAACACCCTGGGAGCAGCTCAAACCTTTAAACTTTCAAAGCCTACCTCCATTGACACACTTCCTCCAACAAGGCCACCCCTCCTAAGTGTCCCCATCGAGCACCACCAACTGGAGACCAAGTGTTCAAATGCCCGAGATATCTTGTTCAAACCACCCACAAGGTATATTTGTACGAGAGGGAAGAAAGCACACACAACTGAAACTATAGTTCATGTCAGATCTCACATGTACTGAAGCAGCTTTGCATCCTGAGTGGGAGTGGGAGTCTTGTGCCTCATGAACTGAGTACTAAACAGGTGCGTGTGTGTGTGTGTGTGTGTGTGTGTGTGTGTGTGTGTGTGTGTGTATGTGTGTGTGTGTGTGTGTGTGTGTGTGTGGTGTTTCAAGAGATCAGTGATAAAAGTGTGCATAGCATGTGTTGAACCAGACTAGCCCATGTTAGCCTGGTGTGAGCATAGCATGTTAGCTGGAACATGTTGCTGCTTTCTACATGTTCCTCTCCTGTCTGGATACTGACAGTTGCAAGTTCGGGTGCATTTGCAAATGTTCTGCTTTTTCTTCCTCTTTCCCAGGAGACGCACGAGGTCCTTTGGGTCACTAGTGGGGAAAGATAGCGTAAGGACTGCACCCCTCATTTTCCTTTGTTTTCCTTGATACTGCATGTGAATACAGAGAGGCTGTTTTGCCAGGGAATTAATGACTGTGTCCTGAGAGGTGGCAGAAAGCTAAGTAAAGATTCTTCTTAATTTAGGAGAGAGTGGCTTCCCCGGGTTGCTGTGAGGTGGCTGCAGAGGTGCTCGACTCACTAAAAATGGCTCTATTAACTAGACTCGAGATTCTCTGGATTTACGGGCTGGGAGTGCTTCTCACTGTGATTGCCAGAGTCTCCAGTGGGCCAAGGCAGCGTGGTTCAGCCTGTCCTAGGTGTTTCTTACAGTGCAGTACTGGGAGAAGGAGAAGCCCTGATACCAGGCTACCAGCTTTCTAGAATAATACAGAAGTGTATTATGGGGTCAGAGTGTCCACTTCCCCCACCCCATCCATGACCTTGGGAAGAGCTGCACCAGCAGCAGCGTCCTTGCTGCACATGGAACCAACCAGTGTGATCGTGTTCACCCATTCCTCTGCTGAAGGAGTGGCTATCGTGTAGCAGACCCTTTAATGAATACAGAGCACGGCCCTGACTCAGCGAATCTTATTATAATGAGACGAAGGAATTGAAAGCAGCCAACGAGAAAACCGGGTCATTGCAGATGTGAGATACAGCCGGGTGGGAGATAAGCATGTAACAGATCGGGGCTTTAGACAGCGTGGGTTACGGTGGCTTTGAGATTGAGAACTGGGGGATGAGCGGGAGATGCATAAGTGGCATCCTGGGAGAAATGTAGGCTTCCCTCTTCATCCTTCTTCTTCTGACGTCCTGTGCAGGAACTGGAGGTGCCAGAGAGCAATGGAGATGGCTCTGGGACGAACCCCAGAGTCAGGCTGCAGAGAACCTCACAGCATTGAGATGAGGCCTGGGACCTGGGAGGTGGCTTGGTGGTTAATGTGTTTGCCCCACGAGCATGAGGACTGGAGTTCATTGTCAGGGGAGCATGGCGGCTGCCTGTGATTCCAGTCTCAGCTGAAAGGGGATGCCCCAGGGCAAGCTGCTAGCAACTAGCTGTAGCGGAGGTCTCTGGATCTGACTGAGAGACTCTGCCTCAGAGAATAAGGGGGATCAGCTATGGAGGACGTCCTAACATCAACCCTAAGCCTCCACTGAACACGTCCTTGCACCCACACATGTGTACCCCTACACATGCAAACAAAACAAAAAAACCACACTATACGTACACATGTGAGAATGGGGTGGGGAGATGAAGGTGTGTGGGTCTAGGGCCTTGACTCTAGAGCCTTTCCAATGGTGCTACTCTTTAATATAGTTTCTCATATCATGGTGACCCTGACCATAAAATTATTTTTGTTGTTACTTCATAACTATAATTTTGCTACTGTTATGAATCGTGATGTTAATATTCAATATGCAGGATACCTGATATGTGGCCCCTGTGAAAGGGTCATTCGACCCCCAAAGGGTCATACCCCAGAGGTTGAGAACTGATGCTCTAGAGGACGGGAATAGGCAGCAAGCTGATATCACGGTTGCTACCCAGGAAAATTCTAAACTGTGCCCAAGGGTGGAGAAATTAACTTGACAAGTGCTTTGTATCGCACAAGGAGTCTCTGGTTACTGTGGATCTTGCATGAGTCCCCTTGATTGGCTAAGGACTGGTCACCCTCTCTCACTGAAACCTTGACTTTGAGGAACACACAGTGTGACCGCAGGGCCCGAGAGAGACAAATAAAAGCATACCTACTCTCTTCTGTCTCTGTGTGGTCAAAATTTCTGAGTTTTTGTTATTTTGTCTGCAAGGCTATCTCTTGGTGACATGGCACACAGATAAAGTAGCGTCTGACAATTCCAGGTGCACACAGCTCTCAGTCAGAGCCCTCCTTCACACCCTCCTCCCTGCTTGCTTCTAGAACTGCGGGGTAAGGCTGGCCCTTTGCTTTCTTCTGTATAATATCATGATTGGACCAACAGTGTACCACACATCAAATACCACGCCTTCCTTCTTTAGCTCTACTGTCCCTGTTTGAATGTTGGCCAAGGAAATGTTTCATTGGTTGGACAGTTTCTATTTTTGCACAAATGTGTCTGTGGCTGATGATGTAACAGACATATGGCATTTAGTTCCACCAGAAATATGGCCCTTGAGGAGGCGGCTGCATAATGTTCTCTACATCTCTAGATCCCTGACTTAACTGCATTTGCATAAGACCCTCCCTTCATCTAAGTCCCTGTCATAGGTTTCAGGGAATTAACAGACGTCTTCTTGCAGGTGGGGATTTTTTTTTTTTTGCCAACCTCAGACAGGTGGTCTTGACACAACAAACTTACTTTGAAGTCCCTAATAAATGATAAAAATGGTATACATAACCAAGAATTATTTTTAAACATTTATGATTTATTATTGGTATTTTATTCATACATCTACTTGATATCATTATAATCCTGAGGTAGCACAAAAATCCTTGGACTGAAAGGAGCTGTGCGTTTAAGCCTTGTTACAGTCTGGAGGGGTTGTGCTGCTTCTCCTGGGGTTGTGCCCTCTGGGTTATTACTCATTTCTTCCTGCTGATTCTGTGTCACAGAGGTCAATAGGACAACCATTTGGACTGACTGCTGATCTGAGGGGTTGTGACAGAGAATTCAAGGCCAGAAGTATTTACTGCATGAACTTCTGCAGACCAAGTTTGCCCATGCCTCTACAACAAAGAATAGAGGTCAATCACACAGAATCCTCTGCAGAAGGGATGCAGAGTTTTCACCAAAATACTTTATTTTCTGGTGACGAGATGCCCAGTGTCTAGGTTATACCTGTGACCTTTTCTGCTCTCTACTCTGAGTCAGGGATCGTCTCACGATTAAAGGCAGGGTCCAGAACCCCAGACCCGGTGTTTTAGGCAGTGCCACTTGAGGCAGGCAGACCTCTCAAACCCAGCGTGCCACTTCAGCATCCAGCAGGGAATCAAAAAGCAGTGCGTTCCTCCTTATGGTTTGCTATTCTTCATAAACCTTGATTGGTTTTGGTGATCATTTTCTCTTGCCAGCTAGATAGTTTTCTTGTGTCAAAACTCAAAACTAATCTAAACAAACAAACAAACAAACACCCACAAAATCACCCCCTGCAAAAACAAAAACAAAAAACAAAGAACAACAACAACAACAACAAAAATACAAACACTCTTTACAGGGGGAAAAAAAACCACAACACAAATGAGAAATAGAAGCCTATTCTGGTGGTGGAGAGGCCACCTGACATATTTCTCCTTTTTACACTATTTTTTTAAAACTTTGGTGTGGCATCAGACCTGTATCAAATATTAATATTTGTCCTCCAGTCTCCACAGTGGTGGGGCACCTGAAGTTAAACTCTGGTTAAGGTTACTGAGGGAAGGGGAGTAGGAAGGGTCGAGCAGGGGCCGTTGTTCCTTTTGCTGGTGTGGCCTTCTTTAGCACGAAGACATCACAGGTTCTTGGTATAACTGATGACTTCTGGGCTGGCCTCAGGTTGTCATCTGCCCAGGTCAAATGTATGGCTAACCCCCAGGATGGCCTTATAGGCTCTGTCACAACCCTCAATGTCTTGCCCACTCACGGAGGTCCAGTGGGAGGTACCTGTTCTGAAAGTGGCCTGTTTCCTCCACACCTTCTTTCTGAGGTTTGAAATCGGGTGTAGCACCAGCACATTTAAGGGAATATTTGAAGTGCAAAGGTCTTCTATTTTAGCTCAAAGCCAGATTCAGTTGGACCATCTTGGTGATGTTCACCACAGATTTATACCTTCCTCCTATCTTGGCCTTCTGACCTGATTTATCATGCCTGGCCTGGGTATAAAACAGTAATCTAGGTACTGAGGTGCTCAGCTGGTAAAGAGCCTGCCTGGGGTGTGTACGAGCTTGGGTTCCTGCAGCTCACAAACGGAGGGTTGGCTGTACAGCAGTGCCATGCCAGCTGTGGGGAAGTAGAGGCAGGAGAATCTGAAGTCCAAAGCCATTCTCAGTCGCAGAGAGAGTTCAAGGTCAACCTGGGCAACTTGGGTCCTGACTCAAGAAGGAAAGAAGGAAGGAAGGAAGGAAGGAAAGAAAGAAGAAAATAGTGATCTAAACTAAGGTAGAAAAGGTCTCCTGGGAAGGGCAAACAGGCATGTGAGGTTGAGGATGAGAACTATTGCCACAAGGAGGCAGCATAGACCCTCCAGAGGGCCAAGACAACCAAGCTCTCTTCGCCTCTGTGCCTCAGACCCCACCAGCCTTTGGCAGAGACCTACACTTTGAAGAACGAAGGTATCCATGCAAATAGAAATGTGGCTGACGAATGTCAAGCCTTCTAACAAGGCTGAATGACATTCTGTTCAGTTCAGTTGTTCAGTTGACATTGAAGAAGAGCGAGCCCAGATTCACCTAAGCCAAAGTTACAGCCCAAACCGAGAGACCGTGCCCAGCAAGGACTTTCCACCTTGGCTGACATTGAAACTATCTGGGAACATTCACAACCTCCAGTACTAGACCAGTAAGATCCGAATCTCTGAGGTTAGGGCCTGGCATGTTTAATGTTTCTCATTAATGTCCCTCAGGTGATCCTAATGATTTCTTAGGATTATATACTGTGGGGAGAATTGAAGTCAAACTATGCAGGCATCAAGCTGGCTCATGCAGGTTAAATCCAGCTGCAGCTGGGAGGCGGATGTCAGTGATGGGGTCAGGGCACACTTCCATGGCTCCAACAGTCAGAGTTCTTGAATCTGGCCCCAGACTGCAGCCAGGCCTCTAGAGGACCTCCCAAGGCACCTGGCAAGAGAGTGGCAGCAAAGAAAGTTTCAATTTGGATCCCTCGGCGCCTCCCCCAGACCAGATCTCTAATTAGCTGGGCTCAGGTAGGGCTGACTCCTTTCCTGAAGAACCCCAAACCTGAGCCACAGTGCTACTGTGTGAAGGACAGAGAATCTATGGGGGAGCTCCTCCCTCCACCACCCTCCCTCCAGTCAGCTTGTTTCAATGACAAAAAGCTGAGGCAGGAGCATAGTGAGTTTGAGGCCAGCCTGGGCTGTACAGTGAGAAAAAAACCATAAACAAACAACAATAAACCCTAAGGTTGCACATGCTTTTTTTCTTCACTTTACATCCCAATTGCAGCTCCCCTCCCTGTCACCCCCTTCCACAATCCTTTCCCCATTCCCCCTCTCCTTCTCTTGTGAAAAGGTGGAGGCCCCCTAGGTAATCCCCAACCCCACCCCCACCCTGGTACAAGTGTCTGTGGGGCTAGACTTTTCCTCTTCCAGTGAGGCCAGGAAAGGCAGCCCAGTGGGGCAACAGCTTCTGGGATAGCCCCAGCTCCAGATGCTCAGGACCCATATGAAGAGTAAGTTCCACATCTGGTACATATGTGCAGGTGGGGGGGAGTGGGGCAGAGGCTAGCTTCAGCCTGTGTTAGCTCTTTGGTTGGTGGTTCAGTCTCTGAGAGCCCCAAGGGTCCAGGTTAGTTAGTTGTCTCTGTGGGTCTTCCTGTGGTCTATCCCCTTCAAGGCCCTCCTTCCTTCCCAAAACTCTTCCATTAGAGTTCCCAAGCTCCATCCACTGTTTAGCTGTGGGTCTCTGTCTCTGTCTGAGTCACCTGCTGGGTGAAGCCTCTCAGAGGACAGGCTTGCTAGACTCCCGTCTGCAAGCACAACATAGCATCATTAACAGTGTCAGGGATTGATTGGTGATTGCCCATGGTGCTTGGGTCTCTAGTTGGGCCGGTTACAGCTTGGCCATTCCCTCGGTCTCTGCTCCCCTCCCTGCATTTCTTGTACACAGGATAGATTTGGGGTTGAATGTTTGTGGGTGGGTTGGTGTCTCCATCACTCCTCTGGGGTTCCTGCCTGGCTACAGGAGGTGGCCTCTTCAGGTTCCACATCCCCAGTGCTGCTTGGACTCTGCTGTTTAAACTGAGTACTTGAGAATCAATCCTTCTCTCCCCTCCCTTCTCCTCCCCAACCCCTGGGATAGAACACTCACATATGGCCCTGGGTTTGTCCCCCATCCCTCCCAAAAAATGATAGCATTTTGATATTGAAAATGTGACTCTTAAGAGCTTTATAAAATGAATTTTAATGGCTGGATTTTATTTATTTGTTTTTGATTGATTCATCAAGACAGTCTTATTTAGGCCTAGGTTGTGTTTGGCTTGGTTCCAGGCATGAGAGTCATTTATAGTTATAAATGAGATAGACAGACAGACAAGCTCGTTATGGAGTATGAATCTTATTGACTGAGACAGTGAACAAATTTGAGGAACCCGTCAGGGGATGAGTTCTGCGAAGGTGGCTGTTATTTATCAGTCTGTTGGAGATACCAGCAGGGGTAAGAACTGCTGGCGAGGGGGCTCAGTGGGTAAAAGTACTTCCTGCCAAGCCTGATGGCCTGAGTTTGATCCCCAAAACACACATGATGGTAGAAGAGAACTGACTCCCACAACTTGTCCTTGGTCTATACACACACACACACACACACACACACACACACACAAAAACAACGCAACACACCACACACATGGGCATGCACACATACATGGCAAATAAATAAATACATGTTATAAATTGAGGGAAGTGGGTCTGGAAGAAGAGCTCAGCAGTCAAGAGCATTTGCTGCTCTTGCAGAGGATCTGGGTTCAGGTCCCAGCACCCTCTGGTGTCTTAGAACCATCAGGAACTCCAGTTCCAAGGGATCCAATGCCTTCTTCTGACCTCCAAGAATAACAGGCAGTCACATGTATCTATACACACATGCAGGCATAAAAAATACATAAACTATCTGCAGAGAGTCTAGGTCCACCCCACGCATGCTCTCTGGTCGGTGGTCCATCTCTGTGAGCGCCTACTGGTTAGTTGACTCTGTAGAGGAGCTGGGAGGAGAGGAGGGAGGGGAAGCTGCATAGGGATGTAAAGTTAATTATGTAATTAACTTAAAAATATATAAAATAAATATATGCTTAGAAACATAATGGATGGGGGGCATTTAGCCAACCCCAAAGGACAGTATCCATTTTATAAACAGAAAATGACATTTTAGTATTTCCTATTAAAAACATTGAACATTTCCCCTACATTTTATTTTTTCCTATGTCAATACATTTCTGTTTTTTTGTGACTCATATTGAGTTATGACAATTCTTTTTTTTAAAAAATGAAACTTGGTTGGGGATTTAGCTCAGTGATAAGAGTGCTTGCCTAGCAAGCGCAAGACCCTGGGTTCGGTCCCCAGCTCCGAAAAAAAAAAAAGAAAGAAAAAAGAAAAGAAAAATGAAACTTTTAACCATTTGACATACATTGCAAGTATTTTCCTAATTTAACACTGGCCTTTGAGTTATTGTGAGTCATTGGCACTATTAAAAATAGTTTAAAATTTTCCATAATAAGTATAACCAACTTTGTATTTTGTAGGTTTCTATGTATGACCTTTAAAACTGTCTTTTCCCATCCTCAGATTACACAGTCACAGCATTTTCTTGTGTTTTCACTCTTTACATGGCCCGAACCTATCCGTACGTAATTTTGGTGCTTGGAAAATGTCCTTTTGCACCATGAAGTCTCGAAATGACAGAAGAGACCAGTCTCTTAGGAGTTCAGTGGGCACAACTTGGCGGCGTGACCATTCTGATACTAATAGTTCAAGGCTTAGAAGTCAGTCTGAGCTCCCTGGAGCACGTAGTGGGATCATCCTAGATACCCACGCCCAAAGTAGCAAGCCACTGTTTGCTTTGTTGGGATGGGGGTGGAGCACTCACTATGAAGCCCGGACTGGCTCCAATGTGCCGTTCCCCTTCCTGTATCCCCGGTGCTGTACGAGTGAGCGTGTCACCACAGCCAGAGATAGAGATCCAGGACAAAGCACCAGCACATGTTCTGAGAATACGGCAGTTACCAATGAAGTGGTAGGACGTTTCTTTCATTTAAACCCCCCTTGGGGCCCCCAAAGATGACTAAAAAGGGCATAAACTGACAAAATGTAGTAGTGGAGTGAGGTTTGTCTCCTGCTTAGAATTATACCACACAGAACACAGAAAAATGGATTTTTGGGGGAGGGCAGCTTGTCCCTATTAAAGTTTTAAATGGTCATGTCTATTATTGACTCAGTAAGTCGATGTTTGAAATGCACCCTGTGGATGCCTGCACAAAAGTACACCTACAATGTGCAGAGGACAGGCCAGAAAATTCCTGTTCACGATACCAAGAGGAATACGGCGAGCTCCTAAATAATGAATCAGTGGCTAGCTATGCATCAATTAAGATCTGTCGGGGTTGGGGATTTAGCTCAGTGGTAGAGCACTTGCCTAGGAAGCGCAAGGCCCTGGGTTCGGTCCCCAGCTCCGAAAAAAAGAACCAAAAAAAAAAAAAAAAAAAAAAAAGATCTGTCTGGGATCCTCCAGTCAGAGTTCAAAGAACAAGGAGGACTCTGCTGACGGAGGGAAGGCTGTAAGCCCACTACAGTGCAGACAGCATGTCCTGAAGAGCAGGTCTCCATGCTTTTTGTAAAGGGCCCACCAACTGTATAGCATGTTGGGACACTTTTTTTTCTTATAGAAATCACAGAAAACTATTAAGAATTGTTCCCTAAAGGAAATGGATGCCAGGAGGTGGCGTGGTGGGAGGAGAAATAATAGTTGCCTTAGTGTTTTTTGTTGTTATTGTTGTTGTTGTTGTTTTGTTTGTTTGTTTTTTGTCTTAGTTGTATAATTCTTTCATTGTGTGCTAGTGAGAGTACCTGTGTTATTTCCATTTTCCAATGTTAACAGTACTCATCTGGGTGTGGACATTCTGAGTGATTGTAATCTATGCTTTTATTAAAAATGTTTATAAATCTTAAAGGTTAATCAGATGTCAGCATCTAAGAAACAAACAGAAGCACAATTGGACAAGGCCAGAAAAGGCAAGGATCCCCTGCCTTTGGGTTAAAATCAACTGTAGAAAAGGTGCGGATGTCTCTGGATTCAAGCTAATTTCTGAGTGTTTACATTTCTTGGTCTGGATGTATAGTGGTATCTTCCTAGTTTTTCCCATGCTATTTTGCTTCGTATCTTACTGTGACAACTCTCTTTAGGTGTACCCTAACCCCTTGGCTATCCCACAGTCTGCAGCTCTGAGATTAGACGGGAGCAGGGCAGTGCTGCTCTGAGATTGGACGGGAGAGTGGCAGCGCTGCTCTGAGATTGGACGGGAGAGTGGCAGCGCTGCCCTGAGATTGGATAGGAGCGTGACAGCGATGCTCTGAGATTGTTATGAAGTTCATTCAGGGTCCAGGTGCTTCCTGTCCTCGGGCTTTTCTCCTGCGCCTCGCCCATCTTCCTGAGACAAGATAGCCAGCTTAATGGAATGCTTTGTCCCTTCTTTCAGGCATCTAATTTTAGCGGGGCATATTCTGGTATTCAGTGGTCCCTCCATTCTCAGTGAACCCACAATCCTCCCTTGGAGAAGGAACATTCGTATGGAGTAGAAATGTTACATTGGCTTTATTTATTAGGCCACTGGATCCCTTGAAAGTGTCTGCTGCAGTGTCTGCTTTGAGGAGGAAATGGAACACAGCTTTGTCCCAGTTGTGTTTAACATTGAAAACAGCTCACAATTTTATTTTTAAAAACACCCTCGTTTTTCAGGGGTGGGTAGTTTTGACATCAGAAATGTCTCGCATCTTCAAGTTCTCCTCTGCTCTGGAAGGTGCATGCATCCACGGGTGGAGAAGTCTGGGGAGTGTACATGATTTTATCTGGAGTGAGAGAACACTCTCGGGTGGTATGCTAGGGCCGGACTGACTTCTCTTCAAATGCATTTGGCCACTTCTTATCAATCAACTCAGAGAAGATTTGAAGGGTAGTCCCTGAAGAAACACATGACACTTGATAAGTTCTGTTGCTATTGTCACACTTGTCCCTTGGTATCCCAGAATCCCTCTGAATACCAAAATGCACACATGTTCAAGTCCCTTACATAAACAGAGACCATTTTTGCATAAGCCTACACACATTCTCCCTAGGATATTTTAATTTTATATTTATTTAAACTTATTTCAGTGTGTGTATGTGTGTGTGTGTGAGAGAGAGAGAGACAGAGAGAGAGACAGAGACAGAGACAGAGATAGAGATATAAAGTGCCTACAAAGGATCTGAAACTAAATTGCTGTGGTTTACATCTGACTTGACATTAATAAAATACATATGTTAACATTTCAGTATAATTAATCACAGTATTTCATCTAATCCCTACAGGATGTTTCTTGAGTACCCCTTCAAAGGCCACTTTTAAAGTTTGGCCCAATTAGTGTGTGTGTGTGTGTGTGTGTGTGTGTGTGTGTGTGTGTGTGTTTCTTTTTTCAAAGTCTTCTCTTGGTCTTATAATATAATTACTGTCATTCTGTCACAAGCCAAAAAAAAAAATGCAGGAATTTATTTTCCTTGCTTACCACTGACAACAACTAGAGGTCAGAATTGGTTGCATAAAAGACAAGTTATATAAATGGAAACGCCAGTCAAAACTAAGCCACAGGAAATAGAGTTCTAGAATTTTTCCATGCCATGTGAAAATGTGTTAAGTTGAATGGGTGCCTGGTCGGGCAGCAATTTTGATTACAGGAGATGTAGACTTGTTCTTCTGGCTAAGCCCCCTCCTCTGTGTGTGGGGGTTGGAGGCAAGATCTATGCATGGATACATGTGCATGTGTATATCTGGCTCTGTGTGTGTGTGTGTGTGTGTGTGTGTGTAAGGGAGTAGGGGACAGGCTCTGTTCTTTCTCGTGAACTGTCTACCTTCTCTAGTGAATAATGGGGAACAGAGTCTCTCACTAGCCTGACCTTGCCAGGTTGGCTTAGCTATGCTGCTTGGCCTGTGAGCTTCGGGTATCTGCTTGGTTCTGCCTCCCCAGGGCTGGAATTTTAAATGTAGGCTCTAAGAACCTGGAGACTAAACTGGGGTCCTTGTGTTTACAAGACAAGCGCGGTACCATCAGAGCTCTTTCTACAGTCCTAAGTATTTTAAAACGTTTCTAGTGGATATTTTTTCCTTATTTTTGTGGGATCCAAATGTGTGTGTGTGTGTGTGTGTGTGTGTGTGTATATGTATATGTATATGTATATGTATATGTATATGTATATATAAGCACCTATCTGCAAACCTCAATACTGGTGTGGTAGTTTTAATGAGAATGGCCTCCACAGGCTCGTATGTTTGAATGTTTGGTTTCCAGTTAGTGGCATTGTTTGGGAAGGACTAGAAGGCGTGGTCTTGTTGAAGTGGAGCAAGTGTGGCCTTGTTGGAGTAGGTGTGGCCTTGTTGGAGTAGGTGTGGCCTTTTGGAGAAGGTATGTTACGGGACAGGGTGTGGGGATCCTATCTGCCTGCTCCCTACAGATCATGCTGTAAAGCTCTCAGCTACTGCTGCAGCACCATGCTGGTCTGCTTCCCACTGGAAGAACATGGACTAGAACTCTGAAACTGTAAGCAAGCCTTCACTTGGCTGCTTTATTCTATAAGAGTTGCCTTGATCATGGTATCTCTTCCCAGCAATAGAATAGGAACTGAGACAACTGGCTTACCCATTTCCCAGCAAATGGGTATCACAGAGGCCTAACAAGCAGGAGTGGTCTCGGTGTCCAGTCACGTTGAAAGCCTGAGTGTAGTGAAGATCTTCACTGATGACCTTGACATTCAAGCCAGAGAGTGAGTTTTAATGTCGAATGGCAGTGAGACGAGATAGCTTATCTCGACTGATAGGCCCACCGAGCAAGCTCGACATGCGTTGTTAACTGGACCGGCAGTTGGGCAGAGCTGAGAGGGCGCCTCTCTGGTTATTTTGTGTTTTGTTACCCTGCTTCAGTGAGCCCCTTCCTCCATCTCCGTCCTCAGAGCCATAAATAGCATCATCTCTGCAGGGGCATTAAACAGGTAATTATAATGCAACCGTGCCTGGGATGACATTCTGATTCCTTAATAGATGAACTTCCTCCAATTTCCATTTGCATGTTGATTTTTCTGTAACTTAATTTTCAGGTGACATTTTATGTCTTAGTGTAACCTACATAAAACCTAGGTGGCCTGGTGATCCAGCTTGATCTGAAAAATCACAAAGAAATACAATCTAGTTGGCAAGGTAATTCCAGCATCCAGCATCTTGTGTGTGTGAGGGTGGGGGGAGGGGGTGGCCGGAGGTCATCTTTCCCAGCGCTTTGATCAGACATCTCAACCCCTGCATTCTATATGTGCTGGTTGCCAGTCTGGGATTGAACCTAGGTCCTCACGCATGCCAGGCAAGCACTCTACCACTGTGCCAAGCCCCCAGCCCTCTTCCACCTTATACTTCAATGCCCAACTACCTTCAAGCCCTTTCTCTTCTTTACTTCTCCATACTGTCTCTCCTATGTGGCGTCCCTTCCGCCCCCATTGCCTTCCCAAAGGGAAGCTATTTAAAACTGTTCTTTGCAGTTTTCAGTACTGCGCCTCTTCTTCTGTTCTGGGCTGCAGAAAGCCAGGCAGGCAAACTCACAGAAAGTCGGGGCTACTGGCTCTGTGAGAGGAGTGGGTCGCACAAATCCCCTTTAGCCCACCCTGCGTAGAGTGACAGCAGGATTCTCTTGAGCAGTCAGAGGAAGAAATATTACATTTACCATTTTTAATTTTTTTCTGTCCTACCATTCCTTTCTTTTCACCACTTACATTTTTCTTCTCTTACGTAAAATTTGAAATCTCTGGGTAGATACAGTTTGTTGCGTGTGTCTTCGGGCTTCTTCTCATTGCTAGGTCCTGGGACACTGGGCGTTAGCCCAAGTCAGGATAAGTCTTCATTATCTGCTTCTTACAACTGTCCCAACTCAGCCTCTCCTTGCTTCTCATGAACTGAGCTTAGCCAACCTTTAGATCGATCCAAAGATAGCCACCATGGATTTGTGGATATTTTAAGTGGTACCATCAAAGAGTTTACGTTAAGTAGTAACAGAACTCCCCAAGCCTCCAGCTGCCACCTTGTACTTCCCTGTACCCAGACAGTATTTCATGCAACAGGAGTGGAAGGGGCATTGTTAAGTTTCCCCAAAGCAGAGAGAGGCTTCCCTGACTCCCTCCACTACCTCTTCCCACCACACTCACTAGACCTTTGAACCGTGTATGCTGCACACTAGCAAGTGCCCCTTACTCTACTAAGGCTTTGCAGTGTTTACGATATTGCAATCCGTCAAGACAATATCTGCTAGGGAAGCATACTATTACAGAAAGACAAGGTGCATGGCTTGTGGGGCCTCCCGGATAGTGGGATACCTGGAAACCTTCCTAATGGATTGCATTCACTTCATTCCAGATGTTTCTTGGGAAACACCGGCGCTCACAGTGGTTGTTATGGTGTCCATCAGACTTCCCCTGTAAACCTACTTCTGCTTTCCCTGGTTCTCTCCCAGGTTAGCTTTCTCAACCCTTTCCTCATATGCATAGCAATAGCCGTCCACATGGATCAATACCTCCATCACTATGACATTCAGTTCTATTGGCTAATAGCTGATGTGCATTCAATAGTGTATATGTTGTCATTGATCACAAATGGGAATTCATAATGCAGCTAAGTGAGAGATGCGGATAAATAGGGACCCATGCAGAGGAGAGTAAAGAGGCCAGTCCGTCCATTTACAGCTATTCACAGGTATCCATTACACATGCTCAGCATGCAGTGTCCTTAGCTTTAGACATGCCAGCTGATGTCCCTCCCCTCTACAGCCCATAGTTTAATAGAGGGTGACGATGTCTACGTAGGTAAGTGAATAAAGTATTTGAAGCATTAATGCAAAAAGACCCACATCCCTAAAGCTGTAATGATAGCAAGTTCAAAGTCAACCTGGGTTATATAAAAAGACCTTGTCCATAAGGAAAACCTACTGTTGTTGTAAAAATATAAAAATAAAAACGAGTATTGGTGTCTTTTACCCCGCTTGCTCTGCACTGTGGTGTCCCAAGATATCTGCTAAATATCTTGGCGGAAACACAGCCCAGCCGCACACTTTCCTACACTCAAACCCTCACATAAAAGAACACACAACAGAGTAATCTTAGATCTAATTGGTAAGATATAATTGCCCACTTAAACATACAAAGCCCAGTACCATCCATCCCTTGAGAACATTAATAACAACCTGTAAATACACAGAGCAGAATCTTAACATCACCTGCCTTGGCTTCTCCCCTCTCTCCGTCTCCTGTCTCTCCTCCTCTCTCCCCTAGTCTCCTCTTCTTCCTTCAGACTTCTCTCCCACCCATCCTTCCTTCTCCTCCAATGACAGGCCTCCTTCTATCCTGTACCTGCCTCACCTGTGACATCATCCTACAACCTACCACCACGTATGGAGGAAGAAGAGTATGATGAGGTCTCAGGAGGGAGCAGACAAGGTTTCTGTGTCAAAGGAACGCTTTCAGTTGTGACAAATGAGTCACCCAAACTAGCTTAAGCAATGGGAGGATGTTTCAGATTAGGATGAATGACGCTGGCTTTATGCCTGATTAGACCTGGGACCCAAACAATGTTTTAGGCTCCTGCTGTGTGTTTTCATCCCGCTACTCTCTGCATTGATCTTACTTTCTACAATGCGTGCATGCAGTGTGTGTGTGTGTGTGTGTGTGTGTGTGTGTGTGTGTGTGTGTGCGCGCGCTTGGGAACATAGCTACTTGGACAAGTGTCATCTCTGAGCTCTAGTGGAAAGGAGTTCATTTTCTTTTCTTAATGCTCGACGTCCTTGGAAACATGTCCCCCACTCTATTTGGGTCATTCCATACACCCCCTCACTTTAATCAGCAGTGCAACAGGATAAAGGTGACTGGTTCAGTCTGGCTCCTGTGTAAGGCTGGCTGCAAGGATGAACAGGGGTGTGTGACTAACCAGGACTGCTGTCCAACGGCTGCCTTTTACAGAGCCATTTTAGCTGCATTCCTCAGAGGAAGCTCCAGCAGGAAGATAAACCCAACAACAGGCAGTCATTAAAGCCTCGTGAATATTTAAGCTGTGCTCTCAAAGGTGAATAGTTTTTTGTCAAATGAAGCAGTAAGAGGCCTCCATTATTGTTAGAGAAACCAAGAGTAAAGTCAGGAAGGAAGACTCATGCCAGGTCAGCAGGTCAGGAAACCACAGAGAGTTGTTGAGGTTGAAGAATATGGATTGAGGGTTGCTCCTTATGGTGAAACAATGGGATAGAGGACAGCCTTTTAGGTTACACCGAGGAATCTGGTCTTGGTACTAAACAGCAGAGACAGCCTCAGTTTTAGGCAAAGGCTAGGGAGGGAATTTTCATAGAAGAATATTGCTGCAGCCTTATATGGAAACATATGCCAGTGATCCCAGCACTCAGAAGGCTGAGACAGGAGAATTATGAGTTCAAGGTCACCCTGGGCTACACAGTGAGACCTTGTCTCAAAATGAAAAAAGAAAGACCCTCCCTCTGGTAACATTTACAGACAGAGACTTGATTAATGGGGAACAGTAAGGAAGTCACTACAGCAATCCAGACGGGACTGAAATGAAGCGTTAGGTCTCTGGTATGCCAAAGGTCATAGTGGAAAATGGATGCATTGGTGGCATTAATAAAAACACACAAAACTGGGAGGGGGCAGGGTCAACAGGACTCTTCTCGTTCGAGAAAATGAGAGCATAGAATGACTCAGAGGGGAGGAATATCACTTGCTGAGATGAACTCAGAGGACCAGGAATGAAAAGGGGATACGGACAAGTGAGATTTCAGTCACACATGCTCAAGGTGACAGAACACTGGACTTGCCATCCATAGCTGTTGGGGGATGCTCAATATGAGAATGTGGAGCTCAGAGGGATGGCAGGATTGTGGAATTATGGGGCTGACCAGAGTTCCTGGTTTGCTTTCTGTTGGGGGCGGGGAAGAAATCTGGACACAGAGGCTAGTCATGTGACATTGATTGGACTCCTTTGGAAAATGGTTTCTAAAACACCTACAGGTCTGATTTGGCTAGGAAATTCTGTCCTTCCTTAGATATTGCATTCTAGTTGCTCAAGAATATGAACTGATATTTCTCAAAGTTTATACATTGCATACATTGGACTGATTTGAACAGCCCTGATATGACAACATCCCCAGAAACATGGCACTACATAAAAAAAAAAAATCAAAGCTTCCATTAACAGCAAACATAGCATCCAGACCTCAGCCCCATTGTATCCCCTAGGGTTTGGCTGTTGTGCTGTGAAAAGCCAATATGCCTTGCCTAACAAGTTTCTCCCTACATCTGGGAGTAAAGGAGAGTGATTTACTCTTGAGCATGTCTCAATAAAACCCCCCTGTATACTTCAGCAGCAAAACGTTGGCAAGTCTGCTGTGGGAAGGGCAGACCTCTCTGTTCGTATGACTCACACTTCTGTGCTGTTTATTGTCTGCACTGGAGAAGTATTGAGAAGAAGAAAATGTGAAGTGCGTGTTCCAATGGAATGGTTAGAGTAGAAATACATCCCTTTCAAATGGGTTTCTAGGCATTTCCTAGAAATGAATGTGTGGCAAAGCAAATAATCACAGACAGTGAAGAATGAATGCTTACTGGAGGCCAAGCTTTGTTCCAGGATTTCGGGATGTATCCTTTCACTATAAGACACATTTCCGCCATGTGATTTGGACAGTCTCCATTCAGGACACCCAGGAAGCTTAAAACTTACTTAAAAGGCACGTAGTTAGTAACTGGCAGGGCTGGCACTTGGACCCAGGCAGATCCTAGATGTTTTATTTACCCTAACCTCAGCAAACCCCGCCCACATGAAACACTGTACCAGAAGGCTTATTTAAGCAAGGACCGCCCCTCTCATTTGCATTGTTTGGTGTGTCCAGTTTGATGCTTTATGCTTCCAAATTTAAATCTGTACTCTATTATATCTGCATGTGATCTGGATGAGAAGAATTCAGCCTTAGAGTCCCCACCACCATTTCTTCCTATCTGCAGTTTGTAGCAACACCGAGACATTTTTATTCTTTGTCTTCAAATTAACCCTGCACAACACAGAGAGCAGCAGCAGTGGTGTGTGTGTGTGTGTGTGTGTGTGTGTGTGTGTGTGTGTGTGTGTGTCCTTTCCTTCTGAATTAAATTCTTTCTCATGGAGCCCACCGCAGACGCGTTCAGAGGAGGCTGCTGCCTGCGATCCACCCAGCGACGGTGGAGCAGGTGACGCTGCTGCGTGCGCTCAGCCTCTCTGGAAAGTGTCTGCACAGATGTGTAGCGTTTCCACTCCCGCTCCCTGCCTTCAGATTCCTGGAGCCAACACCCACCCACTCTGACAGCCTCTCTCTCTCTCTCTCCTTCTCTCTTCATTTTCAAGGAAAAAAGAAAGAGGCAGACGGAAATAGAAGGGAAGAGACAACAGCTTGACGAGCAGGTGCTGCTGCTCCAACATTCCAAGGTAAGCGGCGGACCCCAGGAACCTGTGTGCCATTCGCCCTGCAGACCACGCGCTTCTGGGAGCCTTGCGGAGCCTGCCCTGCCACCGTGGAGGCGCAGTGCCGCTCCATCCAGCCTTTTCCCACACAGCCAGGAGAGGGTCTCTTGCCTTTCCTTGTGGGTTTTCTCAAATTCGGGCGCCGTTGGCAGCATTCTGCTTTCGGTGAGATTGCACTGAGATTGCACTGCTCCGATGCAACATGGTAGATACACAGAGAAGCTGGATGTGAGTGCTCCGCGTGGCCCGAGTTGTTTCTCTAGTGTATTTTGTTCGGAGGCTTCAAAAGCTGTACTTAACGTAATGGACTTTTTGAAAGTGAAAAAAAAAAAGAATCTTTCTTAAGGGGAACAGAGGGTCTGGGGGAGGGTGATGAGGCAGTGGGATCTAATAAAAGAACGACACTGCGTGTTTCAGATTGTTCATTTATTTTATTTTGACTTTACAATATTAGAGGTGTTCTGTTAGACCAAGTGATTGGTCAAACTAGGCTTTTAAAGGATTTGATTTGGTTCAGTGTCTACTGTTCCTTATTTAAAAGAGAGGCAGGCAGGGAGAGGGGGAGGAGAGTTGTGACTCTTCCCCCTTTTATACATAATGCTCTTAAGCACTGTAATTGATTGCAGTAGTAAATTAGCCCTGGCTGAATGTTGCCTTCTGCATGTTCAGATAATAATGTATCCATGTTCAAGGACCAGCCCCGAGTTGTGGCTTGCCTGATTGACTATTCCTGGGCTTTTTAAAGAAGGAAAACCTCCCACTGGCCTCAAGTTGCCATGATCTTGTGTATGCAGAATTGCTTTTCTCAGAGGTTGCTTGGAAGGGAGCTGCTGACGGGTTACTGATTGGGACCCTGAAACATAGTAGATCTTTATTCTCGCATGTTCTCTGGGAAACCGGGTTGTGTTAAATGAATCCTTCAAATGAGGACCGTGAGCAAGCTGGCTCGTGATTTCCAAGAGCAGCCTGACCTATATCTGTGCAGCATGCTTGTGAGTTCACCACACACAATAAACAGAGGCGAGTGTTCCAGAGGAAGAAAAGCAGCAGGCTCTCAGTTGGCCATTTCTGTCTGTCTCTTCACTGCATCTCCAGACAAGTCTTTGGAGCAGTCTGTGCTGTGTTCAAAATGCTGTCACTGTCTCCTGTCAACGTTGCCAGCGCAGGACTGGGGCTAAAATTAGGATCAACTTCCTACAGAGGTGGGGCTTACAAATGCTAACAGGCTTGCACAAGGTCAGTCTACAGAGAGCAGGGTCTCTGGCCCAGAGTGCAGGTGATTCACTCCCTGT
The DNA here is from genome assembly GCF_021556685.1 of Rattus norvegicus. NCBI lineage: Eukaryota > Metazoa > Chordata > Mammalia > Rodentia > Muridae > Rattus > Rattus norvegicus. Next base: position 77,579,638 of record NC_141538.1, read on the forward strand.
GATGGGAAGACATGTACTGAGAAGGAGAACTTTCTGGTGAGAGTGGGCGCTTTGGCAGACAGCCTCTCTTCTCCCCAGCCTCAGTGTAGTTCACTGCCTTTGTGTTCTTTACATTCAAAACCACGGAGCGAACATTTTAGAGACCGTGTTCGTTCTGTGTGTGTCATCATTCTGGGGGCTATCTTTTTTTTTTTCTTTTTCTTTTCGGAGCTGGGGACCGAACCCAGGGCCTTGCACTTGCTAGGCAAGCGCTCTACCAGTGAGCTAAATCCCCAACCCCGTGTGTCATCATTCTGAGTGGCAGGTAAGATACCAAGGACTTACTCTGGAATGGCCATACACCGTTCCGTACGTATTCCATCTATCCATTCCTTATCTTCCCATCCACCCATCCAGTCTAAAGAAACGATAGAAAAAAATGACTTCATTTTATTTGAGGAAACACTCAGGAAGCACGAGGAATTTGGCAACGAGAGCATCAGGCAGTTTCTAAGACTGCCTATCAAAGGTGCACACAACACTTGCATTGTGGTAATCTTGCAACTTGGGGATGGGCAGGGCTGAAAGTGATTAGTAAACAGAGAGTAATGCATTGATTGTCTCTTCCCACCTTAGGGGAAGGCTCGTGTAGACAGAATAAGGATGGATGGCTAGCTTTGAAAACTAAAAAGACCCAATGCTCCAAACATGGCAGTGCCCATAAGGTACCACCCAGAGGAGTAACCCGGTTCTAAACACTAGGGAAGTGGGAATACTGATAAGACAAGGTGAGGCCTTACTGTGCCCACATAAAGCAGCTATAATTCCATCTCTTTGTTCCAAGTCCCTCCTTCCTAAGTGGCGTCTGGTTTCCATAGAAGGAAGGGAGTGCCTTGTTTGGGGAGTAAGGTTACTTCAGTCACCAGAAGGGAATGAGTTCCACTTTAAATGAGCTGACTGTTGACTCAGCTGAGTAGTGGGTCGTCTTTCCTACCCTCAGTCAGTTCCCAGGTTGGTGGTCACCCCCTCAGCAGAGGAAAATGCACTTAGGTTGAATTCCTTCCTGTGTGAGCTTCTCAGAGGAGAGCTGCTAGCTTCCTCCCACATCACAGGAGCCTCCACATCCTCCTCCAACCAGCAAAGCCCACTGTTTCCTTTTAGGTACCTAGCACGTGCCTGGGACTTTAAATATAAGCTCTCAATAACCATCACGAGATAGATTCCTCTCCCCGTCTCACAGTCTGGAAACAGACGCACGACGGCAAGCCACTCGCTCAGGGGTGTACGGTCTGTTAAGAGTGGGAGCCTAATGAACCCCAGGGCTGTCTGTTTCCACGGACAAGGCTCTTCCGGGGAAACTGTTCTCTTTTAATGGATGGCCCCTTTAGGAGATCTGTCTAGACAGGTGCCAACTGTCATCACCACTGCATCTCTTACCCTCAGTCCATTTTAATCAGCTACGAAAGGTTTAAGTTATTTGGAGTCGTGTCAAAGTGATTATTTGTAAGTCCTTTAAAGTACAAAATATTAGGAAAGGTGCCAATGATTGATAATTATTTCACTAATTTATGGTCCTAGGCACTTTGGGAGAAAGCATATATTCTCTGTGCATTAAAGCTGGATTTCATATCTATTAAGATGTGGTTTCGGTGTTCTTTGTATACTTCTCATATCCGTATTCACATGTGCCCACATATCCAATGGCTTCTGGATGGTTGTTGTCATGCACCGAGATATGAATTATTTAGACAGAGCCACTGGTCTTCTGTCAGAACCAATAGATAGAAAGCAAGGCAGTGGTCTGGACGCTTGCTGAAAGCTCTCGCTCACAGAGACGTTTAGGAGTACACGGTCACGCCACGGCTTTACCCGGCAACTGTGAGCAAATTCTTTAATGAGACAAACACTCGGTGTTCAGTGTGTTAAGATGCTACGCCCTGGGGTTGGGGATTTAGCTCAGTGGTAGAGCGTTTGCCTAGGAAGCGCAAGGCCCTGGGTTCGGTCCCCAGCTCCGAAAAAAAAAAAAGAACCCCCCCCCAAAAAAAAAAGATGCTACGCCCTGTGACAGGAAACCTCGAGATGCTGGGTTTCTTGAGATGCTCACCTTTACTTAATAACTAATGTTTCTAAGTAAGAATTTCTAGGGAATAGCCAGGAATCAGACCAGTAAGTAATTTTGACAGCTGTATTCATTTTGCTTGTTATAAAATGAAGAGCTGTATCATTTCAAAAACAAAGAATAAGACCATCCAAAGGGAAGCCATCAACTGAACGCTCGCCATCCAGGTACCTCCCCCACAGGAGTCCATGCTTTGTGTAACCTCTGATATGTTTCTGGAGAGGAGGATGCTCAATCCTTGTCACGGGCCTCATGAGGCCCTGGGTGAAGTTAGTCTATAGTGACATCTGTATCCAAATTATATCTTTTTAAACTTTTTTATGTATGGTCTCGAATTCCGAGCCAAGATTTTAATATTTATGAAGTCTTATCTGACACCCTGTTACTTATAGTCGTACTTGGGAAGGTTTTCATCTCAAATGCTTGCTTGCCCATATGTTTGCCCATACACCTCAGCAGTTTTAATCCATCTAGAATTTATTTTCCAATAAGGCATGAGGTTAGAATAAAGCTTTATGTTTTTACTCACGGCGAGCCATCAGCATGATTTATTCATTCTTCCTTTCCCCTCGTTCACTTAGATGTCATCTTTATCACGCCCACATTTCATCTTTATACCCAGGTCCGTTCCCTGTGATTCCTTTCATTCCATTTATCTGCTCACTCCTGGGCTGGTACCGTTCTCGTCTAATCCCTACGGTTCCGTTAATGTACCGGAATCTCCTATGAGACAGGAACTGGCATTGTTATCCTTTTAAAGGTTTTTGGTTTTTTAACTTATGGAAACAATGATTTATTTTTATTGTTTATATAAATAATATATAATATGACTTGTGATTATGTGGATTAAAAAAATAATAAATCATCCAATGTGTTGTGCTGGCATGGACCGAACTTAATATTCCTCTTTTGCCCTTTGGATGACTAAGCGGGAATTTGTCTAATTTATTAGTCTGCACCAAGTCCCAGGGCTGTATGTGTCCCATGTGTGTGACAAACTGCAGGCTTTGGGGACTGCTACATTGTGGAGTGTTTATCAGGGCTGTCAGGATCACATTGTCCATCCACGTACCACATCTTCATATGTACCTGTCCTTAAGCTGCCTATCCACAGGTGGGCAAACCTGACCAACACTTCCTTTCGGGAAAACAAAATATGAGGGGGAGAGAGAGAGAGAGAGAGAGAGAGAGAGAGAGAGAGAGAGAGAGAGAAATATATTTGTGATCTTTTGTGACCTATCATCCAACCATTAAGTTCATTTGCTGAACAGCTCTAAGGTATTCTGATACCTTAGACGATGTTAAAGTATTTTTTCTTATTTTGAAACCTCAGCACTAGTCAGATTTTGTTTTGTCTGTTTGTATGAATAAAACTCCAATGTTAAAACGTAAACATTCTTGACCAGTAAGATGCTCAAGGGTGAAGGTGCTTGGCACCAAGTTTTTCCTTATCATGTTTTAATAAACCTATGATCGCAACTTGAGCGAAGGGCAAGACTCCATCTCTTTCATTAAAAGTCTCACTTGTGAACTAAGTTATGTAACAAAACTGCAGACCAAAGCAAGATCTCATCGGTCATGAGGAGGAGAGAAGGAGAGGATTCGAGGGTTAGAGAAGAGGATGGGGAAAGCATATAAAAGTGAACAGGAGCATGCTGGGATGGCGGCTCAGTGGTCAAGCTGCTTTCTGTGCAAGCACAAAACCTGAGTTTGGATCCCAGAAACCCCAGGAGGGCCCTGCCTGCAATTCCAGCCTTGAAGAACCAAGATGGGATCCCCAGAGAAAGCTGCCTAACAAGACTAGCCGTGTTGGCAAGTTCTGGGCTTGATTGATTAGTTCTTGCCTCTGTGGGGAAGGTGGAGAGAATGGCTAGGCGTGATTCTTGACATCAGTCTCCAGCCTCAACCTGGAGATAGACATCCACATGCATGCATGCTCACACACATGCAGAAAATGCAAACACATGTGCCACATATACACACACAAAATGGGGAAAGTACAAAAATAAGCATCATCTAGTTCCTCACCCTGAATCCTGAGCCGCTTTATTTTAGAAAATTAAAGTTCTTCAGAGTCTAACTAGTACTCACACATGCAGTCAATGATACAACTTTAGTCAGATTACAGATGAATGGGTGATTTGGAGCAAAGGATAAACTCACGAAACCACGAGAATAGCTCACGGGAGAATATTTGTATAGTCTGTCGACAAGGAGATTTTATGTAAATTCAACATCAATGCTAGACTTACAAAGTGAAATGACTGTTAAATATGACTCTATGAACATGGCAATATGCCTGATCAGGAGACAGAGAAGTAGGGTGGGGAGGAAAGGGAGGTGCTTTGCTCGTCCTGATCTGTCTCTCCCCTTCCACCCTGCTCCAGTCCCTTCTTACTGTGTAACTAAATCAACTCAAATAGTTGCCCCCTATCAGTGACCTTAGCTGTCGAGGAGGAGGATTTGGGCAGACCATCCTCAAGTCTGCCTTTGCTGTGTTAGCATACTGTTAGGTATTTGCTAAGGTGCCCAGTGTGTGGTTTGTTTTTCAGCAATTCATTCTTTCAGCAGTCACTCACTGTGATCAAGTACAACTTCCTCTTAGCCTTAGGGATGGACACGTAGGCCACCTGAGTGTGAGGAACTCAAAGGCAGCACCGGTGTGGAGCCCATTGCTGGAGAAGCTGGAATAGTTATCTGTGTGAGGGAGAAGTGCTGTTGCCTTCCTATTGGTTACATTTGTGGTATGGACAGAACCCAGAGCCTCATATACTAAGCACAGACTTTACCATGATCTATACCCTCAGCCTCCCCTGAGTGACTCTTAAATTGAGGTAGAACCCTAACAACTTTTCTATTGCTGATAAAGCACTCTTACCCAAAGCACCATAGAATTTATTTTGATTACACTTCCAGGGCACAGCTCAACACCGAGAGAAGTCAGGGCAGGAACTCAAGTAGAAATACAAAGGGAAGCTGCCTGCTGTCTTGTTCTCAGGCTCATGGCTGGCTATCCTTTTATACCCAGCACTACCTGCCCATGAGATAGTATCATCCTGTGGCCTGTGTCATGCTACCTCCTCTTACAATCAAGACAGTCCCTACACACACACACACACACACACACACACACACACACACACACACACACACACCCCTACAGGCCAATCTAATCTGGGAAATTCCTCAAGTGAGGTGATGGTAGGCTATCTCTAGCTGACAGTTTATAGCTAACTGAGACAGGTAAGGCATACTTTCTCCAGTCATGTTAATGACTGTAATCATTTATATGGGAGCAAATTCATGTCTTTAAGTTTTATTAGGAAATGATATCTTAAGTACTATAAGCTTGCCTCTATTTTATTATATAATGTTTTATTTTGCTTATATAGTGTTTTGCCTGCACATGCACATCTGGGTCTGAGGAGGCCAGAAGAGGGGGTCAGATCCCCGGGAACTTGAGTTGCAGATAGTCGTTAGCCACTATGTGGATGCTGGACATTGAACATTGGTTCTCCAGAAGAATAATCAATACTTTTATCTGCTGAGCCATTTCTCCAGCCCCCGAGTTTGCCTCTGAGCACACTGAGAGGAATCAAACAAACCTCTATAATGGATTTTAATGAAACTATCCACTAATCTCCCTCCGGTCATTATTGACTGTTTTCCTGCTCCCTCCTACTGCTGGGAAGAATTAGTCCTGTGCTCTAAATCCTCACAGTGATTAATTCCCATGACCACTGGTCCACTCATGGCTGCTGTCTGGTCCTTAACCATGACACACAAAAACGGCCTCTGTGGATATCCAGTAGCTGCTACTTGCCGTTAGAGACCTCAAGGTGTGACCTCCTCCCTTGCCTCCGATCCTGCTCTTCATTTTAGGGAGCCCATACATGCTCTTGTCGTGTATTGTTTTGTTTTGTTTTTTCTTTAATCTCATTTCCCAAAGCAGTAATTATTCTTTCCCAACTGTTGAACTGAAATGAATGCATTTTATCCCATTCTGTAGTACATTCATACACTATCACAGGTGGGATGTCTGATTTTCACATTGGAGACACTAATGGGGAGTAGTGAGTCACTAAAGTATGTTTTTAAGACGAGGCATAACATTGGACTTTTTGAAAGAATATTTCAATATGGTCGGAATAATACAAGATCTTAGAAAGTTTTACAATGAGACTATCACTGGGTAGGATAATGACATTGTCTTTTAGGAGACTCATATTCAAATCAGTGGGTGAGATGTCATGGTGTTTGAGATTTGCTTTAAAATGCATTTGTAGCAGGGCTAGGTGGAAGGTTCAGTGGTTAAGAGCCCATACAGATCTTATAGAGGACCTGAGTTCCACTCTCAGCACCCACATTCAGCAGTCACAACTGCCTCTGGGGCCGTCCAACACCCTCTCCAGAATCTTAGAATTTACACATGAAGTGCCTAGATGAGTGTTTACATGCGTGTGCACATGCACACACACACACACACACACACACAAAACAAATGTTTGAAAAGTAGTGTGGAGTAGTGTGTGGCAGTGCACACCTTTAGTCCCAGCCCTTGGAAGGCAGAAGCAGGTGGATCTGAGTGTGAGACCAGCCTGGTCTACAAAGAGAGTTCCAGGACAGCCAGAGCTACACAGAGAAACCTTGTCTCCAAAAAATGCTTTGGCAGTTGATGTGGTAGTATTCTGATCCTTTCTAAACTCCCTGGCGAGGGCTGGAGAGATGGCTCAGCGGTTAAGAGCACTGACTGCTCTTCCAGAGGTCCTGAGTTCAATTCCCAGCAACCACATGGTGGCTCACAACCATCTGTAATGGGATCTGATGCCCTCTTCTGGTGTATCTGAAGACAGCTACAGTGTACTCACATACATTAAATAAATAAATAAATCTTTAATAAACTCCCTGGCAAGTGTGTGTGCTCCTTGCTACCCACCTCAATATTCTGGATTCCTAAAAGAAAGACAAACATACACAGCTCTGTATTTTAAATACTTTAAACAGCTCAATGGCTGGGCCACTGCCTAACTCCACGTGGCTAACACACACTCCCCTCTGATATTTCTGAGTTAATACTTACTAAATCTCTATTTTATCTTCGCTACCCTGAACCCTGCTGAGCAGCCCTCCTGGGGTTGCTTCCCCCTGCACGGTCTCTCCCTCCAGCACCTTTCCAGTGAGGTCTGCCCTGGACATGGCATGGTGGAATCCACTCTTCCTCCTTCCTTGGTCTCTTCCCAGGAATCCTAAAAGTCCGGCCTCTGTCTCCCTGTCCAGCCATTGCTTGCTGGTAACTTTATTGACCAGATGAAAACCACTGGGGACCAGCTTCCTTTAGTCTTACGTGCAGGACCCTGCAAACAGGTGTTTGGGTAACACAGTTAGCATGAGAATACAAACCACTACAGGTAGTTTGGAATTAGGCAAAACATTTATAATTATTAAGTCTAGATGTAGTTTCATTAAGATTAACAAATCCAGACATATACTTATCATGTTTACTCCTTTTTTGACTTTTAAAAACAATGGTTAATAGTAGGAGGCACACACACACACCACTGACACCTCTCGTAAGGTCATACTTCCCCACGTCACCACTTCGTAAGGCTGGCGCTCACTCTAGCAGTTCTCTGTGGGACACCACTTTGTCAATGAAGCCCTTCAGACCCATCTCATAATATAGCAACACTTTATCCCTTGTTTTTAAAACAAAATCCCAAAAGTTCAGTTTTACCAAATGAATACTCAGAAGCCAGACCCTGGTGGTGAAAGCCTGCTACATCAGAGAGGCAGAGACAGCACCCAGCTGACCTTCCTCCTCCATTGACATCCCAGAAGGAAAAAAAAAAAAAACCAAACAGTTCTCCTCCATACTGTCTTGTAAACCATTCCTAGCTGAATGTCCCTCCTCTCTACTTCCTGTGTGTCTCTCTATCCTGACTTCCTCCTACCCTCTATGGTTTTTTCCCTATGTTTATTCCCCGTCAGCCGGTTGAGTGTGCCACCTCTTGGCCTATGGTTGACTTTCTTCAATCTTGTCTGCAATAAACAGAACGCACCAACACACCACAACTAGAAACAGGTTTTTCCAGTATACAATCTCGGGGTTTACAGTGCGATCAAATATCCTGCAGCAATCCCTCTCTCTACTTCCTGAATTCTCAGAATCATTGGGGTGGGAGTGGGGTGCATCTATACGTTCATGCATATGGTGTGAGCATACGTGTATAACCACATGTATGCATATATGTTGAAATACACACATATGCATGTATCCGCATATGTGTGCAGCAACTATGTCTTTGTTCTCTCCTTACTGGAATAGAATTGTAAGGCAGGATTTTGTTTTGTTTTATTTTTGGCAGCCAGAATAGTGCTGGGTAAGTGGTAGGGTCTCAATAAATACACAATTAAATTTTAAAACAAAAGAAGGTGTAAAAAGTAAAAAAAAAAAAACACAAAAATTCTGTTCGCCGGGGCCAAGCAGATATCAGCAGCCATGTCTGGGAGGGGGTGAAGGCAGTGGTCAGGCCTGAACAGTTGAGTGACAGATTTGATGGAGAAGCCCTGCTGGTCCAGAGAAAAGATGTGGACCAAAAGGTGTCATCTGTTGTCTTCCTTCCTTCCCACAGTCCAAAGTGCTTCGGGAAAAATGGCTGCTGCAGGGTGTACCGGCGGGAACAGCGGAGGAGGAGGAAGCCAGACGCCGACAGTCTGAGGAGGATGAATTCAAAGTCAAGCAGCTTGAAGATAACATTCAGAGGTAGGTGTTTCCTACCCTGCAGTAACCAATGCTCTCCTGGAGGGGGCGCTTTCTCCGTTCTGCGACTTTTCCCTGGGGCTGTAGATTGCCTTCCTAAACAGATAATGTTGTCTAACTTTTCTGTGTGAATCGGTGTTATTCCTCAGAGTATAGTTCAGAGATATCTTCCCCTGCCAATGAGGTATTTGTTATAAGCAATTTGCCCTTTCCCAAATGCTCTCCTGCAAGTTCTTCAGTCGGCTTTTATCTTATTTTTCTTTGTGGGTCTAGCTGTTGACTGTTGCGGCCACTGTGAGGGGTTTCCACCTAGATTTGCCATGTGTGATCAATTGAGACGAGAGGATTGTAGTCAAGGCTCTTGGGACTGAGATGAAGAGAGCATAGAAAAGATTGGGCTGTATGCCTGAGCTCTGTAGATCAACTTTGCATGGCCTCCTTGTCCTGCCCAGTGAGCACATTGCTTCTCTGGCTGCCCTCAATCAGGTTCTGACTACTTAGATATAGAAGAGAGGTGGCATGCATGTGGCCAGGAAACTGGTCAGGTCCATTTGTAAGCAAATGTTTCTCGCTGGCAACTCTAGCCATCCCAGGTCTCAGAACACCTAGACAGATTAGGAGCTGAGAGTGGAAAGCGGTATGTGTACAGACTTAGAACAGAACCTGTTCCATCAAATTCTGCCTAGTTGCTTTTTGTCTGTTTTGACTCTTCTTGACAAGTTCAGCTAGCCTATTACTGGCCCTCCATCTCCTCCTGAGGCTGAAGCAAATGCTAGGCAAGTGCACCAGGAGGCACGAGAAACTCCAATTCAAGGCCAGTTTAGGACATCTAGTCATATCTTACCTCCAAATAACTGAGTGTGTCAGGGTTCACTAGAGAAGTGGTTCTCAACCTGTGGGTTGCAACTCCTTTAAGGATCATATGACCTTTACACAGGGGTTATATATTAGGTAACCTGTATATCAGATGTTTACATTTGATTCATAACAGTAGCAAAATTGAAGTTAAGAAGTAGCAACAAAAATAATTGTATGGTTGGGGTCACCATGACACGAGGGTCTATATTAAAGGTTCATAGCATTAGGGAGGTTGAGAATTAGAATGAATAGATGTTCAAAGACTTGTTAGATTGGATTACATGATAAGGTGGACCAACAATGACTAGTCCCCTTGGGAAATATCAAGAATCTGGTAGCTACTCAGTCCACAGTCTCAGTCTGGCATTGTAGGCCTGAAGGATTCTGGGAGAAATGCTGGTCTTAGGTCTGCATTTGCAAGCCCGGAGAAGTTCCTGCTACTATCAGTTAGGGAATGCAACAGTAACAGCAGCAGGCTAGATGAACTTGTCAGCAAGAGTGAAGACAGACAAAAAGCAAAGCATTTCTTGTCCCATGTCCTTTGATCTGGGCTGCCACCAGCCCAGGGCTGCCTAGATTTAGCGTGGATCTTCCCACTTCAAGTACCCTTGGTCAGGAAAATCCCTTACAGGAGTGGCCAGCCACTTGACTTTTAGTAGATTCCAGGTCCAGTCAAGTGGACAGACACTGTGAGCCATCACAACTGAAGCAGGGTATAGCAGCCGAACGGCTTGCTGCTGACACTCAAACCCAGTGAAGGCTGGAGGCAATCTCACAGACGCCAGCTGTGTCACAAGCTGATTGCAAACTCCAAGGCATGCTTCGGCCTCTGCTCCTGGTTTGCTCAGGCCCTAATGTCTCCTCAGACCATTCAGAAGAGCTTGGCTAACTGTTGCTTGTGGGAGACTTGCTCGAGAAAAGCTACACTGTTGCCAGCCGTCTCACCATTTATACAAGGGAAAGTGTGTTAGTTCAGTAAGGAGTAAACTCTAAGACCTTTTCTGTTTTTCTTGTGGGCTTAAGCAGAGATGACTGCTTTCGTGGTCCAGGAGTTGGTAAGCCGCGGGGAGGCTGTGATAGGACCCTGGAGGCTCGTCTTAAATGAAAGCTCAGTTTGGGCAAAGTCAACCACTGGAGTGTATAAATGTTATTTTTAATATAATTATAAATTAATATGGCAGCTGTATGTCTTTATCCTAGCTTGTTCCCCAATAACAACACAGAGAGACCAAGATTTATTTTCAAGCTTCACCTCAATATCTGGGCAGTCTATCTTATCCCCTAGACTAATCTGACTAACTTCCAACCAAAATCCCAATAATATTTCAATTTAGGGCCTTCCATGCTTCAGCTGAGCTCTCATGAACTTTTGTCTCTTCTTGTGGTTTCCTCCCTCTCCTCTTCCTCTCCTTCCCCTGACCGGTGGAAGTCTGACCCTTTTTCTCTCTTCTGCCCAGTCATTGGGTGATCAGCTTTTATTGACAAGGTTGGTAAGAATTTAAGAGTTATTTACACAAACTCGAGACAGGAGATTCTCATTATAAGCTTTATAATGCCATGTCTGGATTAAAACATGAAGGCAGAGAAATCAGCATTTGAATAACACAAGGATAACCTTTACACAGTGCACGAAAACATTATGCCTGCAGGAGTGTGCTGTCAGAGTTGGGGGCTCAGATGGGCATGGTCAGCCATGGAAAAATAGGGCAGATCTTTCCATCCTTGAGTCAAGAGAATGGAGAGCTTGTGTCTAAGTGTGCAGGACCTTCTCAGAGCCCTTTGAAGAGGGCGATGTCCAAAACAGAGGAAAGGAACCATGGTGGGTCGTGGGAGTGAGTGGCTAGGCTCTGAGTCAGGGGATGCTTTGCCTGTTCTTGTCAGAGTCTTGCCAGGCATTGGCCTCATGGGCCCTGGATGTGTACCAGAGTAAGCTGCATTCTAAGGGCTACTGAGTATGAGCAAGGCTGTTGAGGGTACCTTCTCCTCCTCCAGGCCTCCTGACTGAGGACATCCTTCCTATTCTGGAATTTGATTTCTGTTTCCCCTCCTCTCGTCATCGCTCCCCTAAAAGACTGAGCCACCCTTGTGCAGCATGCTCGGATTCAGAGATGTTTACATGTGGGACTTTACAGTTTGTTTTTACTTCAGAACCTTTGCAATACAATGAGATACCTCGGGGATAGAATCAAAATGTGTTTGTTTCAAACACAGAACTCATACGTAGCCTGTAGGTAGCTTTGTGCAATATTTTTAAGTAATTTATCATTTGGAACAAACTTTGTACATGGACCCACTGGAGGAAATGCTTGGAGAGGTCTGCTTGTTGGTGAGGAGGAAGATCCAGATGTGGGAACATTTCCTGTTTTAAGCCCTCAGATTAGGCAAGCTCCTCCTCTAAAGGCTTCAGTATCTTTACACCCCAGTCCCAAGGGAAGAAAGGGGCTGCCATCCCTGAAGCTGTAGGAACACCGGTTTCCCTGAGATGCTTTCCCTCACAGAGGGCCATTGGTTCACAGAAGCTCCCCGCAGCATGACGAAGCCGAAAGATTGGCCGTAGGACTCTGCTCCCTCTGGCTGAGCTCAGCTAAATGGCTCTAAGCGGTCGGTGGGATGCATCTGCTTTTGTTTTCTGTGCACCAACAGGCTGGCGGGATGCTCTTATTACCTTTCTGTGGCAATAACAGAGGATCCAGAGAGCGGAGGGAAAACAAGGCTAACACTTAGAGCTGTCCATAAGCTAGCGTTCAAGCACGCTGGTAGCCACGCCCAGGCAAGGGTTGGACACAGGTGGCCCACTTTTGGTGGAAAGAATGCAAATAAGAGAATGGTAAAAGGATAAGAGGTGAATATATCCATCTTCTACAAGCATGGTTGTTGAACTGAGGAAAACAAGAATTGAGACTCACAACACAATGGGGCCGAGACAATGAGGGAAAACAACAAAGAGAAAAGGAGAGATTTGGGGGGTCTTATCTAGAATTTGAGATTCATTGATCAGGAAACCCTGAAGTGATGCCACAGAGGCCCCCGAGAAAGGAATTTGGGCAAGAAGACATTGCTCTGCAGATCTTTAGCTCTCCACCCACTGATCTGAGTCACTCCCTAGAAAAGCATTAGACTCTCTTAAAAGGGATACATGGTTCTTACTTTGCTAAAGTAAGCCAGGCAAGGTGCTGTGTATTTTGTAATCTGTACCCTGGAAGGGGAAGCAGAAGGATCCAGCAGTTCAAGGTCACGCTAGGCCAGCACAGGCTGCATGAGATCCACCCGCCACAGAGGCTGGGGGATAGCTCCATTGGTAGAGCACTTGTCTGGCATGCACACGACCCCGGGTTTGATCCCTAGCGCCATGTACACTGGTTATGGCAGTGCACATCTGTCCTCTCAACACTTGGGAGGTGGAAGCAGGAGGGTTATAACCTGAAGGTCATTTTCTGCCACCTAGAGAGTTTGAGGCAAGTTCATCTATTTGAGACCTTGTGTCAAAACCAATCCAACCACCCCCCTCCCCAAATCTTAAGAATACAGCATGGTGATCAAAGAGAACATGCAATTTCTACATGGAAAAAGACTGAGGATTAACCTGGGTCCTTTGGTTTAGAGAAAGAAAGGGGTAGTGACCCCACAGAACCTAAGCGTGTCTAGAAGTCAGGCAGTGTCTTCCTTCTCTATGGCTGGACCAATCCGAATATGACAGAGTTTAAATAAAGGAAGAAGACTTGTGGTTTGGGTTTAACCATTCCCTAAACAGCAAGAAAGGACAAAATCATACACTTTTTAAATTTTTTCACAACCTGGGGCAGTGTAGGAAATTCCAGGCCTTTAGTTGCACTTTCTTCCAAAATGTTATTTCTACAATGGAGGGGCCTTGGAATGCAACATCTTCTATCTTTCAGAACTCGTGGTGGTGGTGATTAGATTCTTCAGCCTAGCCTACTGAGAAGGAAAGACAAAGAAAGGAGGGATAGGAGAGGAAGGGAGGAATGGAGGGAGGGGAGGTGTGGAGAATATATCTAGAATATGTAAGTCTTGGACGGTCTAATTACGTTGAGGAAGTTTTTTAAAAAAATAATTCATAGACTTTATTCCAGAAATTTGGATTCTGTGGCTCAGGTAAGGAGTTCCTTGCCCAGTGGGTATAAGCACTTGTTGCCAGACCTGGTAACCCGAACTTAATTCCCCATATTCATAGGAGAGGAGAGGACTGGCCCCAAAGATCATCTCCTCACCTCGACATGAGCACTGTGGTGTGTGCGTGCCTGCCCAGCCTCACTCACCCACGCCCACACACAATTTACAGAGATGCTAAGTTTATTCCATAGGGTTGTATTGCACAAGAAGGATTGCCGTACATGGAGAAAGACAGACTGCAAGATTCAGTTTCCAGCACTGAAGCCAGGAAAATCAATAGCATACAATTGACTAGGGAGTGCAGCCACTGCCCTTGATTTCAGACTGATTCTGGCTTTGACTCAAGGACGTTGGAAACCACCTCTGGGGACTCTGTAAGGGAGAGCCACTCACCACACAGCTGAGGTTTTTGTGTTTTGTTTAGCTTGGTGTTTTTGTTTGTTTGGTTGTTTTTTTTTTCAAAGGCATTATGGCAGAACCCCCTCCCTTCAAACATCATCAGAAATAACCTTGGCTCTCTGGGCTAATAGAGAGACAGGTCAAGGACATTGGTTACCTCCTCAAAGCTCAGACATTTCTATTATCCCTCAAAGATCAATAGCTGAATTGTGAGCAGTATGGGCTCAAGTAATGCCAGCAGAGTGGCTGGAAAGCGGGAGAGCCTTGTCACTGTAGCCTCATCACCGTAGTAGATAACTTGTCCCTGTTTGCTACTCTTCCCTGACCTGTGTAACAGTCATGTCCTTGTAAGTGGAGACCAATGATGCTTTAAAGTATAACGAGGGCTGCCAAAAGCAGACTTCATACGCATTTCTTACATTTTAAAAACAAGTCTCAGATGTTAACATCTGTATGAGTTGTTTCCTGTGGGAGTATTATACTGAAGAATTTCAAGGTCAACTATTATACAGTGCCTCACCGTGTCCCAGGGGGACACACAGAACCCCATACCGGTGCTCTTGGAGATTTCAGGCAGAACATTTCAGGAGATTTTCTGACAGAAACAACCTAAGAGAGGAAAGGTTCTGGTTTCAGAGGGCTCCATATGCGCTTGTTGGGCTCCACGAGCGTGGCTAAAATATCCAAGCGTAGGCACATGTGGTCGTGGCTGTCTAGGTGGTAGCTAAGCAGAATGGATGACTGTTGGTCCTCAGCCGGCTCGCTTCTTTGTCCTCCTTTCTTTCAGTCCAGGCCCTCAGCTCTGGAGTTGGTGCTGCACACACCCAGGATGAGTCCCTTTAGGGACTGCCCTGACAGATACACTCAGGAAGGATAGATGGAGGGATAAGAGGGGGGTGGAAAGGGAAGGAAGAAAGTATGGAGAGAGAAGAGGAGGGAGAAGCCCTGCCCCACCATTCACCTAGTTGCCTCTAACTCAAGCCCAGTTACAGTGGAGCTTACCCATCATAAGTTAGGTCTTCTTCAAAGGCACAGCATGTTCTTAACTTTCTTTGATTAATGGTAAATACAGAGGAAGTTTGTTCCTCTTTCTCACCCCTCGGAATTACCGCAGTGAAGGTGAGAAACCTCGGAGAATATTAAACGGAAATGAATGAACTCTTTTCAGCTCTGTGTGCTGGGGCAAGTCTCTCACGGTCTCTGGCCTCTTTCCTCATCTCGTTGATGAGAGGTCCCTTGGGATCTTCCAGCCATGACACCATGAGGTTCTCTCGTTTGAGGAGTTGGCTTGAGAGACTTCCTTTAAACTAATATACCTGTGCAGAGAAATGTCCCCGTTGTGGCAGGAAGTGGTTTTGGATACAGGTCAGAATATGGGGAGGTGTTTAGGTTCTCAGGAAACAAAAAGACCCGTTTGTAAGTAACTGACTCACTGCAGAGATGACTAACCCATCCGAACGGCTTCCAGTGTGAAAATATGTCACATCAAATATTCATTGAATAAAACACTGAAGCATCAGTTGCTAACCAGAAGGCCATGCCGCTTTAAAAAGAAAAATCAAGACACAAGTGGGCTAGTCCACTTTTTCTCTGGTTCTCTCTGGTGTTTATCAGAATTCATTGAATTCTCTGCATTATTAAGAGTCTCAGAACAGAAGGTGGACACCTTAGTCTTGTGCTATGGGATTTGGAAAGCACTAAGACAGCCCTCACTCACAGCTATTCTGGAGCCAGCACCCACAGAAATGTCCTTTGAAGCCGGCTACAAAGGATGCTTACTTGGGATTCACTGTGTTCTCTGCACTTGCCATTTTTAGCTCTGTGATGTGCTGTTCTTTTGAAGCAGGAGTGGGACAATCCACATTGGCATGCTCCATCTGCACCGTCCCAGCCTGGGTCCCTGCCCCACATGCAGCACAATCCCAGACACAATCTATTCAGGGTTGCTGTTCTCCCAAGCCAAGACAAAACTACACACCACATACGCTGTAAACAATTTTATCTTCTAGTGTTAGTTCTCTTATAAGTGTTACTTTGTGATAAAATATTTTGAGACCCATGATGCTAAATGAAATCATGCTAACATTCACTGCATACTGTAGGAAGACGGGCAGGCAACATGCTCCTCCTCAACTCCTACGTGCTTCTTATTGAGCAATAAAATATACAGCTGTACCATGACCTGGGGTAGAGTTTTCATGACAAGCAAGAGTGCCTCCTTCAGGTACATGCAGGAAGCACAGGGTCCCTTTTGTCTCTTTCTCCCGAATGTTATCTTCTTGCCTGGACTCAGCCTGACACTCTGATAGAGATGGTGTGCCATTATGTGAAAGCCTCCCAGTGTGGCACAGTGCTGGTGACCCTGGACCTCCAAATTTGACCAGCCCTGGAGTCCTGAATTCTGCATGTATGAGCTGTTGGATTTTGACTGACCACGTGACTTCTCTGAAGCTGAGACTTATGTCCTATACATCGATGAAAACAATGCCTTTGCACTTTGTAGGCAGGCGTGGTGTGTAATGATTCTGTGCTCTTATGGAGAACCGGCTACAGGAAGCTGCCCATAAGCACGCAACGTTATTACTGTCTGTCCCAGCTCTCTGGAGCAGGGCTTCTCGACAACACAGTTGACATTTTAGAACCAATAATTTGTCATTGAAAGCTATCCAATACATTGCATGGAATTTAATAATGTCCATGGACTCAACCTAGGGTGATTTCCAGTTGCACCATCCCCCAACCTTAGTACAATAAAATGACTCCAGACTGTACTAATTGTCCCCCAAGGAACAAAATGACTCCAAATAGGGAGCCACATATATAGCCTGGAGTTATCTGGCTGGTTTTCCATCACTGTGATGGAATATGTGAGAAATTCAATTAAAGAAATGTATTTGGGCTCATGGTTTCAGAGTTTTGCACTTATGGACACTTGGCTCCATTGTTTCTGGACCTGTTGTGAGGTAGAACATCATGGCAGGTCGTATGGTAGTAGAGGAAGGTGCTTACCTCGTGGTAGCCAGGAAGCAGACATGGGACAAGCTCACTTGTGTAGCAAAGCCCCTCCCCCAGGCCCCGTGAAGCTATGACTCTGTACATGGATTCATTATCTGCTTGTTAAGTCAGAGCCTCGAGGCTCACTCTGAACACTGCCACGCACTGAGAAAAAGGTTTTTGGTATAATCTTAACACCTGGGGAGGGTGAGGCAGGAGAATCACCCTGAGCTACATAATGAGAACCTGTCTCAAAATTCAAAACTGTCTGGGTATAGTATGACAAAGCAGGCCAGGCTCTGAGAGTCTGAGGCCAATGTGGTCTACAGTGTGAGTTCAAGGACAGCCAGAGATACATAGAGAGACCGTGTCTTGAAATACAAAACTCAAAACTAGGAAAGGAGAACAAACAGAAAAAAGGGGGGGGGGCAAACTAGAACACAGATGTGGATGAAATCTCTTAAGATGAAAAGCTCACCAGCAAATAGCTTTAGCGTATAGAACCCTGAAGCGATTCTCAGAGCAGAGGGGCCCAGTATTTCTCCATCTTCAGGCGTCGAGACAGGAAAGTCAGCTCTGGGTTTTGGCAGAACATCTGCCTTTCTTTTTCACCCACTGTTGTGCTGGCTTTACGAAGACTGTTATTTTAGGACAACTCATAAAACCATGGACTCATGAGGACGGTGAGTGAGTCAGTTACCTGGATCAATTTACAGCTGATCTCTGAGACTGGCTCCCAGGGGGCAGGAGTCAGAGGCATTCTCTCCTCTGACTGTGACAGGGAAACTGCAAAATTAAACTAGTTCACATGGGAACAAGTTTCACTGTTGCAAAGGACCCTGCTTTGGAGGTGACTACTCTACCCCTGCTGTTCCCAGCCTCTCTCTGGTCCCTGTCCTAACTGTCTGGAACAACGTAGAAAAGACTGTCTTCATACACAGTAGAAGCTTGTGGTTGTGTCAGCTTTGGTCGCCAACATAGACCCCTGAAACTGTACTTAGTGTTTCAAGGTGACATGGTGTCCCAAGCACTGTGCCCCAACTCTGGCTCTCCAGGGTTCATTAGAACAGCAGTTTTCAAACTATGGGTCGTGATCCCTTTGGGAATCTCATATCAGATTTTTACATTTTAATTTATAGCAGTAGCAAAATTATAGTTATGTAGCGGCAACAAAATAATTTTATGGTTGGGGGTCACCACAACATGAGGAACTGTATTAAGGGATCGCAGCATTAGGAAGGTTGAGAACCACCGCATTAGAATCATTTTGTTTGGTGTCTAGTAATTTAGCATCTAGAACTATGAAGATGGTGGGTACATTTCATCCACAGACCCTTGTAAGGGCCTAATGTGCAGTATGCTTGCGGTTTCCCACTCTTGGAACAGTTGCTGCAGTTGAAGGAATTGGGCAAAGTCAATTTTTTTTTGATAGTTGATTCCAAGCCTTTGGGCTTATCATTGACATGTCCCAAGTTTCTCCTCTATAGCAAACCTTGAAAATGTTGCTTTTCTGTTTTGAGAGGACCATGTGCCTATAGTTTGTAACATCATTTCTTCCCCCTTCTTCCTTCTTGGCAGAACGGAAGTGTTGACCCTTCTGTTGATAGTCTCTCCCGTTCTTCTCACCCGCCATTCATTCTGAAGGTGGTGCGTAAAATAGAGTATCACCCTGCCACTCTAACACAATGCACAAGGCTGGATGCTTTATAAGGAGATAGGTCCCTTTGTCTTAACGGCTTTAGAGTCACAAAAATAAATTGCCAAACGGCACGGTGCCGATTCCGATGAGGATCTTGCGATGACCTCACATTCTGTTAGATTTCGGGACCAGAGTGTGTGTAAAAAAAAGATGGCATGCTAAGACACCAATGCAGAGAGCGATTCCAGAACCAGGATCGCTCACTCAGAACGCATGGCTCTTACAGGAACTAACTCAGAATCCCCACACAAAAATACCTTAATCTCTTTAAAGGGAGGCCTCCCAGTGACCTAAACAAGTTTACTGGAGTCCAGTCCTACAGAGGCTCTATCCTCTCTCAGCATTGCCGATGGGGGACCAGACTCCCAACACAGGTACTTTTGCATTCATACCACATCCAAACATGGTCTCAGTCCTTTCCAGAGACAGCGTGGAGGTCTTATGGTTGGGTCCAGGGAGGATCTGTGTAGTCAGACAGACTTGTCTCCATCACAACATCTCCATCCAGAGTCAGTCAGCCTTTCTTTGCCCTCAGGTTCAGCCGTGGACCCTTCCAGGAAGCAGATCACATACAAAAGCTCGAAGTCTAGTGACGGGAGAGGATTATGCCGTAACTGGAAAGCAGAGTAGGGGGCAGGTGAATTAGCAGCATGTTTCCCAAAGTCTCATTCCCTTTTTGAGATTTTCTTAAAAAACAAACTCAGAGCATGTGTTCAGTTTTACAAAGTATGAAGAAACAGTGGCCTGAATGTGACCTTTCTAAAACCATGAGAATTATGGGACTATTTACTTCCTGCCGGCCAGAAACCTCTCCCACCTTACTGCTAGGCTACATTGTTTCCTGGAAACAGAATCTCTACTAGAATAAAAGCCACTCTGGGCATTCTAGTGTCATGCTTTTTCTCCTCAAGTGGAGAAAGGCAAAAGGAAGGGGATGATGTCTCAATACTGCTAGGGTCTAGAGAATTCTGGGGATACCTGACTGCCCAGCACAAGAGCGGCCACCTGTGCTATCTGCTTTCTGTCACTGTCATTTTGTCTTTTTTTTTTTTTTTCTTTTGGAGCTGGGGACCGAACCCAGGGCCTTGTGCTTGCTAGGCAAGCGCTCTACCACAAGCTAAATCCCCAACCCCTGTCACTGTCATAAAATGCAACCAAACCAACATGGAAGGAAGAAAGGATTTGTTTGGCTTATATGTTCACATCACAGTCTGTTGCTGAGGGAAGTCAGGGCAAGAACTCAAGCAGGAGCCCGGAGGCAGGAACCGAAGCAGAGACTTGCTCCTGGACTCACTTTCCTGTTTAGTTTTGTTTGTTTGTTGCTTTTGTTAGTTTTAAACAGATGCTCATTATGTAGCCTTGGCTATCCTGGAACTCAATATATAGACCAAGCTACCATTAAACACATAGAGATATACACTTGCCTCGGCTCCCCTCTCCAGACGCACATTACCTTCCAGCTACTTGTCTTCCATACCCCAGGCCTAGGGATGGCACTGCTCACAGTGGGCTGGGCCCTCCTGCATCAATTTAGTGATAATGAAAATGCCCCACCGACATACTCACAGGCGAGTCATCGATGGAGGCAGTTTCTCTGAGGTTCCCTCTTCCCAAGGTGTCAAGGTGACAGCTGAAACTATGACACTACCTTAGCCAGATTCTCCATGCCAGGACCAGATCACTCTAAATATCAAGGGCACTGACTTGTTTCTAGATGGACCTTGTAGTATCTTAGTGACATTAGGAGATGCAGTTCCACATGAGGTGGGGAAGGGGCATCATTGCTTGAAGGACTTCTGTCCCTTGGTCCTTCAGCCACATCCTGGACAGCAACTGTAGGTACAAACATAGACACTTTATTCCGGCTGGTCATTAAGACACTTATACCTTTTTCTTGAACCACCTCAAGCAAGGCCTCTGGTGATAGAGGAGGGGCGCCAGGGAGCTCAGATGAGGCACCCATTAATTGTAAAGTGGTGGGATAACTCCTCTCAGTGAAAATGGCTCTAAACAAAGGTTGACTGGAGTAGTAACCTATGATAAGAGATGAGAAGCAGTTCTGGGCTCCTGAGTGCTGCTTCCTCCTCCTTCCAAGAGACCCTGGGAAGGCTCTTGTGTGTGCACGCATGCACGTGCACACACACACACACACACACACACACACACACACACACACACAGACATGCACTCATGCACGTACACTCCTCAGCAGGATTTCCAGACTGTTTGTCCCACAGGGAGCCTGCCAGGTAAAATGGAGGCTGAAAAAGAACAGTGCAATTCTTTCTCCCAAGGGCAGAAAAAATGGAGCAGGAAGATCTGAGAGGAAAGTAGACTGCTGTGAACAGAGCTGACTGAATATGGGAGAGAGATCAGCATTTCCTCAGCAAGTAGTTTTTAAAAAGTTGGAAATTGGGTTGGGGATTTAGCTCAGTGGTAGAGCACTTGCCTAGCAAGCGCAAGGCCCTGGGTTCGGTCCCCAGCTCCGAAAAAAAAGAAAAAAGAAAAAAAAAAGTTGGAAATTGCCGAAGTACATTGTATACATGAATGAGATTGTCACAGACATTTAAAGCTTGGTTATTATTAATTTTTTTTAATGTATGACTAATGGGTTTCTTGGTTAGACAAGCCTGTGCTGGTCTGTGCTAATCAAGGGATGGGAATCACTAACAAGGCATTTGAAAATGTTCTTTATGGAAATTTGACGTTGCTGTGACATTGAAGTGGGTGGTCTGTCTCCCCAGTGCTGAGGATTGGATCCAGAGCTGTTAAGTAAGTGCTACACCATCGAGCTGCCTCTCCAGCTCCAATCCGCCTACCTAGTGAACAGGAAGAGACTAGATGGGGGCTTTGTCACAGTCACACAGGGAGTTGCTGGTGTCGTAAGCCAGTATCATCTGTGTCAGACTGCAATAAACTCTAGTGACCGCTTAAAGTTTGAGAAGTGCTCCTGCTGCAAACTGGATGTCAGAGAGTGACTGTGTGTCCCCAATTTACTTTCCTTTCCTAAATGTCACAAGATAGCCATCGTCATGATTATATGTCCTTGTTACCTCAAAAAATAATTCATTCCCCTACCTGTCAACTTCAGGGTGGAGAAGCTGAGTGTGGCCGAGTCCACAGGACTCTCAGAATACCCCATCTGGTCAGGCATCGCCCCAAACCACACTCAAGTCTATGTTCTTTCAAATCCTCCAGCTTTGGGATAGAGTCAAGGCCATCACAGAACCTCAGCCCTTCGCACAAATTCCCCACAATTCACCTTGGCCTCGTAAGAACGTTTTGAGCAGCTGTTATAGAACCCTGACTTGGACCAGCTCAGCTTTCCATCCAGTTTATTCTGCTCAGTTGAGCAGATGATGGGAACCTATGAGGCTGATGTTTTAATATTAGCCCTGCAGACATTTTGTTTTACAACCCTGAGAAAATGAGTGAAAGTCCCGAATGAATGTGCAAATGTAAACAAAAACAAACCCCCCTCCCCAATGTCCCAAGGATTTTTGACAGGCCGTAGGAAGGAGCCTGGAGAAATTAGTATGGGAAGGAAGAGTAAGCTTGGGTCTTCACTGTATAAGCTCCTGATGCTTAAGAGTTCCTCTGAGGCTCCTTGCGCCATCTGCTGTTCAGGGTTGCAGACTTTTCCCCGAAGGCAAGAAAAGTGCTGTCGACGTAACTCGGTACAATGCTTGTCAAGAACACACAACGTCACGGTGTTCTGGGTCCAGACCCCCGCCCCCTCCCAAGAATAAATAAGTAAATAAATAATGATGAAAGAGTCTACAATGCCAATATGAAGCCCGGCTTCCTCAGGGCACACTCCATTCAGCTGCTGAGACACCAGAACTTTCCTATCTCAGGGGCGTGGCGCTTAGATTCCATGTGTGTCCTGTGGGTGGGAACACAACCATGATGCCATCACAAACCAAGAAGAGATGACTTAATAGGGAAGCCATCTGTACACGTCTCTGTTCTCTAATAAGAATATGAGGTGAAGAGAATATCAAGATGAACAGAAAGGTAAAAGCAGTGCTGTCTAATGACCCTTGCAGCAGTTACACCCTTCCTAGCTGCCCCAGGTCAGAGCGGCACCCCCATCAAGGTCCGAACACTTCAACTACAAGTATAACCTGATCCTTGCATATGCAGAGCACATCCTACTGTTCTCATGAATTTTCTATCCATTGGTATTGAGAGAACAGATCTTTTGGGTGCTGAATTCATAATTGTGCTTTCATAGATGCTGGGGATATATTTTGGTTGGACTAGTTTATGTTCATGGAGATGAATGTCTTTGTCAGGACATACCACTGTTCGTTGAACTACTTCACTTTCAGGGAAAAAAATCCATTTGACTAAGAAAACAAAAAACACAAGACTGAACTTTGCAAAGGTCCTTGGGATGTCTGCTTGCAATGACAACTTGCTTAAAAAAGGATGCTTTACACCTTTTAACTAACTCTGTCCCCTCTTTACCGTGTGCCCCCCTTATAGTATCTCTCCCTCTCATTCACACCTTTACGTGTCAGTGGCTATACTTGCCAAGTCACCAGTGGCAGGTTAGTGGCTAAGTGCAATGGAGATTTGAGTCCTTGTCTTGGTTGACTGAGGTTGACACTATCAGCCTCACCCATGTAATGCGCATTGTTCTTAGTTTCTTCAGAATCACACAATTCTTGAGTTGTTGTATCTTCTTGCTCTCTCCAGCCATGAGATGTTTGCTGGCCCTTTGACATTCCTGTCTTGGCACTGTCTGCCTCAAGTGACCTCATTATCTGTGAGTGACACCATCCATCGCTGTGGCTTTGGCAGTGTGGCATTCTTACACCTCAGTTTTGGTCTTCAGTTCCTCCTGAGTCAGCTTTGCCTCCTATCATTGCATTTTGGATGATCCCCAAATGCCTACAACTCATAGTCTGAGATCAGGTGAACATGGTGGCACCAGCCTTCCATCCCAGCGTGTGGTTGGCTGAAGAGGACTGTGAGCTCCAGATCGGTCTGGACTAGTTAAGTGAGACCTTGTCTCAAGCAAAAGAAAAGGAGAAAAACAAAAACTAGGGCCTGGGACTCACTGGTGGAATAGTTTTCCTCGTATGTGCAAGTCCCTGGTTTGATTACAACTACTACAAAGCAAGAGTCGAGTTCCCTGACCTTTTGTTGGTCCCTTCTCTTGGGTACTAAATTTAACTGAAAAGGTATAGCTTCCCATATAGTTATTTAGGACAAAAATTGGAGCATTGTCTTTTACCCTTACACACACACACACACACATCTAATCAATTACTTTATATCATGCATTCTTCTTACCCCATCCCGATGTCATGGCCTGAGTCCAGGCAATTCTCATCTTTTGTGACTATTGCAATAGCCTCTTGTCCAACCCCAGAAGGATAAATTTATACCTAATGACATCCCTTCCCCCTCTACATCCTCTCTCTATTCCCGCTCTTTATCTCCCTTGGGCCATAAAATGAAGTTTGGACTCCCTGGTGGGTCTTAGAAAGCCATTTATGATGGGGCTCTGCTGGGCTCTTTGGTATCTCCTGTGGTCTTCCCATTCCTGACCACCCAGTAAGCATCTGCAGTTCCCTGATGGTATTCAACTCCTTGTGAGTCCTGTTCTTTGGACTTGCTGCCTCTGGTTCCCAGAACTCCCTTAGTTGCTGCCCTCTTGGCTAACTTCTGCACATTCTTCAGAACGCTGCTTTCTGCCTGACCCAGTGTGCAGCGCATCTTTAATCCCAGCACTTGTGAGGCAGAGGCAGGCATCGCTGTGATTTTTGAGGTCAGCCTAGTCTACATATTGAGTTCCAGGACAGTCAGGGCTACATAGAGACAGCCTGTCTTGAAAAACCAAAGAAAAGAAAAAGAAAAAAAAAAAAGATGCTGCTTTCTGGGAGCCCAGTGGTTTCATGACTTAACACTTAGTTTAGTGTTCTCTGAAGGCATTTTTAGTCCTGAACTTACAATGTGATCATAAGAGAAGGGGTCTTTCTTTCCTCCACTTTCCCCTGGAGGCACTGAGAATGGAGCACTCATCTTTGTGCTCTCAGACCCACGTACAATTTCTGACTCAGAGTTCTCCTATATTTACAGAGAGGATGAAGAAAGGGAAGTTCAAGGAACCCAGGTGCTTTGGGTGTAAATGCTGCAAAGATCTCTCTGTGCATAGAAAGCTGGACCCTTGTCCCATGCTTCGTTCAGGCCCCTGCCAGCCCCTTGGGAGCTGGGATGACAGCTATGTGTCACTATTCCTTCCTCCATCCCTCTGACTGATAATCTAATCATGACTAAAAGAAGTTGATGTTTGTCATGGCTCGGTTTTTAGTTATCTAGAATCAGGAACAAAAACGTCTGCATTGATCAGACATAGTTGATGCAACAATCATTTGGATTCGGACCATTAAGTAAGGATTCACTGAGCATCATGGGTACCAGGGACTAGGTGCTAAAAGAGAGGTGAAGACCTTTCCCTCTGCCTAGACACCCAGCAGATGGGACATGCAGACGCTCAGTGCTGAGAGATGCCATATCTGTTCTCGAGTTAGATGTTTAGAGAACCTTAAGATCTATGCTTTTATCTCGAGGGAGGTTGGTCGAGTTTAATCTTAGTAAGATTGATTCATTCACCTATAAATGTTAATTAAATGCTTATGAAAGGCTAGGATGTATAACAATGAAAACAGCAGTAATTCTCAAGAGACCTGTAATCTCAGTCTTAATGAGAGATGACTCTTCATTACTCCTTAACTTTGGGTCAGAGCTGTCCTGAATCTTTTGGACATACGCTTGAATTGAAGTTACTAAATAGGGGTCTACTGAGCACATCCAGTAGTAATTCAGTGTTAGAATGAGCTTACCCTTGACTTGAGACAATGCATTTTTCTCCCTGCATAGAACCTTTTTTCTTCTCTTTCTGAGAAAGCCTCTCATGCTGTAACACACACTGGCCTGAAACTCACTATCTGCTGAAAGCTGGCCTCAAACTCATGGTTAGCCTCCTGCCTCAGCTTCCCAAGTGCTGAGATGACAGGCACGAGCCACTACATGAAGCTAGAATCGTATATGAGATGATAAATACTGAATCTTTTAACACCATGATTGATCCATTAAAGATGAGAAACAAAACCTATAAACAACAACAGTAAGAGTCTAGTTCAATGTACTTAAATCTGCTTCACAGTCAGAGATCATTGACTGTAAAGACAGCACTGGGATGTGAACCGAGAGCTGCACAAGAAGGAACCAGAATAGACAATGAAGAGCCTTCCTGGGCCTCAATCAAGGCGTTGGGCGCTTTCAACCCCAAGCAAGATCCCAGCTCTGGCGTTGGATTTGAGTTTTTGTATGATGTCACGATTAGGAAGCGGTGGCCTTGTGAGTGTTGGAATGGAGCTTACTGGGCAGTGTCCTTAGGGTGTTGTGGATGTTGTGTACAGACCTATCCCCAGTCCTGTCACCTGCTCTAAACAGCTGATGGGTCAAGGTTCTCTTGGAGGCCATTGCCTTCTCTGCTGTGTTGCTTCTCCTTGGACCTCTCCAAGGGGAGCATGAAAGAGAAGTCAGTGGCTCTCACACAGTAGTTCTGCCATGAAGACAGTAGTGGGCCATGGAATGGCTCTTTTGATAAGTTCCACCTTCCTTTTAAAGGTGGTAATCTATGGAAGGAGTTCTGTAGAAAAAGAAAAGAGGAAAACATCATGGGAAAAGCTCATGGAAGGCTTTGGGTGCTGAGTGGAGGTGGGTAGACTTTATCCTAGCGACCGTGCAGCACTATGAAGAGTCTCAGAGGTATAATAAACTCATCAGTGAAGCTAGGAGTTGCTACAGTTGGAGCAAAGGTTGGGAGATAATTCAAGGGCAGCCGGGTAACCAACTGGGCAAGGAGCGACGTTAGATTGAGTTTGGCAGGATTGAGGAAGACAATGTACCAACAATGGTTGTGCCAGGCCACCAGAACACAAATAATGCAGGTCACTCAAAACATCCTGAGGTCATCGTGTCTGAGTCAGAGGCAGCATCAGACAAAAAAGCAACTTAGAGCTGCTGAGGAGAAGGTGAACCTTCAAACCTCTCAACGAATTCAACTGTGCCCTGCCTCTTCCTCCTCCTCCCTCTACCTTCCTCTCCTTCTTTCTGTCCCAGCAATATGATGCTCCCTCGTGGAGTCCTAGCATGGGTGAGAGGTCCCTCTTTCACAAGGTCATTTTGTAACCTTTGTGTCAGATCAGAGCTGCACACCTAGTTAAATTAACCTAGCTAACTGCTGGAGACCTTGGGTGAGCTTCTTAACTCCTCTGCAAAGCAGGGAGTCAATGATGCACATCTCCTCTTAGTGGCTTTGTAAACGCTCCAAGGACACCTAGCGTCCAGAACCCTCATCCCCGTGCTGTACTTTCTTTGTCTTTCTCTTCCTAGTCATCAAAGAGCTTGTTCAATGCAGATTCTGTGCCTTTCTGGGCAGAGGCAGAGAAGTCATTGGAGAGATTGACAGAGGACAGTTACGTCCTTTCATTACAAAGCCAGCTCATCCCTCATGCATTGGTCCGTTTACACTGTCTGGGGCCCCTGAAAGGCCACGTGGTCTAATCTAGTAATGTAGTAATATTTCTGGAGACCACAGGAAGCTGTAGATAGCTCTTGGCCAGGTGAACTGTTCTCGCTGACTTCTTCAGAGGCACTGTTTGTGTTGAGTTGGGATTTTAATGAAGGTAGGGTTACTTGTGAACATATTTAGTTCTTCAACACTCAGTTGGGGACCCCCAGCCAATAAAGTTTTCAACACTCAGACTCAGGGGCCCATAACCAATCTAAGAGTCTAAACTCTAAATCTCACACATTCTTCAATTGTGCCAATTGGCCTTGGTAAACGGTAAATCCAAAGTTGCATGGGAGCCACTGCTGTTCAGGAAGAATCACTCTGTCTGTAGAGAACAGAAGCACCCTTCCACAGTCCAGAGAAGAGAACGTAGGGACGTGAGCATGCACATCCAGGGGTGCTGTCCCTCACTTGTTTCCATGGATACCCAGGTATGCTTCGTGTGTGGGTCTGTGTTGGTGCTGAGGTTACTGAGATGACAAAGTCTCTTAGACTCTTGCAGACAACATTAACTTCTTGTGTTTGAACCTGTGAACCAGTGATCTTGGCCAAGATCACTGTGCCAGATATACAAATGAAAGACCTGTTCCGGACTGGAGAGATGGCTCAGTGGTTAGAAGCACTGACTGCTCTACCAAAGGTCCTAAGTTCAAATCCCAGCAACCACATGGTGGCTCATAACCATTTGTAATGAGATCTGATGCCCTCTTATGGTGTGTCTGAAGACAGCTACAGTGTACTTATACATAATAAATAAACAAGTAAACAAACAAATAAATAAATAAATCTTTAAAAAAAAAAGAAAGACCTGTTCCTTACTTAGGGTGCCAGGTACATACATGGGGGAGTGGGGGAGGGAGAAGGATGCTCTGCCAGCACAGAGGAAGAGACACTGTGCAGAACACACCCTGCTGCTTGCTAGAAGAGCCATGAATAGCAACGTCATTATCAGCACTGACTGGCATCCTCTGTAGTAGGAAGGACAGTGTTGAGAGATGCTTGTCTGTTTCGGATCACAGAGTTAGGGGTTGTGTTGTTCACAGTAGGGCTACCTACTGCATTCCTGTTTGTCACATGTACCCTGTGGAAGTCATGTCTTCGTAACGATAATTCCCATGTTTTCAGCCTGTACTTCTCAGGGCTTGAATCTCTGGGGCTCTCAGCCAGCAGCTCTCACACTTACTGCTGATGCAAACCAGGCTCACGGGTCATATGGCTCGGCTTTCTGCACAGAAGGGAGGAGGCACTGAGCTCCAAAGACGACATGTTTATAAAGCAGTCGGGTCGAGAACATTTTGATTTGATAAAATGAACTCTGTCTTCCCAAGTAACCACACATGACCAAGTCTGCAAGTGACATATATTTCCCCAACACCTCAGTTTGTGGGGCGACTTTACCCACCACTAGATGGCCTCCCAAGACTTTCCTGCAGGGAGAAATTGAATCTGATACATTTTTTTG
The DNA here is from genome assembly GCF_021556685.1 of Rattus norvegicus. Taxonomy (NCBI): domain Eukaryota; kingdom Metazoa; phylum Chordata; class Mammalia; order Rodentia; family Muridae; genus Rattus; species Rattus norvegicus. The sequence goes on from NC_141538.1 coordinate 77,608,635, forward strand.
TGTGTGTGTGAGTTTTTAAATTTATTTTATTTTTGTCTTTGAAGTACTGAAAATCGAACCCAAAGCTTCTCACATGCTAGGCAAGCATTCTACCACCGAGATCCATCCTAAGGCCAGCTTGATCATTTTCAATGTAGGCGTTCACACAGGCATACAGTTGCCATTCACCATTCTCAAAGCAAGTATCAAGCCTTTAATGTCCCTGTCAGAATTCAACTGACAGACACTCATGTTCTCTGGTTTAATATTAGAATTCTCCCATGTTCCTGAATCTTCTAGGCCACAAACTTACAGCCGAGTGTGTAATTAATAATACCTAATAACGGGATTAAGAAGGTGAATAGGCACCCACTAGCCAGGATGTTTTGGTTTGTCCTGTAAAGCAGTGCACGCTGCCTTTAACAAATCATCTTCCAATATTTCTAAGGCACTAGAATTGACAAGAGGCACAAACTTCTAAACAGGGCTTATACAATAGCAGACAGCATTCTTGGTGTTTTAGGCACAAACTCATTTATTGTCATAATTTTTAGCTCTGTGGCTATGACTGCCACTCTATCACAGATGGAGAAACTGAGGCATGGATATTTAGCCTGTGTTTCAGTCTGGAAAGGACAGAGAGCTGTCTTTAAATCTCAGATTCAGGACTGGACTGGTGGCTTAGCAGCTATAAGCACTGACTGCTCTTCCAAAAAAAAAAAAAAAAAAATGGGTTGGCTTTCCAGAATCTACATGGCAGCTTACAGTCTACAACTCCAGTTCCAGGGACTCCTATATCCTCTTTTGTCCTCTGAGGGCACTGCTTGAATGTGGTACACAGACATACATGTGGGCAAAACACATTTACACATAAAAATTTACAAGTAAATAAATGTCAAAATAAATTAACTTCAGTTTAGTGGCACTGCTAATCCAGCTTATTTAATGGAAACTAGCTAACACCTATGCATAAAACAAGCAGGCGGTTGCACAAATATTCTATCTGTCTGTCTGTCTCATCTCTATCTCTATCTGTCTCTCCCTCACAATTTTCTCTTCTTAACACTGCAATAAAACAATCCCCAATTACTGTGGGAAAGGGCCTCGTATGGTCAAAACCACTCATGGACCTGTTCCCTGCTGCCACTATTGCCACTATTGGGTACAGTTTGGGTTTCATGAAAATGTGAGCATTCCCAAGTGTGGCTGTTGTGTTCAGGCATCTGTCCCCTCACACAAAACCATGTATTGCTGGTCCCAGGTCATGGCCTCTGCAGGAGACCTTCCACGCCCAGGCACCTGTCTTAGTTACAAGCCGAGTTTAGTCTGCCTTAGACTCTGCTGTGGCCGGAATTGTACTGAGGCTTCCCTGTGCTCTCAGCAGGTGATGGAAGTTTCAGGAGATGGGAATGTCAGAGAACAGGGAGGGGACTTCTGGAGTAGACCCAACAATATGAAGATGACAGTGTCCAGGACATATAGGAAGAAGTGAGCCAAGTAAGGATGTCTATTGTAATAGAGCTGGCTGTGCTGATGACCACCTGTACCCCTATTGAGAAAGCAGAGGCAGGAGGGAGTCAGTGAACAGTGCGCGCGCGCACACACACACACACACACACACACACACATGTATACATATATATGTATATATTACACAGTTTTGGCACACTATGCCCTATAGTTTTTGCATTCTTAATTCTCCAAATCCCAAATCTGAAATGCTCCAAAGCTGGAACCTCCTTAAAGTGTTATCAGAGTACCACAAATGGAGAATTTCATACCAAGGGCCTTTGTTTTATGGACAAAATGATTTAAAATAGTGAATGTGTAAAATTAGCATCAGGCTATGTGAAGGAAGCGTATGTAGAATGTGATTAAGATGCTCAACCCATCTTTGGGGAATCCTCTTACCCATGTTCAAGAATCCCAAACCCTGAAGCCTACAGTAAGCCAGGGGTCATGGCGAATGCCTGTACCACCAGCACTTGGTCCGTGGAGGCAAGAGTATTGGAAGGTCAAGGCCCGCTTGCAACACTGTGAATACAAGGCCACACCAGGCCACGAGAGACTCTGCAAAACAGAAACTGAAATTCAAAATGCTTCAAGCATTTCTGGAAAAGATTTTCAGTCTTAAAACAACAACAACAAACAAACAAACAAACAAACAAAAAAAGAATTTTCAGTCTCCGTCTCTGTCCCAGTACTTGCATTTCAAATGGTCTATCAGGTTGTCTCTGACAGAAGGCTTTGATTAAAAGCTTAAGTCTGTAGATAACTGGTTTTGTTTTGATTTTTCCAGTTCTGGAATGGAAGTCGGGTTCTCACAAACACTGGGCAAGTGTTTCTGCCACCGAGCTACATGTCTAGCACAGTACAGGAGAAATCTTAAGCACCATTGTTTTCCTTTGGCTCTGAACTCACGTGTTAACAAAAACTCTAATTTGGCTTCAGGAGTGCCATTCATTTTGGCTTCGATCCCTACACATGAATCATTTTGCATCTGGAAGTTTCCACTGGGGAGTTCCCGATGTGAGGGAAACTTTATTCCTACAGAGCGTGTGGGATGAAAGTTCCAGAAATCTACACCTTTCTCAGAATAGCATTTTCATCATAATAGTTGTTTCAAAACACCATAATAAATATGGTAAGATAGTGGTCATCTCTGCTGACTTAAAAGGAGAAAACCGAAACCACAGACCAGCGGGCCTCACTGAAAGCCAGTCCATCCCTGAGCCTTTACATGATGTAGCCACTAGGAGGCACTCACGAGTCTGAGCCAGGGCGAGCTGCTTCCACCTCAAAACCCCCAAGCAGCAGCGAAAAACTCTAGAGGGCCTTCTCTCTGGCATTTCAAAGACAGTATATTTCTGTTGTATCTGTGAGCGGGTAAAAATGACAGAAATGTCAGAGAGGCTCCAAGGAGGCCAGCAGTGTTGAGCTGAGATGTGTCTACAGCCTTTGCAGGATGCATTGCTGGGCATTTCGACCACTGGAAGAGAAGCCTGAGTTTGCAGACTGTTCCTCCAGGTGTTTCCGGCTCTGGCCCGATGACAGCGTTGAGAAGCGTCTTAGGTGGGGCTTATTGTCCTTGTAGTGGGAACTCGTGAAGTTGAGACAATTTTAGTCCTTGGGAGATTTTTAAGTTACAGGCTTGAAGTTCAGATTTATGCTCTAACACTTCACCTTAAATCTCCAGAGTGGAGAATGGGCTACCTGCTGTCGAGTGTCGAGGGGCCCTGTGGGTCTTGGACAGTCCGGCTGCTATTGGAACTAGTCTGACAAGAAAGTGTGCTGAGAAGGGAAAAATCCAAGGTCTTGCTGAACAAATACAAATTCTAGACACTGGGCAACCCCATTTATTTCATTATCATTATCATTTAATTAATCATTATTTCTGCTTTGCTCACCCGGGCTCGGAGCTGGGGTTTCGTTACAAGCTTTTCCCCACCTTGCCTGGTGTCTGGTCCCTGAGTCTTGTACAGGGCACCCACAGCTGGGCCACAGCTGGGCCACGAGCCCCCAGCTTCTGAGGCGAGGGGCGGGGCCCAGAGTTTGGCCTCTGAGAACAAGCTACAGAACAATGCCCGGAAGTGTCCGAGTGGGAAACAACCTTGCTGGGCTGAGCCCATTCGGAGGAGCTTCCTGATTGGCTTGATCTGCTCTGTGCAGGAACTCTTAGAATAACTTTGGAATTGTCCCAGCAGAGAGACAAACTTCTCCACAGAAAAAGAACTGTCACCCAGTGATGTCAAACACGGAAAACATGGTTAGGAACACCCAAAAGCTCTGACTAAGTTTCCTTCGGAAAAGTCTATTTGGATTTACCTAGCCGCTTATCTCCTTCCTCCGCCCCCAACTCTAACCCTTTCTGAGGCTCTGGCCCCGGTACAATGAGCATGCCATCTATGCTTTCCGAATGGTCAGCATCCTCCCTTCTAGGGCTCAAATGGCAGAGACCCTGTTTGTCCGGCAGCTCATGGAACCCCCACCCCCACCCCCACATGGTGCACATGGCCACAGGAGGAAAGGGCTCCTTTCTCAAAGCAACTTTCAGCAGTACAGTGTGAGCTCTGGCTGGGGGTGAACACTCTTCCATGCATTGTGGAGGCAGCCCGTAGCACCGCGCTGTTCATGCTTCCAAGGTGGGGTGGTACCCAAATCTACTTGTGCTCCAATGAACAGTCAAGCCGAGGAAAGATATGGTGTGGGCAGAGGTTCCAATCAGCTCCCTCCTCATCCAGCATCGTTCTGTGCCTTTAAAGAATTGGAAGGACTCGATTCTATCCCAGAGCGAGGAGGAACTGTAGACCTTTACAGCAGGAAAGCTTCATTTCTTCTTAGGAAACAGGATTGTATTGAGTGGAAGTTGATTTTCCAGGCTCCAGCAAACCCAGCTCTGTATCTTAGGGATGGCAGCTCATAGCAGTTTCGCCACTGACAGCCTCAATCTCAGCCTCAGTCAGGTATAGGTTATAACGGTAAAAACCTGAGCCATGCCTATCCGTCCTATACTCTCTAGCTCGTGATAAATTCAGAGACTATCGGCTAATTTTACCATCACTTTTGTTGGACACCTAAATAATCATTTCTTTCAATGAAAGAGTCAAATTCTTTTTTTAATCTTTATTTGCTTTTATTTAAATGAGTATTGCTTTTATGGATGCCGTGTGTGTGTGTCCACAGAGACCAGACAAGGATGGATCCTTTGGAATTGGAGTTTGAGATGATGGTGAGCCACCATATGGGTACTGGGGCTTGAACCTGGATCCTCTGGAAGAATAACAGTGCCCCGAGCACTGAGCCATCTCTCCAGCCCCACATCAGTTTTTTTTAATATAATTCTTTTGGGGTTTTTTTTAAGATTTATTTGTTTTATTTATGTGAGTACACTGTAGCTATCTTCAGACACACCAGAAGAGGGCATTGGATTCCATTACAGATGGTTGTGAGCCACCATGTGGTTGCTGGGAATTGAACTCAGGACCTCTGGAAGAGCAGTCGGTGCTCTTAACCACTGAGCCATCTCTCCATTCCAGTCTTGGAAGCACGGCTGTCTCCCCGAGCAGGACTCCTAATTCAGACAGCAGGTGAAGACAGTGATAGGGTGATGTGGGTGTTTATAGAAGCTGTGGATGAAGCTGTCTGGTTGAGTGTGTGTACGCACAAACACACACACACACACACACACACACACACACACACACACACACACACACCCCTGGGAGATCCTGAGTCAGCAGGAAAGCTAAAATGGAATGCTGGATTTAGAAACAAACAAGGCATAAATAGGGATTTGGAGGAGAGGAGTGTACCATGTAAAAGATTTTTACAACTGGGGTGTGGGAGCCCAGATGTTTCCTGGGGGTTGAAACGAATGGGAATCATGGGGCAAGATGAAGTAAATGCCAACACTTCCATTATTCTGACCCAGTGATGTATCTGTGTGTCTCCACTTCTGCTTTTATTTAGATAATCCCAGAGGGAATAAAGAAAAGTTGATTATACTTACAAAGACACACGGACCTTCGGTCAGAATAAAGATACATGTACCTGCAGTCAGATATCTGAGTGGAAAAGCAGGGCCTTTTCTTTAAGATACAATTCAGCAGTTAAGAGCACATTCCCATGTTATTCAGAGGCTCAAACCTGCCTTAACTCCACTTCCAGAGGATCTGATGCCTCTGGCCTTCACAGGCATCTACACACTCACATGCATACACAAACCCACACACAGGCATACATATAATCAAAAATTGTTTATATTTAAAAAAATGAAAATCACAGAAAATGTCACAATTCCTCTTTGTATTGTCCCACTAGCAGAAAGTTATTTTTCTTAATCATGTGTGAAATCCTGAATTTGACCCCAAACATTAATAAACAAACTAATAGTCAAAAGTTTTTAAGAGATGAGAAAGCCAAATAGAGTGACCTTGAAGATCTGTTAGACTTGGCAGGTGGGAACTCATGGACATGGCTGACAGCGGGTTCCGTGGGAGTGGTCAGAAGACAAGGAGAAGGGAAACAGAGGCTGGGACAGGAAAATGAGGTGGCAAAGAGCTATGACACCGGAGACATCAGGAAGAGAGGCTTTGAAGTCACTAGAATGAGATGTAAGGTCAAGAGAAGTTTATCTGTGTCTCACTGGGCAGAATGAATTATTTGTGGACCGCTGCAACAAAGGCGTCTGGGGAGTACCAGGCAGAGGGGATAATTGATCAAGGGCTACATGTGAAGAAGCTGAGCCACGTGGAGAAGCTGTGCCACTTGAAGAAGCTGCGCCACGTGGAGAATCTGGACCACGGGGAGAACCTGTGTCACGTCAGGTTCATGGTTGCCAGTGTCTGCCTTCGACAGGCCGATCAGAGCGCTGGTGATAAGATCAGGCTAGATTCTTGATTCCTCCAAAGAGAGACAATTCTAGAAAAGAACACCTTTGGGCCACTGAGAAACATTTTTTTTAAAGGACACCTTCATGCATTTCTGTCATTAGAACTCTTTCTGATGAAACCAATTCACATGAGAGTTTTATATATATAAATATAATCAGACACATATATGCATAGTCCTGTTTTGGCTTGTTTCTTAGTTACTCTGCCACTGCTTACTGAGCAGCCGTATGCTCACGAGAAAATACAATATACAACGATAAATATTATATTTATTGTATATCAATTTATATATCACCCTCTCTGTATGCTTATGCCTACCTGAGAGGGAGGTGATGCAGAGGAGTGGGGGGGGTGAAGGGACATTTTTAGCACCCTAATACCTGGCAGGTACACACAGCTCCTCTGAGGACTCAAAATGCTATGAGGGTTCAGAAGGAGCCAAGCCATGAGGCTGAGAGCCCTGTGAAAGAGATGGAGCTGGACCTGAAGGACTCCTGTCATGAGGCCTCTTGGCAGGGTTGGAGCTGAGGGTGGGGGTCCTGGCTTTCCCATTGTGGTCAGTGTTACAAGGAGGGTGGTGTCAGGCTGGGAAGAGGATGGAGTAGCCCAAGAAGACTGATTAGTCCTCGGGTAGAAGACGAGGAGGAGTGACCAGAGCTCTTCATACGGAAGGATATGACCTGGACACTTGGAATCCTCAAAAGGGCCTTTCGCTTCTCAGTCGGTGGCATTCCCATCTGAGGGATGACGGGGGAGAAATGAAACAGACTCAAGTTTCCACCTCCACCTTGCAGTCAGGGGAGGACCTCTTCTCTCCGAAGGACAAATGGAAATCCTGTTTATTTAAGGGCCCTGAGCATTATTCATTGTGAAGTGCCCCGTGCGTTCTAATGGGACTCCAGACCCACTCATGGAAATAAAAGGAAGCTGTCTCCTTGTGAATGGCAGTCACAAATGACAAATATTTGAGGACTGCCATAGAAACAGATGCACATCTTCCTGCAATGTGGGAAGTGGCTTCGGTAGCACCCACTTGATGAAAACAGCCTTCTTCCCAATGATCCACCTATGACATAGAGATGGGGAGGAGGGAAGGGGTGTTAAGATAGGGCAGAGAGGTGGCCTGCACAGTAAATGCTCATAAAACAAAAGGCTGGGACCAGAGACTGGGGGGCCTCAGAAGATCTGGGGTTCCAGGCAGCAGAAATTAACAGGGCCCTACAGGAAGGATTGGATCCAGGATTTCTCTCTCTTCTTGGCTCATTATTTTAAAGCAACAGACTTCTGAATAGGAGAGTTGTTGGCCTAGGTCAGTTAGGTTTGTCTGCTTGTTTGTCTTGAGACAGAGCCTCATATAGCTCAGGCTAGCCTCAGATTCCTTGTATGGCAGAGGTAGCCTGGAACTCTTGATCCTTCTGCCTCCTGATGAGTGCTGGAATGACAGGCTACCACACTGGTTTTGGTTAGGTAGCCTCTGCTCCTTCATACGAGGTAGAACCTCTGATGGGTAGTTCCCAGGGAAGACCGGACATTTTTTTTTTCCTCACTAGATGAATGGATAGTGTTTAAAGGGAGAGGGATTGAGGAAAATGGAAAGCCATAGACTTGTAAAATTCACAGCTGTTCTCAACCTTTGTTTGTTTCTATGGTCACCTCTGAACCACATCTGTGTTTGGCCTCCAGTATGCGCCTGGAACCCCAAAGCCACCAATGGCTTTTTCTGTGAGGCCAGCGTTTAAGGCTTGCCCTGATGAGTTCAGCTGGCAGAGTAGCTCAAGGTCAGTGTCACAAAAAGATGCTAACGATTGCAGCCAGCTGACTTCCCCTGCTGAGGCTTTCACTTCAGGGAGGGTGTGGGGGCACAGTTCTAGCCAAGCCTTAGTTACAAAGGTTGATTAGCAGTAATGAATTAATAAGCCTTGCTTCTTTTTTAAACCCTTCTACTGGGACATTATTGTGGCTCTACGTTGTCACTGGCTTCAGCCCCAAATCTTGGAAAACTTCAGAAAACTTCTAAGCATTCACTCAAAACTCAACAATGTATGCGTCCTGTATTGATTGGAATAAGCTGTAGGTTCATGTCAAGAGAGCTACAGCGACAGTGGCTTAAACACGAGGTTTATGTCTCCCTCCAGGAGACATAGATAGCCATGAGCCATCTGGGGTGTCCTCTGCAAGTTCGTCAGGGGCCCAGTCTTCCTCTAGCACATCACCTCTCCTAACCGAAGATGGCCCTTGTCCTGGGTGTTCTACGTGGTAGTTTAAGCTTTACCTCCACGGACTCATCTCAGGAAGAAGGTTAGAGAATGGCCAAAGAAGCAAGGGACTGAAAAAGGTTCTAGAAGCTACCCTATAATATTTTCACTTATGTCCCTTTGGCAAGAATGGGCTACCTGTGGCCACAAAGAATGCTGAGAAATGTGAGTCCCTTAGTTAGGGTTTCTGTTGCTACAGTGAAACATCCTGGCCAAAAAGCAAGTTAGGGAGGAGAGGGTTTATTTGATTTACACTATATTGCTCTTTATTATTGAAGCAAGTCAGGACAGGAACTCAAACAGGACCGGAACCTCGAGGCAGGAGATGATGCAGAGGCCATGGAGAGGTGCTGCCTACTGGCTTGCTTCTTATGGCTTGCTCAGCCTGCTTTCTAATAGAATCCAGGACCACTAGCCCAGGGACAGCATCACTTACAATGGACTGGGCCCTCCCCCATCAATAACTAATTAAGAAAATACCTACAGCTGGATCCTATGAAGACATTTTCTCAATTAAGGTTCCCTCCTTCCAGATAACTCTATAATTGTGGTTCTCAACTGTCCTAATGCTATAACCCTTTAATACAGTTCATCATGTTGTCTGACCCCCAACCATAAAATTATTTTTGTTGCTACATCATAACTGGAATTTCGTTACTATTATGAATGGTAATGTAAATATCTGTGTTTTCTGATGGTCTTAGGTGACCCCCCAATGGATCACGACCCACAGGTTAAGAACCACTACTACAGTTTTCCTGTTAAGTTGATGTAATACTAGCCAACATGGCAGGCTTTGTCCTGTTTCGCTGTATACCCTGCTCAACTCCAGGGACTGAGTTACCATGAATTGGGTGGGAACTGAGCAACCAGCAGCCGCCTTTGCAGTATTTATGCAGGCTGGACACATAAAGGGTGGGTGCAGCCTGTGCCTCTGAGAAGCATTTCCTGGGGCTCTCATTTTGGCAGGCTGGGCGGACAGGCACCTTGCTTGACTGCTCGGCTGTGAAAGTGCAGTTCAAGGGAAGAGCGCAGGTGGATTAAGTACCTTTGGCCCGTCAACATCAGCTTTCCTTCTGAGAGCGCTTGTAGATTCAAGCTCATGTCAAGCGGGCAGTGGTGTGGAACGCTCCCCGTGTGTCTCTCCTTAACAAGAAAGGTTGGAAAGGCACCATTCATTGTCAAGATTATTCTGAGATATAGCCCAGCGGTTGAGTATTTGCCTGCTCCAGAATATCCTTACGGTCCTAGAGAGTCCATGAATAGTTGCTGCTGCTGTTGTTGTTGTTGTTGCTGCTGCTGCTGCTGCTGCTGTTGGTGGTGTTTTGATATTTATCTTGCCTTAACCCACAGTTAGTACAGAGTTCTAACTCTGATTCATTAGGATCCTTTCTGTGGCTGGGTCATTCCACCGTCCCCCTTGTACTCTCCCCACCACCTTATACCCTACCACTAATCCTCAACCCATGTCTGTATTCCCTGGGCCTTGGTTTCCAATGACTTCAGTGTTTGAAATGGCTCCTTGTCAATTTAAGTGGACTTCATTTTCTTTCTTTTTTTAATTTTAATTTTTTTCTTTACCAACAGTGATATAATAGTTCTGATGCAGACACATCAGTATAATTTTATGTGTAATATGTAAGCTTATTGAGTCATTTCTGGGTGTGTGTGTGTGTGTGTGTGTGTGTGTGTGTGTGTGTGTTATCTTCTGACCACAGAGGTCAGGAGAGGGTTTCAGCTCTTGGAGCTGGAGTTAAAGGTGGCTGTCAGCCACCTGCTATGGGTACTGGGAAGCAACTCAGACCCTGTGGAAAAGTGGTGTGCATTCTTAAGCACTGAGCATCTCTCCAGCCCCAGAAACCAAGCTCTTAATATGATTGTTCTCTTTTGAATTCAACTGAAAGACACTCAGAAAAAGGAAACATGTCCTTTTGTAGGTCAGAGGGCAAAGATGCAGCAGAGGATCATGGGAAGCAGCACTGAGTGTTAGTCAGCCTTTCCCATCTCCTCTCTTTGTGTCTTAGAATGAGGTTGGCTTACAGTAGAGTGTTGTTGTAAAAATATAAAAATAATAAGGAGTAACGGTGTCTTTTACCCCGTAGCTCTGTACCGCGGTGCCCAGATATCTGCTAGATATCTTGGCGGAAACATCCCAGCCGCACACTTTCCTACACTCAAACCCTCACATAAAAGAACACACAACACAATAATCTTAGATCCAATTGGTAAGATATAATTGCCCACTTAAACATACAATGCCCGGTACCATCCATCCCTTGAGAACATTAATAACAACCTGTAAATACACAGAGCAGAATCTTAACATCACCTGCCATCTTGTCCTGCCACGGCTTCTCTGCCCTCTCCTCTGCCCTGTCTCCTCCTCTCTCCCCTAGTCTCCTCCTCTTCCTTCAAACTTCTCTCCCGCCCATCCTTCCTTCTCCTCCAATGACAGGCCTCCTTCTATCCTGTGTCTGCCTCACCTGTGACATCATCCTACAGTAGAGTCTTGGAATCCAGGTGTTTTGAGGGGAGGGAAAAAGAAACAGCAGAGCACAGGAGAGCGGCTGGGATGTGGACAGGGATGTTGGGACCTCTCTGAAGCACCATGGTGAGGCATGCAACTAGAGGGGGCCAGGTCTGGCTGAAAAGACCACACAAGGCCACAGGCCACCGAGTGATTAGGAAGAGAGAATATTCTGAGACGTGCCCTCTGTCTATCATGGCTGTTTCTAGTTTGTACCCTTCAAAGCCTCACTAGTATGTGGTCTACCCAACCAAGTTTCATCCCCATCTTTTACCAGAAGGAAAATACGTTCATCTGTGGCCACAACAGTGGCTTCGACTCATAACAAGAAACCTGGAGGCAGAGGCTCTGGAGGTGGTGTGTGTTCCATTATGGCTTCTGGGTGCCAGGCTGCTTCTGGCTGTCTGCACTCAGCTGTTCTTACTACATCCTTGCCTCTATGGGCACTAAGGTGACTGTTCCTGTAGCACCGTATCCTGGGACCATCAGAACAGTGAGCCCCCAATGATGTTCACATCCTAACCTCTGACTCTGTAACTATATTAAGTCAGGTGACAGAGGAGATGTGTATATGTCTGTTTTATGCAACTATGAGAAAATAACACAGGCACTTTGTAAAGAAAAGTGAATTTGACTGTTTCAGAAGTTGAAAGTCAAAGACCAGTAGCCTGGCTTCTAGTGAGGGCCCCCTTGGCTACTTCTTGGTGTGAGAATGAGCGTGAGGGCAAGTGGGAAGAAACCACACGGTGGGACAGGAAATAGGGATCCAAGAGTCAGGCTCTCTGTTTCTACAACACCATCTACAGGGACTGTGGGGTTCAGAGAACTACATCAACCCCTTTAAAGGATAGCCCCCTCAGTGACTAAGACCTTCTAGAAGAATCTGCCTTTTAAAATGTTACTACCTTAGCATTGCCACAGTGAGAGCCAAGCACATTCATTGTGTGTGGGGAGCACACTCTCCGAACCATTACGTAGACCAAGAGGCAGAATCAGAGATGGGATGACCTCAGAGAGATGAGACATGCACTTCAAAGACAGAGGGAGAGGTCCGTGAATCAGGAAATGCAGATGGCCTCAGGGAGTTAGAAGAGAGGAGGACTTGGACGCTCCCCAAGAGCGAAGGGAACGAAAGGCTGACACACATTCTGATGTTTGCCCGATGCTCCGCCATGTCAGATGTTTGACCCATGGAAATGTAAACTAATATATCTCTGTTGAAAGACACTGAGCTTGTAGTGGGTGTCACAGCAGCAACTGAAAACTGCTAGGACACTCTCCCATGAGGAACCTGTAAGAAAAAGAGCAAAGCCAGGGTGTGTGCCTTCGACAACAACACTCCTGCTGCTCCCAGAGCTTTTCTGGAAGTTTCTACCCCTCTCCCAACACACACACACACACACCTTTATTCACATGTTGTTCACCCAAACTGCCCCATGGCTGCCTTTATCTAAGTGGAAGCTGTGGTATGGGCATTTTATTTAGGCTCATTGCTCTTCCCAACAAAATGGGATTAAGTTAAAAAAAAGAAGAAGAAGAAGAAGAAATTATGCTGCGTGGACAACTTGGGGCTTTACCACACTCAGCCCCAACACATTGTTCTTTACCCTCTCACTGCCCTTTCCAACTCTGTCATTAGACGGGTGACAGAGAACTTTCAAGAGCAGACTCTGTACTTGATTTATCTTCCTGTTCCCGGTGCTCAGCACCTTCGGGGAACTGGGAGGGTATTTGCATAACGTTGGGTAAAAGGATGCATGGGCGAACTTCAAACAGAGGATGATGGGAGTACTCTATGGAGTCAGAGGTCCTTTGTGTTCTTCCCCGAGGATGCTCAGGAGGGTTGGAGACATTTTATAAGACCCTTCAGCCATGATCCAAACCTCCTCTCCTGCGTTAGTTCTCCACAGCTGCCTTGTGTTCGTATAGCTCTTTACAGTCTCCTCTGGGGGAGAAACCAAGCAAGCAGGCTGTTGCGTGCTTGCCACAGCCTGTAAAGCCTTGATTAACCTTGTATAAATTACACCTTCTGCCCGTTGGTTATTTTTAGCACAGCAATATCTACTTGGCACCCAGAGACTGAGTTAGGTTTCACTCGTGAAACGACCATACAACAGCATGTGTAACCTCTTGATACTGTTTCTTGAGAGGCTCCCCAACCCTGAGACTCAGGTTTGTCTGCGTGAGGTGATAGCCTGGCCATCCAGCAACCTAGGCCCCTGGCCCAAAGGCTCAGCTGTTTTGTAGTAAGGAAACTTGGCTTCTTAGACCTGACTTAGGCTTACACAGACTCCTCTCCTCTCCAGTCATTCCGTTTGGGATAAAACTCAGTTGGTATCAAAAGGTTTAGTTTCGTTGTTTCCCTCTGCACCTCTCCCTTCCTTCTCAGTTACGAAAGCAACAAGGTATCGTGACCCAAATCTTTAGCATCTAAACCATACAGCTGAGCTCTCTGAAACAGGGGCAGGCTGTGGGATGCAAGCCAGCCTGTGGTCATCAGGTCAAAGAGAATTTTCAACTACCTGAAGCTGCTTCACAGAAAGAAAGCTCCCTAGGGGCATACCCCTACCCCTGACCCTGTAGGGTTTGTTTTTTTTTTTTTTAACTCAGCCATATTTAACACAATTTTGGTTTGTTTTATAATCCCTTGAAGTGTCTACTTCTGCTGTCAGTCAAACATACTCAGTAAATGTTGGGTTTGTATTTACATAGTTGTTAGCACTATTTAACCCCTTGACTTGACACCAAGAAGCTGAGACCCCAGTTCCTGCTTATTCCACAACCTGTGAGACACTGCTTTCTCAGCACGTGGTCTTGGGAAGTATTTTAAAGGCGATGAATTGTCTGTAAATCAAGCAGTCTAGTTAGATAAGTAATATGTGATATTTTTACAATGCATTTGTTTATTTTATGTCTATGATACATAATGTATATGATACATATGATAGTATATTGTAGCTGTCTTCAGACACACCAGAAGAGGGCATCGGATCCCATTACAGATGGTTGTGAGCCACCATGTGGTTGCTGGGAATTGAACTCAGGACCTCCGGAAGAGCAGTCAGTGCTCTTAACCACTGAGCCATCTCTCCAGCCCCAATATGTGATTTTTTAAAATTACAGTTTTATTTATTCTCTCTCTCTCTCTCTCTCTCTCTCTCTCAATCTCTCGAGTGCACGAGTGTGCGTTCGCGCGCGCATGTATGTGTGTGTGTGTGTGTGTGTGTGTGTGTGTGTGTGTGTGTGAGTAGGAGCATGTATGTCACAATGGATCAATGGATATGTGAAAGTCAGAGGATAACTTTCAGAAGTTGATTCTCTCCTGCTACTGTGGATCCCAGGACTGAACTCAGATTGCTAGATGACAAGCACCTTTACATACCACTATGTCTGGCTGGGAATCAAGGGGCTTCGAACATGCTAGGCAAGCACTCTAATGGTGAACTATACTCCTAGGCATGCTATTTTTTAAGTTGAGCAGATACTGGAACTTATAAAAAACATTAGGGGTGAAGTGATGGCTCAGTGGTTAAGAGCCCCGACTGCTCTTCCAGAGGTCCTGAGTTCAATTCCCAGCAACTACACGGTGGCTCACAACCATCTGTAATAGGATCAATGCCCTCTTCTGGTGTATCTGAAGAGAGTGACCGTGTACTCATACATGAAAAAAATAAACACATCTTAAATAAAACAAATTTAAAATAATCTATAACCCTATTACACAATGACTGACTTTTTTTTTTATATTTTCCAGTCTTAATCTTCATTAAAAGGTGGACCTCTTCTATTCAGATTTGGGCACAGTGGCAGAATAAGTTAAGTTATTTGTAATCTTTCTACCTTAGATAGTATTAGGTAACAAATATATACCTAATTATGAATACATACATATATGTATGCCTATGTATCAAATATAATTAAGATACATATTACAGGGGTATATTAGAATACAAGTACATATAATTTTATGCACACAAATATTTGATTAGTCTCAGTTGTCATTACAATAGTGCTATGTAACAAATTCCATCCACCTGGAATCCCAGCACTCAGAGGAGGATTATAAATCCAAGGCCAGCCAGGGTTACAGTAGCAAGACCCTATCAAAACAAACACAGGGCATGACGGTACAAGCTTTAAATCCACATACTTGGGAGGTAGAGAAGGGGGCAGAAACAAAGACAAACAGACTTCCATGAGTTAGAGGCTAGCCTGGTCTATATAGAATTCCAGACAAGGGCTGCATAAAGAGATTGTATAAAACTAAAACAACCTCCCTCAAACTCATTGTCCTAAAGTTATCTATTCTTTCTGACATTTCTGTTAGCCGGACTCTGCTGAGTGACTCTGTGTCACAGTGTGGTATTGACTGGGCATGCCTTCTGCCCATGGGCAAAACTCAGATCTGTCCTTTCTAAGGCCAAGCGAAGAGGTACAAGAACAATCGAGTGCAAACCTACCCAAGCCTCTGTGCTTTTCGTCTTGTTTTCTCTAATTTCCCCCCTAGTATAATTCACAGAAATGTGTGCAGAAGATTTTGCTGAACACTTGGAACAGCAAAAGAGTTTTACATCTGCAGTCAGACGTCTGCATCCCTCCGCCCCTCTCCTTTGGATTCTATTTGCTGTCAGCCCACAGACAGCCTCCCCAGTCAATGCTTGCTGGAGAATTTTCTCTGTCTTAGGAATTCTGATTGTATCATCTCGTCAATTTCGTGCCACCTAATCCAGCTTTTTTTATTGATTCATCGAATATATGTATATTGAGAATGTGTGTCCTTCCCCACCTTGATGAATTTTTAATCCAGGTGGGGAATTAATAATGCCGGTTGCTACTTGGTGGCCAGGTCTTCTCTACAGGGACTGTTTGGGGCATCATAGAGTGTTTCTTAACATCTCTGGTCTCCACTTGACTTATGTCCGTAACACCAGTGCTCATCCCTTGAGCTGTGAACAGAGTAGAGATACTGCAGCCTTCCTCCAGGAGAAAATCACCTCAGTAGAAAACTGCTGCTATAGCTTAGAGGAGACTTGATGAGAATGCTAAGAAGTAGCAGTAATGGGCTAAGAAAGATGAAGGGGTGGGGCTAAGGATGTCATTTAATTGGCCTAGCATCTGTCAAACCTTGGGTCCCATTCATAATGAACCAGGTATGACGGTACATGCTTGTAATCTGACACTCAGGAGGCAGAGTCAGAAAGAGTTTGAGGGGAGTCTGGGATACTTGAAGCCCTTTCTTAGAACAAACAAAACAATGGGGGGGGGGAAGGTGCAGACATGGGAAGACTCTACAGGTGTCTCTCTGGAAACTGAGGGGGCAGGCCACTGTGTAACAGAACAGGGCATGGCAGTGATGGTGTGGGGGTGGGGGGCGTGCATGCGTGTGTGTGTGTGTGTGTGTGTGTGTGTGTGTGTGAGGTAGCATGGGGATGTGGGGGAGGGGTCAGTAGCACAAGGGAGGCTGGTCCTGTAAGTCATGTGACTCCCACTTTCACTGAGAGGAGTGATGAGTGTGTCTGACTCTGTGCTCATTCGAGGGACATACATTTCTTACATTCAGGGACCAGAAACAAAAAGCTGAGGATAGAGCACAGTTTCACCCTAATCAGTTTATATGTTCCTTGCCTCTGAGAAATATTAATCTGAATTCTTCATTCTAAGTGGTAGCCAGTTCCCAGGAAAGCTGAGACAACGGGAGAGGAGGCAAGCAAGGGAGATCACCTAGTCAGGTGTCAACTACAGCGGAGCTTCTGTGGTGGACAAGGGAAATGTCTAACAGTAAAAAATGGATGAGTGAATGACCACTGGGTGAATGAATGATGAATGAATGAACTACATGTTCAGGCAAAAGACTTCAAGAGGACCAGAGTGTGGAGTCTTTTAGACGGAAGATATCCATCTCTGCACGATCCGCCATGACCTGGCTGCAGTGCAGCACTGGCCCGGTTTCCCAGAACATGCAGTGTCTCTGAGCAATGTGAGACACTGTGGGACAAATGCCCTAAGAGCTAGGACAATGAACGGGAGTGGGGGCAGGAGTTCATACTCCAGCCTTGCATTCTTGTGTCAAAGCTCTGTGACAGGTGCTAAACCATACCAGACCTTGACAGTCTCACCTCTAAAATGGGGTTCCTTACTCCCAATTGGGAGTCATTGGGAGGGTTAACTGAAATAACCCATGCCTACTAGTCAGGGTTCTCTAGAGTAACAGCACTTACAGAATGAAATTATACAGAGAGAGGAGGGAGGGAGAGAGAGAGAGAGAGAGAGAGAGAGAGAGAGAGAGAGAGAGAGAGAGAGAGAGAGAGAGATCATGAATGACTCTTACAGGCTGCAGTCCAGTAATCCAACAATGGCTGACTGTGGTGTTCAGTAGTTCCTCAGCCCACAGTAGAGTCCGGTTAAGTTTCTCAGTCCACAGGGCCGAATGTCTCATCAGGTCTTTCAGTATGTGGTGGAGTCCTAAAGAAGTAGGCTCTAACGCCAGTGGAGGAGTGGATGTGCTATCAAGGCAAGGGCAACCAGGCAAAGGGCAAAAGCTTCCTTCTTCTATGTCCTTATAGACTTCCAGCAGAAGGTGTGCCCAGATTTAAGGTGCATTTTCCAGACTTAAGATCTGGAACAAAGGTATAGAGTTGAAGTAGATTCACCCACTTCAAACCAAGCAGAAGATCTCTCACAGGTGTGCCCTCCATTTCTGGATTGAAGTACATTCCAGATGTAGTCAAGTCGACAGCCACAATAGCCACCACGCCATGTGAATTAGTTCTTGGAACAGTGCTCGACGAAAGCTAATTATTATTCCTCGACGAAAGCTAATTATTATTCCTGTCGTTAAGTAAGAAGAGTAGAGCTGCTGAGCTTTATTCCCCAAGTAACAGCCACAGCTATTCTGGAATATTCTCAAAGACTCTTAGCAGTGCTAAAAGGTCTCTTCTTGAAGCTATATAGAATAGTAATAGCAATCAAGAGACTATCCAGAAACTTGGTGGCAGGTGTGTCTGTCCCTTCTACTGTGTCCCTTTTTGTCAGTAGAGGTCACTGAGGGAGAGACAGCAACTCCAGGGTTCTGCCTAATAGCCACTTCTCAGCAGTTTATTTCCTTTGAGGAACACTGGCTTTTTGTCTTTTGCCCTTTGGCCATCCAAAGAGAAGAGACGGTATTCTGAAATAGCCAGGAGAGTATGAAGTTGTTTCCTTCTGATTACATGTCCTGAGCTATGTATTTACAATCTACCTCTGAGCAAGAAATATACACACCAGCAAGGTAGTTGGGATGCCAGAGCAATGGGCACATCAAACCATGTGGCAGAGCCCTGGCCATGAAGCTACAGAGCCAGCTCTGAACTCTTTTCCCTTTGATCAGTGTCTTCCTGGCAACGAAGTTGGATGCACAGGATACTCCATAGTGGAAAATCTTTGGCCTGGTTTCTTGGTGTCGAGAACAATGAAAGTTACAGGTCACCAGCAGGAAGGTGGCTGCTCCCTTACCAATGGATAGTAGGGACCGTAAAGCATCTTGTGCTCTGTTTGTGTGTCTTCCAGGTTGGAGCAGGAAATACAAGCGCTCGAAAGTGAAGAGTCCCAGATATCCGCCAAAGAGCAGATCATCCTCGAGAAACTGAAGGAGACAGAGAAATCCTTCAAGGACTTGCAGAAGGTGAAGAAAAAAAAAAAAGCAGAGTTCCTCTAATCCAAGTCAGGGGTGGTCCCCCAGGAAAGGGTGAGAGCAGCAGTTCTCAACCTTCCTAATGCTGAGACCCTTTAATGCCGTTCTGCATGTTGCCGTGACCCTCAACCATAAAATTATTTCGTTGCTTCTTCATAACTATAATTTTGCTGCTGTTATGGTCATAAATAAATATCTGATATGCAGTGTATCTGATATGGGACTCCCAAAGAAGTTGTGACCCACAGGTTGGCCACTGGGCTAGATGGTAGGCAGAGAAGTCTGAGCCATACACTCTGAAGAAGAAGTGCCAGGAACTGGCGCTGTTCCTGCAGCAGAGCGCCCTGTCTTCCTTAGGACGCCTGGGGACAAGTCTATTAAATCAATCCCATTTATATGCTGCTGTCTACACCCCATAGTTCCCTGGTGTCTGAAGTCTTCAAATTACGCATTAGAATTGTAAGACCAGTTCCTATTAAGCAGATTAGATGACCTAGTGTGGCTTTATTAGAATTTGCCTCTCAAGTCTTTCCTTTATGAGAGGGCTGGAAGCAACACTGTAGCAAATAGACAGAAATCGTAATATACAGGGTGTAAATGAACGGGAATCTCCCTAAGTGAAAATAAATGGCTCTATGTGGTAATATCGAGAGAGGCCTTGAGGCTCTGAATATCTCAGGACCACATTCTCAGTGATAAAAAACAAGCAACCCCCCCAAAAAAAAACCTGTATAAAATGAAATTCAAGATGGGATCCTTTAATAGTGCATCTCCAACTCAGAAGAGTTGTGGATGACTGAAACTATCTCACAGTAAATTGATTGACATCCCCTGTAAACTGAGAGTGTCAAATCCTTCACTGCCCCCAGAAGAAAAGTAAGCTTGGGTCTTGCCTGCTGCTGGCCAAGTTCTGGGTCCGTGTTTTGGGGGCTGGGAGTGGGACATGTTACATGCACACACAGTGACGCTCTACCCTGCTTTTGTCTCCACAGAGTTTCTCCACTGCTGATGGAGGTAAGTGAACACTGCCCTGACTGTACTCGGATGCTTTCCTCCTGGTCCACTGAGTGGTTCTCATTCATACAGACTCACCAGGAGACAACTGTGAGGGGACACTTCCTAAGGGCATCCCAGGCAAGGGGCAGCAACCTAGCTGGCAGCACCCTACGAGGTCACATTGCCTTCTTTTCTGCCTCTGTTTCTTGACTGAATGCTTCTATTAGCATATTGGCCAGCTCTTGGTCCAATGGCCTTAAACACTTGTTGTCTGGACTTTTCTTGAAAGGGGTTGGCAAAAGAATATGCTGGAGTCAGAGCTAATGTGCAGGAACCAGCCCATTGCCCCCAGTAACTAAGTCACATCAGAGGTGATTTGCTGTTTAGGAAAACTTCTGAAGCCTCTGGAGCTTTCTTTGCTCTCCTTCCCTCCATCCTCCCAGAACTATCTAGAATCTCCCTAGCCTTCTAAGGAAACTGTGCTAGGAATAATTTCCTTCCCTGCAGTGACATCTGACTCTGAGCCCTGGAAAGTGGAAGTAGGACTCTAGTCCTCCTAATCCCAGCCAGACAGGAAGGGACAGGTCCTTCTCCTGTTCCCTCCTCTGCCTTCCCTGGGCTATGGGGATGAACTTGGGACCATGCTTCTGCGCTTCACTGCAACTCCTGACCTCAACTACAAACCCAAAGTTGTTATTGTCATCTTTGAAATGCAAGGATACATGGGAGCATCAGCCGCTACCCGCTTCTCCTGTGGCTCTCACACAGTCAGCCTCTAGCTTAGGAAGAGGATCAGAGGTCAGAGGAGTTGGCGTGGGAACATTTCCCATTGTTATTCAGAAAAAGGGGGGGCAGTTTTTTAAAATATGATGACGTGTAATACATTTCTTCTGACCCGACTGCAGGCCGGACATTTGTATATAGGACAGTTCTGACTGGTGCAAAAGACAGGCAAAATAAAACGGCAGAGAAGGTATCACAACTCCCCCCCCACCCCCAGAGAGTAAAAGACCTGGGTTTGAGCTCCCTTATAGGCGATCCCTGAGGAGACATAAGGGAAACCTTCCATTCTCAGAACCTGTAGCAGGAACACACCAGCAGGAACTCTGGGAGAAAAGAACCAACCATATTCCTAGGAGAGAGACCTGGTTTCTCTAGGACGTGACTCAGCTGGAGCTCTTCTGTGCTTTGAACGTGGGGAACAGATGAAGCGGGTGGCCCTGGAAACCAGGGAGCCCTGCACGGAGAGAAGCAGAGTTCAGAGGATCATGGAGGTGGGATCACTGCCAGGCTGGGCTGGGGCCAGGCCGCCGCCGACCCACAGATTCTTGCACCTGCAGAACCTTGTGCTTTTGTGCTGTGCCCCTCCCCCCTCCTTCCTTTAACTGGGACCTTCCTTGGAATTTTCTCTTGTAGCTAGGGAAGGGAAGGCATCTGTATGTCCTGCTCCTGAGTGGGCTATGACTGTCATGGATGGCTGTGTAGTCCACTACTTAATAAGCCAACGTGGAGCCACATCACCAGTTGTTACCACTGTCTCTTTCCTTCGCACCTCCACTCGTTTCCCCCTGAAGCCTTCCCACTGTATTGTCTGAACCCTCCAAGTGTTCACAGAGGTAGGGGGAATCCTCACAAGAAAATTGGAAGCCTAAAGCTGGGTGAACTCAGGCTTAGGAGAATATGATTTTCAGGGGTCCTCTGGAGGGATTGCTCTGGTCTTACCTGTCCACCCCACATTGTGATTCCTCTGTGAACCTCTGTGGTTCTTACGAAGCCCGGACGACTTCTCCGTCAGTCGCACTTACTGACATGAAAGAAGTTTGAAGAAGGGCACACACACTGATGAGAATATGATCGGTGTCTACGTCGTTTTCTGGTCTGAGATAAAACCCCCAATGTGTCCCATTGGGGGACCTTGAGAAGCCCAGTTTTGTTTCAGAGATCCTAAGTTGATAAGACACTCTTAGAATCAATCAACTCTTGTTATTAAGGCCTAGTAAGAAATTATTCTAGAATAATACGGAAATGCTGATTACAGAGTATTGAGTATAAATTGCATATGATACGTGCTTTAGTTTCATTTCTGTTGCTGTGATAAAATACCCAGACCTCCCCAAGAAGACTTTATGTTAACTCACAATTACAGGTTGCAGCCTGTGATAGTAGGGATGTCAAAACAACAGGAATTTAAAACACCCACAGTTAAGAACAGGGAGAGATAAATGCATACATACCTACTTATTTGAACTCAGCTGCCTCTCTTCATTCCTAACTAGGAGATGGTACCACCCACGGTGGGCAGTTCTTCCCACATTGATTAACATAAGACAATCTCCCAAGAGGCTGGAGGGACTGATTGTTCAGCATTTAAGACTACTTGTTGCACCTGGCAGTAGTGCATGCCTTTAATTCCAGCACTCAGGAGGATGAGTCAGGCTGAGCTGAGTTCAAGGCCAACCTGGTTTATATAGTGAGTTCGAGGACACAGAGAAACCCTGTCTCAGAAAAACCCAGAAGGACATAGAGGGGGGAGGGAAAGGAAGAAAGAAAGAAAGGAAGAGAGAGGGGGAGGGGAGGGAAGGAGGAAGGAAGGAAGGAAGGAAAGAAGGAAGGAAGGAAGGAAGGAAGGAGGAAAAGGAAAGAAATGGTAAGGAAAGGAAAGGGGGGAAAAGAGTGTTTGTGCTTGTTGCTCTTGCGAAGGACCTGGGTTCAGTTCCTAACACCCACAGTGTGTCCTCCAGTGCCAGGAGATCCAATATTGTCTTCTGAATTCTGAGAGCATCAGACATATATGTGGTATACATAATTCATTCAGGCAAAATACTCATACACCTAAAATAAAATAAACCTGAAATGAGAGAATTAAGGCAATTCTCTCCAGATATGCCTGCAGGCCAACCCGACCTAGAAAAGCCTCGTCTTCCCAGCTGATTCTAGATTACATCAAGTTGACACTTAAGTAGCCAGCACAGCATGGACCTTCTGCTACCGGTGTTCTAATATAAAGCCTTGGCCAGAACAAGCAAAAGAACGTGTGTGTCCCGGGCTTATCCCAGTCTTGCTATCAGATACTGATCTTAGATTGCTGTTCTATCCCAGTCTGTGGTGTTCTGAGCCTGCACCCAAACCTCCATGCTATGATTGCGAAATCTCAAGGGACGCTGCCCTTGTGTGTTCTTCATAACTGTGCAAGGAGACACTGAATGTCTGTCCCATGGGTGATGTTCTCTATCCTTTCTGACAGCACAGAGAATGCTGAGAGGCCCCCTGGCTTTGACAGGAAGAGGACAGCTTAGTGACCGAGGCCACTGTGTGCTGAGCTTTCACAGTCTCCCTGGATGTGTGACAAATACGGTTTAGCAACCCCCCCCCCTTTAAGATTATTTGTTTTATTTATGTGAGTACACTGCAGCTGTCTTCACACACACCAGAAGAGGGCATCAGATCTCATTACAGATGGTTGTGAACCACCATGTGGTTCTGGTTGCTGGGATTTGAACTCAGGACGTCTGGAAGAGCAATCAGTGCTCTTAACCACTGAGCCATCTCTCCAGCCCACACTTACTTTTTTTCTTTTAAGGGAGAATTTCTCTATGCAGTCCTGACCATCCTGGAACTTGCTATGTAGACCAGACTGGCCTCAGATTCACGTAGATCTTCATGCTTCTGCCTCTGGAATTCTAGGCTTAAAGGTGTGCATCACCACACCTGACCTAAGGTTTGTACATAATGGTGCATTGAGGAGGCTACTCTGGTCCCCCTCTCATGAGCCATACCATTGTCTCTTAGCAGAAGTCATGCAGGCCCAGCCTTCTAAGAGTTGTGGTCAGTGGGCTTGTATCTAGTGCACATTAGACATTTCATCATTCATTTGCATCTGACCAGGAGGCGTCCCCTGGAGTAGGGTAAGCTCTGATCTTACTGGCTCTTTCAGAGGCACAGTCTCATGTCTGTAAGTGGCTCTTGCTTCCAGCTGCTGAAATGCTCGCCCCAGCAACCCTATATTGAACACAGAATATACTAGACACACATGTGACCAGTCATTGAGGTCTTACTTGGTCTTAATGGCTTGAACCTCTGTCTCTCTTTAGAATTCAAAAAGGTTCCATTCCAGAGATGTCTGGAAGTCTTCAGTGAAACTCAAAAGGTCTCCAAGTCTGCTCTAGGCATCTTTCCTCTCATCATTCACTGTAGTCCAGAAGGCTGCTCCTCCGTCTTTTCAGGAATCACTGTAATCAAAACGTTCCCAGCCCCTGAAGATGGGCTTATCCCACGCTGCTGTTGCTTGCCCCGTCTAGTGTTTGTTTGGGATACACATCCTTCTGTACCTCCCCCACAGTGGAAGCAGAGAGATAGCTGCCAGCAGAGTTCGTGAGTAATAGAAGTTTGAGGTTAGAGAGAAATAGCCAACATTTATATGGCTACTCAACCCATTTCAAATCCAGACCCATCTTTAGGGACGCCTCTCCATGCTGCTTCACAACCTTCTCCTAGGCAGATTTCCACCCTTCGGTGAAAGGATATTCAAATCTGTCTTTCCTGCCTGGGTTCCATGCTCCAGGGTGTCTAAAGCTGGAGAGAGAAAGGTAACATGGCCTTTACAGTCTAAGGTCTTCCTACCTTGTCCTTGTGTCTTGTTCCTCCGTTTGTCTGGTTTGAGGGGTTGTTTGAGACAGTCTTACACTGTAGCCCTGGCTGGGCTGGGCTGGAATTCTACATACAGTAGGCTGGCCTCAAACTTGTGGCAATCCTCCTGCCTCTGCCTCCTGAATACTGAGATTATAGGCATGCACTACCGTATCTGCCTGGGGTTTCTTTATTGCTCTTCTTGTTGTAAGACAGGGTATTCCTCAGTAGTCTGGGCTAGCCTGGAACTCAGCATATCACCCAGGCTGGCTTGGTCTTATGGCAGTGCTCTGGCTGGCTTGGTCTTCCAAAAGCTGGGGTTACAGGCATGAGAGTCCTTATCTATATGATGACCTGTTTTTTTTGTTTGTTTGTTTGTTTGTTTGTTTTTATCCCATGTAGTTGATATGGAAAAATCCATTGTCTTAGAAAAATTCCATCTTTGCCCTAAGAACATGACGGCCCAACATGAGCACATCCTGCACTGCTCTGACTCCTGTGTGAGTCGGCACACAGCCTGGTTACCATAGAGTGAAACTAATCCTAGTCCAGTGTCTGTTTACAGGTCTTCCCAGTGTGAAGGCTAAAAAGTGTGTAGGGGGTGAGAAAAGGATCTCCCGGAACTAAAGCAACATAATAGGGATAACCGTAAATAGGGAGGGAGCTGGAGAGATGGCTTTAAAATTCAGAAGTATAGTGCTGTAATGCAAATGCAGATATTCTTAACCTAGAAGACACAGCTTTATCCTGGGCATGATCTGGAGGAGGGGAAGTGCTTAGGATGCACAGGGTGTGAAGGGTACACAGGACAAGTAGGTTGGGAAGGATGTGCAGGATGCGAAGGTTGAGTAGAATGCGTAGGATGATATGCGTAGGATGCGCAGAAGGAGTAGGATGCGTAGGTTGCACAGAATGAGTAGGATGCGTAGAGTGCGCAGAATGAGTAGGATGCGTAGGATGCGAAGGATGCGTAGGATGCGAAGGATGCGTAGGTTGCGAAGGGTACGTAGGACACGTAGAATGCGTAGGATGAAGCGTAGGGTGCACCGGATGCTGTGCGCAGAGCCGATCGCACAGGGCTGAGCCTAGGGGCACACAGTAGTAGATGGTCAGTTTTTGTGCTTCAGAGAAGTGATGATGATGGCCAGGAAGGGCAAAAGGGGGTAGAGAGAAAACAAATGCTAGGGCTAACATTTGGAAAAGTTAGGGGAAAAGTCAGAGTAAACCCTTGCCGGCATTGACAGTTAATTGTTTGGGGATCGTCAGGCAGTGAATTAAAGAAATGATCTAAACCAAGAATGTCGATAGCTATACATGTGACATAGCGTTTATCATTTTCACAAATCATCTATTCCAATATTTTGTGCCAGAAGAAAACTAGAGTAGCATGCTAGCCGGAGACCCGCTTTGAAAACTAGCTCTTTCTGTTTATCATGTAGGGGCTGCAAAGGAGTGAGACTCTGTTACTGCACAGTAGCACAGCAACTGATAAAAAAAAAACAAAAAAACAAAAAAAAAAAAACTCACTTCCATAAAACAAGTAAAAAACAAAATCTTTGTCATAAGGAGTGTTTTGGATTAAAATATAGTGTTCAAACATGATTTCAATTTTTAAAAAATAGTTATTTTTGGCAGTAGGGGCATAGTTGGTCTTTAGAAGATGGAGACTCGGGGTTGGGGATTTAGGTCAGAGGTAGAGTGCTTGCCTAGCAAATGCAAGGCCCTGGGTTTGGTCCCCAGCTCCGGAAAAAAAAAAAAAAAAGAAGATGGAGACTCCTTTTGGTGGTTTCAGATAGAGAGCAGCCCAGAGGGGCAGGGGACTCAGTAGTAACCACTGTCACTTTTCTCTCCCGGAGAGCGTCAGTGTATCAGACTTGTCCAGCGTACACAAGGCCCTGGATTCAGGGACAGCATTGCAGGGAGAACAAAGAGTACCTTAGTGTGGTAAGAAGAGAAGGGGTGCACTCTGTTCCGTGTGCATTTCAGTGTGGTGTCCCATGGTCGGTCGCTCGTACCTAGTTCATAATGACTCTAAATGGCCCTCCTTGGCTTCTGTACACCATCAGGGCTAATGGCCTACACTCTTCATCTTTCTGGTAACTATTCCCATACACAGTCCTGAGGCTTGAGCCCTCTGGCCAGAATCCCTCCTGCCTCAGCTGCTCTGCTGTTTCCAGTCAGCAGGCAGACATCCGGCATCGTGGACGCTGATCCTCTTGTCCTTGGCCGCCTGCGGGCCATTTATGTAGGGCAGGAAAAGCTGCTGGCTGGGCAGTGAACCCATTGGGCCTCCCAACACTGTGTCCGCTGTATTCCCTGTTTTCTGCTACCAGATGCAGTAAAGTTAGGTTTCCTCTCAGCTCCCTGAACTGCCAATCCGTTCACCCACAACGGATCCATCACCCGGGGGGGAAGGGGCCGGCAGAGCGGCTGGTAAGTTCACGGACCATTTTTGCTTTGACAACAGGGCTGTCCAGGGGTTTGTGCTTCTCTGAGCTTTGTTTGTGAGATGGGTGTCCCCGTGTCCTCACACGGGGAGGCTCGTCCTTAGCCCAGTTTCAGACAGTGGCCACACAGGGCAGGATCAGCCCCACAGGAAACTGAGGGCTACCACGGGGAAGTTGTAAGGAAATCATAGTGTGTTGTCCTTCCAGCTTTGGTGGGAAGGAGACATCTTTTTTTCAGTATGTGTGGTCATGGTATCTATCTCTGCTCTTAAGGTGAACCTGCATTGTGTCTCTGGGGTTTTTTATTTTCCTCACTGATGTCAAACCTCCTGAAAGGGCTGGGTGGGAAGATTATGAATCACTACAAGGATCTATTGGGTATCGAGCTCTTCCCACAGTATGAATACGTACCCCCAAGTCTCACTTTTCTGGAGTTCTTAGTTATTGGGGGATATTTGGGGTTGAAAGCAAAAATTTAAAGAATGTGCGTCTCTTGCTAATGATTCGGGCAGCGGTACATTGTACAGACTCTGTATTTGTGAGTGTAGAATTCGAGGAGACATGCTCAGAGAAGTGTCCTCAGAGAAACACAACACAAGCAATGACTCTCCCCACTGACCCATTTGCTCTTCTCCGTGGGCTGCATCGGGGATGCGTGAAAGAATGACTTGGTCTGAGTTGTAATTAGTGCAGTAGATTCAAATCTGAACATTGGGTTTTGATTTATGCATGGTAGATAAATCCATGTGTAAACAAGTCTCATAATGGCACAGTTAAAACAAAACAATCGTGGGCTTTTTTTTTTTCTTTTTTTTCAGAGCTGGGGACTGAACCCAGGGCCTTGTGCTTGCTAGGCAAGCGTTCTTCCACTGAGCTAAATCCCCAACCCCAATCGTGGGCTTTTAAGGCAGAGTAATCCTTATATAGGTCAGCCTGCATATTTTTTTGATGTAAAACATCCCTCCTTATTTGAATATAGGGAGACATAAAAAGCCAACCGTTGACACAGGTGGCATATGTACTAACTAAATCTCAGTGTCTGATAGACAACTGTCAACACTTCCTTACATCTTGCTTTTACAAGGGTTCTAAAGCCGGGTGGGGTTGTAAGTGACATCTGGCCACCCCCAGAATGGGTTCCGCACCTCTGGAGATCTAGTGGAGGGGTGAGCTGGAGCCTGAAGCTTGCATTTATTCTATGCAAGACTCACTAACAGCCATGCTGGGGACTCTTCTGAGTGCCCCAGGGTATATGTCTAAGGTCAACTGGGGTAACGTATTGAAAAGTCACATGTCTTCCCGCATGTTACTGACAAACTTGGTGCTGGTGGATCCTGGTAATTTGTGTCCAGAAGCCTTTCAGTTCTTTTCCTCAAAGGTCATGAAGTATGATCCCGGTAGGGCCCAGTCAGCCTATAGATGTATGAATTCATGTCAAAAACTACAAATGGAGGCTGAGTATAGTGCCAATACCTTTAATCCCAGCATTCTAGAGGCAGAAGGATCCTGGTGGGTTTGAGGGCAGCCTGGTTTACATAGTGAGTTCCTGGACAGTCAGAACTATGTAGAGAGACCCTGTCTCAAATAGAAATTGAGAGATAGGGTAAGAAGGAGAGGAAGAAGAAGAGAGGGAGAGAGAGGGAGAGAGGGAGGGAGGGAGAGAAGAGAGGAGGGAGGGAGGAGGGGGAATGGATTGGGACAGCATTGATAGCCCAGCAATGTAGAGTGAAAATTCAATGGTAATGCCACTGTGCAATTGAAGCCTCAGGTAAGAATATACCACCTCTTACAACCTAGCACTCTTCCAGTTCGAGGAGAGCATGAATACGTGATGACCCAGATAGAAAGTGTGTCTTTAGAAGTGTGTTGTGATCAGAGCCTTTTAGAAAATAAATTTGCATGCACACTTATTAGCTAAGAACACGTTTGCATCTAAGCTCAGCTGTCGGCTGTCGAGTGTCACGTGGTCAGCTGTTTGGCCAGGCTGTCTCTGGAATGGGGTGTTCACATTCGTTGTCAGGTTTACGGTGACTGCAGTGTGTGTGGCGTATTTCCCTGCAGCGTGTGTCACTAGAATTCTTCCAGGTGCAGCCTGTCTTGCTTTAGAACTGTCCTCTCAGAAATTCCTACCACCTCAAATCATTTGAAGGTCTCTGTTGAGTATTATTACCCACAGTACGATGGTTTAGAATTCGGACGGTTTGGGATTCTGTCTAAATAAAATTTGTTTGGAATTCTGAGGCCCTATTCCAGCCCCTACCGAGATAGAGCTCCCAGCGCTCTCAAGTCCCAGTCATGTCCCCTGCTGAGCAGAGTGTAACCTCCGCCCAAGTGGTCCATTCCCTCTTCTACTGGTTCTATTAGAACACTTCCCCTGACAGGACTCTCATTTTCCTACCTCATCTTCTGCCTCGTGGTCCTTACTCTGTCCCTGGAGCCACTGATGTCATAACTGACACCGCACAGTCTCTTGGTTGTTTTGACAAAACTCCCAACACCCTCTCCTCTCTTCCCTGGGACACACCTCACTCTGTCTCCAGCCTTTTAAAAGTACAATGCTCAGAGCCCTCCAGGATACTCTGGGGTAGACCAAGATTCTCTCTCAAACATGACACCGCAGCCGTGGCGTCTGTCACCTTTGCCATTCGGCCTCCCTATCCAAAGTGAGGCCTCAGCGCTGGTCTGGGTGACCCAACTCAGCATCTCGGTCAATTCCATGGCAGGCAATGTGTCTGCATGCTCAACTAAACATGTAGTGTGTTCCTGTCCGTTGGTTCCATGCATTTCACATAGACGAGCCTTCTGAAGGCCTTTGTTTCAGTGGGCGCATGTGTGTGTGCTGAGGTGTACAGAGGCCAGAGATTGAAGTCATGTGTCTTCTTCAGTCACTTTCTGTCTTAATTTTTGACACAGGTTTCTCCCAGACCTGTAGTAATTGTTCTGACTGGACGGGCTGACCAAAAACTACCAAAGATCCTTCTTCCTCAGCCTCCCCAGCACACAGATTAGAGGTGCACACTTCCACACCCCATTTCTTATGCTAATGCTGGGGATCCAAACTCAGTTCTCCATGCCTTCGAAGCTACTAAGTTACCCACTGAGCCATCTCCCCATCCCCCACTCAACATATATATTTATTACTCTCAAAAGAGAAAAATGAGAAGCTATGTATTCTTATGCCTTTGTCAATCTGACGTGACCATTAACATTTCTTCTTGACAAGTCAATGACCCTGCTTGTTGGGGGTTTCCCAGAGTCACAGCAGGAAGGAGGGAAGGGAATGTAGTCATGATCTGATAACTAAGACTCTAGTGTTCTTTCCCATTTATCTAAGAGTCACTTGTGTTTACATATTGTGTTTCTGTATCAGATTCGAATCAAGGGTTTAACCATTTGAAAGCGGAAAACTGCTCTCTGTTGTTAGGGTCTTTATACGTCAGGATGAAAGTACCTCACAATCTCAATTGTCTTCCTCAATTCATTTCCACCTCAGCTTTGAAAAAGCAGGCATTAGTTTTCATTGTTCTACCAATAAAAATGTTACAGGTTGCACCAAAGTCGGTGTAGTGAGGTTACGTACACCATTAGAGATCTCTTGGTTCTTGGCAACCTTAACTCAATACCTATGGGACTGTCTCAACACCCAGAGCTCATGTGTCTAGCTTGTCCACATAGATACAACATCATTGCAATCTCGATGTACCTTATATCCAACATTAGCTAGTCCTTCTAGGGACTTAAACTAAAACAAAAATGAGATCCCACTGGATAGTTTCAGTGTGATTGCTCTATACAGCACTTGGTGGCCCCTGCTCTTTGACAACTGTGTCTAGAGTTAATTTATCCCAAGTATCACACTCCTATGGGATCTAGTGTCTCTCCTTTTTAACAGTCAGAACGTTGAGTGCCAACCTCCAGCATCTTCTATGACTCTCAGGATTCTTGAAGTAACATGATTAGGGAAGGGAACTGAGGCTCTGTCTTCAAAGCCCAGAGAGCAGCCATAGCTCAGAGATCAGGATAAGTTTCCTGACTTCCTGACTTGACTCACTGCGGCTCTGTGTCTTCTCTATCAATGTGCTCCTTTTAACTGTTCAGCCTGGCTTGCTTTCTTAACCAAAAAAGAGTGAAGCCAGAGATAAGAAATTAGCATTATCTCGGTTAGCCACCAATAGCACTCATTTATTAACTTCATTAATTCATCAATTCATTTATTCATTCATGGATGTTTAGGTTATTTTAATTGATACAGAATAATTGAATTTATAAGATACATAGTGACAATTCAGGACAGGTATGAAATATGTAATAAATCAAGAATATCAATATTTTCATCCTCGTATAAACATTGCTCATTTTTTCACATTGGGAACCTAGGGAAAAAAAATCATTGTAAACTGTTATTTACTTTATATGTTCTCTAGTAACTACTTATGTGTAACTATTAACTTATGAGATCCTGCTAGGTTGTAGAATACTAAGAACTCTTGGGAAAACAATTGAGTCAAAAATCATTTTTCATCCCTGGTTTTTGAAGTAAGAGATTGACCTTTGAGATGAGAGGGGAAATCTGCTCTAAATTAATTCCCTGGTTTTTATTGTTGATAGTGTAATGGTCAATCTTACAGGACCAACCTCAAGAGAAGGTATGAATACGTGTGTATATTCATAACCACATGCTCAAGACCATATGTAGGTGCATTTGTTCAGTAAGCCAAGTGTGTGTTTAACTTGCCCATGAGAGGCTACAATGCCTGCCTTCAGGCAGGACCTCAATATCCTCCCTTACGAGTGACTATCTGTGCCTAAGATCGCTCTCTTGTGCATGACACTGGCTCGTGAGCCACCCTGGCTGCACCAACACTGTGTAAATGAGGAGTGATGAGGCCCAAATATGATTATGACCAGGACACATGTTCAGATCCACTGTCTCTCTGCCTCTTCAGACGCCTCCCATCAAACCGACAAATGACAGTGAGGCATGTGATTCTGCTATGTGCACATGGCCCTGTGCCATTCTCCCCTCTTCTGTGACCTCTGTGAGGCAAAAGACGTGAGCTGGGAGTTCAAGCCTGAGTCAAGGGATTGCACCATGATGGAATTTTCCATCCCCTCGGGTCACAGTCGTGTATGTGTGCTGGTTCTGAGGCTGGGTCCTGCTCTTGGTCTTCCTCTTACCCGCACCAGGTGCCCTTGCTGTCTCTGCTATAGGCAGCTTACACCGTCACAGCTGCTTTCTGTTTGCCAGAGGTAAAGGGAAGCCCGGAATGTGTCTGAACAGAACTAAGCATTTTCTGCTGCTCAGACCCATCTCTCTGGGTTCTCCAAAGCCCTAGGTCATCACAAACGTGTCTGTCATTTGGGTATAGGGGACAAGAGGGGACAAGAGGGAAGGCTCCAAATCAAAGCAGCCAAAACAGCCACTCGTTCGTATTCCTCTGAAGAATGAAGTCACATTGGCTCGTATTCAGACACGCTACCCAGCTGTCTTGTTGAATTAGTGGAAGACATAAAACTGTTTTATGTGTTCCACTCCTGCTGATGTCCATGCACAAAGTTTGGAAATCAACAATTGAATATATTGTTCACTAAAAGTGTACTTCCCGACTCCAAGCAGCCTTTCAGTGAAACTTTCATTAAACTGTCTTGG
This sequence comes from Rattus norvegicus, assembly GCF_021556685.1. Classification (NCBI taxonomy): domain Eukaryota; kingdom Metazoa; phylum Chordata; class Mammalia; order Rodentia; family Muridae; genus Rattus; species Rattus norvegicus. The sequence continues at coordinate 77,641,176 of NC_141538.1, forward strand.
ATCTCCTGTTCCCACCCACCTTTTCCTGGAAGTCATGGAAAGGTTTTTCTTCAGATCTTTCCCCTCATGTCCACGGGGCTCTCAGCCAGTCCTTGAGGGGCTCATGGCCAAGAAAACACTTTCCTCACTTCACCCCATTTGAGTCTCACCTCTGCATAGACTGCTGAGACCTCTCATGTCGGGAGGCTTAAGGAATGTCGTGCCAACTGGAAGCCCTTCTTGTTGCTACAGACAAGGCATGCTAGCAGGGAGGGGTGTCGAATATAAATTTCTTGGCACATGATGCTTTAAATTTGTATATGTTAGAAACAAAATGCTGTTGGGCTTGGTGGCATGAGCCTGTAACCCCAAAGCTGGGGAGGCTGAGGCAAAAAGAGAGTTCAAGGCTAGCCCGGGCAACTGAATGAGACCATGTCTCAAAATAAAAATTAAAAAGATGTCAAGGGGCCAAGTGTGGTAGGATCCACCTATCACCCCAGCATTCAGGAGGTACAGGCAGGAGGTTTGGGAGTTCAAGGTCATTCTGGACTACATAGTGAGTTTGAGGCCAGCCTAGACTGTATGAGGCTGTGTCTCAAAAACAGAAAGAGAAGTGCAGATGTTGCCGGGTAGTAGAACATTTGTCTGGAGTGCAGAAGGAGGCAGTTCAATCCTGTGTGCTCTAGGACAGCTGCTTCTTTAGCAAACAAACCAACCAAATAAACAAATAAAGTTCCCCAAAGTTGCCGAGAGTGGTGGCACACACCTGTAATCCCATGAAGCTGAGGAGGAAGGATGGACAAGTTTGAAGCAAAGTGATCTACATAGCAAGACCCTGTCTCAGAAAAAATTGTTCGGGCTGGATCTGTAGCCCAGCGACAGGGCGTGAGCATGTATAAGGCCTTAGGATCAACCCTAACATTGCTGCCCACAAAAGGGGGAGAAGAAAACGGAAGTGATATATCCAACCGGTTCATCTCCACCTTCATTCAGTTTGGTGTGTTACTGCTTAGGAACCAAAGCAAAACTATGGGTCTCAGTCATTGAAAACACTGAGGTAAACATTCTTAACCTCCTGTGTAGCTTTCTGGAAGTTTAGCGAACATTTCCTTGTTACCCTCAGGTAGGACTAAATCATTGCCCTTGATTAAGTCAGAGATGCTCAATGGTACAGAGATGTTCTCCTAGGTACCCTTTACCAAAGAAGAGCAAATGCAGACAGAAATTAGGACCACATCCCCCACTGAACCACTATTAACTAAATAACTTTAATTAATTAATTATTGATTAATTAAAAACGCTCAATCATTAATTAAACTTTGTACTTCCTTTTTAAACTTTATTTTTCTTGGATATTTTATGTAGTTACATTTCAAATGTTATCCTCTTTCCCCCCTCTCCCGTAACCCCTCACTTGTGCTTCCTTTTAAAGCCTTACTTTTTACTTACTTTTATTTTTAAAAGAAATAAATTAATTAATAATTGATTAATTGAAATCTTTCCTTCCTTTTAAAGCCTTTTTACCTAGAAGAAAAAAGTGCATATGGATATTGTACTTTATGACATAACATATCTAAGTTATAACATACTTAAAATATTCTGTGCTCAATTCTAGAAACATTGAACTGATCATATACAATATGTACTTATAAACATACATATACATCCCTAATGACATAGTGTTCACATGTGGTTCTGTCCTAGTGTCATGTCATACTTAATAACATTTTAAATAACACACAAAAATTAAGAGATATTCAGAGGCCAGTGTGGTGGTCCATGCATGCAATCCCAGTATTCTGGAGGGGGAGGCTTGAAAAGCAAATTTGAGGCCAGCTTGAGCATCACATGGAGTTTTTAAATGGAGTTTGAGGTTTGGTTTCCTCCCTGTTGCGTAAGTTACACAGTGATACTTCTCAAATTCCATGATCTGCTTCCTTTTCTCCCTGCTGCCCCAGCTACATTCACCACCTCTCTGTCTGGATGACACCCAGATTCCCCTTCTTCCCCAGTGAACTTGTCCCTCCTTTTCCTATGTCACCTTTCCAGAAAAGAACTACTTTCTTTTTTCCCTGCCACCCTCTAGTTCCAGGAGCAGACAAAGCTGAAAAGAAGTTGTGTGCAGAGTGCTGGGGAAGGAGTGATAATGGACCACTATGCGGTTGCTCTGGGAGAGAGAGACATCTCTGAACACCCCCATGTTATTTATTTGTATTCTGTCACACCAGCATAGAAATATTTTATTCTATGCTTTGTACCATTGGCAGGTTAATAGATCATTTTGTTTATATGTCACTGGAAGTTTGGGAGATAATTCAATATTCTACCTATAACCATTAATCATTATGCTAATAGTAAGATTTAATATTTAAATTCAAATCTGAATTCTTAATTAAGCTGTAGTATTTATAAAAACAAGCTTTAGGGTCCGTGTAAAGTTGTAAATACCCATTTTGCTTTTCTGATCACATGTTATACAGAATGTCACTGAGATAAATATTTTTTAATGTCACAGTCTTTGTATGTGAATCCATGTACCTCCGTGACGAATATTGGTTGGTCTCCCATGATGTCACTTGAAAACTCATTATCTTTATGCCAAGCAACTAAAACGTTCAACATGGATATTGTAAAAACTAGAGTTTTCTTCTGGGTGGTTTTAGCTCAGTTGTCAACCTGGAACATATTGTATCTTAGCACGCAAGCAACTGCAGCAATGTTATTGCTGCCTCCTTAAACTGTTACAAGCATTAATTGTTGTGAGAAACTTTCTTTGCTGTCCTATTATACAAAGTATTTGTGACTGGTGAAAATCATTTAGTCACATCTGTTTGACAAATGTGTATATCAGGTACCTTATAGAAAAGGTTCTGGGGTAGGCGCTAACAATGGCAACAAAGATGGTAGGCAAGATTTTTTTTAAAAAATCCTATGAATCTGATAAATCATGACTACAAATACTAGTGTATGGTGCTTGCTATAGTCTCAGCATTTGGGAAGATTTGGAGTTCAAAACCACCTGGACCATCCAAACACACTGCGGGGTAGAGATTGTTAAGCATCGTTGGAGAAGTTTCAAAAGTGTTCAGTTAGTCCTTAGAGGAGAGGGGTGACATAGAGGCGGGAGATTCAGAGAAAGCACCTGGGAGAGGGGGGCAATGGCCTCGACATTGATGGTTGTGCCGCATTTGAATGTGTAGAAAGTGCAAAGGATGGTGCAGGCAAAGGTCTTAAAACCAGAGACTGCTTGCTTAGATACGGCTTGGAGAGATTTGCTTGTCTGTAAGAGGGAGGAGAGATAGAATTTCAGGGAAAAAGAAAGCAGAGGGGTTCAGGCATTGGTGAACATGTATGTGGCCTGAGATTCTAGATTACTGGAGGAGAATGGTGAACAGCAGGTCAGGCAGAAGGACCACAGGCCCAGGAGGAAGGCATCCTGAACATAGAGGTTTGTTGTGGCCACTGTGTCTGGAAGCATAGAAGCTCCCTGGTTTACCAGGGAGCAGATTTCTGAGAAGGGAAACTCAGGCAGGAGGAGCCCTGGCTACAGGCTTAGCAAACGTCTCCAATAAATGGCCTGATGGTAAAAATTTTAGACTCCGAACCATATATGGACTCTGTTAGCAAACTGTCTCTTTATCTCCCTCCTTCCCTCTCCCCTCCTCTCTCTGCCTCCCTTTCTACCCCCCCTTTATCTCTCTTTCCCTCCTTCCCTTCTATCTCTCTCAATTTCCTTCCTTCTCTTCCTTCTTCTCCTCTTATATTTCTTCTTCCTTCTGTCTCCTATCTTCTTTCTTTTTTCTTTTTGAGATGGGGGTCTCAGGTAGTCCGTGCTGGCCCTAAACTCACTATACGGTGGAGATCAACCTTGAAGTCCTCATCCTCCTGTTTCCATCTCCCAAATGACTTCCTTCATTTTATACAACCTTTAAATATATAGAAAGAAAGCCATTCTTCTTCCTGACCATGTAAAAGCAGGTCCCGATCTGTTTTTGTCTCTCTCCCTCCATATGTATAGTCCTCAGGACTTAAGTAGAAAAATTGAGGAGTCTGGACTGAGGCCTGGTGGAAGAGGTGAAGAAAATGGGAATCCCTGAAGCAGATCCTCTCAGTGACTGGATGTGAGAGATTAGAATGGGAGGGAGGATCAGACACGATTCAGGTTTTTGGCTTATAAGACTAAAAATGACTAAGCTGTGGTACTGATGTCACCTCACATCAGTAGGGGAAACTGAGAAGGAGAGGAAATGGTTTGAAGGTGCTGAGCCCAGTGTGTCCGATTACTATCTAGGCCCAGTGGTCCTCAACCTTCCTAACACCGAGACCCTTTAACACAGTCCCTCGTGTTATGGTAACCCCAAAATTGCAAAATTATTTTGTTTCTACTTCATAACTGAAATTCTGCTACCGTTATGAATCATAATGTAAATATCTGTGTCTTCTGATGGTCTTAGGTGACCTCTGTGAAAGGGTCATTAAATCACCCCCAGGTTGAGACCCACTAGACTCAGCTATTGGATATCCCAAGAGGCTATAGACAGAAGAGAGCTGGTGCTTAGGAACACTAGATTGGCATCGGGACATGAGATGGTTGGAGAGTCTGGTCCCTTGGGTGCACTTCCTCAGCCTAGGGAAAAGGAAAGGAGAGTCTCATGGTGGTGATTGACAGGCACGATGTGGCATAGAACAGAAGAAAAAAAAGACAACAGAAGGGAAAATATAAAGAGACAGAGCCACGAGCCTTAACACTGAGTGGATAAGAGAGAGAAAAGGCTTTTGGGAGCATCGGCCCCAGTTCTTATGCCACAGGTGGTGAGACAACCTGTTCTTTCACTGGCTTTTTAAAAGAACCTTCAATAATTGACTAGGGTACTCTCAGAGCACAGAGTACCAACGCTTTCATAGTCTTTGCACCATAGCCAGTTGTAGGATAGTGGAGGACACTTGTATCCCACGTGCAGAACATTCACCATCTTCTCCATTAACACTCAGAGGAAATGTACCAGAAAAACTTGATGGATGTTTGATGAGCGTGGGGTAAACAGCTGTAAGGTTCTGGACCTTAGGTACAGAAATTGTCTATAGCCCTAAGTAGATCTTGGTCAAGGTCATTTGCACGCTGCTGGTCTTTCCGTCCATCTGTCCTGTTATATAAGTCTCTTCTTTTAGCCGGTCTCCTAAAAGGCCTGAAGTCATTGACATATGATGACCGTGTGCACTTGTCTTCCCACTGCATTAAGCTGCTGTGTTAAAACACACACACAACCGCCTCTGTCCGCACCACACACCTCATGCTAACACTCAGGATGCTTAGTGGTTACAATAGAAAGGGCACAAACCACTTTTTTTTGTGTCTGTTTGGCAATTAACCATTCACTGGCTTTTTTTGTTGTAACATGCACTTCCTTTCTCTTGTTTTCATTCAAGCTATATACGCCATGGAAATTAATGTGGAGAAAGACAAACAAACAGGAGAGACCAAGATTCTCTCTGCATCCACCATTGGCCCAGAGGGGGTCCATCAGAGAGGAGTCAAAGTCTATGATGATGGTACCAAAGTAGTGTATGAGGTGCACTCAGGAGGCACCGTGGTAGAGAACGGAGTCCACAAATTAAGCGCAAAGGATGTGGAAGAGCTAATTCAGAAGGCTGGACAATCGAGCTTCAGAGGACACATGTCAGAAAGAACTGTTGTTGCAGATGGGAGCCTAGGCCATCCCAAGGAACACATGCTCTGCAAAGAGGCCAAGTTAGAAATGGTGCAAAAATCCAGGAAAGATCAGTCTTCGGGAAACCCCGGGCAGCAAGCCCAACCCCCCAGCACAGAGGGTCCAGAGGTCAACCTGGATCAACCGGTCACCATGATTTTTATGGGCTACCAAAACATCGAGGATGAAGAGGAGACTAAGAAGGTGCTAGGCTATGACGAAACCATCAAGGCCGAATTAGTGCTGATTGACGAAGACGATGAAAAGTCGCTGAGGGAGAAGACAGTGACGGATGTGTCCACGATCGATGGGAATGCAGCTGAACTGGTGTCCGGCAGGCCCATGTCGGACACCACAGAACCCTCATCCCCAGAAGACAAGGAAGAGAGCCTGGCCACAGACCCGGCCCCAGGTACCCAAAAGAAAAAGCGCTGTCAATGCTGTGTTGTCATGTGACCACTTCTTTCTCCTCCCCTTTCTTCCGGGCAGCCTCTCTACTCTCCGCCTCTTAAATAGACCTCACTGTACCACTAACTGCGATACTGTGAACTGGAAGCAATCACCTGCCTTGCCTCGCAGTTGGATTTGCTTTGATCTCTCCCTCACATCTTTCCTCCTCCTCACTTGGGAAACAACGTGCATGTGTGTGCTTCATTTTCTCCCCCCAAGAACTTACATTTTTTCCCTCTAAACCTTTCTTTGTGTCTTCGAGAGTTGAATCCGTGCGCTACTACTCAATTGGAGTGGACTCTTCATAGCAGCTGGTTATCTTGTAGCCTTAATTGACTTGACTGGACTCCAACCGTTGGCACCGGGGGTTTTCATTTCGGCGTGTGTTCCTCTAACCTAGACCTAGACACACACACACACACACACACACACACACACACACACACACACACACACACACACACTGCCGTGCCCCTGGCTTCTCACCTGCCTCCTCTGCTGTGTAGATCTTTGTTTTTATATCTTGTGTGGCAGAAATGCTGTGGGCTGTAGCCGGTTGCTAGCGTAGCCAAAAGTGGACCTACCTTAATCTGGGCTGTTCTAGGATGACGCTTTTCCTTTGCTGCCTTACGTAAGCTTCCAGATTCCAGTATTGTGCTTTCCTTCTGTTAAAACCACAATGAAGTTGACCTGAGAGCAAAGAACCCAGCGCCTGTCCCAGCGGAAGTGTAGGGACTGACTCCCCACCTGGCGGTCAGCAGCTCTCTATGGCTTACGCAATGAACCCTTTGTACGGGATTTTCTAAGGACCTCAGGCCACCATTGTTCTCTGCGCCCGCTGTGCTCGCCAGTCCACAAGCCTTGTTTCCATGCTCCCCCAAAATGTAAAGTTTCATATTGTTTTCCTTTTCATGTATATTTTCTGATAGAACTCATCTATTTTCAAAGAGGGGATCGTTTTGAGAGGTCTCTCTACAGTGACCATATTCCTTAAAACAGTCTTTCTGACATAGTGGGGCTGTCATAATATCCCCCACTGTATCAAGGATGGTGCTGTATGCATTAACTGTCCATTTCCTGCGCCCAGTCTTACATCTGTGCTTTTTTAAAATTTAATGTTCCCATGGGTTAGAGAATGTTTCAGGTAACGTCAATATATAAGTATCTTCACTCAAAAAAAAAAAAAACCAACAAAAAAGTTTTTTCAATGAAAATTGGAAAAATGTTGAAAGAAGATGAACTTGAATTCTACCACATAGTCTAAGTGACACATTCCTGGACTTCTTAAAGCACCGTTTCTTCATGTCTGGGAATGATAGAATATTGAGGAATTTTTTTAAACTTCAAACTTGATAAACGACCCTTGAGATCCATAGTTAGCTCTGCCCCAAACTGGATAGCCATGTGTTTAGCGAAAGCAAAAGGAAGAGATTTAGAAAAAGAGTCTAATACAGGAGCAAGGGGAAGTGGGGCTGTGTTAACTGATTTTAATGAGATAACTTCATTTACCCCGTCACCATAGCTTCATACAAATCAGTAACAGAACCATGTGTGTTCCCATGGAAGAGCCACATCCTATGACCTACCACGTCACGTCTTCACGTATCTTGGAAGTGGCTCAGAAAAAAATAATAATGACAAGGAAACCTGGAGGGTTGCAACACAGAACCGAGTAAATTTGTCCCATTTAGCTTGCGTGAGGATAAATCTGACATTTTGTTCGTTTCTTGGCTCCAAGTCATATTTATTATAATTAGAGGAAAATGACATTTTCATTTCTGTTCTTTTCTTAAGTAGTTTTATTTTTATTGAGCACAACATGAGTCATTTTTAATCCTTCCTATGTAAACAAGAAAAAAATTAAAGAAAGGAATAGCAAAGGAATGAGCAAAGTTTTCCTCGGGAGATAACTGGGGGTTACCCCCAGGTCTGGGCTTCGCAAAAGTAGCTGCGGAAGATGGCAGCGACTCTGTTACCTGGGAATTGGGTTCCAGTGCCAACAGCCCACACTGCCCTCAACTTCATTTCCCCCAGTGGTTAAATAGCACACCAGCCTCGAACAAAACACCATGTGGACAAACCCATTTCCACAGAAGGAGAAACTCGTTCTCATGGTTTTAGACAATCCATCATCTTAAGAAGCCATTTGGGAAATATACAATCTAAAAGTTTACTTAGCCTGTCTCTTCTATTCTCTTGGGGATTTGGACTGCCCAGTGTGAGATTTCAAAAGCACAGTGAGGGGTTGCAGGGCAGAGCTCAGGGCCCCTGGGCCTGCTGCTTGGAGTTTTCAGGACACATCACCCTTGTCTTTCCTCCTGAGAACTACTTATCCATGAAGACAACAGTCTGTACCTCCCATTGCCTAAGATCTCAAGGACCAAGGATAACCACCACCTCCCCCAAGCTATTGGTCATTATTGTGAGCAAGTAACTAGTAAACTCTGAGTTAGGATTTGCTCTGTACTTTTGTTATTAAAGAATACCATTTAATTGAAGTTAAGACTTAATGTCCTTATGAAAATCATTTGGGGGTACAGTAAATGAAAGTATGTTTGAATATGGCTAATGTTTGCATGCTATTCCAGTCTCTGTGGGGGACTCAGGCTCAGCCCATCCTTTTTACAGAATGAGCCTTGATCAGCCACCAACAGCATCAAGTTATAGACTTAGTGATGGAAATGTAAGCTGGGTCCTCATTGGGACTACCCTTCCCATGCTATTGACAGTCCTGCTCTCCCCCCCCTTCTCTCTCTCTTCCCGTCTCCCTCTCTCTCTCTGTCTCAGTCTCTTCCTCTCTCTAATCTGTGGTATCACCCCTTTTAAAAGCAAGGCATGTGGCTGTGTGGTCATAACGAGACATAAGCAGAGTAAAGAATCCATGATAAAGTTGCAAAACCACAATCTTGTTTTGAGCTAATGTTAATTGAGTTGTTCTTTAAAAATGTAATCCATTTCCACCCATCCTGGTGGAGAGCACTTTTCATCCCAGCATTAGGGAGGCAGACGTAGGCAAATCCCTGTTAGTCTAAGGCCAGCCTGGTCTATAGAGTGAATCAGATTAACGGGGGCTACATAGTGAGACCCTGACTCAAAAAATACCCCCCACATATATGTGTGATATATATAAATATATATATATATATAAAGTCCTCTTTTAAATAAAAGAGAAAAAGGAGAAAGTGAATATATTTATTTCAATGGTATTTAATTAGATTTTTTTTTGACAGTTACAATGGCCAGGTCTAGCCCCACATATCTAAAGAATTGAATATTCTTGACATTTTTGCCTTTTAACATGCTGTAGGACAACACTTAGGGGATTCTTTTTTAACCTTTTACCATGATTTTATTCTTTTCCTTATGTAACAACAAAAACCAAGTTGCTTCTTAGATGATAGACTATGTGGCAATTCCAGTCATCATTGGCGGTGTTGAGGAGAGAGCCAAAAATCTCCCTCTGTACTGAGATTTTATGTAAAGGCAAGCGCATGTAGAGAGCTTCCCAGGCATACGGCATTATCTCTGGGACGGAACTCTGGAGCCAAACTCCTTCACTTCCGGAAGAATTCTCTTTTTCAGGAACCACAGAACACTCTCAAACACTGTACGCCACTTAACGTCAGAACCAACGGGTATCAGAAAAAAACAGAGAGTAGTGGAGTAAGGAGACAGAGGGAAAATATTGAAATACTTGCCTCAGCCCTGTCCATTTGAAAGACAGATGAAGGTAGACAGAACAGGCACCAGGGACATTTTTGGTTGATGTTGGTCTTACTTAAAACCTACACGGTGGGTTACGCTCCTCATGGCTGGAAAGCACAGGAAGCCTGCCCTTCTCTGGCAGATACACCCTCATGCCTTGCAGTGTCAGCTTATGGTTCAAACCATTCCAAGGTGAACAGTTTCATATTGTGCTTTTTGTAATATTCTTTATAACTGACTCTATAAATTCCCAGCATCTTAAAGAGATAGGTTTCAAAAGCTTTATAAATATGCGATTGTTCGAAAGCTCCCTGGTCTATTAATCAAGATGTATTGATTAGGACAGACCTGGAAATTGTTCTTGGTTCTACTGGGCTAGTAAAACACTGCAGGGGCTTCCGAGTTATTGGTACATATAAAACAGCTCAAACTAATGAGAAAAACGAGGTCTTAGGTCTTGCTGGCATTTCACCTTCACAGGCTAGCCTCCTTTAGAACTTGCCAGGAAAACCTACCTGCATCTTTTAGGGAAAAAAGCTAAAACCCCTCGTTAGGAGAGTGAAATGATTTTTTATGACTTCAGCAAACTCCTTAAATCCACTTCGCTAAAATTCCAAATGCTGACTGTTTACATGTAGAGAATTATCAAGACTACATCCTAAAAGTTTTTCAAAGAACATTTCACCGGCGATCCTCTGACCAGTTCCCCCAACCTTTTTACATAACTCGAGGCCTGTGCTTCCCCTCCCTACACCAGAGGTCAGAACTGCCACACAAAGGCCTCGCTGCCAATGTGAAAATAGGTAACAGAGGGACCACAGACTTTGTCCATCACAGATCTGGACAGCCTTAACTTTTTCTAACAATAATCATGGTGGTGATGTTACAATAACAGTAATTTTCACTGTCTTCTCTTACCAGACAGGGGAACAAAATGCTTCCTGATGTTCATGACCTTTTTACATATTGTGACTATTCCTAAGTTTCTATAGGCTGAGGTATGAATGGTCATTTCTTCCCCCACTGCTTCCAACTGATTACCTGGCGGCTTCTTCTTCTTCTTCTTCTTCTTCTTCTTCTTCTTCTTCTTCTTCTTCTTCTTCTTCTTCTTCTTCTTCTTCTTCTTCTTCTTCTTCTCCTTCTCCTTCTCCTTCTCCTTCTCCTCCTCCTCCTCCTCCTCCTCCTCCTCTTCCTCCTCCTCCTCCTCCTTCTTCTTCTTCCTCTTTCTCTTCCTCTTCTTCTTGTAACTGCATTTTTTTGGTTTGTTTGTTTTAATCAAAATAAAAGCACCTCTCACCAACCATGAAATTCTCCCTAGGCTCCTTGCAACTCCTTCTGACTTGAAAGAACAGAATCCCAGAAAGAAAAGACATACAGGGTGGTTTTCTTTTCCTTTCCTTGCGTGGTTAATGTACTGTATAGCGTAGATGTTTACAGACTATATCTGCCTTGCGATGTCAACACGGTGAATGGCAGAGAAGGGGTTCTGATGTGCCATTGGATACCTTGCCTTAGCACTGATACTTATGTTCTCCTTTTCTGCCCTGTCTTAACAAACAGACAGACAGACAAACAAACAGAAATAGAAGGTTGTACTCAAAAGCTGTGTTAACACAACATTCTCTTCCTCACTCCAACCCAGAGTTGTGAATTCCATTCCTGGAGCTTCAGGCAGAACTTGCAGGTGCGCAGAGGAGTTAATGTAGGCAGAGCCCGGGCCTTACTTCTGCCCTTCCACTAACTGAATGTGTTTCCGGTGCCCATCCGAGCCTGCAGATTCACTCTGATATTCCACGTGCAGGACACAGGGAGCACATGACCTCTTAACAGTGACTTCCTCACTGGGCTGCCTGCGGTGAGCAAACGTTAGGTCCCCTACCTGGGTCCTTGAGCACAGTTGTAAGCACAATTGGACTGGCTTGAACAAAGCAAGAAAGATAGACTTCTATGGAGCCACCCCTGAGGGCCTGTGTTTACTGTAGCCTAAAACGAGTCACATGGTATAGGTGGGAGTAAGGAGTCACTATAGAAATGGAATATTTTACATTTGTGTATTTTTTTAGAGAATAATATTTTTCTAGTGAGATCTATATGCATTATGGAGCTTGAGTTTGGAAACACCCTTGATTAACTGAGTTACGTCTCATTCCCTTATGGTTTCTTTCTGGTGATTTTTATAGCATTAACCCAGATCTTGTGACTGAGCCTTACACTGCCTAAAATCCAAGGTTTCCATCAGACGCACGTTGTCAGATTAAGCTTTCTGTGCTTGGCCAATTAGATTGTGTTAGTTTGATGGCTCTTTGGACCCTGCCTTCAATAATCTGTAACTGTCTTTGGGAAAGATAGGGCATTTTTTTTTTCCATGCAAGAGAAACCTAGTCGATCAGAGTCCAACTCTTTCACGCACTCAAGAAGTGACTGCTGCATTTATGGCTAAGGGACCATTCCCTATGGTACATCTACATATATGGTATAAAATATATGAGGTGATGTGTTCAAAGTATATAACCATCTACACCGGCAGGGTTGTCCAACCTTCTGACATCGTAGCATGATGTCACTTAAAACATTGTGGGCATTTACTACCTGGGATGCCTTCAGTCTATGAGCTGCAGGCTGGGCATGCCTGATCTATTGTCTACACAGAAATACAAACAATGTCAACCTCACCTCATTGGCCTTCTATCCTTGCTAAGGTTGCATTGTGAATTCAGAGGTTGGTAGAAACAGAAAGAATTTTATCTTCATCCATAAATGGGACTGTGAATTTGTAGTTCTTGAGTCTTTTACCCAAGTTTATGCCAAATCTATGAATCCCCATTCATCACATTTTTTATCCCTGCCCATCCCCTGTATCCAGTTGACTGAATGGGTCAAACCTCTAAGTCTTCATACCCTTGCTGTCGAGCTCCCTTCCCAGACAGCATCTTTCCCTGCCCCCCAAGAGACCACAACCTTTCCCAGCAAGGCAAGGTCATAAACATTTTTTTTCTATTTCAATAAAATTAGCCACCATAGTTCCCAAACAATTAATTTTAAAATCTTCATCACCAGAATCCACCCTCCCCACCTACTCTTTCAGCAAGCCCAACTCAAGCCCATGTGTCAACCACGCTGCCAAGGAGACAGCTGCAAAAAGCAAAAAGAACTATGCAATCGCCTGATGGTGCTGGGGGAGAGCCAGTTACTCTTGTTACCAAGGAAACCTCCTGGCTTCCCAACTGGGTGGGCGGGGCAACATCACTGGGCTTGTGGTGACAGGTCTCTATATCAAGAGGTCAGGAGTCACCAGGCATTATCTGATCCGAGCTGTTCTGCGTGTAGCTCCACGATACGCTATTGTGACAAGTGGGAAGAAACGTTCTGTCTTTTTGCAGGGTCCTGGAATATTGTTTATTCCTTTCAAACTCCTGGCTTAGGAGAGAGGCAAAAACAAAAACAAAAAAAAAACAAAAAAAAACAAAAACAAAAACAAAAAAAACAAAACAACAACAACAAAAAACCCTTAATGAGGGTTTCAGAAAATGTTGTGTCTGATGCAGCTTTTCAGTTTGAATGTAGGTCGTTGATAGGACTTTCAGCTTTACAGCTCACTTGGGGTGAGTGGCACCTCTGTAAATACATCCATTTGTGGTTGGTCAGTGGGGTGGGAGGGCTGGGAGCCTGTCGTGCTTACTCTGAGTTAGACTTGCTGGGCTAGCTGCTGTACTTTGTAACCTGAAGTGTACTTTGACTGTTCTGTTTCCTTCTGATGAAAAACTAAACAAAAACCAACTTCAAAAAAAAAAAAAAAAAAATCACTGCCAGTGGCCCCTGATGCTGTACGCGTAGCTTCTCTCTGTTCCTCTGTACCAGTATTAATAGACAATAAACTGCCTCCTCACTGCACCTCCTGCTGTGTGTCTGTGCCCTGGTTCTTTCTGCTTCTCACTTGTTCTAAGCGAACTCCGGCCTGACCGGGTTGGAGGCCCCTCCAGCCATCCCTACAACCTAACGGGGACCCAATATCTCCCGTTCTGTGCACCCTTGCGGCCTCCCCTGGGGGTGCCCACGAATGACAGGCTGGCTCAGCCCTCCCGATGGCACATGGAGTCCCAGGTGAGACCATCAGTCATCAGTCTAAAGAGTGTCCCAGGGGATTCTGACCCATGGATTGTGCTCACAGGATTGGGCGCCCTTTGTACTCTTGCCTATCCTAGTGGGTTTCCATACTAACTAACTGATCAAAGCTCTTAGCGTTACTCTGGCTTCTTTTTGCAAATCTCTTTCCATGCCTGTCTTGTGGGTTTTGTTTTCTCTCTTTTTTTTTTCTTGCAAGTCCCAGCAGTGGCTCAGGTGGTTATGAGTAAACTCTGGGTTCCCCTTGTGTTAACAGTTTTCATACAGTACACTCACCACAGAGGCTCCCAAAGACACACAGCTACTTGTCTGTCTGGTTCCCCCCTGTTTCTAGAACAGGACAGGTGGACTTTGCTCTATATGCTACCAGAGAGGAAATCATTTTTCTTGGTCTTTGTCATAATTACTCACCTCAGCTCTCCACAGCATACGAACAAGAGAGTGTGGCCGGATTTTAATAAGCTGACTGAGGCCCTGTCTGGCCTGTTGACTTGTACTTTGACATCTTGTAGCCTAGAACAGGACCTGTCATACAATAGGTACTCAATAAAAGAAATTAATTCTGACATGGAAGAATTAATAAAGACTAATATGACACTACCTACAGATATGTCACAGAAAATCATGTCCTTGGAGGACGTAGAGTAGAATAAATTAGTTGGAGTGCACACCCGTTTGGGTCTCAAGGTAGATTTGGGGGATGTCCTTATGCTTGGAAAGTAATAGAAGATAAAAATATAAATGGTGTCTTGTAGACTTTCCAGTTGCCAGATCAGAACGGATAAGAATTCCAGCCAATACAAAGTGGAGGAGATACAAAGACACTGTGTCCCTATCAACTGTGCTAGAGACACAGCAACTGTCTGATTCCTATGTATCTATGCATTTAGCCCAGGTTTGTAGACCCATGATTTGTCTGATACTGTACAGGCCAGACTGGAGGTAGCAAGGCTTTTTTACATTATTTCCTTGATGATAAGCACATTATAATGTGGAACAGGTTGGCTTGGACCACAACCGTGATAGTGCATTATAATACAGGAGCCATGACTCTGGGGCATTCCAGTTCTAGGGAAAATATTAGCACTGTATGCAAACCTGAGAGCTGACCTCCACCCACGGTTGCAAACAGCACAGGCAAGTCAGGAGCTGATGATAGATACTGATTTGCTTGTGATAAATGTCTGCCCCGCCCCCATCCCCGGCAATGGCCCTGCCCCTCAGGAATGCTTCAGGATTAGCCCCAAGTGGGGGCTGCTTAGCTTTCCTCCAGGTCTGTGACTGCCTTTGTAATGTGTGAATTGCCTGAAATTGTCATCTTGTCCATAAGGATGGTGAACGCAAGGAGTTCCAAATAGTACAACTTAGCTTTTCAATTCTGGGGGTTTCCCACTATCAAGGGCAAATGCTTACTAGCGAAGTAATTTCAGGGGAATTTCAGATAAAAAAAAAAAAAAAAACTAGCACCCTCAAGGTTACCGGGATAATCCGTGAACCCTGTGAGGCTGACATCATAGCTCTTAAGGGAATAGTAAGGACCTTCCCCACATAGCAGAGCAAAACACTGATCCAGAGTTCCAGGTGACAAATGTCACATCCAGCCCTCTACTTCATAAAACAGAAGGCTCTCTGTTATGGAAGTGGTGTAAGGATTGTCATGGGATCAGATGTAGAAAAATTTGGGAAAACAGGGTCATTCTTTCAAGATAGACAAAATGGCACCAGTTATTTGGACCTTTAAACACTCAAGGAAATGGTCAGTGGTAACAGCACCCTCTGTAGGCTGGGAGGTATCTCTGCAGCACTTCCTTACCTAAAGTGAAAGGTGACAAAGTTACTCTCATCTACTCCTTAGAAGTCCTGTAGCAAAGTTCATCTCCTTCAGAATTTAAATGTAACTGTTCCTCTGCATTTACTTTGTACTCCTTTACTGTGTTTCTTAGGTCTGGTATTTGCAAGGCAGTGATATTCCTTAATGCTCAAGTCTTACTGACAGTAAGAATCAGCATCAAAGACTATCACTTTGGAGAATTGGTGAAGCACTGACCTTTCCCTACGAGGCTTGCCATCCAAAAGTGACATGATCCAGGGCTCCTTTCAGTTTTAACCAAGGGCTACTCAAATGTAAAAGTGATAATAATATTTTCAATTTTCTTTTTTTCATGGCTACCTCCTGGGTACCTCAAACATGAGCACAGATGACTACTCTTTGTGGATGTGTTATTTTGTTTGTTTGTTTGTTTGTTTGTTTGTTTAGGGGGTGGGTACACAGTGCTCTCCTTCTCCCACTTGGGTCTTGGGGATTGAACTTGGGTCCTTAGGCTTGGCAGCAGGACCCTTTACCTGCTGAACCATTTCTTCAGCCACTGAACTATTCTTTTCAGACCAGGATCCTTTGGTCAGTTAGGCTGAAGACATCCTCAAGGTGAGGACAATTCTGCAGTCAACATGAGCTGTCTATACTTTAAGAACTAATGTCACACAAAGGAACAAGATGGTTTTGCTTCCCTGAAATGCTAAGCCCCATCCCTGAGAGCTGACACACCCCTACTCAGTGTCCCCCCCACCCCCAAAAATCTGAAACTTTGGAGCATCATGTCAATTATCTGTACCTTGTGCACATACCAGTGTGTGTGTGTGTGTGTGTGTGTGTGTGTGTGTGTGTTATTGTTTAATAACTCAAGAGTTAATTTTAGTACACTATCTTAAATAGTTCACATGCCATGAAAGTAACTCAAAGTAAATTTGAATGAACATTTGTAATTTCCAGATGAGAAGTCACCTGAGAGCAGATACTGTGTTAAAAAGAAAATAGGGGGAACTGCAGTAGAAAATATGGTCATAATTGTTGCTCTATCATTATCAGACAAAAGAAAGAGAATCAAGATGGCCACTGTCCTCTTGGCCTGTGTATCAGTGTTCCACAATGCCAGCCACCTCCCTAAAATCCAAGGGGACACTTCTCGCCTGCTTGGACTTTTAAAAATTAAAATCTCAATTCCTCATTTCAAAGACCAGACTGAAATACCAAATGACTTGCTTGAAGCGACAGGAAGAGCAGAGACTGTGGAGATTCCAGCCCAGCTGACAATGACTTCATGTTCTGTCTGCTGAGCCAGGTGCCTTCAGTCACACTGGTCCTCACTTAACAAAAAGTTGAGCATGTCAGCAGCGCGCTCAGACGCTCCAGCAAGATCTGAAGTGCTGAAGCAAATAACAGTAACATCTGTTCAGCCACAGAGCCGGCTCGGGCATAAGCACTTTTTTAACCTACAGAATCCAGTTTGATTGACTCCTGCTGTGTTACTTGAATCAAATGGATGGCCAGATGTGAGTTTTCAGAGAGTCAAGGAAGGGAGGGTGAGCAAAAAGCAAGCCTACGGGGCTTCTGGGGCCCATGGTTCCACAGTAAAGCATATTCACATTCAGCTTCTGGATGTCTTCTCCCTGGTGCAAGCTCAGAGAACCCTTGAAGAGAGTAATGAGCTTTGACCTGGCTGATCACAAGGGAAGAGGGGGAGCTGTGTGGGAAAAGCAGCACTTCTGACTTGGCTCCCTCTCTCCTCCCCTCTCCCCTCTCTTTCCCTCTCCCTCTCCTCCTCTCCTCCCCTCTCCTCCTTCTCCTCTCCTCCCCTCTTCCCTCTCCCCTCTCCTCTTCTCCCCTCTTCCCTCTCCCCTCTCCTCTCCTCCTTCTCCTCTCCTCCCTTCTCCCCTCTCCTCCCTTCTCCCCTCTCCTCCCCTCTCCCCTCTCCTCCTCTCCTCCCCTCTCCTCCCTTCTCCCCTCTCCTCCCCTCTTTCTATCAAATGAGCCCATCTCTGCCCGAGACCCAGCCTCTCCTATCTTAGTTCACTTTCTGTGGCTATAACAAAATACCCAAGATTGGATAGTTTGCAAAGTCCAGAAACGTATTTAGTTTACAGTCTGTAAGCTCGAAATTCCATAGCTGCCTGAGCTAATACTGACATAATATGGGAGGGGACCGAAGGACAAGCAGGCACATCCAGAGAGACAAAGAGGTGAGCATCCTCTCCCTGGATAGCAGCCCCCACTCTCTCTCCGGCTAATGCAGTCCCCGGAGAGCAAGACCCATGCTTTGAGAAAAGACAAGATCCATCTTCACCACCTAAACAATGACATCTTAATCCTTCCTCCAAATCCACTACAAGGAGCACCCTCTACAGGGCAGTCACTTTAAAGAGTTGGGGAATTCTCCCAGGAAGCACCATGCCCTGGAACTCTATGTTTTTGGCTTTCGTTTTCTAGCTTTTGATGTGACAGAAAGAGAAAGACTTTTTTGAAAATCAATAACAATGAGGGCCCCATCCCAACATTCCTGGTTTAATTGGTGTGTAGGCAGCCTGAATCGCTTACTATACATTATACTGTTTATTGTGATATTAAGTTTATTAAGGTAAGTCTGTCTGGTATACCTGGTCTCTGGAACTGGGAACAACACCTAGAGATGTCCCGGGTAGGCAGAAATATCCCAGGTTCTAGTCCTTTCTGCTCTCCCAGTAAAGGGAAGGTGTAGCCTTAGGCTTTGGGAATAAAGTCCAAGGCATGACATTAGCCAGTGGGGCGCCCTCAGGGAATTGATTTCAGTCCACCACGCCTGTTTCTCATCTGTAAAATGGAAACAGTACCTGTGTTGCCATACTTCTGTTAAGAATACTTTCAGCAAGGTGTAGTGTTCATGGGACAACCTTCCAGACAGGAGGAGAGACTGCGGCCTCAGCTTGGACTATCTTCAGTGGTCTGAAGGGATTGGGGAAGTGACTGGAGGCCAGGCTGTAGATGATCAGATTATTCCTCTGGGATTAAGTAACAACCTGAAAATTCAAGGGCAGACCCTGGACATACTGAGTGTACTTACACAAGGGATCTTGGTTCGGTTTGGTCTTCCTTTGTACCGGTAACCAACCATTCCCATATTTTTATCTTCTCTTAAAAAAACAGATCTAACCAGATGGGACCCACATGTCCAGGAGGCAGGCACTTGTTGAATGCTACTAACTGGACTACAGGAGACTGCTCTCAAAGCGACAATTACAGAAGCAACAACTATAATAATATAATCGAAAGCAGGAATTTGAATAGATTGCTTTTATATTGTTCATTGCACTCTTTTTCCAAGTAGTCAAAAGATGGAAAAAAAATAACAACCCCTCAGTTATTCATCAACAGATAGCTCTAACAAAGCATGATATGTCCACACAGTGGAATATTATCCAGCCTGGATGCAGGACAGCCTAAGTCTGGAGACAGGTCCCTCACGGAGATACAACCACTGTTGCTTATGAACTTGCAAGAACTTGTGTGGGTGATGCAACTGTCCTCAGTTTCCTCATTCTTAATGTAAGGCATGATAGCATCTCTCGTTAGGCTGCCAGGAGGGTTAAATGAGTTATATTTGAAAAGAACTTAGCATAGAGTCTGTGAGTGTTGATACTAATTGTCAAGCCTGACTGAATCTAGAGTTGCCTGAGAAAGAGGCCTCTCAGGTCACGTATGTAGGGGAATTCATGTAGCAAGAGTGATGTTGACTATGGGCAGGACCATTCCCTGAGCGGAGGACTCTCGATTGTGTAAACGGAGACAGCCATCAGAGCGTGAGCGTTTGTTGCTCCCACTGCTTGGCTGTGGATGTCATGTGACCAGCTGCTTCCAGCTCTGATCACACTGGCTTCCCCTCCACAGTGGGCTCTGCCCTGGAACTGTGATCTGGAACAAACCTCTCTCCGTTGAATGGCTTTTGTGGGAGAATTTTGTCATAGCAACAGGAAGAGAAGTCAAGACAGTGTTCAACCCAGAAGCTATGCTTGCTGTTTTTAATGTTAAATCTGGGGGTGGTGAGCAAGGCTGGTTACCTTATTTTGTGTGTTTGGATTATTTTTATTCTTTAAACTTTATTTATGTGTTTATTTGCTTATTTATTTACTCTGTGGTGTGTGTGTGTGTGTGTGTGTGTGTGTGTGTGTGTGTGTGTGTGTGCGCGTGCCTTGACTGCAAGTGCAACTGTACACCATGTAGAAGAGGGAGTCAGATCTGCTGAGACAGAAGTTGAGCTACCATGTGGGGACTGGGAATAGAAGAGCAGGCAATTTTCTTAACTACTGGGCTATTTTTCCAGCCCTGGGTTTGTTTGTTTTGTTTTTTTTTATATGAAATCTGAATATATAAAAAGAAGGTACCTAGGAGCGGGTAGTATATATTCCTAGATGGTTAGTACTTCTCAAGCTTTGATCACCATAGGAAGTATTCGGGACTCTTGTTCATGCAGGATCTGGGTGAGCTGGTCCCAGGTAGGTTGAAAGTCTGCAGCAATCACAACCTTTCAGGGGACCTAAGACTGCATTGGCCACCGGCCCATCCTCAAGCAGCAAAGTCACTGGGCCCTGGTGCTGTTATCTGTTATCTTAGGCTATAGAGCAAATTATAGCCCACACATGGTGACTTAAAGCACAAACAGTTGCAATGGGCTCTCTGTCCCCCTGAGTTCCTCAGCCATGGATGCAATCACCCAAGTTGGACTGGAAATCCTTGGGAGGAAATGCATCTGTGCTGAATGTAGACCAATGGTTTTCTGATCATCATTCCCTAAAGAATAACCACTATGTGCACAGCATGGCATGATGACTGTACTGTGTAAAGTATACCGAGGATTGTGGAGGTTATATGCAAACTCCATGCTATATGCAGGAGGGACATGAGCCTCGATGAACTCAGTGCCCTCTGGGCATCCTGGAGCTGCCATATAGGTGCTGAGGACTGCCCCTGCTTGTCATCATTGCTGTTCTGACATGACTCATAGTCTCTATGCAGTTCATCTCGGGGTCTCTCCCAAGACGGACAGACAGTAGTTGAGACTCTAAACACCATAAAGGCTTTGCTATTCTCAGGTCTGGTATGTGGTGCTGGCTGGCATGGGTCTCTGCTTCAATAGTCTGGATAGCCTATGAATATCTGGGTACTTGTGGTCCCTACTAGATAAGATGGACTTTTCGACTACAGGGTAGAGCCTCTTTCTCTTCAGGAAGCCCTGTGCCCAGCAAAATGGATCCAATAAACATGGCTGTCCCATGGAACCTCAGCTGGGGCTGTCAGTTACAACAGTTACCTACTCTACCCACGGCATCCTCACATGGCGGCGGGGGGGGGGGGGGTGGGCTGAGAGAAGCTTTTCAGGGAGAAAGCCAAGCTTGAAGCCTTGAAGCCTCTCACCGCATCTTTCTGTCACTTCTTCATGCTATGAGGCAGTCCCCAAGGCCACCCTCAGGCAAGGGTAAAGCAACTGAACACTTTACTGAAGGAAGAAGTATAAAACAGTAGAAGACTCTTCTGGCCCCTTGAGAAAGCTGTAACAGCAACCAAAGGCTGTGGACTCCTCTACTAAAGTTACATTTAAGTATGTGGCTTGAGACGTCACAGAAGCCAAGTAGCCTCTGCTTCAATAGGCTGGATAGCCTATGAATAACTGGGTACTGATGGTCCCTACTAGATAAGATGGACTTTTTGACTACAAGGTAGAGCCTCTTTCTCTTCAGGAGGCCCTGTGCCCAGAACAGTGCTTGATACACAGAATGGATCCAATAAACATTTGCTGGCTGACTGGCTGGCTGGATGGATGGATAGAGGGATGGATTGATGGGTGGATGGATAGATGGATAGATGGAAGACTGATGGGTAATAAAGACTTTAGGGCTGAGAATCTGGAGTCTGACGAAGACACCTGGAACTCTGCAAATCTGCCCAGAACTAGCCTCTTGGGTACTTCTCCCAGAGAAAGGGATGATGACAAGTACAGTCAGCCCTCAGAATCCACAAAGCTTTGGCTTCGGGCTGGTTTGAGGGACACCAGAGCAGTAAGGGCCTGCCCTGTCCTGCAGCCTCAGTTCCTTGCAGGATTAGTGGTTGTGGGAAGCCTGACAGCCAGGGAAAACCTCTCAGCTTGCAGGAAATAGAAACTAAAACCAGGGGTTGAAGAGAAAATGAAAATTGATAGCAGCCGGTGTGTTACATTGTCTCATTTGATGCAACTCTCTCTTTTCCTGCTTCAGGTAAACTGAAGTAACCACAACTCTCAGGGGCTTTCCCTGGGGACTTCAAACCACCGCAGCAGCAAGGAGGGAGGCAGGAATTTCCCAAAACAAAAGTCCCGGCTCTTCTGGCTAGTTAAGAGGTCTGCTTTGACTGCACTTTTCATGAGGTGTGAGAATATCCACATTGCACTTACTCCAACATTTATCTTCCAGTCATAACTGGCTCCCAGCCACACTATCAGCACAAAGAAATTAGGGAGGAAGCCCTCGGGAGTCTCATGTGATTGTGAGGGCTGACCACAGAGCCACTTCCTTTGCTTCTTTACTCCCAGTAGTCCGGTGGGGACCAGAAAGGCTGTCTTGTCAGGCATAGGGTAAGCATCAGTTGTCTATCTCAGGATCTCTTCCAGTGGCATTGCACAGTCCACTGCTTTCCATTGGACCTAGCTCATGCTGCGGCTTCAATTCTGTAGACCTTGGCATCGGCAGTGACACATAAGCTCAGAGAAGACAGTGACAGAAAGCCAAAATAGTGCTGTCCACTATCGTGCAAGGACCTCTGGCCTGACAGCTCTTCCCTGCACACCCTCGGGCACTGTGAGCATGCACAGATAGTATAATTGTGCAGAGACAGATATGCACAGACACGTGTTGCATATGAAGGGGTGCAGGAAAGACACTGCTGGCATAACTGCTCCATTCTTGGGGTAAAGTTTTTGTTGTGAATGATAGAAAATATCCAGAGGAAAAAGTCAGAGCGGAGAGAGAGAGAAACAGACTGGACATGGGCAGGGCTAGGGAAGGGGGAGAGTGACTGGCAATGGTGAGATTAGCTAGACAGAGACTAGAGCACAGTGATAGCAAGGGACTGTGGAGATAGAGAAAGAGCAAAGGAGAATGCAAGAGAATAGCAAGGGAGGAGTGTTCCTGTTTATAAGGCGGAGGGGTGGCTGGAAGGAGGAAAAGTCTAGGGTGCTAGCATGGACTTTGGAATGTATAACATGTACTTGTGATATTGAAGGAGTGGAGACCAGTTTTGATATGCTGAGAGGCACCATGGGTAGCCATATGTGGCTTCTGCCAGAGTTAAGGGAAATGGCTCCTTTTGGTAGAGAGGAGCTGGCTTCACAAGTTCCTGAGTAATGCTGGCTTTTATCTACTGGTCCTCCTGTCATGTAGGTGGAGCTCATTTCTTGCTCTACGCACAGCCGGTGAGACCTAACACATGTATGTGTGTATATTCACAAGGGCACACTCAGGCCCCTTTAGAAGGCCCTACTTAAGAGGAGACATTCCAGTGATATCTAGAAATGAGGAGGGCTCATTTCTCAAGAATATTACAGACTAAAGTAGCCAAGGTTCTACATCCCCACACCTAGTGGTCTAGGCCAAAAGAATTCATTCATTCATGTCTGTTGTTTTGCCTCTGGGCCTGGGACTACAAAATTCTCGAACACTCCCCTCTGTCCTGCCTTCCAGTGGCTTTCCCTGCCACCCTGACTTCTAGATTTAGCCACAATAGGGAACAGGTATTCATCTTAGTCCACACACCATGGACAAGAAACACCAAGTTTTCTAGTCTTGCAAACAGTTTGGTCTTGGTGTGTCTTTTGAGATTCCATCCAACCCAGGGTCTGCAGAGGAAGGCGTCATGCTTATCCTGAAGGCCTACCTCCAAGTGGTCCTCTGCAATGCCATGGTCCTGTCCTTCACAGGCCCTTCAAGACTGAAGTCCGGGTGTGTGTAGAGTCTATCTGAATTAGCAAGGGTCCACTCACATAGACTCAACGCCTTAGGCAAATAGAAAACTGATGCCGAGAGTTCCCTTAGATGGGAAGTTCCAATAACCAGACATGGAGGCACATGATGTGTTTATGTAAAGATAAAAGAAGGGGGGATATGTTCTATGGAGGTGTGGTGAAATATGGGGGGAAGGGGGTGCCTCCGTGGGCTCTTCCCCCTGAAGAACCAGCCACATGATGGTATAGTATAGATTAGAGTTTATTTATGAGTAGGGGAGTTAAGAGAATAGTAAGGGCAAAGAAAGGCAGAGAGAGAGAGAGAGACAGACAGACAGACAGACAGACAGACAGAGACAGACAGACAGACAGACAGAGAGAGACAGAGAGAGAGGAGGAGGAGGAGGAGGAGGAGGAGGAGGAGGAGAGAAGTAGAGGCTGGCCATGAGCACGTAAAGAGAGGGAGGGGGAGGGAATGGGGAGAGAGTGGGGGCAAGAAGGCAAGAGCAAGAGAGGAGGGGGCTTGAGTCAGGCCTACCTGGCTGTTGCCAGGTAACTGTGGGGTGGAGCTTAAACAGAATGCTAACAGCACAAGCCTGCAATTTCAGCTCTCTGGAGGGCTGAGTCAGGCGGCTTGCGATAAGCTCCAGGCTACCCTGGGCTATACAGAAAGTGTCAGGCCAGCCTGGGCTATATATAGCTCAAAACAAAGACAAACAAAACAAAACTTCAGAAGGGCCGGGATTTTCCATGATCTTGCCCAAATGTTCAGCAGCACTGTGGACTTTAGATGATGCTTCTTAAGTAGCTTAAGCAGTGAACAGCTCTTTCTTTATCTGCCCTTGGATTTCAAACTTTTGCTTTGCCTCCTTCGCTATGTTTATTTTAGGTTTATTGTTATCTCTTTACCAAGAAGGGAGATCCCCCTGCTCTCTGGACTAATGGCCTACTCATCCATGGTAAACTGCTTTCCAAGCCTCGGGCTACTTGGAGGTTTTGTCACCAGGTTCCCCACATTCAAGAAAGATTTGCACTTCCTCCCAGATCTCAGCTTTTATGGCCAGAGCTAAGCCTGAACTGAAGAGTTTGTGTTGCTGTTGTTAATGCTTTGAGAATAGATCTCACAGTGGCCGGGCTGGTGTAGAACTCAGCCTTCCCCAAGTGCTGGAGTAAGACATATTCATTATAGAAGTGCAGGTTTTTATAATCCCAGCACTCTGACGGTAGAAACATTAGGGGTTTAAGGCCATTTTCTGCTACATAATGAGTTGAAACTAGCCTGGGCAACATGATACCATGTATTAAAGCAAACCATGTGTGTGTGTGTGTGTGTGTGTGTGTGTGTGTGTGTGTGTGTGTGCATTATAGGGGTAAAACAAGATCATCTTAGGCTAGGATTTACCTGCTGTAAATTTGGGTTTCAACCCAGGCTTTCAGGCATATGACTCACTGCATGATCCCTGCTCCAGCCTGGACCATCTCCCTGTCCTGAACGTCCTGTTCCTCTAAAATGTTCTCTGCCGTGCCTGTCTACAGAAGAATTACTCATCCCTCTGGGCCAGGGCTACCACGGCCTGCTCTCACCCTTGCCAGAGTTCATATCTCCATCACATCCACGAACCCTCTTTTCTATTCCCATTAGAAGAACTTTGTCATCTGTCCAGCTCACTAGTCACAGGTCTGCCCTTTGACTAAGGGTAAACTGATTTAGGACAAGGAGGCCACCCTGGGAATGCTCATGACCACTGCCTTTTGCTTGCTTACTCCCATGCAAAAACAAACAAACAAACAAACAAACAAAAATGTTCACTGGGCACAAGCTGGTGAAGAAAAATGAGGCTATGCCAGCTTTTCAAGTTCCCACTGCCTCTTCTTCTTCTTTTTTTTTTTTTTTTTTTGTTCTTTTTTTCGGAGCTGGGGACCGAACCCAGGGCCTTGCGCTCACTAGGCAAGCGCTCTACCGCTGAGCTAAATCCCCAACCCCCCCCCCCAACTGCCTCTTCTTACTCCTTAGTCTAGGGCTATCCTTGGGCAACGTGATATAAGAGGAACAGAGACCCTGGACTGAGAGTTTATACCAGCAGAGGCTGAATATCACTCAGTCTAGAGCAAACAGAAGGGACTGTGGCCATGATGAGCATGGGGGCAGCCTAATAGGAAGAAAAGGTCACTGTTCCAAAGGCTGGGCCTCTATCTCCAGTCCAGATGTCACTGCTGTGTGAGTTGTGGTCTGTGGGGAACTTTTCCCTCCTCAAAGCCTGGCCTCTTTACCTTATTAAGAGCAATGGCAACCCCTTCCTTCCCCCTTCTCCCTTCCCTCTTCTCCCTTCCTTCTTCTCCCTTCCCTCTTCCCCCTTTCCCTTTCCCCCTTCCCCCTTCCCCCAGGTGTATACATGGTGAAGGGGAAGCCACAGTACATGGGCCACCACCAGCTACAGGGAGTGACACAGAATAGTCCTCACCAGTTCCGGCATGGAATGGAAGCTTGGCTAACATGACATTACCCCGGGCCTTGTGTTTTTTGCTGTCCCACTGCAATGGTAAGGACAGGACACGTCTCACACTGCTCTGCACACACAGACAAAAGGATTCAGTAAATATAAACTATCCGCTGATATGAATAATCCAGGAAAGAAATGCTGGGTGGAGCTCCTGAACTCTAAGTGGAACTGGTAAACCCTGGTAGAATGATTCAGCTTTGCCTCCCGTTTGAAAAATAATGCTCAGGGGTAGAGAGATAGCTAATGGGTAAAGGAGTTTGCTACCAAACCTGAGGACCTGAGTTTGATCCCTGGGACCCAAGTGTAGAAGGAGAGAGAGAGAATCCTGAAAGTTGCCCTCTGACCTACACACACTTACAGTGCATAGCATGTGCACATACACTAGTAAATACATAAACATATTTGAAATAGTAATTCTGCCTCCCTTTTACGCCATAAAATGCAGCCTGAGTTTGCTGTGGTGATTCAACTGACTGAATGTCACACTGCAGAATCAAAAGCGTGGGAGCAGTTGGTGTGAGAGAGGCTTCAGGATTGCCCATCATCCCGAGGGGTTTACTCAACCCCTGCTTGGTGACATTCGCTTTGTGTCAGTCCGTGTCCTCTCCAGGCTCTGTGGCTATAATGTGTAGACCAGCAGTGGGGTGTTAGTGCTCATGCTTCCTTCACTACTTTTGTGTCGCTGGGTTTGACTTTTATGTAGCCCAGGCTAACCTTGAATTAGCTATGTGGCCAAAGATAGCCTCCCCGTCCCCCATTCTGGGATTAGAGGTGTGACTGCCATACCTAGCTTGCTCATATTTTCTATTTTATAGGCATAGTTACGGGTCTGTTCTAGGTAGCTTCATTCTAGGAGTTGGGATGGAGAAGGCATCCCCATGTATGGTGCACAGTCCCTGGGAGAGGAGTGAATGGCACCAGCAGGCTCACACGTGACTCACAGGACTCAGGCTTGGCTATGCCACCTGTTGTTTATGTTCCATTGGGCCTGGCATGGGAGCGATAGGGCAATCCACCCTTCCCGTGAAGTAGCCCTGGAAGTTTCTTGGCATCGAGTGAACGTATATAATTATCTTCTTAGGGATGCAGAAAACAATGGAAAGGATAGCGCCATGCCACGTGCTGTCATGAGTAGTGTCTGGCGTTAATCTTCTAATGACCCAATGACACAGGTATCATCACCCCCGCTTTACGGTACAGACAGTTGAGGCTTGGCATGACTAACTAACCTGCCCAAGATGTAGCCAGTAATTGGTTCAAGTGTCTGGCTTAGAGCTGGAGTTGGTGGCATTTAACCAGCTTCCGGCTTGCCTGCAGTTTCTCAAGGAATCATTGTATAGAGATGTTGCTGCTGAACAAACATTTACAAAGCAGTTACTGTGTGCCTGGCACTGGAAACATGGCGATGTCCAAACAGATATTCTTCCTAATCCCTAAAATCAAACTGGAAATGTGAAACAGAAATTGGGTACAGCATAGAGCAAGAGCCCGTCCAACACACTGTGGTCCTGGCCGTGGTGTCAGCATAGACACTGAGAGCCAAAACACTGTAGCATGAGGCTCTTGTCAAGGTCCTGCCTGGAGGAGTCGGTGTTAAGAACAGTTCCCAGTCCAGAATTCTAAAGGGCACTCAGGGGAAGTCAGTGTCTATGGGTATGCGCCCAGCCTCCTGACCACAAGACTTGCCACATTAGGCCTCTGAGGCAAGACCGTCCCTCCCTCCCTGTGCTGTTTGATCACAGGTCCTGCAGCATCCCCCTCCCGGGCTTTACACATAGTCAAAACCATGCACACCACAAAAACAAAGATCCAGCAGCCTCCGTGTCAATCTAAGAGAGAAAGAGAAACCAGATTTAGTCATGCTTTAATCAGAGCAGGGACACCGACTGCTTCATTCGCCAGATCGAGCCTTGATCCCTGTCCTTTTTAATGTCAGGGGGATAAAAAGAAGGGGAGAAATCCCTCTGGTGTGGTTTGCCAAGAGACAGTAATAATGATTTAAAAAACACTTACTTTAGTCATAAAGCCGCAGTTCCAAAGCACAGGGCTCAGCATTAGCCTGACTCCACAAGCAGAGTGATGACGTAGTCAGCCATTGCTCATCAAGAGAGATGGCTTGTGGGCTGAGGAATAAGCCACTTCGAAAGTAAGGCACGTGTCCCACAGCTGAGTCTCTGGCCAAATCCCACATCTGCAGAGAAACATTTTTGTAGAAAGTGACTCCTCTCAGCTTGGTTGCAGTTTACCTACATCTCAGATCACTTTGCAAAGCCAAGCGCTTATGCACATACTCGTGCACACGTGCATGTACATAGAAGTGTATGTCACTCAGTATCCAGACCCACCCACCCCCCAATTAAAGAACAGGGTAAGTATGCGGTGCGTGTGAAGAGAAGGATGATGAGGGACTGTCTCACACTTGATGAGGAAGGCTATCACCCACTGTCTTCAAGAGAGAGGCTCAGGGAAGTCAGTGGTATAATCAATCTAAACTCAATGGCCAGAAACCAGGGGAGCCGAAGATGTAAGACCCAGCCTGGTTCTAAAGGTCTAAGGAGCTGGAGCAACAGGGCTGGGCGTCTCAGCTGAAGCGGACAACAAACCAGCCCTCCCTTCACCCGTTTGCTTCATCTAAGCCCCAACCGATTGGATGGTGCCCACCACACTGGCGAGGGCAGACCTTTACCCAATCTGCCATTGTATTGCTAACTCCTCGGGAGAGAACTTCTCAGATATGCCCAGAAACAATGCTGTTACCACCTGTCTGGATATCTCTTAGCCTGGTCATCTTGACAAACAGAATTAACCGTCTCATGTTCCTATAGACAAAGTCTGCTCATGTACGAATGCTTTTCACAGATCCAGGCACCCGGGATCCCGTCTGAAAGGCACAGACACCAATGCACTTTGGATTTATAGTCTTTTAAAGATTCTGTTTCTCGGAGCTGGAGCGTTGAATCAGCACGGTGACACATACTGTTTAGATAGCTGAAGCTTGCCAGTCCGATTTCCCTGGATCCTTTTCATTTTAATGTCAGAGTGATTTAAAAGGCAATCAGGTCTGTGAGTGAGATCCACCAGCATGGTTTATAAACTGCACCTTAATGACTTAAAAAACAAAACAAAACAGGGGGTTGGGGATTTAGCTCAGTGGTAGAGCACTTGCCTAGCAATCGCAAGGCCCTGGGTTCGGTCCCCAGCTCCGGAAAAAAAAAACACATTTTGATTTTTCCCAAATGGATTCGATTTAGCAGTTAAGAGTATTTGCTTCTCTTGTAGACGAGAAGTTTCTCTTGAAACAAGTTCAGTTTCCAGAACCTTGATCAGGAAGCTCAGAATCAGATAACCCCAGTTCAAGGAGACCTTATGCCCTCTTTTGGCCTCCCCAGGTGCAATATACACATGCACCTATACACATGTAGATACATAAAAGATTTTTCTTGAAGTTCTGTCTTGAGGGAAGAGTGGATGTAGCTCAGTTAATAAGAGAGCTTGCCTAGTGTGCAGAAGACCATGGGCTCAGTCTCCAGCACTGAATTAACAGGGCATGGTGGTGCAAGCCTACAGTCTCAGCACTCGGGAGGCTGAGGCAAGAGGACTGAAGTACAAGGTCTGTATTTAATTACACAAAGAAATGGAGACAGCCTGAGCTACATGAAACCCTGCCTCAAACAAACACACACCTTGGAAAGCTGAGCATAGTAAATCAACCTGTACTCTCAACATTCAGAAGGCTGACTGAGGCAGGAGGATTTCCATGACTTTGAAGCCAGTCAGGACTACATAGTGAGTTCTAGACTAGCCCGAGCTACAGAGTGAGACCCCACGTCAACAAAACCACCAACCAATCAATTCTGTCTTAGAAAGGAGTTCCTTCTCAGAGAGACAGACAGACTCAACCCGACAGTGAGTAGAGAGTCAGCAGACAGTGTGCCCGAGAGTCTCCATTGCAAAAGCAAGGAAGAACTACAACTGTGTGGGGTTAGGCTCACCAGACCTCTCTGTTTTGAGGGCCAGCCTCGGGGAACAGAGAATATCGAGAGTCTGGTTTGCCATATCTGAGTAATGAGCATAAATCTTAATTTGTGATCATACAACAGCTGCTCTTAATGAGGTTGGGCCTTCAAAGTCAGGCCACCCAACAGCCAGCTATGGATGGAGAAGGGGCTCACAGACCCCTACCATGCACTGCTAAACTATTGGCTACTGCAATAACCAATCTCAGTTGCCAACCTAACACACTTAGGAAGAGGGAACCTCGGCTGATGAATTACCTCCACCAGGTTGGCCCGTGGCCTTATCTGTTGGGAAATATTCTGATGACTGATTGATACAGGAGTTACTTGATATGGAGGGTGCTTCTCACTGTGGCTGGTGGCATTCCTGGGGCTGTATAAGAAAGGTGGGTGAGCAAGCCAGGGGAACTACCCATTAAGTCATGTTCCTCTGTAGTTTCTGTTTCAATTCCTGCCTCCAGAGGCCTGCCTGAGTTCCTACCATGGCTTCCCACGCTGAAGCCTGTGGGACTCTAACCTGTGGGACATAATGAACCATATCCTCCCCAGGTTCATTTTAGTCCGTGTCTTAGTCAGCACAAGAAAGCAAACTAGGCAGCTGCCAACAGATTCAGAGGGAGATGGGGAGACAGAATCAGACTGTCCACTGACGGGTGAGCCCAGCAGACTCCAATGGTCAGTTTCAAATTTATGGTCACACAGATTCTGTAGCCCTAATTAAATTCTGTAGGGCATGAAACACAACAAAATGTCGTTGATATGGGAATCTGAATATGGGAGTATGTAGGGAAGACGGGAAGCCAGCAGGGGTGGGAGGGATATAACTGGAATGTGGTTTGTACCTGGGTGAAATTGTCAAAGAAGAGAGTGTATTCATTAAAAATAAAAATGAACCATAATTTAATGTGGTATTTTAAAAGGATAAAATTATCAAACTATGGGCTATCTCTCCATGTTTATAAAGTTTTATCAAAACAAACCTCGGGAGCTAAGGGGGTGACTCTTGGTGCGGGAGTACCTGCCATACAGCACTGAGTTCAGACCCAGCACCCAGGTAAAAGAGCTGGCAGGGTGCATGTGCCTAGAACCCCAGTCTTGGGAGGTGGAGACAGGCTGATCCCAGGGGTTCACTGGCCAGTCAACCTAATTGAAGTGGTATATTGGTTTGAATGAGAATGGCCTCCACAGAATCAGATGTTTGAAGACTCTGTCCCCAGTTGGTTGAAATTTTTAGGAAGGATTAGGAGGTGTGGCCTCGTTGGAGGTGTGTCACTGGGAACAAGGATTGAGGTTTCAGAAACCTCTTCCCATTTTCAGAGCCCTCCCTCTTGTTTCTGCTTGTGGTTTTGAGATGTGAGCTCCTGCTGTTCCCACCTGCATGCATTTGCTCTAATAATGTGCTCACTAAGCCTCTGAATCAGTAAGCTGAGTCCAATGCTTTCTTTTATAAGTTGACTTGGTCATGGCATTTTTGTCACAGCAAAATAGAAAAGGATAAGTAATACAAATGTTCAGTTTCAGGTTCAGTGGGAGACTGTGCCTCAAGGTAGTAAGGTGAGACTGATAGAAAAGAACACCCAACATGGGTATTTATATAGAAATGCATGCACACATAAACACACACATACATTCACACATAGACACACATATACACTCACACACATCATACACACACATATACACACATACATTAACACATACACACATTCACACGTACACACATATATACTCACACACATACTTTCACATACATACAAACTCAAATATGCACACAATCATATGCATGCATGCACATTCATAGACATGCATACACATATACACTCACACACATCATACACACACATACACACACATGCATTAACACATACACACATTCACACATACACATATATACACTCACACACGTACTTTCGCATATACACAAACTCGAATCCACAAACACTCAGATGTATGCACACACATTCACAGACACACATACACTCACACTCTCACACACACACACTTACACTCCAAACGCATACACACTCATTCATCATATACACACCACTTACACATATTCTCTCACACAAACTCACAGCACACACACTCACATATGTGCACACACCCTTACACTCACACACACTTTCACAAACAAAAACATACACTCTCACACATGTGCACACTCTCACAAACACATATACACACCACTTATATATACAGTCACAAACGTGCACACACGCTCATACACACTCACACACATGTACACACTCACACACATGTACACACACACACACACACACACACACACACACACACACAATTTTTATGGGACTAACTCCAAGATTTATTTATTGGAATTACGTTGACCTAATGTCAACTCCAGCTTTTATTGGAACTGAGCCGATCTGGCCTCTCTGCTTTCTGTTTGCATGGATTTTAACAGCCTGCCCCCAGCTGTGCTTTTGCAGAATTGGGCAGCCCAGTGCCCCTGCTCCCCCACCTCTCCTCTAGGCTACATGTGCCTTCCAGATTTCTCAGACTTCAAATACTGACGGAAGGGAGACAGAGTGATCACGTGCTTCCTCGTGATTTTCTGCCAGAAGGAGCCCAAGCATATGTTTGTCAGGAGTCTTTGGATTGCAAGACACAAAACCAAGTTTGAGCTGGTCTGGGGGTGGGGGGGGTTGAGTGTTTATTAACGCACACAGCCTGATGACAGGAAGGACAAAGGGCCAGCTAGGCACTGTGACTAACCAGGGCTTGAGCGTGACTAACCAGGGATTCCAGATTCCTGAGCCATGCTGCTGACCCCTTGCCACTCTCTTTAGCCAGCACCCTTTCAGGCAGTCTCTTTCCACTGCTGGAAACATGACTGTCTTTAACTCCCAAGGTCTCCATGCTCAATTCACAATAAGGACAAGGAGACCCAGTTCTTGAGTTTAGGAGAAGAGCCCTTGAGTAGCCATTCTGAGGGCCCAGAGCCACTTCCGATGGCTACCCATGCCTGCCCTGGAATGTGGTGAGAAGGTGGTAGGTCTTAGCTTTTCCCCAAATCATAATGTTGGAGTTAAGAAGTGTTTACCAGAAAACCCTGGAGGTGAGGGGGTGAGTGAATGGCTGGGTGCTTGTCTTTCAGAGATGGATGGAGGAGACAGAGAAGGGAGAAGAAGGAAAGCCCCATCCTTCCCAGTGCCGTGGTCTAGGGATGAGGCTGAGACATGCTGAGGAGGTCAGCTTGCTCAGGAGAAATGACTGGGATATCAATTATCTGAGAGGCCAGGCTCTCTAGCTATTCAACCAATGTTTAGTAGCCTGCCTGAACTCAGGAAACTTAACGGATTGGGATTGGAACGCTCTCTTTGTGACCAGTTGACTCGCTGATTTCAAAGATATAGTCAGAGATGCCCTATGGGAGGTAGCATCTGTCTCTCAGCCAGTTACTACCCCACCTTACTGATGCTGCTACCAAGGTTCTCTTCCTGTACTAGTTCAGCCTTCCCCAGTCTGAGGCACTCCACACTCAAAGAAGAATCTTACTGGAAGTTGTTGATGTCCCCCTCTGAATCTTTGAGTACAGATGTGGTTCCCATCCCTTTAAGTCACCTTCTTCTTTGTTTTTCTTGGAATTCTCCTTGTGATTTCTTGGCCATTTTAAGGGCTGACTTGCAGAGCTTTTAGTTTATTTATTTATTTTTTTAATGAAGCAATCATCTCGATGAAGTGGTGTGCATCTGTGTTTAAGAACTCAGGATGGCACAGTCTTTAGTCCCAGCACTCAAGAGACAGAGGCAGGACAATATCTATATGGTCAAAGCCAGCCTGTTCTAAAGAGTGAGCTCCAGGAGAGCCAGAGCAATGCTGGGGAGACCCTGTCTCAAAAGAAAAAAAAGAAAAAGAAAGAAAGAACAAGAAAATGAAAGAGAAGGAAAAGAAATGGAGGGAGGGAGGAAGGAAGACCAATTTATGGGGCCAGAAAGATGGTTCAGTGGTTAGGAACACTTGCTGCTCTTGCAGAAGACTGGAATTTGGTTCCCAGCACCCATAAGAGAACTCGTAAAGGCCTGTAAATCCATCTCCTGGGACATGACACTCTCTTCTGGCCTCTTCAGGCGTCCAAACACACACGTATGCACACTGCATGCACACGCTCGTGTGCACACAAACGCAAAGAGAGAGGGAGAGAGAGAGAGAGAGAGAGAGAGAGAGAGAGAGAGAGAGAGAGAGAGGAGAGAGGAGAGAGGAGAGAGGAGAGAGGAGAGGAGAGAGAGAGAGAGAAAGTTTTTGAAAACAAAACAGAAACATACTAAGCTGCCCAGGTTTCATGCAGAGTTCTTTCTTCTCAAGGTGCCTGAGAGGTCCAAGTGAGAGAACTCACTCAAGTATGTTGAAAAGGCTCTGTATCAACTTCTCATAGCAGAGGTGTTACACAACCTCTTAGTATCTTAGCAATCTGAAGGCTGAGACATAATTGAGACTCTGTGAGGCGGAGGGGGTTGGGGAGGGGAGAGAGAAAAGCTCTTCTTGTTTCATTTGCCTTCTAGAAATAAATCCTATGCCTGCCTGGTTCACTTGTTAAAATATAGGCTCCAATATCTGGGGACCTAAGAGGCTGTGATTTAATCTCCAGCGCCATTTTTTAAAAAGGAAAGTCCCACTTGCCAGGCAGGAGCTCTGGCTGCCTGACTGCAAGGCACTGGCACTGCCCGTACAGAGCAATTGCTCTAATTGGTGATTTCTAACCCTATCATTTTGCTGTGCTAGGCGTTTTCCTGAACATTATGCCATCTTAGAGGAAGGCTCTCGCTGGGGTTAAGGGCCTAGTTTTCAATGCTATCTACAGTGTCTGGGGATGAGTTCCGAGCAGGATGTTGGCTGGTCCCATGATCTTTGCCTGTTTCCTTTTCTGCAGAACCAGAGGTCTTTGGTATCTGTATTCCCCAAAGCTGTTAGGAGGAGAGACTTCAGTTTACAGAAAGGATAGAGAATAGTTTCACATAAGCAGGGCATGATGGCGCACACTGCAATTCCAGCACTTGGAAGGTGGAGGCAGGAGGATTAAAGGATATTTCAGACATAGTCACAAAAGTGGTACTATGTATACTACTGTGTACTTTTCTTACTTGGTAACACGCATGCCGTGCCTGTGTGTGCGTGTGTGTTCACCCAGTGGAATATAATGCTGGCGTTATAGCACGGTGGCATTATTTCCTGCCGTGTATGTGTGGGTATATACCTCTATTTCTGCCTGAATTACTAATGGCATGGTGTGGGCTGGCATCTTCCTAAGCACTGCCATGACACGGGGGCAGCCAGAATAGGAGAGTCAGTGCTGAGCTCTCCTTGTGGTTAGAAGACTCAAACTTTGCTCTGAGGCTGGGCTCCAGGATCTTTCTGGGCATGGACCTCTCTTCTACGACATTTTACATAAAATCATGAAAATCAGCGTGCCCATCAGGACCTAGGAAATACTTTCTACAAACCAGCAACTGTTAAGATGTGAACTTATTAAATAAATGACCGCAGTGCATGTCCTCTTTCAGCATCAAGAAGTAAATATTATCCAAAGCCTGGAAGCCTGGTGGGTGCTGGGGACCCCTAAGGTGTACATGGCTTCGTCTTTCCTTTTGTTCTTGGCCATTTCTTTTTGCTTGTTTTCTTAAAGATTTGTTTTATTTATTTCACGTATACTGCTGCCTTCAGACACACCAGAAGGATCTCATTATAGATGGTCATGAGAATTGAACTCAGGACCTCTGGAAGAGCAACCAGTACTCTTAACCTCTGAGCCATCTCTCCAGCCCCCTCTTGGCCATTTTTTGAAGCTAATTCTTCCATTGCCTTGATCCCATTTGGCTGTAGCAATACTACTGGGATAGATAAAGTAAATTGGTGCTGTGAGGCACAGTACTAGTCTCCTGGATGGATTTCTAATTAAAATTATAATCCAGAGAATATCCTTGTATGTGGAATCAGGTGATCCATGTATTAGCCACAGAGGTTCTTAACCTCCCCAATGCTGTGACCCTTAAATACAATGGTGACCTCCCGCAACAATAAAAAAATTTTTGTTGCTACTTCATAACTGTAATCCTGCTACTGTTATGAATTGTAATATGAATATTAGTGTTTTCCGATGATTGTAGGCAACTCCTGGGAAAAGGTCATTCAACCCCCCTCAAAGGGATCTTGACCCAGAGGTTGAGAGCCACCATATTAATCATGACACAGGCCTCAGGATATAGTAACAGTGCAGTAACTGGTTTTGGGATCCATCCCAGCACTTCAACGTAAATAAGGTGATTTGGACCTGGAGAGATGGCTCAAAAGCTCAGTACTTGCTGCTCTACCAGACGACCCAGGTTTGGTTCCCAGCGCCCACTTCGGGGGGCTCACAACTGCTTGTAACTCTGAGAATCTGACACCAACTGACATCCACACGTGTATGCACAGGTACACACATAAGGGTAAATAAAGGTTAAAACAACATTAAAAAAAGAAGTAGTTACGTAGCTGATTAATTAATTAAAGGTAGCGTACACAGAACAACTTACCGCTGAAAGGCCGGGAGTGTAGCTGTATTGTAGAGCATCTTTCTTAGCATGCCTGAGACCCCGAGACCTCAAACAACCCCAAGTCACCAGTAATACAAGGTAGGTCCTTTTTTACTAAGGAATTAATTAAGGAATTTATTAAGGACTCCAGGAAGTTTGTCTGCTCAGATTTTAGAAAACAGGGCTGATCCGCATCATATCCCTAAACTAGGCATTTGCTACCTGTAATGAGGTAAAAGGTGCCTAGGTTTTTACCCCATGTGGAGTGTGTTTAATTGCTTTATGGAACTCTACTGAGCCGTCACCTGCTGCAGACCTCTCAGTTAATCGGACATCTCTCTCTCCTCATTAAACTGGCTCCAACAGGTAATTCTTCATCAAACTCAAAAGAAATCTGAACCCCACCATCACCAAAACCCAGATCTGAAAACAATTAACCTGGGCCTGCTTCAAAATACAAGGAGAGCTAGTGTCTATTAAAGCCTTGGAATAATGTGTTCTTTGAGTCAGCGCTGGAGGAATTGAAGGGCCAGAAGCTGCCTGCGCTCAGCGGGGAGAGGGTATTTGATTAGCTGTTATTAGATGTGTTTTCCTGAATCATTCCGCTACAGTTCATGGCAAACCTCCCAATTTCATAGTCATTTCCTCGGCCTTGACATTTTGATCTGACTTTCTTTAGCTGTCGGCGCTATGAACAGAACTCAGATTTGCTGCTGGTGGCCCTTAACAGAGGAATTCTGGAAATAAGAGGCCTAAGCACTTCCCACGGAGGGTTCCTGCCGACTTTCTGACAGGAATTTCCCAGAATTCTTTCTCAATATCTTCTCTGATGTCCAGGCACAGCTTCACAACCTCCCCAACTTAGATTCTCTAAGCCTCTGTTTGTGCCAATCAAAGCAAGCCTTGGGCGGGTCCGATGATGTAATTTTGAAAACACGCAGTGAAATGTTGATGGTGTCTGTGGCAGGCCGCACCTTCCTTCCTCGGCTCACTCTCCTGCTCTCCTCTTTCTCTTCTTTGAACCCCACGTGCTTGGTGTTATTTGGGACATAGAGGTTGGAGGTCTTTCTCCAACACTCTGTACCTTATATTTTTGAGATGGGATCTCTCACTGAACCCAGAACTTGCCAATTTCAACAAGACTGGTTGGCCAGCAATCCCCCAGAATCCACTCTTCTCCCCACCTTTCTCCCCAGTACCCAGTACTCAGTACTGGGGTCCCAGATACAGGTCACTATGCCTGGTATTTTATATAAGTCCTGGGGGTTCAGTTTACCCGCTACCCCAAGTGTTCTCTCTCTCTCTCTCTCTCTCTCTCTCTCTCTCTCTCTCTCTCTCTCTTTATGTGCATTGGTGTTTTGCCTGCGTGTATCTTTGTGTGAGGGGGTCAGACCACTTAGAACTAGATTACAGAATGTTGTGAGCTGCCATGTGAGTGCTGGGACTTGAACCTGGGTCTTAACTGCTGAGCCATCTCTCCAGTCCCCTGTCTCTTTTCATAGAGACTTTTTGGGGTGCTGGAGATTGAACCCATCTCTTGGCAATGCTATACCCCTGAGTTACATTCCCAGACGCTCTGAGAAGTAATAAACACTTCAACTTGAATATGAACTTATTCATTCCATATACACTGATTTATCAGATTAACTGTTTAAGGTTTCATTTTATATTTGACTTTGGAAAGCCTGTTTTGACCAATTCCATATAGCAACTACGTGGGGGCATTTGCTGTAACACATCGTCCCTGTGGTTATATGCTATTCTCCTTACTTCCCATCGCTCATTAACCTACACGAGTTTGGAGTCATAGACCATAACTAACACTTTTCCAGATCTGTTATGTAAGCCAGTATTCTTTTAAAAAAAAAAACAGGAGGGCGAGCGATGTTTGAGAGGTAAAGGATTCTAGGTACTTTGGAAGCCAAGGACGGACTGGAGCTCTTGTCACTGTTGTTTTGTTTGTCTTTGTGTGAGGCAGAGCCTCCTGCAGCCCAGGGTAATCTCGAACTCACCATGTAGCCAAAGATGACCTTAAACTTCTGATCCTCTTTCCCTCCCTCCTGTGTACCCGGACCCCAAGAGTGTGGCACCATACCCAGGCCAACTGAGTCTTTGGCAAAAAGGACTCCGCTTCAGTTCCTGTCAATACCTCTCCCAGTGGATCCCCTACCCCCCACTTCTATTTGATAATAGGCCATACCCTTATGGCGTCTGTCCCCATGACGTCTCTAGAGGCAAGTGGTTGTGGGTCATGTGCTCAGAGCCCATGACAAATGTTCTCTGACTTCAGAGAATGCTGTGGACAGGACCACATTCTTTCTTTTGCTTTCCTCTTGGGATCAAGATGGAGGGTCCTCTTTCACTCTATTGTCCCCGTAATTATGCCTCTAAAGTCTATTCATTCTCTCATTTGTCAGAATGGGCCTTACCCGAACAGTAATAAACATTGTTGTCTAGTGTTTATCACTCCATTGGGTTACCTTTAATACATTGTTCTGGTCAGAGACCCTTCTAAGGGACTCTGATTGTTCTCGGGGATGTGAAGATAGACAGAGATCTGTCATTTCCAACTTCAGCTGACTATTTGGCTATTCCCCAGGGGAACCCTGGAAATACGCTGTCAGTTCCAGTCGGCCCAGCCTCTTTTAATTACATAATAAGTTGTCGTGGGTGGCTGCCCTTTGGACGCTCGCCATGTGGTCTCAGTATCTCCAAGGATCCTGTACTACTTACTGCTCTCGGTGCTGTGACAAGAAAACTCAGTGCAAAGCAAACTTACAGGAGGAAGCAGATTAGCTCATGGATTGAGAAAAGAAATTCCCTCATGGCAGGGAAAACAGAGGTACAGAAATCCGAGGCAGCCGGCCACATTGCATCCGCAGTCAGACAACAGAAAAGTCAGTGCTCCTCTCACTTTGCTGTCTTCTCCTTTTTATTCAGTCTGGGACCCCAGCTCCTGGGGTGATGCCATCCACATTTAGGGTGGGTCTCCCCTCTTCAGTTAAAACCCTCTGGAAACCCTTTCAGACCCTCACAGAGACATCGTTTCCCAATTTTAAACTCAGACAAATGGACAGTGAAGAACTAGAACTTTCCATCTAGCACTTGCCCTTCCATTACTAAATTGCCTCTTTATGCACACCTACCAAAGGTAAGAAATATGGTGAGTTCCTGAGCTGTGAACTGTACTGGGATAGAAAGAATTTAGGAAAGAGAACTCCTGGTTTTTGCCACTGTTTAATGTGTGATTCCTTTTCAGATTTGCTAGAAGACCTTATGAGGGTACAGGGGCCGCTCCTCAGTGTGTGCCCACATAACCACTTTCCATAGTGACATTACATAAGGGTGCCCCATGTTGTGCCCAGTTTAAATTTAGATCTAGAGGGATTCTAGAGCCAACCGTTCAGATCCATAGCCATTGCTAGGAGCTATTGCTATAAGAAAATGGCTCTGGGCTGGTGATGGTGCAGACCTGCAATCCCAGCTCTTTGAAGGCAGAGACAAGAGGATGACTGCAAATCCAAGCCCAACCTGGTGTAGACAGTGAGCTCTAGGCCAGCCAGGGCTACATGGCAAGACCTTATGTCAAATGAACAACCAAAACCAAATGAAACGGCTCCAAAATCCAACCGTCTATTAAGCAAAGGCCCATAGGACTGACTACACAGAGACTGCTTTTCCCTCCCTCAGTCAGGACCTGCCCAAGGCTGTGAGCGGCTTGAGTGGAGAGGTGCAGACAGGACAGTGGTGTGGGCGGATTGATGCATTTGCCGGAACTTTTTGCCTTTGGTTGACTGCGAGATCAGTCTGAGCTCAGAGTCCTGTAGTTCTGTGGTAAGGGTTTCCTCATAGGGGAAAAAAGGGTGGCGTCAGCATTCTTTCTCTGCATTCTCCACGGTTCCCCATAGCGCTGGGTAATCTGTTCTCAGCTAGTGTTGGATTTATTCTACTGTAGGGGTAATCTCTGTGCAAACATCTCAGGCTTCCTATGAGCGTCTCCTCCTCCTCTCTGATTCTGACAAAAACTCCAGGCCAGCATGGGACTGGCCTAAGAGGAGCAGCCCTGCAGCCCTGGATAAGAAAAGACAGGCAGAGTATTTAAAAAAACTTTTTTTTTTTAGTGTGTGGGCCAGTGAGATGGCTCAGTGGGTAAAGGTGAAAATGTAATGACCTGAGTTCGATTCCCCA
The DNA here is from genome assembly GCF_021556685.1 of Rattus norvegicus. Classification (NCBI taxonomy): domain Eukaryota; kingdom Metazoa; phylum Chordata; class Mammalia; order Rodentia; family Muridae; genus Rattus; species Rattus norvegicus. Next base: position 77,682,154 of record NC_141538.1, read on the forward strand.
GAACCCATGAAGGAGAGAGCCTACTCCTGAAAGCTCTGACCTCTACACTTGGCACACACAGAGGCACATACATGAATAAAAATTAAAATAAATCTTAAAACAGTGCTGCAGGAGAGGTATAGGTCAGTGGCAGAGCACTTGCATGAAGCTGTAACTGAGAGAGGAGGGGGAGGTTGGGGACTGTTGTTAACATGGCAGTCACCATCCCGTACTCCCTTCCCTCCATCCATCCTCCATCCCTCCCCCTCTCTCACACTCTCTCCCCAGTCCTCCCTGCTTCTCTCCCCTTCTCTGTGACTCAAATCAGGCAGCTTTGCACCTGTGTTCCCCACCCCAGCTTTCCTCTCACCTCTAAGCTCGATTTTCCTCTCTAGTTTTTTCAAATGTCTGTTCCGAGGCCCTAGCTACTGGGCTGGCACCTGCAGGACTCTCTTTCGAAGGCAAGGAAGGGAGAGGAATGGAGCCAGCCAAAACAAAATTCTTTTCAATGGCTGGAGAGAAAGAGGAGAGGAGAAAGCGGAATATTTGCCCCCCACCATCAGGTCACCAGAGTGAGCCTGTGTCACCGTCGAGTTGTGCATGCTTTGGGTTTTCGTCTGTGTCCAAGAGCTAGGTGCCCTTGCACGTGCTGATGAAGGAGGACTTCATGTTCTACATCTCCCCGTGCTACGTTGTGGATGCACCCCAAATCCACGCTGACAGTGTCTGGGCTCCAGCTCCTGACTTCTTCAGTGGACCAAACCAATCTCCCAGTGAGGGTTTTAACTTTGATAACTATTAGCCTTGTCTGTTTCCAATCACACAAGCATTCTAGAATCAAAAACAACCCTGCATCATAAAGTAATCTACTGCCTTCAGCAAATCCAGTGCATGGCTGCTTGAACTCAAATCCTTTAAACAAGCCACCCCGCCTCCCTCCCACATGCATCACAAACACACTGATGATAGCGTTTAGCAACAGCCAAGTTCTGGAATCCCTTCTGACCACCTCTGGCCTCCCCATCCTCCATGATTCATTTTTCTCTGCTCACCGTTACTTTCTTTGCAATCCAACTTCCTCTGTTCCTCCCACACGGAGACTTTTTAAACTCCTGCCCAATACTCACGCCTCCCAGTTTATCCCTTCCTTGGGCCTGACCCTAATGGGCAGCTCTGACATACAGCCTTGCCACTGACCAGGTTCAGTGAACCGAACTGCCCTCTGCTCACATCAGCTGTGGATCAGGGCTTTCTCGTTTTATGCCCATGTGCTAAAGTTGCCATGACAACCTACCACAACATGACTACATGCTAGAAGGGTTCACATTTGGTCATGAGGTCTAAAGATTATCCTCAGACCTTCCGCAAAATTTACACAGAAGTTAATCCTTTTCTGTGTGCTTCTTGTGGGTTTTCCGGGTGCTTGAATGAGCTCACAGTGCTTTGTGCCTCAAAAGCAAGAGCAAGGGAAGACGTCTGGAAAGACATATAGTGCTTTGGGTGGACATGTGACATGCTACCCACCCAGCTGCGGAAGATTTGTGTGACAGGGAAGGCCGGAAGATGGGGCTGTGATGCAAATCAGGTTGCCTAGGAGAAACTGGCCTCCCACATTGCCTGCAGACCCCTGAGAACAGGGTCAGATCACAGTCTCCCAACCCAAGCCTGGCACAGAAATATAAGCAGGAAAGGATGTGACCACACCATGTTTGGGAAATTTTTTGAAAGTCATGAGTAAGAAGACAGACCTGAAACAGGGACTTCAGAGGCTCGGGTGCTAGAGTTGGGGTGGAGACACAGGGATCTGGAGGACCGGGAAGGCTGCAACTCCAAAGGCTTTGTCTGGGAAGACAGGAACACAGAGGCCCACAACCGACTCTCTCAAGAATCCAAAGGCCTAAGTATTTCTCCATCACCACCTGCCCTGGAGTTCTATTTAACATTTAAAAAACATTCATGTGTATGAACATTGGCCTACATTGTACACACCATGTATGTGCAGTGCTGTAAGAGGAGAGCACCAGATTCCCCTGGAAATGGTTTACAGTCAGTGGTGAGCTGCTGGGCGGGTGCTAGGAACTGAGTGCTGGTCCTCTGTAATAGCAGCGAGCGCTCTTAATCATGGAAGCATTTCTTCTCTGAACGGATCTAAGAGAGTGGCTTGGGTTTGAGTTTGGAGATTTCATAGCATAATTTTTTTCCTTTCAATGAATAAATATCAATTATCTTTCCCCCCTGAGCAAACCAGGCCATCCAACCTGTGTATTCAGGCATGTGGAGAGTGTGCCAGACTCTTTATGGGGCCCATAGAGAATTCACTCTAAGCAGAAATCCTTACAAAAGAATTACAGATTAAAGCCCAGGCTTCAGGTTGTTTTCTTGCCCCAAGTGGGAACCCTTTGGGTGAACAGTTCTTGAGATGCATGTGGGTCACGTGGTTGCCTAAAAGGACCTTAATTTCTAATTACTGGCACAGGCCTGCAGAAACAACTGGCTTCAAAATGAGTTTGAACCACAAGGGTCTTCTAAAACTCATATAAAATTGCACTGCACTGCTCTTCTGTTCTCAGTTTCCTGTAATTGGAGTCTGTTTCCCACTTCCTAAACAGAAGAAGGCTGGGAAGGCCTTTGAGAATACAGCAGGAGATGAAACACTCCATTTTCTGACTCACTCTTCAATGCTGTGGTGAACAAAGCGCCACCCCACCCCCATCCATCTCAGTTAGGGTTCAATTCCCATGAAGAGACACCAAGACCAAGGCAGCTCTGATAAAGACAAACATTTAACTGGGGCTGGCTTACAGGTTCAGAGGTTCAGTTCAGTACCATCATGGTGGGAAGCATGGCGGTGTCCAGTGGACATACTGGAGAAGGAGCCAAGAGTTCTACATCCTGATCCAAAGGCAGCCAGGAGGAGGTTCTCTTCTGCAGTGGGTGGACCCTGAGCATAGGACCTCAAAGCCCACAGTGAGACATGTCATTCAGTAGGCCACACCTCCTAATAGTGCCACCTACCATTAGGCCAAGCATATTCAAACCACCACACCATCAGGCCTAAGTCCTCTGGGCAGATGAACCAGCCTCATTCCACACCTGCACAAGCTTGTGGACCCAAACACACGCACTCAAGCTCACACATGTATGTACAGGAACACAGACTGTGAGTATCCGTCTGAATATGCATGCACAGGGGTATTCTTAGGCAAACTACTTGTCTCTTGAAAATTCCAGTATCTCCCTCTGCCTTTGGCTTTCTTATTTGTTTTTGAGACAAGGTCTCATTCTGTGGCCTAAACTGGCTGTTTCAGTAAGGGTTTTATTGCTGTGGAGAGACGCCATGACCGTGACAACTCTAATAGAGGGGATGGCTTACAGTCAAGCGGTTTAGTTCATTATCGAGGCAGGAAGCACGATGGCATGCAGGCAGATTCAGTGCTGGAGTGGTAACTGAGACTTAATAATCTGTATTTGCAGGCAACGGGAATAGACTGCACAGTGGGCCTGGCCTGAGGATCTGAGACCTCAAGGCACACCCACAATGACATACGTCCCCCAACAAGTCCACACCTACTTCAACAAGGCCACAGCACCTAAAAGTGCCACTCTCTGTGGGTCTGAGGGCATTTTGTTCAAACCACCACACTGGACTACAACTCTGTACATAACCCATGCTGGCCTTGAATTTTAGGTGGTTTCTCCTGCCTTACCTTCTGGAGTTCAAGGATTAAAGGCACAAGACCAGCTTGAAGTCTCATTTCTGCTATCTATTCATTCCACAAAAACAAAATGGTAGCCAGGAGGTAGTGGCATATGCCCTTAAAACCCAGCACTCAGGAGGCAGAGACAGGGAGATCTCTGAGTTCAAGGTCAACCTGGCTTACAGAGTGAGTTTCAAGACAGCCATGGCTACACTGAGAAACCCTGTTTCAAAAAACAAAAATAAAAGTAAATAAATAAACAGTAATGGTACCTATTTTGTCTTTAACTTGGGTTCTGTTATTGTTGTTTTAAGGTGTATTTATTTGTTAGTTTTACTGTGTGCTTGTGAGGATGTATGCTACATATGTGCACGCCTGAGGAGGCCCAAAGAGGCTGGTCTGTCACCTTCAGCCAGAGCTGTGAGTCACATGATGTGGGTGCTGAAAACTGAACTCAGCAAGAGTTCCTAACCACTGAGCCGTCTCTCCGGTTCCCAGGCTCTCTTCAAGGTCTCAGTGCAGCCGAGGATGTCACTGAACTCTTGATTCTCCTACCCAATGCTGCGAGTCCAGGCATGTATCACCATGCTGCGTTTATTCAGTACCGGTGATGGCACCCAGAGCTGTGTGGATGCCAAGCAAGTACTCTACCAACTGAGCTACGTTCCCAACCCAGAAGTGCCTATGCTGGTTGGAATTTTAAAAAATATTATTAATGACGCAATCTGTATGAAGTCCAGGGCAGGTAGACGTGTGATAGAAGGAAGGTGGCAGCCATTATTAACAATGGGTCATTCACTCCTTACCTCACGCTTAGAGGAAGAGGGTCAGGCAGAAACAGCACACTGCCTTCTCGTCCCAGGCACCACACAGAGAGTTTGCTCTGTTAGGTTTCTAACCCTGAGCTGAAGCTTGGAGGCCCAGGGTGCTTTTATATTCTTCCTTTTCTGTCTTTCTAAAGCTTTGCTCTTCAGGTTTCCTCGCTGCCTCTGCAGACTGGATTGTCCTAGATTCCCAGAGCACTGTGTGCTAAAGCGCTCGCTCGCTCTCTCTCTCTCTCTCTCTCTCTCTCTCTCTCTCTCTCTCTTTCTCTCTCTCTCTGTATTTTAGCATGTATGTGAATGAATGCATGTGTGTGTGTGTGTGCGTGGGTGTTTGTGATTGCATACAGGTATGTGTATTTTAGCATGTGCATGTGTTCATTTATGTATGTGAGTATATTCATGTAAGTGTGTGTAGTGACTCATTGAGAGATAAAGACAGAGAGAAACAGAGACAGGGAGACAGAGAAAGGGGGAGGGGGAGTATAGGTCAAAGGACAACCTAATATTTCATTCCTCAGGCACCATCCACCTTGTATTTTGAGACCATAACTCAGTGGCCAGGAACTCTCCAGTAGACTACATTATACTGGCCGAGCAACCAGCCCCAGGGGTCTGCAGTCACTGTGAACTAGGGTTAAGGACATGCCACCATCACATGCAGCTTTTTTGGGGAGTGGGGTTGGGGGGGGGTCTGTGGAGGAGTAACCTGGAAGGGGGGGATATCATTTGAAATGGAAAAAAATAAAATGATTAATTAAAAAAAGAAAAGATTTCTGTTTGGATCCTGGTTGCCACCGAGCAGCTCCTACGCCCTAGGTGAACATTTGTTGAATTGCATGGGCCTAGCCTATCGGTGTATGCTCTAAGGACCCCAGTGTTGATACCTTTTCTATTCATTGTAGCAATCTCATTTGGTAACTATGTATGTTTGTTTCTTATGATTTTGTCTCCCAGCTAGACTTAATTAGCAGTCTCCAGTGCTACAGTTGGCCCTGGCCTGAGCCCCAGCCCTGGAGTACTTGCATTTTAACAATTAAAACACTGATTGCATATTGATTCTTCTGGCTTCCCTGCTAGGCTGAAAGCCACACCAGGGGGCCTTCTTTGTTTGCTGGATGGATTACTAAATTGTCTGTAAGAAGTAGTTACTTAGTAAGCGAAGATGTAATTAAAGCAACAATAACATTTTCCTTTGCAGTTGGGCTCTGAGAACTCCCGGAATAACAGTCTGACATGAAAGCCCTAGGGAATTCCTGTCCTTAGATCTTCTCTTTTAGTATGTCCTCAAGAATCAAGAATCCTGTCCCCATTCCCATCTCTAAAGATAAACAAAACACTCATCATTAGGTTTTTGGGTTTGGTTGGAGTTTTGTTCTGTTTTGTTTTTAGCAAAGCTCACAGGATAGCAAACATCTTGTAAGCTTGGGGGCTTCTATTCAAATATCGATTCCATAAGAGGCTGAGGCAGGAGGATCTCTATGAGTTTGGGACCAGCCCAGGGCCCCAAACTCTTGGAGATTTTCTCAAAACAGAAATGGGGCTGGAGCAATGGCTCCGAGGTAAGAGCACTTACAGCTCTTGCAGAGGACCTGAGTGTAGCCAGCCTCCACATGGTGGTTCACAACCATCTGTAGTCCAGTTCCAGATGATCTGATGCTTTCTCTGATCTCCATGACACTAGTACAGACACACAGGTAAAACACAAACACAACGTAAAGATAAATATTGCTAAGCATAATGGCTCCTACCTTTAATTCCAGCACAAGGCAGAGGCAGGCAGATTTTTGTGAATTCAAAGCCAGTCTGGTCTACAAAGTGAGTTCCAAAACAGCCATAGCCATGTTGAGACAGTGTATTTCAAAAACAAAACAAAACAAAAATCAAAAACAAAATTAAAAAATAGATGATAGATCACTATACGTGTGTGAGTGTGTGTGTGTGTGTGTGTGTGTGTGTGTGTATGTGTGTGTATGTAGTACTATAAACTCTACCAGTTGCTAGCTCAGTAATTCTCAGACTCAGTTTTCTTATCTTCAAAGTGGGGATAATGTTTGAGTTAGATGAGAATTAAGTAAAATACACACGTGGGCAAAACCTTGTCCCCCACACAGTGTGTGTCTCCTGAGTATAGTTGGCCTGCTACATTGGTATGTTTAAAAAAACAACAACAACAAACCAATGGTGTCAAAAAGGCACAGGGCAACTGAATGAAGAGAGAGAGAGAGAGAGAGAGAGAGAGAGAGAGAGAGAGAGAGAGATTAAAAATGAAGGACATGGCATTGGGGATTTAGCTTAGTGGTAGAGCACTCTGAAAAAAAAAATGAAGGACATGACTGTTCCTAGGAGCAGCATGGGTAGAGTGGAGATGAAGGTTTATTGTAATATAAGGGAGAACCTAGCCAGAGGCATCTAGAAGGGTCCAGAGTGAGCATGACCCTGAGCTGGGCCATGTGAGGAAACCAGGGAGGGCAGAGCCAGGAGAGGAAAGGGTAGAGAAAAAAGGACAGGTAACCAAAATGTCAGATTGTGTAAGTAAAGGTATCTAAGAGAGAAGCAGCCTAGCCTTGGGTTGGGGATGTTTAGGGGGTGGGGCATGCCAGCCATACCCTGTGGGGTAGGCTGAGGTATGCTGGAAGAACCTGGAGACCAGGTCCTCTGTGAAATCTTCAACAGACACCTCAGCTGGTGCTCTGACTAGGATGGAGAGCTCACGGCAGCTTAGCAAACCTTTGCTTTTCTTCGGCTGTTTGTTTTGCATTGTTTTAGATTGTTGGTTTGGGGGGGTATTTTTTCTTGTTTTTAAAGCACTCAAGGAGAATAGAAAGGCTAAAAAAGTGGGGGAAGGGTCAGCAACCTCTGGGTCAGTTTGAGGAAAATCCTTAGTCATTCAAAAAGTGGGACTTTCTCCGTCCTTGTGAACATCCGGTCAAAAGATGTCCTAGAGGTGGACACACCCTGCCACCATTGCTTCTGCAGGAGTCTCTCTCGGAGTCTGGTGGCCCATCCAGGAGAAAGCTGGGCCTCAGGAAAAATGAGACACTACCTGGAGTAGGTTGGACTGGGTGGGTGGGATCCTCCCCTGCTTCCCCAAAGCCTGGGCAGAGCTTCCCAGCCAGAGGAAGCAGGCCCCATCAGCTTATCTCCGTGCGAGGCTTCTGAGGGCAAGATGAAGGTTTAAAGGGAAATTATTGTTCCGAAATTCCGTTAATTTTTTTTTCTCTTTGTAACCGCCCAGCTGAGAAGGCCTCCAAGAACACATCTGTTTTTGACATCCTATCAGCCAAAGGCAATCAAAAGGAAGATAATTTGGTTAAGTCTGGATTATGAGGCTTTCCACACAGAGGCTTGGGTGAGGGTAAGAAGGAAGACGGTGGGACACAGCCCCCAGCCCCCATCTTTTCACTGTGCCTGAATACAGGGACTTCACAATGAGCTAATCTTCTGCCAGGGTTGATAGAGTTTGTGCTCCAGGGATAAGCCGAGACAGAGAGAGAGAGAGAGAGAGAGAGAGAGAGAGAGAGAGAGAGAGAGAGAATTGTCATCATCAAGCAGAGAGTTTTCAGCACTCCTTGTGGGGCCTGAGCTGGTCTTGTCTCCTCAGAAGCACAGAGGTCAAAGGCCGGACTCTACACCCCCTACAGCTCCACCCACAGCTCCATAGCTGCTAAGGTCAATGGGTTGATAAGGAGAAGAAGAACATCAATGGATAAGGTCTGACGCCGTGGAGGAAAAAACAAAGCCAGAAAGTCCCAGCAAACAAAAGCAATTCACTGTAGCGCTCGCTCGGGGGCCTTCTACCCTCTCCTGTATTCTTTCTATCGGCCCAGCTTCACAAGCCATCTTTGGGGGAGGGGCAGGGGGAAGCTTTCTTCTCCATAGCACCTGTGACTTAACTCATCCTCAGTTCACATCAGCTGTCCGGATGAGCATGACCCTGGGCAGTGGTGAGACCGTAACCATGGAAACGCAATGCAGAAGCTGAGGGCTCATCAGGTGACCTTGCAGGGGAACAACAAAAGCACTGTGCGACCTTGAGGCATCTTGGGTCTTGTTCAATGTGGGATGTAGCTAAGGAGCCTCTGCTGGGTACTGCGCTCACTGTGCCACTCAGGGATGGGCTGGTGAGCGTTAGGTTCTATCCTCAAAGCACACAGGGGCTCACACCCCTGCCAGGTGATTTATGTCTGTGTCTCCATGGGGTTCTAAGGGTCCTCTCCCAGCCCTGAGCATGGGACCAGCCGCAGTGCATCATTACTTGGCCTAGAATGCATCTAAGACATGGGACTATGTGTCTACATCTATGTCCTGGCCCTCTTACCTTTTCCCTTTCTCATACTGCCAATTTCCTGTTCCCTCAAACTGACCATCCTAATTAAACACTTCTCAATAGGATAAAACTGAGTGTATATTAGGTCCAGTAGCCACCTCTGGGTGCTTATTAGCTAATTGATACGGGGTCAGTGAGGAAGCCTTGATGGCAAAGAATGTTAGACATACATTTTCTTTCCCTACCCATGTTCCCATAAAGGGAGAAAAAGGTCATAACGTTAAGTTCTGCCAATGCAAAATACAAACCTTGCTTCGAAAAGAATAACAGATTAGTGCATCCTGAGCCAAGCCAGTGGCTGTAGCCTAGGAACGCAGACTGGGCTCGCCCTAAATGACACAGCTCACCGTGGAAGCAGTTACATGAACTTTTATGGTCACACAGTAAGAGCCAGGCATAAAACAGTGCCTCTCTCAATGCAGTGATGGGGACAAGAAGTAGACAGCTTACAGAAATGGCATCTCTGCTATAGATTTTGAGATGCTCGGCCTTGGGGTTGGGGAAAACTAGTGGTGTTTTAGTTAATACAGACCAAAAGTTTTACCTCACAGTCAAAGAATATTAAGTGAGGCACAGAGGTGGGTAACGGATGTCCATTGAGAAGACTAAAGATTCTTGAATTTGCAACGTTCCCAGTTACTATGATCAGCTCTGATCAGTCAGCCAGTCTGCAGAATTGTCAACATAAGTGTGACATCGTGTCAGGAACTTCAGTTGCTGACTCCCCATGGGGACAGAGATGAGGGCATCACTCTAGGGCTATAGTTGTATATTGCCATAGAGGATTTGGTCCTAGAAGGCTGAGTCCCAGAAGGACCTGAGGATTCCTGCATTTAGATGTGCATGACTAACTAACCAGTGACCCCCGTGCTGGCTGTTTCATGTCAGATGATATTGCTGTACAAAGTAAGTTCCAGGACAGCCAGGACTGTTACACAGAGAGATCCTGCCTCAAAAACAGAAACAAATAAATGAACAAACCCTTTCTTTCTTGATGGCCAGAACCCCATTTTGCACATTTCGTGTGGTAGCCATGTGCTAAGAGCATCCCAGGAGGTGGATTTGGTGGAATTTTAATAAACATAGTCTCTTTTCCACGACTGGGTTAGGAATAGGTTCACATTGCATCATTTTGACCAGCGAGAGTTTGAGAATCATCTGGGAGTGGAGATTGCTCTGACAGAAGACTTGTTGTTTTGTTTTGTTTTGTTTTGCTCTCTGTGTAACAGTCCTGGCTATCCAAGAACTTACTATGTATACACTGGTCTTGAACTCACAGTAGTAATCACCTGCCTCTGCCTCCCAAGTGCCAAGATTAAAGGTGCGTGCAACCACGACCAGCTGATTGTTTTACTCTTATAAATAGGTGAGTGGAAGCTGGGTTGTGGTGGCACACACTTTTAATTTCAGCACTGGGGAGGCAGACGCAGACAGACCTCTATGAGTTCGAGGCCAGCCTTGACTATTGTTAGTTCTAGGACAGCCAAGGATACACAAAGAAACCTTGTCTTGAAAAATATATTATAATAATAATAATAATAATAATAATAACAACAACAACAACAACAATAATATGAGTAAAAATAAAAAGGTGAATGAGAGCTGGGTATGGTGGTGCAGGCCCGTAATTTGAACACTCAGGAGGATCTTTAAGTTCAAGGCCTACCTGGGCTACTTAAAGGAACAATAACTAAAACGTTTTTTTAAAAAAATCAGTTTAAAAGAGGGAAATTCCTCCCCTTTCTCAACTCAGGACATTTCCAGGGCTCGTGGAATTTCTGTGACCATTTTTGGAACAGAGAGGAAAGTCAAGAGAATTCCAGAGCTTGACTGAGGTGAGGGGGCCAATGACTCAGCCACCTCTAGTGCCATCCTGGCTCGAAACTCTTATCGTGACAACCAATCAGTTTGTTTTGTTTGGGGGGCGTCTTACTATTTATCCCTGGCTGGCTTAGAACTCACCATGTAGTTCGTGCTGACCTCAAACTCACAGAGATCCACTTTTCTTTCTTAGAGCTGGGATTAAAGACGTGTGCCACCACTGCGTCTGGCTCTCTCTTCTCATTTTAAAGCTTCCACTTAGTAATCTATTACCTGAACCATCAAACATCCTAAGTGATGTCCCCACTGAGGGTAACATGGAGATGTTACTCTCATGTTCCCCCAGTCAGTCTCAGCTCCTATTTGTCTGAGGCCTCTCCCATCCCCCTTCTCCTGTTTGTAATAACGATGATTCAAATGAGGTCACCCCAAATTTATCCTCAGAATGCCCCAAGCTACTGCACTCTGAGACCTCCTTTGCTCTGTGTTATATTTGCGTTGTCTATGGGTTACTATACACAGTCAAGCCCTGTGATGACCTGCTCCCAGACCAGATCCCTCCTCTCCCAACAGATCACCCTGGGAGTCCCTGGCTTCTTCCCAAGCTTGGTTGTCCCATTTCAGTTGCGCTCACACACACACACACTGCTCAACAGTGTAATCAACAACATGTATATTGGCCAAACCTAGCCAGTGTATGCAGGTAGGAAGGTCTGTGGCTGAGAACTAGAACTTGAGATTAAGAGACTTCCTCATCTGACTGCAGCTAGGTAAGAAGAGGCCACAAAAGCAACTTAAAAAGCAGCCACAGCCATTGATTTATTTGTGCCTGAGACACCTTTCTGAAACTGTCCCCTGCTGGAGTATTTATCAGTCTACTTAGCTATAGGATGACAGCTCTCTGTAACTCTAACAACAAGGAAACGAAAACTTACCATTGCTGGGAGGGAGATGGTGGTTTTTTTTGTTTGTTTGTTTGTTTGTTTTTTGTTTTGTTTTTTTTTCTTTTTCTGAAGGTTTGATCTGATCTTCAAAGCATGGAATAAATAATGTGAAAGTATTTCTAGAGGTTATAGAAAGAATATCAAATACTGTTTCTCTTTTTCAGAGAGGGTATGAATTGGAGAGATGACATGTTAATAGTGTCTGGCTAGCACGAGGCTGGCCTGGATTCACTCTCAGCACTGGGTGTGAGGCTGGGGGGGGGGCAGGATGGGGGGGTGGATCTAAGAATAGAAAGGGCATCGTGAGAGGAAAGTTATTGCTTAAAGGCCTGTTACCGGATGCTGGATGTGGTGGTAATCCTAGCATTTAGGTGGTAAAAGCCATTGATCAGGAATTCAAGGTCATAGCTAGAATGACCTAGTTAAAGGGCAACTTGAGTTACAGAAGACTCAAGCTCAAAAACCAAACAAATGTGGAAAGGGTAGTGCAGTATTTGCTGTTCTTTCAGAAGGCAAGAGTTTAAATCTTAGTACCCCTGACTGGTAGCTCATGGCCACCTGAAACTCCAGTGCCAAGGGACCCAAAGCCTTCATCTGGCCACTTCGGACATGACCTCTTCCCATAGACATACTCATGAATAAACAAAATAATTTTAAAAGCAAACAGAAAAAAAATACTTAATGGAGATGGGCCTGCTGGCTCGTACTAATACTCAGAGGCTGAGGCAGGAGGATTGCTTCAGCCCTAGTTGAGATCAGTTTAATGTACACAGTGAAATTTAGGCCAGCATGAATTATACATGAGGCCCTACCTCAGACAGCCAAAGCAAGGGTCACTTTGTGTAATAATACAATGTTTGTGGGTGAATTCATATATAATAGAATTCAGGACTTAGCTCAAATTATTCGGATTATTTTCCTCATAAAAAAAGGAGATTGTACTAATAGTAGCAGAGCGTCTGTCTGGAATGTCTTTTAACACTCCGTGTCTGAGCTACTGAAGTGTCTGGGCAATAGTAAACCATGGATCTTAGCGGAATGGGACGTCCTCTCTGGAACTTGAAGAGAGCAGATGTTGAAAGTCACTGGCGGCATTCTGGAGCTGAAGCATTGGCAGATAAGCACTTCAAGCGCTCCTCCTGCCCAGCGATGCTACAATACATTTACACAGGGGAGCAGTCACCATTTTGAAAATGGATATGGCACATTTAGATGGACAAAACATCCTCTTGCAAAAAAACGGCCAATTGCCTAATATCTTTGAGTCTTCAACATGACAGCTTGCCCTTTTCTTTGCCCTTTAAAGAGAGTTGGCTTGTAACCCTGTTGTGTGCAGAGTGTGGCTAAACCTTCTCTGACACTGTTAGCACAAGGTCTTCCTCAAAGTCTATATACTTGGAGAGTTCCTATGTATGCCCAGCTACTATCTTCTCTCCAACCCAACTCCTAAATGTGAGACCTCATTCATTTCTTACCGGACAATACCACACAAAAGAGTGGTGTAGAACAGATCTCCGTGTAGTTCTGAGACTAAAGGACAAACACCATCATGACACCTCATGATAACATTGATTTGTAGACGCCGGTTTTCTCAAAAGTCCTTATTAGTATCCCCAGGGATCGGCTCCACTTCTTGTTCCAACTTCTTCCAAGCTCACTCCCTCTTCTAACTTTCTTTCCTCTGGTGATATGGAACCCACGTTTTCTTTATCTTGTGTGTGCACACACACATGCGTGTACCTGTGTGTTAACCAGTGAGTTTAATTCACAGGGGCATGGGTAAGGGATTACTTACAGCATCATAGGTACTTTACCAGTGGCTTCATCACGGAAGAAAATGTCTCTCCCTCCCCTTGCAACCATCAGCTACCTTTGGGTCCTCAGGAAGGGGTGGAGCCTCAGAAGACTCTGTCTTTCCCGTGATAGAATGTTAACGGGTCCAGTCTTGAGCTGGTCTTGTGAAGGTCACCTCCCCTGCAGTGAGCGCTGTGGCCATCTTATGCTTATGGAGTCAGTATTCTATAACACCCTAGGGCCTGTCCTCCAATTTTCTCCTCCTCCCCCTCCTCCCCCTCCTCCCCCTCCTCCTCCTCCTCCCCCTCCCCCTCCCCCCTCCTCCTCCTCCCCCTCCTCCACTATCATGTCCCTGAGCCTTGAAGGGAGTGATTTAGATGTCCCATTTAGGGTAGATCATTCAGCAGTCACTTATTTTCGATACTTTGACCAGTTTTGTGACCATTACAAAAGGAAGCTTTCTGACCAAAGCTGGTAACCACACTAATCTATGGGCATAAATACAAATATGTTGAAGGAAGGCAACTTGACTGGCATGACATGTTCATTTAACAAAACAATAACAATTAGCTTCCCAACCAGCGCTCGTGTCTTCCCTAGACAAGAGCCTTTAACCAGATTTACATTGCTAGACATGAACTCCTTCCTGTGAAACAAGACCTCAGATCCAATTCGGAATGGCCAGTTACCCTCCCAACAATCATAATACTAGAAAGATCCATAACGTCGCTCTGTTTTCTAAGCAGTTTTCTCCACAAAGGAGCTTCACATCCAGCGTTTGAAATCTCCCTAGGGCTGGAGAGAACTTGGCAGTTGAGAGCACTTGTTCCTTCAGAGGGACTGGGTTCAGTTTCCAGCTCCCACCTGGTGCTTCACAGCCTCTGTGATCGTACTTCCAGAAGAGCCGACGCCCTCTTTTGACCTCCATGGGTACCAGGTACACACATGGTACACAAGTATCCATGCAGGCAAAACTCTCATCTGCATGCAATTTTACAACCTAAAAAAAATTAATATCCCTCTCATGTCAGTACTGACGTTTTTAAAATCTAAATGCTGCAGTTATTTCTCTCACTCTTTTTATGGTATGTGTGTGGTGGCGGGATGAGACAGGGTCACTGTGAGGTCCTGACTGGAACTCACTTTGTAGAACTTGGTAGGTATACCCTTGAGGTCGACTCTGAAGTTGGGACAATCCTCCCGCTTCTGCCTATGGATAGCTAGCTAGTAATTAAGAGCGTGTCTCACCATGTCCACCTTAAGAACGAAACCATTGCTTGCCAAATATCTATGTCTGCATAAGTCTCACAGCTTAAGGGACAAAGCCGGCATGATGGTGCACTTTTGTGATCCCAGCACTAACAGGAAGGTTGCTGAGGGTTTGAGGCCAGCTCAGTTACTTCATGAGTGTCAGGCCGGGCTGGAGAGATGGCTCAGTAGTTAAGAGCACTGACTGCTCTTCCAGAGGTCATGAGTTCAATTCCCAGCAACCACATGGTGGCTCACAACCATCTGTAATGGGATCTGACGCCCTCTTCTGATGTGTAAGAAGACAGGGACAGTGTACTCATTAATACATAAATAAGTAAATCTTAAAAAACAAAAACAAAAAATAAAATAAGTAAATAGATGAAAATGACAGTAAATGGCTGGTTATCTCTGGTGCGAATGTGGAACTGAAAACAGGAACTAATGTAGTCATTTTTGTTATTTTGTGTATTTTGGTTTGGGGATTTTTTTTTTAAATTTGATGACAGGACCTCAATAAGTAGCCTAGGCTGGCTTTGACCTAGCTATTATATTACCTCAGGTTGTCATAAGACTTGTAATCCTCCTGCTTCAGCATCATGAGTGCTGGGAGTACAGATGTGGTCGGTCCACCGTGCAGTACCGGAGTCCCTGCTGTTGGGTACTGAATTAGGTGTATGTGTTGTGTGTGTTTGGGGGTTCACTCTAACCCCATAGTGAGGCCTCAGAATAAGGCTTGGATGCCTATGGAAATCATCCTGTCCCCTTCCGCACTGAGATAGGAGTAGAACTCTGTACAGTGTCGTGTAAACCAGACTTGGTGGTACAAGTTTATGATGCCAACGTTTGTGTATGGCACGGGGTGGCGGGGAGTGGAAAACAGCAACCTCTGCTACATAGCAAGTTCCAGGAAAACCGGAGCTACCCAAGACCCTGTCTCAAACGAGAGGGGGGTGCGGGGGGGGGGGGAGGGAGAGAGAGGAGGGCGGGGGGCAGAGAGACAGAGACGGAGAGAGGTGGAGGCTTGGACAGGACTGCAAAGTTGGGAATTAAGTTAAAACAAAGGACGAGCTAACTGACCATAGCTGGGCAAGTAAGCCTCCTCAGTAACCAGCAACCACCAGATTGATCAGAGGCCTCACATTAGTTACCACTCATTTCCCTTACAAGTCACCTGGGGTTTTAATGTACCCAAGGACAGCTGTGCTGCTTTCTGTCAGATGGGACAATTCCACTTGGCTCAAATCCCCTTTCTTTTTTCTGTTTTCTTTTCCAGCATCTGGGTGGTCTACTGTGCTGCTCCAGGAAGAAGAGGTGACTGCTGATCCGGTAGGAACCAACGCAGACATGGCCATCCAGGTAAGACGTTCCCTGTGGCTTCTCCATGGTCTCTGGTGCTTCCAAGTGAGACAGTGGCAGGCTCCCTCTGCCTTGCTGACCTCACTCTACAGCGGACATGGGGTTTCTTGAAATCTGGAAGCAGATTAGGGGAGCCTTTAAAACTTTTTTGTGTGAATACCAGTGCGCATGTGTGGGCTTGTAATGTTCCAGAACATGAGTGTGGCGGTCAGAGGCCAATCTACAGGAGTCAGTTCTCTCCTATGTGCGTTCTGAGGACTGAATTAAAATGTCAGGCTTGGCTCTAAGGACCTTTGCCTGTGGAGCCATCTCACCTGCTCTGAGGAAGTTTTGGGAATCCTGAGTATATCATTGGGTCCCGTGGGCCTGCTGTAGGGCCTGTATGAACATATTAGAATACGATGTGTCCAAGCAGTAGCCTCCATGGGATCAGAGCAGCAGACATGAACGTTGGAGCTTTGAGAAGTCCAGCCTCCACTGTGCATTGTGGAGAAAGGTCACAGAGGCATAGGGCTGCTTTGGTTCGGGCTCAAGATTCCCAGTGATGTCAGCAGGAAGGCAGCTCATGGCCCACTCAGGCAGGAACAGTGACAACCAAACGTTTCCAAAATGAGTCATCTGGAAGTTAATGAAATCAGCACCGTTCAAATAAAATGCATGAAATATGTAATCATTTCGTGGATTAAGGCTCCTTGGTAGACATTATCAGAGGCTCAACCTTACTGCATTGGATACAAAGAAACCAGCCTCTCTTCTGCTGTTTTTGTTGTTGTTTATTTGGTTGCTTGTTTTGATTTGCTTTTTTTTTTTTTCAGATGATTTGAATTTCTAGTATGTGCCATTTCTGAATGCTTTCTTTTGGAAACATAAGTCAAAAAGCCCTCTTTTTGCTTTGTTTCTTGCCATAGACAGGAAAAAATGGTAGGAGGGACAGGGTAGGCATTTGAAGGAGGGAGGGGATGGATTTGACCAACACAACACACACCATATGCATTGAACAAAGAGCTCATTTCTATTTTATTATGTATTTATTTACTTGTCTCCTAGGGGTCGAATCCAAGGCCTTCTTTTTGCCAGGCAAGCATCCTATCAGCTCCCAATCCTGTATGTAAAACACCTAAATATATCACTGTGGGTAGGAGCATCATAACGACCTGTTTGATAGTTTTAAATTGCTCAATCTAATGGGTTGAATTTGGAATCATAAAACACTGCATCTCTTGGGAACTCTTTGAGAAGAAAAAGGGAACCAGGGAGACAGAAATAAGGGGATGAATGTGATCCATCTGGATGAGTATGCCATAATGAAACCTGTTCTTTTGAACAATTAATATATACTATTAAAAAAATTCAGGGGACTGGGGAGATAGCTGATCGGTGAAGAGTATGCTCTGCTATTCCAAACGACTAGAGTTCAATTCCAAACACACAGGTGAGGTGGTACACAATCACATATGACTCTAGATCCAGGAAGAACAGACATCTTTGACCTCCTCAGGCATCTGTACGTACATGTGCATGCATGTACATATATGTACATAATGTGCATACCTACCCAGAGATTCAAACACACATGATTAAAAATAATATCTTAAAAATCAGATTGATACTGGTCAGTAGTGGCACATGCCTTTAATTCCAGCACTCAGGAGGCAGAGGCAGGTGGATCTCTGTGAATTCGAGACCAGCCTGGTCTACAGAGGAAGTCCAGGACAGCCAGGGTTACACAGGAAAACCCTGTCTCAAAAAAAAAAAAAAAAAAAAAAAAAAAAACCAACCAAACAAAAATCAACTGGGTGTAACTTTTAATCCCAGCACTCTGGAAACAGAGGCAGGAGGATCTCTGTGAGTTCCAGGCAAGCCAGGGCTACGCAAAGAGACAAAAATAAACAAACAAAAACAACAACAAAAACCTGGTGGTCCTGCCTTTAATCTCAGCACTTGGGAAGCTGTGGCAAAAGGCTGATGAGTTTAAGGCCACTCTGGCTGGACTGTATAGCAAGAACTTATTTCCAAACACAAAACCAAGGGGAAAGTAGAAAGGGATCCATGAAAAGGAGGGGGAGGCTTTAGTCAGAAAATAAAACCCATGTAACAGAAGGCAGATGGAGGACTCCTGGGGAGGAAGGAGGGCACATCCACTGGGATGAGGGTAGAGGAGATGGGGAGATTAACTAAAACAGGTAAGTATAAAGATTCCTTAAAGAAACCTGCCACTTTTCGCCAATTCAAATAAAATAAAGACCATTGCCCATCACTCTAAGAAACATCTGTCCTAACTCCTGATGCCTGTAAATATGATCTTAATTTAGAGAAAGCCTCTTTGTAGAAAGGATTAAAAGTCTTGAGATGAGATCACTCCCCATTCAGCAGATGGTGCTAAACCCAATGACACGTGTCTTTCTAAGAGATAAAAGAGAGGGGGTTGGGGATTTAGCTCAGTGGTAGAGCGCTTGCCTAGGAAGCGCAAGGCCCTGGGTTCGGTCCCCAGCTCCGAAGAAAAAAAAAAGAGAGAGATAAAAGAGAGAAGCAGGCATGCGTGGAGAAGGCCATAGGAAGAAACAGAAGCCAAAATAGGAGTTCTGCAGCCCCAAGCTAAAACCAAGTGGAGAGACTAGGGGTGACTCAGTGGCCGCACGTGTGTCAGGCTTCAGTCCCATCCCTACCACCTCCAAAAGACAAAACCCCAAACTAAATGACTCTCCCAAAACTAGAAGATGCTAGAAGAAGCTTCCTCAGAGCCTGGTAAGGAATGCAGCACCAGTGGTGATCTCAGAAGATGGGATTCCAGAGACGTGAGGGAATTAATGCCTGTGTGTTTTTTTAAGTGCTCAGCCTGTGGCAATGTGTTGTAACCACCCTGAGAGACTAATACCCTAAAGTTCCGCCATGTTTCTGGGCGTGGTGGTGCAGTCAGGCCAATCTCTGTGATTTCAAGGTCTAGTCTACATGGTGAGTGCCAGGCCAGCTTAGAGCTACACAGTGAGACCCCCATGCTTCTACCAAGAACAGTATCTACGCTTGCTGACTACTAATGCCACAGAGGCCAAAAAGCCATGTTGCGTAAATCTGTCATGTTTTCTCGCTTTACCATATTCACCCTTTCTGAGTTGCTTTCTCCTGTTCTTGTTTTGGGGGAAATGTTGACTTTATTTCAGCCTGGGCCATCATCATTCATGACAAGAAAGGGCAGTCATACTTCAGGGGGGCTTTGAGCTGTCTTATTCTGTGTTGATGCTTGTTCAGACACTGAATGAATGAATGGTAGGATCATTGTTTGCTAAAACTTTCCTGGCTGTGGGAATCCCCTTTGCAGCTGAAACCGGAACTTAACAGACTACTGTTGTCTTATAAAACAAAATTCCCAAATGTTTGATTTACCAAACGCAGATTAAGGAGCTAGACCCTATGATGAAAGCCTGCTAGCTCAGAGAGGCAGCGAGAGCACCCAGCTCCCCTCCCCCCCTCCCCTCCCCTTCTCCTCCCCCTCCCCCTCCCCTCCCCCTGCCCCTTCCTCCTCCTCCTCCTCCTCCCCTCCTCCTCCTTCTCCTCCTTCTCCTCCTTCTCCTCCTTCTTCTCCTCCTTCTCCTCCACACTGTCTTAAATACCCTTCAACCCAAAGACCTCCCCTTTCTGTTTACTTATGTTCACTCCCTGTCAACTGGTTGCTTTCTCCGCCCGTCCCTTGACCTAGGGTTGACTTTTATTTAGCTCTTGGAATAAAAGTGTGTGCTAGAGCTGAGCCACATCACAACAAGGCTTTCCCAGTTCACAGTCTTGGGGATCACAGTGTGATCGAATATTTTGCAACAGGCTTTTAAAACTCAGATTTCAGAAGATCTGAACTTAAAATGAGTGTTTTTTTTCCCCTGGTAAGCATAAGCAAACCCAAGGGCTTCACACCTGCTAGACAAGTGATTTACCTGAGCCATGATCTAGCTTGTTGAGAGAGAGAGAGAGAGAGAGAGAGAGAGAGAGAGAGAGAGACAGGTTCTCAGGTTCTCAGCAAGTTGCTCAGGCTAGGCTTAAACTTACCATTTTGCTGTGCCAACCTTCTAGAAGAGTATACGTCACCATCCCTAACTTATCTGAGACAGAGCTTGGGGACCTGCCTGTCCCCTCCATCCTTGATTATCTTGTCTTTCCTTTTTGTAGTCCTGGGCTTAAACCCAAGGCTTTGAGCATGCTAGAACATTCGATAATTAACCCACCACTGAGCTATGTACTTCTGAAACAGGGTCTCATTATTGTTGTCCGGGCCGGTCTGAGACTCACTGTAGCCCAAGCAGGCCTGGAACTTGCCATCCTCTTGCCTGCACCTCTCAAGTAACTGTGATTGCAGGCCTGCAGTGCCAGGCCTGGTTTTAAGCTCCCTCTGAGCAGTGAATGAGACTCGGGCTTCTTCACTCTGACTCCCGGCCGAGATTAATAGTTGTTCCACTACAGTTCTGCATCGGTGCCCACCCTCTTTATCTGGTCTGTAGCCAGAGTCGCCTTTCACTGAGGCCAGTCTGTGGAGTCCCCTCTGTCTGAGGCCCTCCTAGCCTTCTTAGTGCACTTAGTACAGCCCAAGCTCAAGGGCAGGGGCACAGGTTTTAAAAGCTCAGTGGCTCTGTTTTCCTTGGCCTCACATGGGCTAAAATGGAATGAGGCAAAGATTAGCAAGTCCCCTGCCAAAGGATGACACGCGGATTCATGAAATGTTCCTATTTAAAAACAAAACAAACAAACCAATTTGGCCTTTACCCACAGCTTCCTAGCTAGCTCCTCCTCTCCTTGCCTGGTTAATTCACTGCCATCACTCAGATTACCCTTCTCCAGTGGCATTCTCGGCCCAATCTTCTTGCTTGATGTTCCCACAGGCCTGCTACATCCCCTTCATAGCTAGACACATCAAGAAGATTTTTTTTTTTAAGGAATGGGAAGTACAGACCTTGCCTAGCATATGTGAGTTCCAGGTCCAGTTCCTTTGTGGTGGTACATGCTTAAATTCTAGTACTTCAGAGGTTGAGGCAGGAGGATTGCTGACCGTTTGGGACCAGTTTGACTAAGTAGTAGTTTGAAGCAAGTCTAAGCTATTTGAAAGGTCCCTGTCTCAAAAGTACAAGCAAATGAAAATACGAAGAAAGAAAGAAAGAAAGAAAGAAAGAAGGAAAGAAAGAAAGAAAGAAAGAAAGAAAGAAAGAAAGAAAGAGGGTGGGGCTGGGGATTTAGCTCAGTGGTAGAGCGCTTGCCTAGGAAGCGCAAGGCCCTGGGTTCGGTCCCCAGCTCCGGAAAAAAAAGAACCAAAAAAAAAAAAAAAAGAAAGAAAGAAAGAGGGAGGAAGGAAGGAAGGAAGGAAGAAAGAAAAGAAGGAAGGAAGGAAGAAAAGAAAGGAAAAGAAAAGATAAAAGGAAAGGAAAGGAAAGGAAAGGAAAGGAAATCACCAGATGTGGTAGCACACGCCTTTGGTTCCAGAGCTCATGCTCAGGAGGGAGAGGCAGAGCCCTGTGAGTTCCAGGTCAGGCTACTTCACCACAGTAAGTTCTCGCCCAGCCAGGGCCGCACAGTGAGATTCTCCTGTAGCTCACGGTTCCTTTGTTTTCACTTTTCATCTTTCAGAGGCTCTGCAGCTTCATTTCTTTTTTTTAAGGACCACTCTTCTCCTCCCTTCCTGTGTCATATCTCATCTCTTCCTTCCTTAATTTTTTTCTTTCCTTAACCCAGCAGGGCAGTGGTGGCACAGGCCTTGAATTACAGCACTCAGTTGGCATAGGCAGGCGGATCTCTCAGTTCGTGGACAGCCTGGTCTACAGAGTGAGTTCCAGGACAGCGGGGGCTACACAGAGAAACCCTGTCTCAAATAAACAAGCAAACAAACAAATGTCTTGTGTAGCCCAGGCTGACCCTAGCATTTCTACGCAGCTAAGGGCCTCTTTGAATTCCTTCCCTTCCTGTTTTCAGCCTCCATCTCTGCCACCACACCCAGTTCCCTTTGGCTGTTAAAGAAAAATACTTTGGGGGAATATAGTTTTTATTCCATAAAACCCATTCAGGTGTTTAATAACTTTCAGCAAATGCATCGTTAGAAGCCCATGGCAAGTACTTTACCACTGAACTACACCTCCAACCCCACCAGTTTTGAAATATCATCACTACTCCGTGAGACCTCACCTGCCCTCTTCCTTGTCACCACTGACAGCAGAACTCCAGGCTGTACAGTCTTAGATCACACGCTCCTGTGTGCCCGGCTTAGCATGACTTCATGGGGGAGTTCATGGGAGCATCTCTTCATTTCTGTTTATGCTGAGTAACATTTGGCTTATGACTATGCCACCCAGGGTGTTGATATCTTACGGGGCTGTTTTGGAAAACCGGGGCAGGAACCAGGGCCTGGTACATGGTAGGCAAGTGCTCTGAGGTGAGCCAGGCCTGTTTTAGGTTTGGTTTTATACTTTTACGAGTTGATGAACTTCGACGTTGTTCCTGCTGTCAGTAATGCTACTATATACACAAATTTCCAGAGAGGTGGCCAAAGAGAGGAACAGGTACTAAGTATTTCTGCAAGTGCATCGCGGAGTCATGGTGGCACTGTTGCTCTTTCACAGGTTCAGTGTGTTCAGGTGAGCAACATTTAGTTGCTCATTTAGTTGCTAATCATGCAGGCTAGTTGTGGAATCATGCACTTTTCAGGGAAAAAAAATCAGAAAAAGAAGAATTCAAGAGAGTAAGAGAAGGACTCAAGAGTTTGCCCCTGCCAGCAACAACTTCCTGAAAGGTGACAGCATAGTTTATAGGCACTAAAGGGGCTCTCTCACTTTCTGAAGCCACGTGGACCATAGACCAGTTCGCAATAAGCTATCTCCGGAAGGCCTGCGGGCAGAGTAACCGGGTACCGGGAGCTTCCACCTGGACACAGTTAGGCCGTACATACATGGGCGCTCTGTGACGCTATGTGCTTCGAAGATGCTGGAACTCCTCCAAGGAGGAGCTTAGCTACTCTTGGAAACAATTCAATCTTAAAAGATGTGAGTAGCAGTTTGACTGACTGTGTGGGAAAAAAAAAAAAGAGACATATCTAAACAGTGGACAAGCTACATGGTCTTGGGTTGTTTTTATTGAAATGTGGCAGTTTCATGGGTGTCATCCTCATCTGGTCTGCAATGTAATGTTACTTCTCTAGGAATTCTGGAGTAATCCAGGCTGTCAGATGTATACAGAATCCAAAAGACATTTGTCAGTGCTTCCCAGATACTGTCTACCTTTGGTTTTGAGACAAGGTTGTTTACTGGCTCTGGAGCTCACCAAGTAGGCTAGGCTGGCTGCCCTGTGAGCCCTAGGGACCTTCTGTTCTGGGATTACAAACACTAGCCTGGCTTGTTAACTTGGCTTCTGTGGATGAAACCCCAACCTTCAAGCTTGCAAGCACTTTACTGACTAAACTACTTCCCTGTCACCTCCTAGCTGCTTAGAATGGGAAAGAAAACATCTTCGCTGACCTCTTCAACTCTGGGATGCAATTTGTTTTTACAAGATCATTCTTGGGTCAGGACGGAGTGAACAGCACTTTCCAGGCCTCCTGTTTGAGCCTGTCCTTTTAAAATGCTGCCCAGGGAAGAAGTTCAACCTGGCCGGGAGGAAAACAACAGGACAGTGCGGGTTTGGGAAGACCTGCTTCAAAACTGCTAGCTTCCGGTATCTCCCTCCTGTTGGTGGTAGCTTACATCCCCGCCCTCAAAGCCATTGCTTCTCTCCTAGAAACCTGACCATAAACTATTCTATTTTCTATCAGTAATTGCATGCTTCCGGTCCTGGATGACAATACATGGCTTCTTCAATCCCAGCATGGTGGGTTGTCCTATTAAGACTTAAAACTAAGCTGTTGTACACTTTTAATCCCAGTACTCAAAAGGTAGACACTAGCAGATTTCTGTGAATTTGGAGACATCCTGTGCTGCAGAATGAGAACCGATCTTAAAAGCAACCAACAAACAAAAAACTTAAAAACTAAGTGTTTCTGAAGAAGAGTCTAAACATCAGGATTTTGCTTAGAAAAAGCTTGTCCTGTCATTAAATCTGCAGCATTTCTCCCTTGCTTAAGCCACAAAGAAGACTGGCACCCTGAGGTACGTTAGAAGCTGTGGGTAGTGTTTGAGGAGGGCACATTTCCAAGTTAAGGAAGGTTCTGGGTGGACAGCCTCACGCAAAGAGGATGGTTCTCTCAGTGTGAAACGTGTGTTGCTGAGAGAGAGAGAGACTGTCCCCGGAGAAGGGCAGATGTTCTCCATTACAAAGCAGGGAAAGCATTTTGACTCTTCCTGCGGTGAATAGAGGTCACAGGTTATAGCTTTCTTTGGCTTTGTGTATGAAACGCCATTCTAGAGAGCCTTTTGTTACTGGTGGTGGAGAGTCATTTGCCCTTTGTTTTCAATGGTGACAACATTGAGGGGTATTGTTTCGAGCTGGGGACCCCAGGGACAAAAAGACACCTCTGGGGCCAGAAGTTTTGTCTACACTGCACACACATAGAGGTTGCTCTAAATTTGTTTCCCGGCTAAAGGAAATTTTCACCATGCATTCCGTTTTTTTAGGTCTCTGAGTCTATTTAAGGTAGTGGCTCTCAGAAGGGGTTGACCCTGTTAGGGAGGAAGCACTCATGCTTAGATGGGACAATTTTCACAATGCTTTCTCTTTGAGAATAACTGTCTTAAACGTTCTTCAAAATACCATGGGTATTGCAGTACACACTTTTAATCCTCACTTGGAAGACAGAGGCGGGGTTGGGGATTTAGCTCAGTGGTAGAGCGCTTGCCTAGGAAGCGCAAGGCCCTGGGTTCGGTACCCAGCTCCACAAAAAAAACAAAAAAACAAAAAAACAAACAAAAAAAAAAAACCGGAAGACAGAGGCAAGAGGATCTCTGTGAATTCAAGGGCAGCCTGGCCTACATAGCAAGTCCTAGGGCAGCCAGAGATGCCTACTGAGACCCTGCACTGAACCAAACCAAACTAAGCCAAACAAAAACCCAAGTCAGAAAATAATTTTAACTGGGTGTAATTTCTCCCATCTGTGATCCTAGCACTTGGGAGGCTGAGGCAGGAAAAATGTGGTGAGTTCAAATCTGTTATGTGTAAGACTCCATCTCAAAACACATTTTTACACAATACACGCATTTTCAGTTTGCTATGCTGGTGTACGCCTATAATCCCAGCATATTATAACCATAGAATGTTAAATGTCATTCCAGGCTAGGCCACACAAGAGGAGCCCATCTCAAAAAGTCAGCCTCACACTCTATTTCTGAAAGACTTGGGGGACATCACAGGAGAGGGAGGGAACAGAAAGTGAATGGGAAAAGGATATGAGATACTGTGTTCTCGATATGGTATGGTTGTCAAATTCATGACCTCACTGCAGTTGTGGTTACCCATACAAGACCACAAAATCAAAATCAAGTCAGTAGAAAAGTCCAGTCCTCAGGGCTGGAGTAATGGTTCTGAGAGCTGCTAAGAGCACTGGGCTGCTCTTCCAGAAGACCAGAGACAGATTCCCAACACCCACAGGGCCTCCCACAACCATCTGTAACTCTAGTTTCATGGCATTGGCTGCCCTCTCTGGTCTCTCCATGGACTGCATTGCATTCCTGTGATGCTCAGACACACTTGCAAATAAAAGTTGGAAAAAAAAAAAAGCTATCCTTTAGTCCTAGCATTTGGGAGGAGAGGCAGGTGGATTTCTATGAGTTTGAGGGCAGCCTGCTCTACAAAGTGATCTTGCAGAGCTGACCTCTTGGCAGTTGATGGCTGCTGGAGAAAGGATATTCATTTTTCTTATGGGATGTGGTGCCTATGGTAGGCTGCCCAGCTCCAGGGAATGGCCTCACATCCATGAGCGATAGGTAGTACTAATTTGATTCAGGAGACTTTCTTTTTAATAAGTTGTAAAGTTGAAAAGACTAGGTGTTGAGGGATGCTAAAAGGAGAAAGTGGGGGATAATATGATTCAGATACCTATGTGAAATTTTCAAAGAATAAATTTAAAATATTGCATTTAAAATCATGCAAAACCAAAAACAGCAAGGGAAACAAGCAAACAAACACAAACAAAACACCAGCCGGAAATGAAAAATGCCTGTGGTGCTAACACTTGGGAGGTGGAGACAGGAGGATAGAGAGTTCAAGGCTGCGGTGCTGGAGAGATGGCTCAATGCTTAAAAACAAGCTGTTCTAACAGAAGCCCTGGGTTGGGTTCCCACTGCCCAGATGGCAGCTCATGACTACCTAAAATTTCAATTTCAGGAGATTCAATGACTTCTATGGGCACTGTGTGTATGAGTGTGTGTATGAGTGTGTGTGTGTGTGTGTGTGTGTGTGTGTGTGTGTGTGTGTGCGTGCACACCACATCATGCCAACACTCACTGGCATAAAATAAAAATAAATATTTAATAAAGAAAACCAAACATTTTAAATGAAATGAGTTTGAAAGGATTTGTCATAAACTACTCTACTCCACAATGTAATTATTATTCCTGTGTGATGCCTCTTTGTCAAATAAAACAAATGTCTGAGGTCCCAGCATCTCCTTTACATATACATAGATCATGCCTGGCAAAGCAAAGACCCCAGGTCCTTCCTGAGCTGTTTCAGCTCCTCACTGTGTTCTCTTGCTAACAGTAATAGTTGGGATGGATTGCTTGTTCTGAGTTAAGAGCTGTGCCAAACACTCACATGCACCTTCTCTTTTATTTTACTATTGTTTTCTCCTTCTGTTCATCTCATCTCATATAATCCTCAACACAATGCTGCAAAGGAAATCTATTCCTAACACTTTTCGAAGATTCCATCACAGCTGTGGTGGCTGACGTTAGTTCACATACCAAAGATTCAGAAGCCAGGTTTTATACCAGATAGAAAGACTCTTAGAAGTCAGGAGTGGTGACTCATGACTGTGATCCTAGCACTCAAAGATGTGGCAGGGGGGATTGTCAGGAGTTTGAAGTCAGCCTTGGCTACATAGTGAGTTCCAGAGCAGCCTGGGCTAAAATGTAGGACCCTGTATCAAAAATTTTAAAAAGATATTTTGTAACTTCTGTGTTTGAATAGTAAATGGAAATTTTTTTTGAGTTTGGTTTTTGGTGGGTTTTTTTTTATTTTGTTTGTTTTGTTTGTTTTTGTTTCAGTTGTTGCTAGCTGACCTAGGAGGGCTCTAGAGATGGGCAGGAATAACTAAGCCAGATAAAATTAGCTCACTAGCAGAACATGTGCTTAGCATGTTCAAGACCTAGATTCAACTTTAAGCACCAAAAATCAAATCCACCCCCCACCACCAATATCCTGCAGACCCAAATAAAGGTGAACTTGGGATAATTCTTAAGGAATAATTTTTTAACAGTTTGTATATCCTAAATACCACATAAAGCAAACTTCGTACTTAACCTAAGAAATCACCTGTTGTTGACCTAAAGTTCAATTTAACTGGACAGTCTGTATTTTTATTTGCTAAGTCTAGAAATCATATGTCACAAAGTGGTTTGATGTTTATGTATTTGTGGGTTTGGATTTTTTTCTTTCAAGGCTGACAACTGTGTTGGTACCCTCACCGATGTGGTACTGAGAGCCAGGCGTAAGCCTGGGGGTTTAAGAAAAAACACATACTCCGGTAATTCATGTCATGAGAACGCAAATCTTTTACTTTATTCACCGAATATATACCCCAAGTTCACTGGTGGAAAATTCCAGGAAGCACAGTGGGAAAATCGGCTTAAGCCCTCAGAAACAAAGAAAGAGGAACAAAAGACAGGAACTGATTATTATATTACCCAGGTGTGCCACTTCAGGGCCAGGGTGTTCCTTTGTTAGAAACAAAAGGCTTCTACATGCATCAGCAGGGCTTCAGCAGGGGTCAAACACTGTAGGGGACCCAGGAGGGTCTGACAAGTCCCCCCTTTTTATTTTTTATTAAGCTGTGCCTGTCTTAGGACACTTTGGGTTGCCAACCTCTTGCCTGTCTCTGAGAAACTCTGCCAGTCTTAGAGCCCCCTGTCTTAGGTGAGGATTGGTCCCAAAGAGTTGCCCGTCTTTGACTAACTGCTTCTTGTAAAGGCTGAGCCAGATTTGGGCAGAGGGATTGTCTCCTGCCAAGGAGAGCAACACCTGCTTAGTCGTTGCCCACAACTGGGAGTGCTGTTTGCGCATGTGATAAGAATCACAAGGCACTGTGGCGCCCGAGGGCCATAGCACTGAGGGCTATAACACCGAGGGCCATTGTCAAGCTGTTCCTGTAAGATCACTAACTGTTGATTTAAATTTAGAATTCCCAATTGTCAGCAACTTCTCCTGAAAGTTTAACTACTGTGCTTGCCTTAACATCAGATTGGGAGAGGGCAATCCCAGACACTGCAGACACAGTGGCTGCAGCAGCAATAGCTGCTACAATAGCAGCAAAGATGTCAAAGTCTTTCCCATGATGGTTTGGGGTCAGCTGGTTTTCCCTCTAGAATGACCAACAGACAATGCAACCATGCCTGAGATCCGCATAACCAGGGCAGAGTTCTCTGGTACCCAGCAGCCTCATGAAGATAGCATTCCTGCGAAGAATCTCCAGCATTAGCACCATTTCTGTAACACCAAGATCATCAATCCATTGTTGATGGATACATCTTCTTAAATACTCAAAACATTAACATTTTTGCTAAATGATCAACAAAAGTAACTGTTTTAATTTCTTGAGTTGAAGCAATAGTGTTATTAATTAAATAGCTATACTACTATTCCAGCAATGAACAAACCCACTATCTTATTGCTTCTATTTAAAGCCTGACTCACTTCTTCCAATATTTGTAAGCCTTTTAGAATATCAAGGTCCTATAATACTCACATGCAATGAAACAAACGTTGGTTTATGCCAGATTTCAATACAGTAACAAAATTAGACAGTGTACAATCAATATAACTTACATTAAATATTGTAGAAGAAACAAAAGTAACTTTAACATGACCAATAAATAAAAGATTAGAAGTTTTAACACATGTGCTAACATTTGTTTAAAATCCAGCTCCTGTATCAATTTTTTTCCACTGCAAATGTGACTTCATACAAGACAATTGTGAACTTTTAAGTACCTCTGAAAATGTCCAGAACCAATCTTCCAAATGAAAAGTCTTATTTCTAATATTGGATTGACCAGTCTGTGATTGAGTCAGAATAACTTGTCACATAAAAGGGAAGAGAAGAGTCATACCTTATCTTTGATTTTCTGAAGGCATTTTCTACAGTCTCCATGTTCTCTGTCCCACAAGGTCTGAAAGCTTGAATCGGGGCAGCTTGTCCAATCTGGGATATAGGAAAGTAAAGGGTCCAGGCAATCTAGTCTGAGTTCTTAAATGGGCTATAAAGGAACAGTACATTCTCTTAAATCAGTTGTATTAGCATAAATAATTGTAAAATTTGAGGGTTAGCAGCATCTTAAAATGGAAAAATTTTAATCAATTGTAAGCCATAAGCTATGCATTGGCTATCAGTACACAAATTGAAAGCTTGATTTTAACATTTTAAAAACAGTGGCTACAGCACAGAATTCAATAATCTGTGCTGAAGCAGGGGGAAACTCAAGAGAATAAACATGTGATTCAATTATATAAGTTGCCTTCTCATTAGATGAACCATCTATAAAGAGAGTAAGTGCATTTTCTATGGGCTGCATGCACAAATTTACAGGAAATACAAAAGCATGCATAGAGTAAAATTATCAATTTTGCCTGAAAATTTTGTATATGTAATAGGCCAAATATCAGTATTTTTTTTTCTTTTTGGAGCTGGGTATCAAACCCAGGGCCTTGCGCTTACTAGGCAAGCGCTCTACCACTGAGCTAAATCCCCAACCCAAATATCAGTATTTTGTAATAACCAACTTAATTGCTGTTTGGAATAAGGTATGTTTCACCAGGTTCCTTTTTAAAATACTTCCATGACTCTATCCTACAATTTTGTATTAACACAACAACAGTTTTATCTCCCCTGAGGATATCAAAGCCTTAAGCCCTCCCGTGGTAAGCTTAAGATGAGGTCTTAGCTAATTAACATATTTTAGAAGCTTTTAAAAATAATTTAAAGTAGACTATCTTGAATTTTCTGTGCCACAATTTGTTTAGGATATAGCCGATGTCTCAAATATCGAAAAGGACATTGTCTTTGAATCTTTTCTGTAGTAACTACTCCAAAAATTTAAAGCACATTGTAAGAGCAAAGGCTTGTAGTAAAATTCCTTCAGAAGGATCAGATAATAAAATGCCTATATAATGAATAATATATTGAAAGATTCAAAGTCCTAACTTCTTGTATTGAAGCACCGACAAAATTTTTACATATTGTAGGGCTATTAGCTATTCTTTTGTAAAATTCTTCAATATCATTTCATGGGCTCTCCAAAATTATAAGCAAGCTCACTAAACATAAACCTTTCACAATCACCAGGATGTAAAGGAATGGCATAAAAACAATCCTCTAAATATATAATAAGTTTATATGTATTTCTTGAAATGGCAGTTGGAGTAAGCAAACAGGTTGTGAGGCTGTAATGCTCTCTCAAGTTCCATAGCCTCATAAACCCTTTGTAAATCCTGTAACAATCTCTACCTGTTTGATTTTTTCTTAATTACAAATATGTGTAAGTTAGCCAGTGTAACACTGGCAATCTTTAACCACAATCTTTAAGTTCTCTTTGCAACACCAGAGCACAACCACAACTTTGGAAAGCAAAACTCAACCTCCAACAAACAATCTAGTCTCCAAAATCCAGTCTCTTCAAAACACCGCGTTTATCCCTCGTGCTATAAAGTTTGACTGCCAATTCCTGCATATGAATGCATGATGGTGCGGTCTCCAATACCTCAACAAAAAGAGACATTGCCCTAAATTCTTTTATAAGTCTGGTTTCTAGGATAAGAATTCCATAAAAATATTATCCCAATTTAGACCTTTTTCCCTGGGTTGGCTCATGCCATGTGTTGTCTAGAGTGACTCCATTCAAATTACCAGTTTTAAACCAAGTTTCTTTTACCAATGTTACAATTTTTTAACCATACCTAATAACTTAAAAGCCAATAGTTTATAACCAAGACATGTAAAGCATATTTATACATTCAAACCAATCAGAAACAAAGATGAAGTGGCTATGCATATCTTTAATATTTAGACCAAACACCATTTTTACTTTTTCTCGCTGTAATTTTCAAGAGAAGCACCTTGTCACCTGTTGAATCCAATAATCACAGTCAGGGATTTTTTCCTAAGAGAAACAGCCATCAGCTCCATTACCATAGAAGCTGTGAAACTGCTGGCACCTTTAAGATCAGCTCAGGTGAACATTCAGCCCTGGGGCGTGGGGGTGGGGGTGGGGGTGGGGGTGGGGGGCTTCTCCAGCTGATCTAGGCTCCTAGCTACAGATGCAGGGTTCCAAAGGCTGATTGAAACTGCTTTTTACTTATTTGTTCCTTTCGTGAAAGGAGTTAAAACTAAATCAAGGGGTGAATCAACCAGCTTTTAAAGTTTTAACAATTTTTTTTTCTTTTAAACATGAAACACAAAAGATTCAAGCAACAAGAAGCAAAAACCAGACATGGACTGACAGACATGGGCAGCTTGGTGCACCAAGGGCAGACAATAATAGACATAGAGAGAAAGAACTAGATAGTGTCCCACCAAAGGGACCCAGATATCCTACCTAAAGGACCCAGAACCAGAAATAAGCATTTCTCCAATAGGAGCCAGCAAGGAGGCAGGACATCTCCCACCCTCCTTCTGTCCTTAGGAGAGCTCCAAAAAAGCTTAAGCTCATTTTCCTTCTTTTGCCAAAGCATCAACAGAGGCTCTGGTGGGACTGTTTTTCTCAAACCCATTCTCTCTCATGTCTAGGGTGTAAACTGTCTCTAGTCAGGGGTCCAAAGACTAAAAGCATCTATGAGAATTGACTTTGCTTCTCTAGATTTTAGCATAACTCTAAAAGAACACATACACAAAAACATTTTACCAATATTACCTTGTCCCTTTTTACAAGGTTTACTCACCACTAGCCCAAATCTTTATTTTTCTTTACACGTGCTTTCAATTCCCACGGTTCTTCTGTATCCTGCCTCCTGAGGCCTTTCCTGGCCCATTTTACCCAACATGTCCCTCCTTCTTCCAGAAGGACCCCATCAGGTATTTTCCTCACTTTCCTGATCTTGGTGGGACCTCTATTTGTCGGTGCCCTCACCGACACGGTACCCAGAGTCAGGCGTAAGCCTGTGGGGGTTTAAGGAAAAAAACACATACTCGGGTCATTCGTGTCATGAGAATGCAAAATCTTTTACTTTATTCACCGAATATATACACCAGGTGGAAAATTCCAGGAAGCACAGTGGGAAAACCGGCTTAAGCCCTCAGGAACAAAGAAAGAGGAACAAAAGACAGGAACTGATTATAGCCCAGGTGTACCATCCAGGTGTGTTGCTTCAGGGCCAGGCCATTCCTTGTTAGGAACAAAAGGCTTCTACATGCATCAGCAGGGGTCAAACACTGTAGGGGACCCACGAAGGTCTGACACAACTGTGTAATTAAAAGCTACAGTTTGGCTCAAACATCTGTTTCTTGATCGTGTTGGGTTTTGGAGACAGGGTCTTGTTATCTAGCCCAGGCTATCCTCAAAGTTGTGGTAATGCTCCTGTCTCAATCACCCACATGCTGAGATCATGGTCGTGAGCCACCATGCCTGGCTTTAGCTTGGTGATCTGAAGTAGCCTTAGTTTTGATTCTAGAATCAGATAGAGTTTCCAAAAGATTTAAGAAGTCGTTGACTGAACCAATGGTTTTGTAGTCTGAAAGGAAATAAAAGAGACAAAATAAAATGGCAAAGGCATCTTGGTTGTCTGGAGCTGCTTCCTCTGCAGCGGAGGGATGGGGAGACAGAATAATAGCAGCGATGGGTTAACTACAGAGCACCTTCTGGTTGTGTTGTCAGGACCAAAGGATGAAAGGGCATAAGCGTTGAAGCAGAAGTGCTTTGTAATTCTCTGCTTAGGAAACTTGGCTGTCTCTCATTGTCCCAATCTCTTTAAGGCTTGAGTAGAACTTATTTTTGGTTTAATAACAAGTCACTGCCATGTGGATGATTCCATTTTGATTTAAGTCTGGTGTCCTAATTAGGCTTTTTAGTGCTCTGAGGAGGCACCATGACCAAAAGCAAGTGGGGGCGGGGGCGTGGCTTACACTTCCACATCATAGTTACTCATTACAGGAAGTCGGGACAGGGACTCAACCAGGACAGAAGCCTGGGGCAGAAACTGGTGCAGAGGCCATGGATGGATGCTGGTTGTTGGCTTGCTCAGCCTGTTTTCTTATAGAACTCAGGACCACCAGCCCCAGGATAGTCCCACCCACCATGAGCCATCACTAAGATCTTATGGAGGCATTTTCTCAATCTGGCAACAAGTTGACATAAAACTTGCCAGTATATTTGTTCTGTTGAGGTCTAGGGAGAAAGCCTACTTCCAAAGCGTGGACTCTGGTAATTACTATTCAAGATGTATGTTTTATGAAAGTCTAAACCAGACAGAGGTGTAGTTTCAGTGCACACAATACACTGGTAACTATTAAGTGTGAATGCCCATACCTGCCCTGAGGTTTGAAGTCTGTCTGAGCCACATAGTGAGACCTTCATGACTACCAGCAAATGTCTCTCTATATACATTTTCCCCTAGGAATTAAAGCTTCTAAGCTGGATCCAGTTTCTCTACAAAGTAAAATAGGAAATTCTGCCCAGGGCCCATTAGCTTCCCCCATACCAGTTTGAAACACGGTCTCATGTAGCCCAGGTTGGCCTTAAGCTTGTTATGTAGCTGAATATAACCTGGATCTTCCTGCTTCTGCCTCCCAAGCACAAAGGAATTACAAGTGTATGCCACCATGCCAAGCCTAGTGTGTGTGTGTGTGTGTGTGTGTGTGTGTGTGTGTGTGTGGTGTGTGTAGTGTGGTGTGTGTGTGTGGTGTATGTATATGTGTATGTTGGGTGTGTGTGTGTGTGTGTGTGTGTGTGGTGTGTAGTGTGGTGTGTGTGTGTGGTGTGTGTGTAGTGTGGTGTATGTGTGTGTGTGTGTGGTGTGTGTAGTGTGGTATGTGTGGTGTGTGTGTAGTGTGGTGTGTGTGTGAGCGCATGTGTGTGTGTGGTGTGTGTGTAGTGTGGTGTGTGTGTATGTGTGGTATATGTATGTGTGGTGTGCGTGTGGGTATATGTGTATTGTGTGTGTGCATATGGGTGTGTTGTGTGTTTGTGTGTATGTGTTTGTGTTTTGTTTGTTGTTTGTATAGGTGGTAACATGGATTGAACATAGGATCTTGTTCTGACTAGGCAAAGCACTTTCCCACAAAGAGCTCTCCCAGCTCCCCCCCCCCCCCACCTTTTGTTCCATTTTGAGCAGGGTCACTCTGTTTCCAAGTCTGGCCTTGAATTCCCTTGTGCAAAGACTGAGCCAGCCTTGCATTTCTTATCCTGTTGCTCCAGCCTCCTAAGTAGCCGGAACGACAGGCCAAGCCTTCATTCCAGTTCTTAAAACATTGACAAGTTATTCTTTTCATTATGTTTTTATTGGTTGATTGCATGTAGGTGGGTGTCGGTGGATGTGCGCATGCCTGTGTGTGTGAAGGTCAGAGAGAGGATGGCTTTTCACATTTGATTCTCTCCTGGGGTATAGGTTCCCGGGGTCAAACTCAGGCCTTCAGATTTTGTGGCCAGTGCCTTTACCCACCAAGCCATTATGCCAGCCCCTGGTGAAATATCCCTGTGCTTTTACAAACTTTGTTATTTGCTAAGATGCCTCTTTCTCAAAGCCAGCCATGATGGAGCACAGTGGGTATCTCTGGTACTTAGGAGGCAGAGCAAGAGAATCCTCTGTGAGTTCAAAGCCAACCTCAGTTATATAAGAGACACTAAAAACAAAACAAAACAAACAAACAAAACAAACAAACGAACAAACAAACAAGAAAACACCCCACAACTTTTCAGAGTGATTTCCTCCTAAAATAGAAGGCAGCGGTGGGGATATTTCTAGCAAAAGTTCCGAAACATTCACAGATGTACCCATCTGTGTATCCGTGTATTTTCTCTACCTCTCTTTGAGCATTCCTGCAGTGGGAGCGTCTTATGACAGGAAGGCTCTAGATGCTGTGTCAGTGTTATCTGCATCTTCTGAGTCTGCCCCAGGGGGAGTTATGTGTGTGTGTGTGTTATCTTAATAATGATTTGCTCCAGCTGCTTTGGAAACAAGGCTCCTGTGTAAGAGCCAGAGCCTGTGGCTTCCAGCACAACTGAGTCGAGCAAGCCAAACTCAGACACCACAGACGGCAACCTCAGAAACCACTGGCCTGAGGTGCTGTGGAAAGGTGGGCAATCTGGATCCCACTTAGGCAGGGAACTGGGGTGTCTCTGCAGTCCCTGCTGCATCTGTTATCACTCCAAATGATCAGAGATGACTCAGAAAGCCTGAGCAGAATTTCTGTGGCCATTCACCCTGAGCCCCACGTTTCTGAAATAGAGAGCACAAAGTCCCCAAGCTCCAGCCCAAGCCTCAGAACAACATCTGTATTCACATGAGAGTTTATCTTGCTTCATAAATACTGAAGGTTAAGTGAGCAGCTCCCTCACCTCGCCCATCTCCTCTACCCACTTTCTAGGGCCTTGCTCCATGCTGAGATGTTGGAGTAAAAACTGTGGTTAAACATGTACTCTGTGGGGCCAAGAGGGTAGCTCAGTGGCAGAATACTTGCCTAGCACACAACCTGGAATAAAACAAAACAAAATTTGCAGTGAAAAATCAAGATATTCATGTAAATTATTTGTTTTCTCTTGTGTCTCTTGTAGCCCAAGCTAGCCCCAAACTCCCTATGTAGCTGGGGCAGTATTGAACTCCTAATCTTACAGCTTCCACCTCTCAAGTGCTGGGATCACAGGTGTATAGCATCGTATCCAGTTGCAGTAAATGTATGTAGAGATTGGAGAGCTGGCCCATGAGCTAAAAACATTTGCAAAGGAGCTGGGTTCTGGTCCTAGCAACCATACAGAGGCTTACAAATAGTTCCAGGGGGACCTCTGTGAGGACTTTGTACACGCAGGCCAGACATCCTACATAAAACGGTGTCTTAGAAATTAAGAATAGGTGCTAGAGAGAGAGATGGCTTATCAGTTAAGAGCATCAGCCACTCTTCTAGGGGACCCAGGTTCAATTCCCAGGGCCACATGGCATTTCACAACTATTTATGACTCCAGTTTTAGGGGATGCAACACCCTTCCAAAGACACACATACAAGCACATAAAATAAAAATATACTTTTGTAAAATTAAAAATAGAGGAAAGAAGCCAGGAGTAGTGGCACACACCTTTAGTCCCAGCATTCTGGAGTCAGAGACAAGTGGATCTCTGTGAGTTCAAGGCTAGGCTGGTCCAAAACTGAGCTCTATGTTAGTCAAGGCTACACAGTGAGACCTTGTTTCAAACAGAATAGGAAAAGAGAAAGATGATTGCTTCAGTAGCTAGAACAGGCTGCCAACTAACACACATGCAGGCATGCATGCACTCCACCCTCCTGCTTCAGCTACCTGGGGACAGCACAAGCATTTGGAAGCACATACTAGTATTGCCAGGCAGCCAGACTGGTTCTGTTTTAGGAGAAGATGTAATTGCTGGTCATAAGTCTTAGAAAAGATAAGGAAGGATTTGGAGGGACAGAGAGACTGAGCAGCTTTTCTAAGTTTGCACAGTGATGGAACAGGACTCAAACCCAGCTCACTCCTCCCTCTCTCTCTCCTTCCCTCCCTCCTTCTCTCTCTCTCTCTTTCTTTCTTCCTTTCTTTCTGACATTCTGCTGTCTTGTAAACTAAGAATGACTTTAGTTCCCTGGAATTTTTATCTAGCTCTAGCTGTCATATTGCTGACATCTGATTTGTCCTCAGCCATACAAGGGAGAAAAACTATAAAAGGTCTAATCTCGTCAGGAGCACAGGAGTAGCCCCGCCCCGCCTCCCAGCACGTGAGCACCCTACTCTACTTGCTCTGTGCCACTGTCTTCTCTCAGCCTGCCCATGAATTACTTAACAGGCAGGAGCCTCAGTCCGGAGCAGGGGACACGGGACTCTCTAGGAGGAACTCTAAGACAAGACGTTATCTGGGTGGGTTTCCTTGTTTTGCTCGAGTCTTCTGTTCGGTTTTATGGCCTTCAACAGGAAGGTTGCTGGGATTCTAAACCTGTGGAGTCTACATCTGTCGATTGTAGTTTCTTCTTCTTTTTCATGTTTGAAAATTAGATTGATTGATTGATGTGTGCGTGTGTGTGTGTGTGTGTGTGTGTGTGTGTGTGTGTGTGTGCGCGCGCGCGCGCGTGTGCACCTCCCATGAATATGCATACGGAAGTCAGGATAACTTAGAGGAATCAGTTCTCTCCTTCTACTTTGTGGGTCCCTAGGATTAAACGCCAGCCATTAGTCTTGGTGGTAAGTGCCCTTGTCTTATTGTACCATATGTTGCCAGCACAACGACTGTGGTTTTAAAGTGATCTTGCGTCAACCCATGGTCCCAATCTGACAAGACCTGCACAAAACAAAACCCAAATAACAACAAAAACAAAAAACAAAAAAACCCACCTTAAAAAAAAAAAGCAGTTTATGTGTGAGGCTGTTTTATGTGTGTGACCTGTAAGTAGGTCTATGATGTCAGCTGAGACCAAAAGAGGGTGTCAGATCCTCTGGACCTGAAGTTACAGGTGGTTGTGGCTTGATGCAGATTGGATAACTAAACCCGGGCCCTCTGCAAGAGCAACAGATGTTCTTAACAACTAAGCCAGCCACATTAAAAAGAAAAAAAAAAGTCAGAGAGGATTGCCTCTGCCATAATCAGGATTATTAAAATTGTAAATGCCAATGTAGTCTTCTATCTCCCCCCTGTTATGACTAAAAACTTTCACAGTTCTTTCTATAATTTAATAGTTTGTACTTAAAAGTTCAGAGGGAGGGAGGGGAAAGGCTTGAAAATTACTAAGAAAATGCCATAGTTTCTTAGGCTTTGTTCATAGTAGTCAAACACTCTGCCATCTGAGTATGTTGCCATTACAAAAAAAGAAAAAAAAGAAAAAAAAGCTGGGTGTGCTAGTGCAGGACTTTAATCCTAATACTTGGGAGGCAGAAGAAGGAAGATCTTTGTGAGTTCAAGACCAGCATGATCTACGTAGGAAGTTCCAAGACAGTTCGAGTCAAAACTATATAGTGAGACCCTGACTTAAAAACAAATAAAACATAACAAAGCAAACACAGACTATATTGGTACCTGTCTATAATCCCAGCACTTGGAAGACTGAGACAGGCTTTTCAGGAGTTTGAAGCTAGTCTGGGTTACAAAAGACCAAGCAAAACACCAAACCCAAGACATCAATAAACTAAAATATAATTCTTCAGATAGGGGCAGTGTGGCTCAGAGGCACA
Source organism: Rattus norvegicus (assembly GCF_021556685.1). Classification (NCBI taxonomy): domain Eukaryota; kingdom Metazoa; phylum Chordata; class Mammalia; order Rodentia; family Muridae; genus Rattus; species Rattus norvegicus. The sequence continues at coordinate 77,720,626 of NC_141538.1, forward strand.
GGGTTTGCTCAGTGAGGCCCTGGCTTTGATTCCCAGCACCAAAACCAAAACCAGTCACAAGCTTTCTTAACACCGAGAAGAGAGCTGAGCACTGTTGGAATCAGACGGTAGAGTCTCATGAAACCCAGGCACTGATGAAGATTCTTGATGAAAACTTACAGTTTCTTGCTAGCTTGCTGGCGCTGGCTTAGCTGGTGAGCCAGCTGCATGCCTTCCAAGTATGTGACACATCTTCTAAGGCTTGCAGCACCATGCTTAGTGAGAACTTTGTCCTGTGTTGTCTCTCCTGTAGGACATCACCTCTGCAGTGCTCACTAGTGTTTTCAAATTAGTTAAACAAGATAAAAATGTCAGCCACGACAGATTGCCAGGACTGTGTAGAAGTATGTTGGTAATTACCAAACTAACATATTAACGACAAATGAGCTCACAGGCCACTGCAGGGGAGACAGGTGAAGCCCACACAGAATCTTGTATTGTTACTTGTGCAGGTCCCCTCTCCTCCATGGTCCCTTTTTGTACAGAGTCTTCTGGTAACCCAGTCTGGCCTTGAATTCACTCACTATGTAGGAAAGGATGACCTTGAGTTTCTGATTCTTCTGACTCTGACTCCTAAGTGCTGGGATCTCAGGGGTGCACTACCATGCCCTATTGATTGATTGATCGATCGATTGATTGATTGAGACAAGCTAGCCTATTGTCTAGATTAGCTTGGAACTCACTATAGCTGGTACTGGCTTCAAATTTGAGATCCTTCTGCTTGAGCTTCCTCGAAGCTAGGGTTATCTGAGTGTGTGTGTGTGTGTGTGTGTGTGTGTGTGTGTGTGTGTGTGTGTGCATGCGCATGCACATTTGGTTGGTTGGTTGGTTTTGCTTAGTTTGAGATAAGGTCCCCAGTAGCTCAAACTGGCTTTGAACTTGCTATATAGCCAAAGATGACCTGGAACTCCTTAGGTTCCTGTCTCTACCTCCTAATTCTGGGATAACAGGCATGGCTAATTTAGTTTACTGTTTTGGTCCTTATCATAGGGATTCTGGTCTGAGGCTTTTTGGCTTTTTTTTTTTTTCCAAGAAGGGCTCACTCTACACCCAGCACTGACCTGGAACTACCCAGGTGGTTGTCCCTGAACTTGCATGAATGTGCCATCCCAGGTCCTTGGGTGCTCTGATTATCCACATGGGCCACCTCACTGGGCTTTCGGAGTGTGTTTTTAAAAGAGCTATTTTAAAAGGCTGAAAGAAGCTGGCTGTGGTGACGTGTGCCTTTAGCACTCTGGAAGCAGAAGCAGGCGGATCTCTGTGAGTTCCAGGCCAGCCTGGTCTACAGAGTGAGTTCCAGGATGGTTGGGGCTGAACAGAGAAACCCTGTTTCAAAAAAAACAAGCCAGGCTGAAACAGCTGGGTGAATGGAACGAGGTGACCCCTTCCTTATGTCAGAGATTGGCAGAGAGACCACGGGTGAGAATTCGGGAAAAGGAAGTAAACGTGGACTAGGCAGGAAGGCACTGCTCCGGGCACCAGAAGTGAGAAGCCCTGGAGAGAAAGCAAAGGAAAGGCCAGTGAGGCAAAGTGCCAGGACCAGGACTGAGAGTAAACCTGGCCCCGGAGCCAAGTGTTCTCAGAGGAAGCTGTTCTGTCCCCTTGCTTACCTCACCCTTTCCTACTGGGGTGACTGAGCTCCCCAAACCAGGATGTGGGGGAGCATCAAATGCAAACAAATACAGATTCCTGGATCTAGATCACTCAGGGAAGGAGTTCAAGACCAATACATATTCAGACGTAACACACTCTCACACATACTCATACATGTGCATTCACACACACGTTCATATGCACATGGAAAACACACCCATGTCACACACATACACACACATGTGCGCATGGAAACCGGTTCTAACCTTTTGGAAGAGTTAGTTCTTGATTTTGTTTTGTTTCTGTTTTTGATATTTTAGAAAAGGTAAGGTTTTTGTTTTTTATTGTTTGTTTTTTCTGACATGGTCTCGCTCTGGCTCATAAGAATTTATTAATACAGTCCTGGCTGGTCTCAGACTTGTGACAAACCATTAGCCTCAGCCTCCCAGATTCTGGGATTATAATCCTGAGATACCACACCCAGCTGTTTTCTTGTTCATTTTGAGAGGTGGCCTTGGCATTGCCTGGACTGGCCATGAGTTTGAGATTCTCCTGTCAAGAGATTTTAGGGTTCTGTCGCCATACCTGGCTCCAGAAAAGTGATCTTATTTTTAATGTGTGTTTGTTTTTGTGTTTATCTGGTGGTTGTAGAGGGGGTTGAAGGGGGGGGTGAAGAGTTGCTTCAACCCTCTGGAGTGAAGAATGGTCCTTCTCTTTCAGGGAAGAGGATATCAACTTAAAGGTCCAGTTTCAAATCAGGGACGCACATGGATACAGAAGGGAGAAATGAGGTTCCCTCCTAACAACTAGGTCATCTGGATTAAGTCAGACAATCACAAGTGACAAATGTTGCAGCCAGTTTATCCTTGCCTTTGTTATTGATTGATTGGTGATGGTGATGGAGCAATAGAGTTTCACTAGGTAGCACTCAGGCCGACCTCAGATTTACTATGAACTCATCCAGTGCTGACAACTGAAATCCTCCAGCTGATGCTTCTTGTCTCAGTCCTTGTTAGAAGGATGAGATGGCAAATTCTCTTTCACTGTGGACAGTCTTGGACTCTTTGGATTTTCAGATCAGCTCTCTGGTACAATCTCAGGTCCATTTGTTCCTTAGTTTTTGTTTTGTTTTGTTTTTCAAGACAAGGTTTCTCTGTGTAGCCCTGACTGCCCTGGAACTTACTCTGTTGCTCTTGAACTCAGAGAGCAGCCTGTCTCTGAAATTAAAGGTGTTTGCCTCCACTGTCACATGACTAATCTTTGAGTTTGGGGAACCTGTTCACTTCTGAGGTTAGGCCATTACGGACTTAGTTTGTTTTGCTCAGATGGAAGAAGGGGACGGAAGTGTCCAGGCTGATTGCTCGCCCATCACTTTTGTCCTACATCTTACTTCTTGAGTCCATAGATGGCTACTCCTACCCATGGGGTTGTTTAAAGTGCACCAACAGTAGGGGAGAGGCATCTCAAGAGAAAAATGTTCACCTAGCTGGTAGTGAAAGAAATCTCGGGGTTGGGGATTTGGCTCAGTGGTAGAGCACTTGCCTAGCAAGCGCAAGGCCCTGGGTTCGGTCCCCAGCTCCGGAAAAAAAAAAAAAAAAAAGAAAGAAATCTCACCTCTCCCTAAAACAAAGCAAAACCCTGCAGAAGGCTGGCTACCATGGAGGGCTGTCTGTCCTTGGACAATGTAGGGGGCTTTTACAAGCAGGTAACATTTATTCCTTCAGGTTGTGTTTTGTCCATGGGAGTAGGAGCCATTCATTCTAAGAGGCTACTCAAGCACATCTAGGAGAGATGTGCTTGTTTCTGAAATGCTCAGCTTTAGTAACTGTTATTCTGGAGTTGGGGACATGGCTTAGCCAATAAAGTGCTCTCTGTGCAAGCAAAAGAACCTAAGTTTGATCCCCAGAATCTACACACAAAAGCCAGGCATGGTGGAGTATACATAATCCCAGTACTTGGGAACAATGGACAGGAAGGTCCCTGAGGTCCTCTGGCTGGTTAGGCTAGCCTGCTTGGAATGACATTCAGGATTGACCTCTGGCTTCTGCTCTCACATGTACACACACAGAGTTAAAAACAAACAAACGAACAAAATTTTAAGGCCTTAAAGATTCTCCACTACATAGGGAATTTAAGACCAGCCTGAGCTGGTCACGGTGCCACACACGTTTAATCTCAGCACTGGGCAGGCAGATACAGGGGAACAGCTGTAACTCTGTGGACAGCCTGGTCTATGTAGTGAGTTCCAGGAAAGCCAGAGACACATAGAAAGATCCTGTCTTTAAAAACTCACCAGCATCCCTAAACCAACCAAACACAAAACTGTGTGGTAAAGGCCCTTGCTTCCAAGCCTGATGGCCTGAGTTGCACCCCTGGGCTCCATGTGGTTACACATGGTAGATTAGGCAGCAGGAGATACCTTGGTGGGCCAGGGCCAAGGTGTGCTACAAAGAGATCACACCACACACCATGTCTCAGGAGAGAGATTTATTGGGGGGTGGGGGGCACGCACACATTAAACAATACCAAAAAGAAGTTTAAGCATGGTTACTTCTTCAATATTTTGAAAAGTACCAGAAACATTTTCCAATATAACACCAGCATGCATTGAACCAGCTTTTTTTCCTGGCAATGTCAATGTTACCAGCAGGTTTTTTTTTTCTTTCTTTCTATAGAATGCTATAAACTTTCAAATTAAATAGAACATTGACATTGCTTTGGAAAAGAAGTAATTCATCATTTACTCAATTCTAATGATAAGACAAATCTCTGTCTGTTTCTCCATCTCTCTCTGTCTCTGTCTCTCTTTCTCTGTCTCTCTGTCTCTGTCTCTGTCTCTGTCTCTCTCTCTCTCTCTCTCTCTCTCTCTCTCTCTCTCTCTCTCTGAGACAGGGTTTCTCAGGTAGCCCTGGCTATTCTGGAACTCATTCTTTCTGTAGACCAGAATTCACAGAGAACCTCCTGCCTCAGCCTCACAAGTGGTGGGATTTAAGGTGTGAGCCACCACTGCCTAGTAATGAAGTAATTTCCTTAGTAACTTTTATGCTTGCTCTAATTTAGGCCTATACAGGGAAGGGGAGATGATGAAACCCTTGCCGAGGTGGGGTCTGTAAAGACCATCACCTCTGCTTTGATTTTGGAAGCCTTCCTTGTCTAGTTGTGGGACATAAAATAAATACCTCCCCACGCATATTCCTTGTAGGGAGCATTCTCAAGCAACACTGATATATTCAAAATAGTGTTAGGATGTAGGGTACCCAATATCTCTTTCTTTTTCTGTTCTCTCCTCTTTCTTTCTTTCTTTCTTCCTTTCTTTCTTTTCTTTTTCTTTTCTTTTTTTTTTTGAGATAAGATCTCACACTGTACCTCAGGTTAGCTCAGAACTCACCAGATTGTAGCCCAGGATATCCCAGAACTCTCCAGGTTGGTGTCCAAGTGATAGCATGGCTTCTGCCTTTGCCTCTTAAGGGCTGCGATTATAGATTAAGGAGGAAGGAAGAAGAAAGGAGGGGTGAAGAAAGAGGGAAAGAAGGCAGGAAGGGAGGATAGTTGATGCTAGCCAATAATAAATACTACTGAAATCCAATAGTGTCTAAAAAATACAAAAAACCAATGGTGAAAAGCAGGCGTGGTGGCCTCTTAGGATCAGCCAGGACTATAGAGTGCGAGTCTGTCTCAAAAGACCCCAAGCAAACAAAGCAAAACAAAACGTCCACGAGACAATCTCTAAATACCAGGGGGAAGAAGCCTGACTGAGAGTTAGGGAAGTCTGTTTGGTTTCGGAACCAGGACAAGGGACTGAGGTACATATTTTACAAACCAAGGCAGACGGGGCTTTCAGGTTCCCCAGCATCCCTCAGTTCCTACTTGGCATACCCTCCCCCAACCCTGAACTTTCCAGCCCAGGGGCTGGGCTGCCCTTCCCTATAAAATCCAGGCATTTTGGTCTCTCCTCTCTCTGCGTGCCTGTCCCCTTTTCTCTCCCTCCCCTCCCCCTCCCCCATGGTGACTTCCCTGGTCCTTGGGCCAGTAAATTTGCCCACCCAAGAACAGCTTCCCAAATAACCCTGCCCTTAATGTAATCTAATCTGTCTTAAATTGGCTCATTTCATCGGCGCTGGAGAAGTAGCCTATCAAAGTCTCCTTGGAAGACTTTACAGGATTCCCTGGGTCAGAGTTGGGGAAGTGTTCAGGCAGGAGAAAGCTTTTCTCACAGGAGGTCTGGTTCCCTGGTCCTTAGGAAAGCCATCCTGGCTTTCAGGGAAATCCCAGCCTAATTTCACTTCCCTAACCTCTGGAGGTCCCAGATTTCCAATACAAAGAAGGTTAGGAAAATGAAGTCAGGCTGGGGCAAAGACCTTTCCCGGCTGTGTTTGTCATTCAAACAGACTTTCAGAAGTTGAGCCCAGGGCCCTGTGATTGTGGGCGGGGGAGGGGACAGCTGAGGAGAACTGGGAAAGCCCTAGGGACTGTAAAGGAATCAGACTGGCCTGGCTTTGGATCACTGGGGAAACACTTTCCTGGTGAAAAGTTGCCTCTGACTCCACTTCGTGATTTTTTTCCCCCTCAACAAACAACTTGCCCTATAGCTGCATAAGAGCCACAATAGCTTGCTTTTTGACAGTACTATTTTCTGTGAGGGTCATTTATGGTGTCCTCTCTAAGGACCTCTGGGCTGGTCGGCTCTCAAAGGGTCATTAACATTATTTAAATATTCATGGTTGGGAGGGGATGACAGACTGAAATTTCAGACCTCTCTGAAATGAGGGATGGCTGGCCACCTGCCTAATGGAGCCAAACGCGGGGCATCAGCTGCTTCCTTGCCCAACTCTGGCATTGTTAACAGACACGCTCTGACACTAAGCAGCTACGGACCAGCACGGACACAGCAGTCTGAAGGATGGACGAACCAAAGATTTTCCAGAACCTCTCTCTATCGGCATCTCAGCCTTTGGAACACATTAAATTCTCTTTATAACTAAGAAACAGTTCCCAGCCATACCCTCTGCGTTGGCTCTTACCCAGGGGCCAGTCATGGCTTTCTCCCCCTGAGGTAGGAACTTAGTATCCGGGCTCTGTGAGCATGCACAGGCATCCACACACTTCCATACACACTCATACACATATATACACTTGGCAACGCCTTCACAGGCACCCACCCATGCACTAACTCAGACACGCGGTGCCCTCCCCAGTTAGAAAACATTCTCTTGGGCTGGAGAGATGGCTCAGCGGTTAAGAGCACCCGACTGCTCTTCCAGAGGTCATGAGTTCAACTCCCAGCAACCACATGGTGGCTCACAACCATCTGTAAAGAGATGTATCTGGTGTATCTGAAGACAGCTACAGTGTACTTATATATAATAAATAAATAAATAAATCTTTTTTAAAAAATAGAAAACATTCTCTTGACACTTCTCCCATCACTCGTTTCTCCATTCATTCACGCAGGCATGCACGCATTCACTTATTCATTTCTTAGGGCCTTAGGTTCTGTTCTAGCTACCAAGAGCAGGTTTGGGTGGATGGGGAGGAGCAGTGAAAAAGGAGGGCGGACCACCGGCCTAGAGTGGGGCGGGCCCGGGTGGGTGGGGCGGGCCCGGGTGGGTGGGGCGGGCCCGGGTGGGTGGGGCGGGCCCGGGTGGGTGGGCGGGGCTCCCGGGTGCCTAGCGAGCCCAGAGGCTGCTGCTCCTGGCAGATGCGCTGGCCCCAGCTTGGGGCTGTGCCGTGTCTTTCCCTGGACGCTGGGAGCAGCAGGCGGCAGCCGCACCACGCTGGAGCGGAGCCGGAGGACTGCGCCCACGGAACTGGCGCCTAGAGGTGGGTGTCCAAGTTGGGGCGTGGCAGTTCGGAACTCTGGGGTTAGAGTGCTCTCCAGCACCGGGATCCTGAAGGATTTTCAGGACCAACGGAGTCTTCAAATCTGTGTCTAGTGGTTCCTGTCTGGGAAGCCACTGGAGCTGGAAAGGTCCATGTGCCTTTGCATTTCTTAGGTTTGGGGCAGGGCCGGGCTTCGGGCTGCTTTATTCAATACTTACATATGCTTTAAAAAATAAACAGCCCCACCTTCCGCCGAGATGTACATGAAAACCGGTGAAATCAAATGTGGCTGTGCCCAAGAGCCAGTAGGGGTGGAGCACCGAGGTCAGTTAGCCAAAAGGCTCGGGTCCTGACTGCTGGGGTGGCGGTGCTGGCGGCATCTTTAGAAGTCCATAGATTTGCTAGGAAACTGAGGCCTAGGGTGCTCAGCCGGAGCAGTTCTGGACTGGAGTCTAGGCTACTGAACTCTTCAGCTGATGGAGGACGCAACGGTTCTGAAGGGCAGGAAGGTTGGGGTTCGAGAGAGAGCAGGTTCGTCTGTCCTGAGGCTCGGCCTTCAGGAGTTCGAACTGGGTTTCATTTCGAGTGAAGCCCGGGTGAGAGTCTCTGGGAATACTTTGAAGGGAATTTTAGGAGCAGGTCGCAGAGGAGAGTGCCACTGGTGAAGTTCGTAGAGGAGGCACGCTGGCAAGGATGAGAGGCAGAGAGACTCTGGCAGCCCTGGGAAACTCTAGAGAAAGCCAGTAGATTAGAAGGGACAGAAACGAAGCCCGTGAGAACGGCAACCCGCACCGGAGAGCAGTGGCGCAGGTGGCCGGATGAGAGCGGATGAGGGTTGGAGCAGCCAGTGCTGAGAGCCAAATGGGCTGGGCTAGCAGCTGGGTCGCCGAGCTCCGCAGCACAGATGAAGACGCTACTCAATAGGCCTGACGTCAAATCCATCATCCCAAGCCATATAAAGGTGCATCTGTGAAAAGGATGGCAGTGGGTTATTTCCTCAGACCCGGTAGTGGTTTGTCCCTAGAGACTGCATACTGGGGACTTTTGGCAAATCAGCACCTTTCCTTGTGTCGGTTCCAAGCCCAGTGACAATAATCCAGCAAATTTACTACTGGCGTTTGTCTTTGAAAACAAATTTTATCTGCCGTATTATATCTTTGAATCTATGAACAAGTTTTACTTCTCTCTGGAAGCTCTTTTTGTCTCGGCACGTGCTCACAGACTCCGGGAGGGTGAAGAGGAGGCATACATGCTATGCACCTGCCACCAACATGCCTCAGGACGGCTTGTCTTTGTCCTGATGAGTTAGTTCACTTAAGCATCACTCTTGCCTCCCTGGCAGCATTTCCATTCTAACCAAACATCTTTTCTTTCTCTAAGTCTGGCAGCATTCCCGGTTTTGACGGACAAAATTTTATAGTATTATGAGAAGGAATTTATTTTTTTTAACATGAATGATCATGTTCTGATCAGCTGTCTCCTGCTTCCTCACCACTCTGTTTTTGATCTTTTTCTTTTTTTAAAAGAGAATCCTCTCCCTTGGATAGAGGGACCTCAAGAGTCCCGAGGAACACGCCCCACCCCCACCCCCAACCCTAGTTAGCTCTGGGCCAGGAGCATCAAAGGTAGCCTTGTCTAGGCCTCCGTCTCTGCCCCAGCAGAATGCACCATGGAGTTCCGCCTGGTCTCTGGGATGCTGAGGTGCAATCACGAACAGCTTGGCTGGTCTTTGCGTTAGGACAAACATTTTGAAATCCCCATTATCTCATAGCCTTGGCATGACAGTTGGCGGTGTTTTCTACCTTCGAAGTGCAGAGCGGTGTTGTCAGAATTCATTTAACTTTCGTAAGTGGTTTGTTCTGACCCAGTAGCCCGAGGATCTCCAGTAAGGTGAAGCAGGCCGTCTTAACTTACTGATCAAATGACCCCCGCTGGTTGTTGTATTTCTCAGACATTCAATATTTTATTATAGGGCTAACCTACTAGCACCGTGGACCTTCTAGCTGTTGCCGGTTTATATGTGCTATCCTCACAGAGTCAGTGGGCTCTTGTAGGGCACAGTGGCTTAGGCTTATACTAAGCAGAAGCGGGAGGCTTGCCAAAAGACTTGAGTTCCAGGTCAGCCTGAGCTGTGGAATGGACCCTGTCTCGGGGAGGGGGCGGGGTGCATGCCTTTAATGACAGCACTCAGAAGTAGGTAGATCTCTGTGAGTATGAGGGCAACCCGATCTACATAGAGAATCTCAGGTCAACCAGGGAGAGAGAGAGAGAGAGAGAGAGAGAGAGAGAGAGAGAGAGAGAGACCCTGTCTCAAAAAGTAACCAACCACACACTTTAAAATGAAAATTAATGGGTTCTTAAAATACTCGTGGCCCAGATTTCCGTTGCACTTCTCATTAGTCACCTCTGCTTACTAGGGTAATGAGAAGTTTAAATAAAGGGGAAATTGAATTTGGATGAAGGTTGGGTTAAGAGTTTTTTTTTTTTTAATAATTGAAACAGGAGCATCGCTGAAAATTAATTCCTCGAGTGTGAAGTTTTGCTCTCTAGTTCTGTGCTTTTATTTCCATGTATTACAACATTAGTAGAATTGATACTGGAACTCCAGTCAGCGACTGGAATGACTGTTTCTTTGATGTGAGAAACAGGAGTCACCGAAGTGCTTAGATAACTAGATGGGCTCTGTGCCAGCCACTGGCACTTGGCAGAGACTGCTTAATGTGTGTACGAAGCTCAACAATTTTAGTAAGTTTTGATAGGAGATGTTTTGTTTAGGCTTACACACGCAACACCCAAAGGCAGATTTTCTGTGAAGTGAAAGCAAGCAAGCAAGTCAGAAAGGAGGGGTTAAAAAGGATGCCTAATGATATCCTGTGTATGCACAGTTCATTGCTCAGCAGGCTACAAAGACGTTTCCTTCTGAAGCAGATGGGAACGGATGCAATGACCCGCATCAGGCATTAAGCAGAGAGTGAGATCTTGGACCACTCAGCCCTAAATGGGATGTCTCCATCGAATTCCTTCTCTCAGAGCTCAGGGAACCCCAAGAAAGAGGAGAGGGGACAGAAAGAGTGTAAGGGCCAGAGAGGATGGAGGACATCGAGAAAGCAGGACCCTCTAGGTCAACATGAGCAAAGCTCATGGGAACTCGCAGAGACTGAAGCAGCATGCACAGGGCCTGCACGGAGCTGCACCAGGGCCTCTGCACTTACCTTTAGTTTAGTGTTTTTATAAGATTCCTGAATGCGTCAACAAGTGGGACTGATTCCTGGGCTTCTTTTGCGCTCTTTTCTCTCTCTTGGTTTATCTTGTCCAACTTCAGTGTGATAGTCTTTGTTTTATCTTATTGTATTTTATTTTGTTATTAGTTGTTAAATGAACGAATAAATGGGTGGACACCTAGCCACTAGCATAAAGACTAACAACGGGACTGTCCTTTATATTTTAATGTTGGCATTGTTTATTTAAGAATCTTGAGGTAGAATTTTGTAAGCCCTGCCTGTGTCGCTGCAGTCCTGCATTACATTAAAGTTGGTTTTTTCCTGTTTTTAGATGCCAGTAACCAGTAACTATATAGGATGTCTGTCATTCATTTCATTCCTCGCTCTGATGTAGAAGCTCGACTGTGGAGATTTTCTGAACCTGGGTGCCTGCCTCATGGCCTCTCTTTTTCACTTGGCAGTGTGCGTGCACGCTTTGTCTGGTGTCCCATTCTTGTCTCCCACTTACTCTCCAAGTCACTGTCCTGTTACTGGGTTCTACACTGGCCTTTCCTTTTATCTTTCTTTCTTTTGTAACTTTTTATTGATGTGTGTGTGTGTGAGAATTTCACATCATGTACCCTAATCCCACTCATCACTCCCTTCCTTTGTATCCCCTCCCCTCCCCCTTGCAACCTCCTTGCCCAAAGAAAATAAAATAAGATAGAATTTAAAACAAAAACAAAAACCTCTTGTGAAATTGTAGTGTGTCACACATGTGTCACACATGTGTCATCCTTTTTTACACATCTTCACCTTCACTTTGAGTAGCCACAAATCTTGGCTTTAAGTTCACTCACTGACCCACAGTATGATGGTGCTGCCGGGACTCTGTCCCAAAGTGCCACAGGAGACTCTGGGAAGTTACTTGAGTTGCTAAGGCAGAGAGATGATCATTTTATAAGGTGACAATTTTCAATGGAAGTTGGAATAAAAATGTTTTAGGGAAAACCTGAGAAGCCTGGATCGTGTCCGCTCTGCAGTTAACCGTGGACAGATTGACAGTGTGATGTTTGCATGTTCTGTGGCACCTCAATGAGGCGAATGTAGCACAGGCATTAATTTAGAGTTAATTCCTACACATTACAAAAACAGTTTATTACAAGATATTTGTATCTATTTATTTTAAAGATTTATGTATATGAGTACATTGTAGCGGTCTTCAGACACACCAGAAGAGGGCATCAGATCCCATTACAGATGGTTGTGAGCCACCATGTGGTTGCTGGGAATTGAACTCAGGACCTCTGGAAGAGCAGTCAGCGCTCTTAACTGCTGAGCCATCTCTCCAGCCCTACAATATAGTTTTAAACATGTACATGCTTCTGAATTCATGAATATGCGTGTGCTTATGTGTGCACTTGTGTGCCGTGGCAGAGGATAACCTGTGGAAGCAGGTTTTATCTACTATGTGGCTTCTGGGGTTCAAACTCAGGTCCTCAGGCTTGGTAACAAGTGCCTTTAGCTACCTATCTACCAGCCCCCAAGTTTTGTTTAGCACTGTTCATATGCATGATGTATGTAGGGGCATGTGCATGTCATGATGCACACATGGAGGTCAGGGGACAACTAACTTTGTTACTCAGGTTCTGGGGATAGAACTCAGATCGGCAGGCTTCCACTGCAAGCCGTCTACACAACGAGCCATCTCATCAGCCCATTTTAAAAATCAGATACAAAAAAGTATTCTCTATGTTTAGCCCAAATCGCTCATCGGATGAGAGCAGCCAGCTCTCCCAGGCTAGGATGGACCAGAACAGTCTATGAAGGATGTTGGTTTGAAAAGTAACCAGGCACGATTTAGAAAGCAGAACATGCCTATCCCTGACAGTTTCTAGATAGTCTTCCTTCCCCTCAGAACGTCTATACAGGGCACTGTTTAGCTCAGTCCAGTGATGATCCAGCATCCTCTCCCTGTTTAGGGATCCTAGCTCTGCACTAACTAGAACTTCCTAGGAATACACCTTGTTTATGAGTGCATAGAGTTCTGTTGTTCCTAGAATGGTAGGAATGAGGGATTCTGGGAACCCAGAGCCCCAGCAGAGATGTTAGCATTAGGATCACACTCTACTTGTTTTTGTTTGCTTCTCTTCCTTCCTCTTTCTCTTCCTTCCCCCTCCCCCTCTTTTTCAAGATGGAACTTGATATTGTAGCCCAGGCTTGCTGTGAACTTGCAGAAATCTTTCTGCCTTTCATACTGCCTCCCCTGGTAATACTCAGGAGCTAGAGACCTTTCTCCCACAGGGTATGATGAGCCTAGTGTGGAGACCCAGCGTTTGATGGTGGGGAAGGTAAGACCCCATCCCCATCTCAGGTCTGTTGAGTCAAGATCGACTAAATTATTGAGGATTTGTATACAAGGTGGTTGCAGGGAAGTCCTGCTTCTTTGGATTTGGGAGTAGGCTGGGCATGAAAAATGTCCGGACCTTAGGACTCGAGTTAGCAGACCGGACCTGAAAGAAGAGCCTATTTCATTGGGGCTGGAAGAGTGGATACAGACCAGAGTCCATCCTTCAGAGCCCCAGACAGCCTCCCCACAGCGGCAGACATTCATCCTGCCCCACGGATCAGCTACAACTATGTTAAGAAACCTTGGGCTTGGGGCTGGGGATTTAGCTCAGCGGTAGAGCGCTTACCTAGGAAGCGCAAGGCCCTGGGTTCGGTCCCCAGCTCCGAAAAAAAGAACCAAAAAAAAAAAAAAAAAAAAAAAAGAAACCTTGGGCTTGGGGCTGGTTGACAGCACACACTACTTTTACAGAGGACCCAAGTTTGGCTCTCAGTACCCATGGTGGGCAGCTCACAATTGCCTGGAACTCCAGACCCAGAGGATCCAAATACTCCCGAGGCTAACTCCACTCACATGGACAAATCCACACCCAGGTTCACAAACATGTACATAATTAAAAATAAATGTAATATTAAAAGAAATTAATAGAGACAGATAGGTAAAGTTTAAAATCAGCCCAATCTACACAGTGAATTTCAAGCCACCCAGGCATATGTATTGTGGTCCTATTCGAAGAAGGAGAAGGAGAAGAAGGAGAAGGAGAAGGAGAAGGAGAAGGAGAAGGAGAAGGAGAAGGAGAAGGAGAAGGAGAAGGAGGAGAAGGAGAAGAAGGAGAAGGAGGAGGAGAAGGAGGAGAAGGAGGAGAAGAAGGAGAAGGAGAAGGAGAAGGAGAAGGAGAAGGAGGAGAAGGGGAAGGAGAAGAAGGAGAAGGAGAAGGAGAAGGAGGAGAAGGAGAAGAAGAAGGAGGAGAAGGAGAAGGAGAAGAAGGAGAAGGAGGAGAAGGAGAAGGAGAAGGAGAAAAGGAGAAGGAGAAGGAGGAGAAGGAGAAGGAGAAGGAGAAGGAGAAGAGAGAACAAACAAAAAAAGGAAAAGGATCTTGCAGCTGAGGGTGTGTCTCAGTCAGTATAGCGCTTGCCTAGCGTTCATGAAACTTCGGGTTTGATCCCCTACATAGAGTTTGCTTATATGGGGCTGTAATCCCACAACTCTGGATGTGGATGTGAAGTTCAGGGTCATCCTTGTCTGCATGGTGCAGAAGAGCCAGCTTCACTATTTAAGAGACTATTTAAACGGTAAGATGACCAGCACCAGGCAGGCGGAGGCAGGTAGATCTCTGGAGTTCCAAGACAGCCAGGGCTACATAGAGAGATCCTGTCTCAAAGCAAACGAACAAGTAATAAAAATAAAATCCAGCAGCAACAGAAGCATTAAACGAACATATGCAGATGTGTCACTCTTTACGAAACAAGAAAGAACGCCTAGTCCAGCTACTGACCGTGTTCCTAGACATCCTAGAGGAGATGTTCCTCATTGCCGTGCCCTCTGCGGCTGTGAAACTTCCTCTTGGGATTTGAGAGAGGAATCAGAAACACAGTGACGCTCACAGCACCTTGAGAGTCGCTGGCTTTAGTACACAGGGGATACTCAGTCGATTTCTACACAAGTGGCTGGGATGAGGCTAACCATTGGATGACCCTGCCATCCGTCAGTCAGCCCCTGCTTGGCCTTTTCTTTTTCCCTCCTGAGACTTGCCCAGGACTGAGTCCTGGCTCTCAGTACCCAAGCAGGTTGTGCTAAGCCAGCTGTGCCACCTGGAGGCTGGGGGAGGAAATGCCAGGCTGGGGAAGGGGAGCAGAAGTGGACTTGCAACCCTGTCTTCTCTGCATCCCCAGAGACCTTGCTCCTGCTTTTCTCCTTCAGTGCCTTTTGTTTTCTCGGCCCATGGGTACCACTGGGTACCACGGCCAGGTACTCTTGGGCCTCTTCCTTCCCACTTTTTTCATTAGATGCTGAGCTCCGTCCCCTTTGCTTTCTTCCTTTCTCTTTTGAACGGAAGGTGAACCTGTGTAAAGGCCTGGGTTGAGCCCACAGGCTTACTGTGCATTGGGGCCTTCCCTTGACTGTTTTGAAGTACTGTTGTATTCATTAAAGGGGCATTGTTTATCTGCAGGGCCTCTGGCATACTAGACAAGTGCTCTACCTCTGGGTTACATCCTTAGCCCATTAATCAGCAGCTGTCAGAGTCCCCTTGAGGTCTGCTACAGCTACTTTAGCCTACTTTCTTGTTTTACTCCAATTTTCCCTTCTGTCCCATGTCCTCCCGTAGTAGAAGAGTCATACTCTGCCACCTTTAAGTTGAAATCATCTGCTAAGTTAATTTTATCTCTAAACTTTGAACTTGTCCAGATAACAGAAAATTTAGCATTTGTTCATTTTGAATACAAAGATGTTTACCTTTCTCCTCTCTCTCCCTCTCCCTCCCTCCCCTCTCTCTCTGTGGTTACATACTTGCAACACAGTACTCAAGATGTGTGATTTAGAAGGATAACTTATGAGACTCACTTCTCCTCTTTTACCATGTAGCTCCCAGTCATCCAAAACCAGTTGTCAGACTTGGAGGAAGCATCTTAGATGAGCTATCTTGTTAGCCTCTGTTAAAAAGAAAAATTAAAGTGTGTGTGTGTGTGTGTGTGTGTGTGTGTGTGTGTGTGTGATGTATGTGTGTATGTGTGCATGCATGTGTGTGTATGTGTGATAGTGTATGTGTGTATGTGTGCATGCATGTGTGTGTATGTGTGATAGTATATATGTGTATGTGTGCATGCATGTGTGTGTATGTGTGGTAGTGTATATGTGTATGTGTGCATGCATGTGTGTGTGCATGTCTTCATGTGTGTGCGTGTGCGTGTGTGCATGCACATGCGCACGTGTGCACCCATCAGTACAGAGGCCAGAAGATGATGTTGGAACAGGAAGTTTCAGGTATGAAGTTTTATAAGATGCTCGATTATCCAACACTTTATTTTGTTTGTTTACTTTTGAAACAAGGCCTCATGTAGTCCTGGCTGTCCTGGAATTTAGTGCCTACACCAGACCCACCTTGAATTCCCAGAGATCCTTCTAACTCCAACTTCCAAGTGCGGGGATTGAAGGCATGCACCACTCTACCCTGCCATTGTTATTACCATTAACTTACTTTAAGACAGTATCACACTGGGTAGCCCAGGACTTGCTTTGTAGACCAGGCTGGCCTTGAACTTCCAGAGATCCACCTGCCTCTGGCTCCTTAGTGCTGGGATTAAAAGTGTGCACCACCACACCTGGCATTTCGGTTTGTTCATGGTTTCCAGCGCCCAGACAGGCACTGGACAGTTCCAGTTTCCAGCCACAGTTTACTAGGTCCTTCTCCTCAGAGCACCAGTCACAGTGAAGGAGGTGCATCCTGAAGACCTCATACTGTGAACTCCTCAGGTTTGGACTTCAGCAGAAGAGTTGGGCTGGGAGGAGGGGCATGATCCATCCCATCATAGCCATGTGCGTTGCTCTGTCCTGTGTGGTCAAGTGTGAGCTCTGGAAAACCTGGGTAAGTGTCGGAACCCAGAGCTGAGAGAGTCCCTAAAGACTGTTCACTTCTTCAGGGACTTCTAAGGAACCGTTCAGAACACCCATGGGTAAAGGCAGCAAGGGCTCTTACTGACACCCAGTGCCATGTAAAATGAATCATTATTTTCTAGCTGGTCTGCATAAAAGACACACAATCCTGGTATTTTACTTACAAACTATAAGCCTCGATTGGGCAGGTTTTGAAGTATTCTAACTGACCTCCCAGCCATATGTCCCTTGTTAGTTGCTGTTCCTCCTGGCCATGTGCTGGTGGTTCATCTCCTACCCTGGTAGCCTCCTGCTCTCTCTGTGTCCTTCTTCTGGTCTCTCCTGAGACCCTCCCCCTCCACTTGATCCTCAAGTCCCGCCCCTCTCTCCCTACTGTCCAATCACTGGCCTTTTACTAACCAGTTTACGTTAAATTGAGGAGCAGGGTTTACATAGCATTGCTCTCTGTACTTGAGGATCTCCTGTGAGGCAATCAGATCTTGAGGTACAAAACTTAGCATTTGAATACAAAGAAGTAGCAGACCAGCCATCTTGTTGATGGTTTTGATCCTGGAAGAGCTTTAGTACTAAATTGCACACTCAAGAAGCAAGCAGCAAGGACCATAGCTGCCTAGCTAAGGTGTGAAGAAGAGATAATGAAGAAGAGAAAGTTTTGATTGTAGCTGAATAAGGACTCATGAAAAAGTGATATTTTTGAAAGCCAGAGGAAAAAAACCCAACTGGAATCCCCAGGGTGGCAATGTGCCTGTCCTCTCTGGAGGGGATGACCAATGGTCCCAGCCCATCCTTGATCTCCACCACAGAGAGCCTGAGACACTCTAGAGTGGGGTAGCTCAGTGTTTGCAGGTCCAAATGCTGTATTCGCTTGTAGTGGTTCCCAACCTTCCTGAAGCTATGACCCTTTAATAGGGTTCCTCATGTTGTGGTGACCCCCCCACCATAAAATTATTTTATTGTTCCTTCATAACTGTAATTTTGCTACTGTTAGGAATTGTAATGTAAATAGCTGATATGAGACCCCAGATGGGTCGCCACCTATATACAAGTTGAGAAATGCTGAAGAACCCATTAGGGGCTCGGGGTGGCAGCTCAGAGGCTAAGAGGTTCTGCTGTTCTTGCTGAGGACTGAATTCAGTTCCCAGCATCCATCTTGGTCGGCTCACAATTGCCTGTAACTCCAGCTTCAGGGGGATCCAACCCCTTCGGCCTCCACAGGCTGGGTCATCAGGGCCTTGCTGTTGGACTGACGTAAGGAAAGATACGAGTTGAATTGCTGTGCAGGGGCTGGGAGGGACAGCATCTCCATGTCCACACTTCTGAAGCAGGAAGGGGTGCCCATCACAATGGGGAAGACACACTTTCTCAGTCTTTGATGTTCTTTCAGCTGGAATGGAGCATACTCTGAGAGGGACCCGAGTGTTTTTGTTTCTGTGGGTTTCTATTCCTAGCACTAGCAGTCTTGGGTGACTTGTCCCTGTTAGAAAGCATCTGTGGCACCTCAGAGAATGGCTTTCTGTTAGGGAGCCAGCCAACGTTGTGACATCCGTGACAGCAGTGTGACTTCTGCCTGAAAGCCTGTGGATGCATGGTACAACAAAGCATCTCTCCTCTCTCTCTCTCTCTCTCTCTCTCTCTCTCTCTCTCTCTCTCTCTCTCTCTCTCTCGATATGCTTATGGATCCCAGGCTGGTCTTGAACCCTTGATCCTCCTGCTTCCACATCCCAAGTAGTGGGGTTACAGCTGTAAATCACAAACCTGACTCTGCCGTGAGTCTCTCTGAACTTGTTTGTCCTAGAAACCTCAAATGAATCAAATCACACAGTATTTGATTTTTGGGACTGGCTTATTTCAACCAGCACAGTCCCCAGGGTTTATCCAGACTGTAGCAAATGCAGGATTTTATCCCTTGAATTAGCTGATTGCTTTTCAGAGGGCTTATGTTGCCCTTCTGTGGTCCTGCTCAGTCTCCCAAGTGCTGGGATTACAGGCAAGCCATTCCTTTTCTTGTAGGAGGAGGATGGTTTTAGAAACAGAGTCTCACACAATAGCACCGGCTGGCCTGGTATTTGCAGTAATCCTCCTTTGCGGTTTCCTAAGGGTTTTTTGTTTTGTTTTGTTTTTTGAGGCTGAGCACCCTTATGCTACGTTGCTTAGGCTAGCCTCAAACTCTTGAATTTAAGCACCTCCCTTTCCCAGCCTCTAGCATAGCTGAGACTTCAGGTATATACCACCGCACTAATCTTTCCTTCACGTGTGTGTGTGTGTGTGTGTGTGTGTGTGTGTGTGTCTCCTCACTTGAGAGTGCTATGGCGTGGTGTATATGTGAAGGTCAGAGGACAGTTTCCAGAGTCCGTTCTCTCTAACATGTGGGTTCTTGGGATTAAACTCTCTCAGGTCAGTAGGCTTAGTGGCAAGTGCCTTTACCAGCTGAGCCATCTCTATGCCCAGTCCTCCCCCCACCCCCTTTGAAACAGTCTTGCTGTGTAGTTCAGGTTGACTTGGCACTTGCTGTATAGTCCAGGCTGGCCTTGAACTCAAGGTACTCCCTCTTCCTCAGCATCCCAAGTGCTGGCATTCCAGGTGTGCGCCGCCACACCCAAACTGTTTTTTATTCCTTTCAAAACTGGATAAACGTGGGCTGCAATACCAGGACTAGAAACATAAAGAATAGGTCAAGGTATGCAGCAGCCAGTTTTGAAAATCCATTCGTCCTTCCATGGTCATGAGGGGCACTTCATGTTGTTGCCCTTGCTGTGGAGAGCTGTGATCCATCCCTGAGATCCCCACAAGCTCAGAAGAGCTCCCTGTCCCTACACTGAAGAATTGTAACCTTGCAGAAGGTGCACAATGACAGGTCTGTGATGTGAGCCGTCTGCCTATTCAAGGGGTCACTGATGCCGGGGCGCAGACTGACAGGCGGCTGCCTTGTGGCTTACACAGTAGAGGAAGGGCTGTTCCGAGAGACTACAGATTTAAACAGATTCCAGAAGCAGCTTCAAATCCTGGCTCTCTCTTTGCAGTTCCAGCACACTGAGCTTTCTTTGGTAAGTTCAGTATCCTTCCCTGAATTGCTTGGAGAATGGTACTTAGCTCATAGTTAGGAGGATTAAACTCCTGGAAACACAGACGCAGGATTTACCAGACAAAGTAGCATGCAGGACTGAGAACCAGGGAGCAAAACACTGGCTGTTCGTAAGATTTGTTCTTACCTAGTATGACCAAAAGTGTGAATGTCTGCATTCTCTCCCATATTTCTTTCTTTTTTTTTCTTCTTTTTAGTTTTTTGAGACAGGGTCACTCTCTATATATAGTCCTAGCTGTCCTGGGATTCATTCTACACTAGGCTGGTCTCAAACTCCGAGACCACCTGCCTCTGCCTCCTGAGTGCTGGGATTAAAGGTGTGTGCCTCCCTGTGGGCCTCTGCTGCCCTATTGGAATGTTTTGGGTCTCTCTCGCCCTCTGTGCAGTTTCAGCTCAGCATCCTGTTTGTGAGACTCATTATCAGGCGCAGAGACTTCGTGGTGACTTTTGTTTATCAGACAGTTGATAATGAAAGCACACAGAGCCTGGCTTTCTTATCGTTGGGAAGATAGAGGAGGGAGGAGAAACAGGCATCCAGTCCTTTAGTCCATAGTCTCTAACTGAGGAGTTAGCTCCAGGCAGAGCAGGGGGGAGCCGATGTGGGGGTTCAGTCTCCTTTGAGGGACAGCGACTGATCAAGGACAGTTCTCTCAGTTAAGGACTTCATTCCTATGTGGATTATTTTCATCCCAGATAGCAAAAGGCTCTCACTGTTCTAGCCATGGTAACACTGACGGTTACTTTCGTGTGAGCTCAGGAGATTAAGATTGGTGTCATGGTTGCATGAACTATGCTCCCTCCACCAATACACCCTCTACCACAAGAAGGGCTTTAAAAACTACGCATAATAAATTAATGAAGATAATTGGTGAATAAAACAATTTTTTTTATTAAAGAATTCAGCCAAGGTGTCCTAGGATGTAGACTCCGGGCTCAAGCAGCTTCTAGAACAATGGTTCTGAAAACCTTCTTAATGCTACGACCCTTTAACCCAATTCCTCATGCTGCAGGGACACCCCTATCCCCACCCCCACCCCCACCCCCACCCCCACCCCCACCCCTATCCCCACCCCCACCCCCACCCCCACCCCCACCCCCACCCCCACCCCCATAAAATTATTTTCCTTGCTACTGCATAAATGTCATTTTACTACTGTTAACGGATCGCAATGCAAATATTTTTTTGAACCGGGTTTGCCCAGGGGGTCACAACCCTCAGCTTGAGAACTGCGGCTCCCCACAGCATTCCTGACTCGGTTCCTGTTTGTCTGTTGGGTGGGTGTTCCCCACCCAGGAGTGAGTTGACTTCAAGGCAACCGGACCCATTATCAGTGAGGAGAAGAAACAAACCAAAACAGCCCAGCCCTAACAATAGGCTTTTAAAATGCATTGTACACAGACCTGGTTAAAAAGGCATCTGAGGGGGGTGGGTGTGAACCCGGCATTTCCTCCTCCACCCTGGCTGTTGCAAAAGCTGTAAGCTAATATTGTGAGAGAGAAGAAATACACGGGGCTCAACTTTCCCCAGGATATCACTTTGTGTTTCTGTTTACTAGGATTAATAAAGACTTACCTTCACATGACCTGATAGTTTGTGCTTCGGTTGGAAAGTTTCTGAGCTTTGTTTAAGTCATGGGAGCTTCTTGGACACCCTGGGGGCTCTTTCCGACATCCACATGTTATCCTGATGTTACCTTTCTTTTAGCACCCCTTCCCTTAGCAACACCTTCCCCTTTCCATTAGCACCTTCTCTCCCTTTCCCTCTTAAGAAAAGAAAAGCAAGAAACAAACAAACAAACACAGCCAACAAGAAAACTCACTGTGCAGCCTAAGCTAGCCCTCCTGGCAGCCCTCCTGGCTTGGCGTCCTGATTAGCTCTGGTCAAGAGTTTGGTTTGAGCATTGCTCAGTCTCTGCGATGTTGGTAAGGTATGCTCTTCTGTCCTAAATTTTACTTTTTCTAGTTGTCACTAAAAGTGAAAAAGAAGGTGCAGGAGAGATGGTTCAGCAGTCACAGGAATGTTTACTGATTGCTATTGAAGCTGCCCTCAAGTTGGGTTCCCCGGATCCACGTCAAATATTCACCATGGCCTGTCACTCCAGCTCCAGGGGACTGTGGCTCTGCCTTCTGTGGGCCCCCGCACTCATGTGCACACACCCACAACCCCCCTCTGCCCCACTATTAAAATAAAAAGGATAAACTTTCTTTTCTGAAGTGGAAATGAAGCTTGTCTGTTTTTATCTAAATGCTGATGCATTTCAGTTACCAAAATCTCTTGACAATGCCGTGGCGGCCACGGTTTAAAACCCCTCTTCCCGTGGCTTTGGGCAAATGAGAATTTAACAAGTGAGCATTTCCCAGATTGGGTTTGATTTGCATCAGTATTCCATGCTCCTCTGGGGTTTTGTACTTTGTTCAAATAAACTTCCATACTGCATTAGTTAAAAGGGACGAGGTTTCCAGCAGCTTGGCTGGTTTTGTGCTTTACTTTTTCCCCCTCATTAGGCATTTAAGTGAACATCACTGAAAAGGGGGTATCGGTGGTGGGCTGATCGCTAAATTCGATGACAGTGGGATTCATAGCACTTCACACTAGTTATGAAGTCATATGGGCTCCCCTGCTTCTGCTACTCTGGAGGAGAGGCTGGGGTGTTCTTAAGGTTGGAGCTTTTTAATTGGGGGTGGTGGTGGTGTTTTTGTCTTTTGTTTTGTTTTGTTTTGAGACAGGGTCTCATAATGTAGTTCTGGATGTCTTAGAGCTCACTATGTAGACCAGGCTTGTCTTGAACTCACAGAGATCATCCTGCCTCTGCCTCCTCAGTACTGAGATTAAAGTTCTGCACCTCTTTGACTGGCCAAGATTGAGGCCGCCTTGAGGTTGAGAAGGTGTCTCAGTCGATAGGGTGCCAGCCAGCATGAGAAGTGAGTTCAGGTTCTTAGCAGCACCACAAAAACTCCAGTGTGGCAGTGCATGGCACGTCTGTAACTCTAATGCTACAGACTGAGAACAGGTAGGTCCCCAGAGATCACCGGCCAGCCAGTTTAGCCAATGAACAATAGGTTCAGTGAGAGACCCTATCTCAAAAAATGAAGTGGAGATTGAGTCATAGAGGAAGATGCCTAACATCAATCTCCAGCTTCTATATGTTCCCACTCGTGGGTGCACGCGTGTGTGCACACACACACACACACACACACACACACACACACCCTCACACACACACACCCCAATATCAACATCAACACACACACTCACACACATGTGCACCCACACCAATATCAACACACACATACACACATCAGTACACATACACTGCACACACATAAAAATTAATTCCTTAAAAACAAACCAAACTAAAAAATAATTTAAGGGGGTTGGGGATTTAGCTCAGTGGTAGAGCGCTTGCCTAGCAAGCACAAGGCCCTGGGTTCGGTCCCCAGCTCCGAAAAAAAAAAAAGAAAAAAAATAATTTAAGGATCTGAAGAGATGGCTCAGCAGCTAAGAACACTTGTTGCCATTTTAGACGGCCCAGGTGTTGCTCCCTGCACCCACATTTGTTCGTATCTCCAATTCCAGCATCAGAAAGCTGATACAAGAGAATCTTGGGTTTGAGTTCAGTTCACAGTGGGCTACATGGCAAGACACTGTCTAAAATAATAAAAGAATGACAGTCATTGTTGTAATATAAATAGTAGTAACCTCCCAAGTGTCTGGCAAATACTTAGTTTTGAATAAACACGCGTTTCTGTACTGGATGGCTTTATGTTAACTTGACATAAGTTGGGGTGGTCTGAAGGGAGGGAATCTCAATTGGCCAAGTGCCTCCATAAGATCTGGCTGTAGGGCGTTTTTCTTAATCAGTGGTGGATACAGAAGGGCCCAGCCCATGATAGGTGGAGCCATCCCTGGGCTGGTGGTCCTGGGTTCTATAAGAAAGCAGGCTGAGTAAGCCATGGGGTACAAGCCAGGAAGCAACACTCCTCCGTGGCCTCTGCATCAGCTCCTGCCTCCAGGTTCCTGCACGGTTTGGTTCCTGTCCTGACTTCCTTCAGTGATGAACTACGATGTAGAGGTATAAAGCCAGGCTTTCCTCCCCAGCTTGCTTTTGGTCATGGTGTTCATTGCAGCAATAAAAACCCTAGCTAACTTAACCCAATTAACTTTCTCCAAATTTAAGATCAAGTGCATTGACTTGTTTTCGTTTTTCTTTTTTGTCTCTTTCTGAGGCAGGGTCTTGCTCTGTAGCTCAGGCTAGCCTCCTAAACTCTCAACATTCCTTCTGCCTCAGCTTCTCAGTACCGGGATTATAGATATGAGCCACTAAGCCTGCCTGAAATTGATTCCAAAACATGTGTTTGTCCCAGTAACAGCTGAGGGATGCACTTGGCTCTCCAGACAGACGAATTTTAGTATGTGATGTCATATCATTCTCAGGGCTTATTAGTGTGGTTCAACCCTTCCATATTTTACATTTATTTAAAAGTGTATGTATGAGTCTCTGTCTTTCTCTGTGTCAGTCTGTCTCTGTGTGTGTGTGTACGCACGTGCACGCAGGTATCTATGTCTTGGCATGTGAAGGCCAGAGGACAATGTTCAAGGAACTATTTCATCTTTTTGTGTGGGCTCCAGGGGTTGAACTAGAGTGGCCAGACACGTGGCAAGCGCCATTACTAGCAGAGCTTGCCAGAGTCTTGTCTGTTTTCAGTGGAGCAGAACCTTTAGCTGTCTTCACCACCCGATGTGCCTCTGAAGTGTCAACTCTAGGTGATCCTCCAAACTCCAGTTGAATTTGTGGTTAAATGGCAGAAGCGACTTCTTTTGGGCATTTTAACTCTGACGGTGAGAGATGTGGAGAAAGTGTGGAGGAAAGGATGGCCTCCTTAGGGTTTATCTGATAGCAAAGCCTTGCAGAGACAGGAAAAAAAAAAAGATGCTAGAGGTAAAGCTGACACCGATAACTCCTGATAGCTGCTCACCGGCTTCAGTTTCCACGTGGTCTGGCTTATCACGAGGAGGCGAGCATGATTTAGAGGTTTATGAGCATTTTATTTTGGATAAGTCATAATCAAGTGCTTATTTCTATTTCTGTTAAATCGTCATTCGATTAGATCAAGGATGCCTTCCTTCGATTTAGTGCCCTGACTCACGGTGGGTGGCTGCCTGCTTGGCTGTTTGGAGAGGAAGGGGCTGGCAGCATCCCCGCCCAGTGGGCATCCTGGCACACTGCATGGAGGGAAGGAAGCACGCGATCGTAGCTCATACCAGAGTGACAGGACAGCCCAGCATGGAGCCCCCTGTGGGAACACTTTCACCCACCTCTGCGTATTCATCATCCCGAGCAGGGACTGCACTGGACATTGCCTACGCCACACCGCACACAAAGAAACAGCCCAGTGCAGTGACTCACGCTTGTAATCCTAGCTCTTGAGAGGTAGAGACAGGAAGCTAAGGAGTTTAAGGTCAACCTGGACTGTGTGATATGCTGTGTAGGGAATATTATAGTCGTCAGCTCAAGACACCCCAGAACCAAATTCTCAACACAAAGGAGATTTATTTGCCCCAGAGGGACAGAGGGCGGAGATAAGGGACAAAGACAGGAGATATAAGAAGAGGGAGAGGGAGAAGGTAACAAAGAAGAGGGGAGAAAGGGGGCAAGGCATAGGGGTAAGCAGTATTTATCCTGGGGGTTACAGGGGAGGACTGCCTCTGGCTAGAGAGGAGAGAGACAGATGTGCCCCATAGGGAAAAAGGCAGTTTATGAAAGTAAAGTGGGAAATCCTGTGTTAGGATAAGGTGTTTAATCTTAATTGGACATGCTAATTGGGTGAGCCAAAAGGGGCTTTTGCTGTACTTAAATTCTTTGATAGCTGGACATTGGTGGTCAGCCTCAGAAAGAGGATTGGTCAAATAAGGGAATAGCTCTTGGGGTTAGCTTTAGGAACATAATATCATGGTTTTTAGCAAGGCAGAGGGAATTGGGGAGAAGGGCGGGGCCTGACAGAGCCATACCTACCACAGTTGAGCTGACCAGAGTCCCCTCACCCTGTCTCAAAAAGAAAATAAAAGAAGAAGAAGAAGAAGAAGAAGAAGAAGAAGAAGAAGAAGAAGAAGAAGAAGAAGAAGAAGAAGAAGAAGAAGAAGAAGAAGAAGAAAAAGAAAGGAAGAAATGAAACACGAGATGTGAACGAGTGGTCCAAGGTCACACACATCTGTCACAATTCCAGAGGGGAGGATTTCTATCCTAGACCTAACTATCCAGCAGGCAACAGCCATTTGGATAATCCCAAGGAATAATAAATTTTAGAATAATTGTTTAAATTTTAGAAAATGAAAAGAAGGTTCTTATCAATTATTTGGTCGAGTCCATTCATCTTTACAGATAAGACAACTAAGACTCGTACAACTAGGTCCCTGTGATAGGCCGGGTGGTAAGTTATTTTCAAAGCTTATTAAAATAAATGAGTGGGTTTGAGCCCTGCACTCTGCCACCCACCCAGAGAAGCTTTTGACATTGGGCTTAAGGTGGTAGATCCTAATTATAATGAGACATTTCTTCATATAGTCTTGAATCTTGGACATACTGCTATTACATTCTGCATTTCTTGTTCTTTCTTTAAATTTTTTTTTAAAATTACCTCTGTGTGTGCGTGTGTCTCTCAGAGGACAATTTACAAGAGTTACTTCTCTCCACCATGTGGGTCCCAGGGATTGAACTCTGGTCATCAGGCTTGGCAACAAGTATAAGAACCCCTACCTAAGAACCATCTTGCTGGCTCCTTCCTCCTTCTCTTTTGTTCCTCCTCAACCTCCTTCTCTTCCTGGTCCTCCCCCTTCTCCTCCTTCTCCTCCCTTTTCTTCCTTCCTTTGTAATAGGGTCTCTTTGAGCCCTAAACTGGCCTTGAACTTGCGGCCTTGAAGTTTTGCTCCTCCTGCTTCTACCCTCCCCATGCTGGGCCTTTACCCACCAGCCTAGCTCTGGCTAAACCTTTCCTTAGCTGTATTTTGAAAGAAGGGGAAAAGGGAAGCCAACAATTATGTAAAACTTAACTCACTTAACAACTTAATATACTAAGTGATAATACCCATCTTTTTTTTTTCCAAAAAGCTTATAAACTCTAAACTCTATTCATACTTTTTTTTTTTTTTTTTGGTTCTTTTTTTCGGAGCTGGGGACCGAACCCAGGGCCTTGCGCTTCCTAGGCAAGTGCTCTACCACTGAGCTAAATCCCCAGCCCCATACTATTTTTTAAAAGATTTATTTATTTTATTTATATGAGTACAGTGTAGCTGCCTTTAGACACACCAGAAGAGAATCAGGTCCCATTACAGATGGTTGTGAGCCACCCTAGTTCCTGGAATTTGAACTCAGGACCTCTGGAAGAGCAGTCAGTGTTCTTAACCACTGAGCATCTCTCCCGCCCAATAATACCCATCTTTCCATATACATTTTTCAAGATTGATTTATTTTCAGGAAAACCAAAGGTGTGTGTCATCTGGTTTGCTTGTCTACATAGTTTTAGCACTAGACATCTTATTGGCATTGAAATCTAGACAAAGGCAGGAAATTGAAGAAATGGAAAAAATGAAAGGCTAAGTTCCTTTGCCTCCCATGCAGTGAAGTGGTGACTCAAATGTCATAACCTGGAAAGGGCAGGCCAAGGAGCTCAGACACCTTGTTAGCTTTCTGTCGCTTTGATGAGGACCATGACCTAGTCACAGTCTATCACTGCCTTAGTGAGGGTTTCCTGGACAAACACCATGACCAAGGAGTAGGTTGGGGAGGAAAGGGTTTACTCAGCTTACACTTCCACATTGCTGTTCATCACCATAGGAAGTCAGGACTGGAACTCACGCAGGTCAGGAAACAGGAGCTGATGCAGAGGCCATGGAGGGATGTTGCTTACTGGCTTGTTTCCCCTGCCTTGCTCAGCCTGCCTCTTATAGAACCTAGAACCACCAGCTTAGGGACGGCACCACCCACAATGGGCCCTCCCGCCTTGTTCACTAGTAGAGAAAATGCCTTACAGCTGGATCTCATGGAGGCATTTCCTCAAGGGAAGCTCCTTTCTCTGTGATAACTCCAGCTTGTGTCAAGTTAACACACAAAACTAGCCAGTACAATCACTGAGGAAAGTCAGGGCAAGAACTGAGGCAGGCGCTAAGGGCCACAGAGGAGTAATGCTTACTGACTTGCTCCTCGTGGCTTGCTCAACCTGCTTTCTCATATAGCCCAGACTGGCACCTCAAACTGCAGGCTGGCCCTCTCACAGAAATCATTAATCAAGAAAATTCTGCCAACGACTTGCCTATGGGCCAGTCTGATTGAGGCGAATCCTCATCGGTTTTCTCTTCCCAGGTGGTTCTAGCTTGGGCCAAATTGAACAAAAACCAGCCAATATAGATGTCACATTAAGATACAGGATTTAATGTGTAGACAGACTTCAGTGTTCCTGACCATTATTTTTTTAGGTGATTTCTCAGGGACCCAGAGGATCGATTTGGATTCACTCACAGTGACTTGTGTTTGACCCCTGCTGGCTCCCTTCCCATCCCTCTTTTTTTTTTTTTTTTTACTTCCTGCTCTTGCCAGGGCAAGACTCCACTGCAGCCTTTAAGATCTGGCATTTACATTATGCTTCGGGAATTTACCAAGTCAACTCTTGCTTCTCGTAAACAGCTACTCACAGCCAGGGTGGCACCAAAGAGAAACAATAAGACAGCCTCCACAAGATGCCAGCACTAAAAAGAAGCTCACTGCAACACGCCTCTCCCCCTGCCTGTAGAGGAATTATCACATGAGCCCCTGCCATGACCTCTCCAAAGACCCTCAAGTAGATCCGTTTACTCTTTCTTGAAATGGTGGGCCGCCTCTGGACCTTGCGAGAAAGAGGGAAACAGAACCCAGGGACCACGTCACTGATCTCACTGATGTCAGAGGACTGTGGCTGAGCCTAGATCTTTCTAGAACCAAGAGGATGGTAGAATCAGCCAGCAGCATCATTTGTGGAAAGGGAGTAAAAGCTGAAAATGGAGCTAAGAGGAAGAGTCTGTCTTTGTCTTCTGGCGTCTTAAGGGCCTGTTGAAAGGGTCTTAAGGGTTTGTTGAAAGAATGGAGCTGGGCCTGGAGGAGACGTTGGTTTGACTGGGCTTTGGAGCTGGCCCTAGGATGGGAGTGTCTGGTGTAGGGGCAAAATTGTGCTATCAGTGTGTGAGCTTCTTGGAGGCACAATCTGTCCCTGTGAGTGAAGGCCTTCAAACACTGCCAACCTTCAAACCATGCCACAGAGTCCCATTTTCCAACTCTCCTTGGGGTAGTTCACTCCACTTCCTTATAACCACTGCTCCCCTCTCAGCTACTCAACCCCTGCCCCCTCCTAACTTCTACCCTAGGTCTCCTCTAATGTGGCGCCTCATTTCCCTCCTTCTGTGCTTAACGCCTCAATGCCAACTCCACTTTGATTCTCTGAGGTGAATTGTTTCGTTAGAAAATACAAGTCAGAGGCAAGGACTGAGAAGAGAGGGACACTATTGATCTCTAGACACTTCACCCAGCATCTAGACCCCCAGTCTAGGAAGGGAAGGCTTCCATTCTTCGTCTCGCCAGGTATAAGATAGGAAAATCACAATCGACTCTGTCTTTCTCTGTAATGACCTCATACATTCCGAAGCACAGGGAGACTTTGGCACTCAGCCCTGAGGCCTCTATCTCCCAGTCCATCAGTCCATCTTAACCTACAGGGGGTACGTCATTGTTGGTCTTGTCTCCAGGAAATACAGCCTTCAGGAAAGAAGATGCCTAAATACAAAGACAGTAGGTTGATCTCCCAGGGGGGCGTCCTCTCAGCTAAGACCTGTGCGCCTCCTGACCCGGACTGAACACAGGCTAAGGCTATGAAGACTAAGACTAGGCTAAGAAGACTCTAATACTGATGCCCCATGTGGGTCTGTGACACCGTCTAGACCACTGTGTAGGTGATCCAGTCTTTAGGTAGGGTAAGCCTTGCTTGTTTTTCTCTCAGTTAAAAAATGTTTGGCTAAAAGAAACAAGCAACAAATTTCAAGAATATATTCTAGTTACCTGTTCCCAATCATAAAGGACAAATCCTACTTTAACAGTGGCCCCTGGGATAAAAGTTGACACATCACAGTGTTGTCTTTTATAATAGGAACGCTCTCTCTCAAGATCTTTTCTATGTATAAGTTCTGAAAACTTGTAGTAGGGGTGCTGTACTTTTTCATTTTGATGTTTGATTGTTTTTCCAAGACAGGGTTTTTCCTTTCTCTGTGTAGCCCTAGCTGTCCTGGAACTTGATCTATAGACCAGGATGGCCTTTAGCTCTCTGCCTCTGCCTCTGCCTCAGTGACTGCTGGGACAAAAGATGGTCATGTGCTTCTTAAAAGGGATTGAGTAAATACATTTTGAGGATTTACTGGTTTCTCCCTCTTTTCCGACTTGGGCCGGTTCACCCCTCCTTAGGCAACCTGGTGGTCCCCCGCTCCCGGGAGGTCACCATATTGATGCCGAACTTAGTGCGGACACCTGATCGGCATAGCACACTACAGCCCAGAACTCCTGGACTCAAGCGATCCTCCTGTCTCAGCCTCCCAAGTAGCTGGGACTACAGGCGTGCGCCACCGCGCCCGGCATCCCTCTTTTATTAAAAAATAATTTACTTATTTTTATTTTTTATGTGCATTGGTGTTTTGCATGCATATGTATCTGTGCAAGGGTGTCAGATCCCACTGGAACTAGAGTTACGGATAGTTTAAAGCTGTCGTGTGGGTGCTGGGACTTGAACCCAGGTCCTGTGGAAGGGTAGCCAGTGCTCTTCACTGCTGAGCCTTGATTTCTACTTATAAAGTTTTAAAAGATGTTTTACGTTTTATTGTATTATGTTTTGAAATTTTATTTACTTTTATTTGTATGGGTGTTTTGCCTGCATGTCTGAGTATAGCAGTCTCCTGGGACTGGAGTTGTAGACAGTTGTACTGCCCCGTTGAGTGATGAGAATTGAACCTGGGTCCTCTGGAAGAGCAGCTAATAGTCATAACCACAAAGCCATCTCTCCAGCCTTATTTTTTTATTTTAAGTGTGTGTGTGGGTGTGTGTGTGCGTGTGCACATGAATACATTGCCCTAAGAAGCCAGAAGAAGGCATTGGATCTCTGGAGCTGGAGTTACAGTGATCAGCGCCCCCCCCCCCCCCCCCGCCCGCCCGCTACCCCAATGCAAGTGCTAGGAAGTAAACTTGGAAGATAAAACTTGGGAATAAACTTGAGTCCTCTGGAGATCAATAGCTGTTCTCATCTTTCCAACCACACTTGTAAATTTTTCTGTCTTTTATATTATCTTAAGCTAGGGACACTTGATGAAATAGCTGTGATGTTCAGTGGTCATGAGCTGTAAGAGAAAGTCTAGAAAGGGTACAACATTGGAAAAGGTTCATGATATGAGAACTGAATGGCACTGGGGACCCTGAATTGGCCCATGTGGTGTGGGGTCTACAATTTGGGAACTAGAATCTGCTCAAGAGTGAAGCTGGCTTTGTTTTTTGTTTTTGTTTGTTTTGTTTTGTTTTTATTTTGTTTTTGTATTGTTTGTTCTGTTTTAAGGAAATAGTCACTGAATAAAAACAAGAGAGCATTATGTTTACAATATTTTCTAATTTTATAATTAATCTATTGAGACAGGGTCTCATATATCCCAGGCTAACTTCTAACTCATTATGTAGCCAAGGTGACCTTGGATTTATGATCCTCCTGCCTCCACTTCCTCAGTGCTGGGATTACAGATGTATATATCATCCTATCTTGGTACATGAGAAACCAGGGACTGAGCCCAGGGCTTCATGCTGGGCAAAGACTGCCAATTGAACGACTCCCTGGTAAAATTCTAATTTTTAGAATTGTAAATAGGTAGGTAAAAATATTACTGTGAGAAATGCAATGTTCTCCTGTCCTAGTTGGGATTTCCATTGCAGTGAAGAGACACCATGACCACAGCAACTCCTGTAAAGGAAAACATTTAACTGGGGTTCAGAGGTTTCATCCATTGTCATCATGACAAGAAGCATGGCAGTATGCAGGCAAACAGTGCTGGAGAGGAATCTGAGAGTTCTATATCTGCATCCACAGGCAGAAGGAAGTGAATGGCACACTGGGTGTGGCTTGAGCATGCGGGACCTCAGAGCCCACCCCCGAGTGACACACTTTCTCCAACAAGGCCTTTCTCCTAATAGTACCACTAGCTATGGGGCCATTTTTATTCAAACCACCACATCTCCTGAGCACCAGCAAAGCTATCAGATCATCATGGGAAGACACTGGGGTCATCGCTGTCCTATGCCGCACCAGTGCTGTTCTCCTGAGGAGATAGGTCATTCCAATCTGCTGCGGCAAACAGAGCTCAGCCTGCTTAGATTAGCTGTCCTCCTCCATGCACATTCCATGGATGTGAAGCATCAGGCTGGCTCCTCCAAGTGTCTGTGGTCTGACTCAGATGTTTACGTGATCTGTTCCTTCCCTGACTCTGAAAAGTGCTTGCCCACTATCACAGGTAGATTTAAACACACAAACAAAAAGAGCTAGGCATGGTGTCAGAGGCCTGCAGTCAAGCACTCAAGGGCCTGGGGCAGGAGGATAGGAGGATGCTACCTCTGAAGTCATCCTGGGCTGCGTAGCAAAACTCTGTGTCAGAACAAAATAAAAGAACAGCAACAAAAACAGTGTAAAGATAATGGTGAAGAGAAAGCTCAGCCCGGAGTTTTGCCACTTTGTGGAGAACTTTATTTTTATTTTTTTATTTTTTTTTGGTTCTTTTTTTTGGAGCTGGGGACCGAACCCAGGGCCTTGCGCTTCCTAGGCAAGCGCTCTACCACTGAGCTAAATCCCCAGCCCCTTGTGGAGAACTTTAAAAGATGGCTCTCATTCGTGAGTTATTGTTTGTCGTGCTTGGTATGTGCTCTTTTCTCAAAATTATATCTGTTCTAATTTTAAAGTCAATCTATTGAGACAGGGTTTCATATACCTCAGGCTAACCTCATTATGTAGCCAAGGATGACCTTGGATTTATGGTCCTCCTGCCTCCACTTCCTCAGTGCTGGGATTACAGGTGCATATGATCATCCTATCTTGGTACATGAGAAACCAGGGACTATCTATTTATTTACTTATTTATTTAGTGTGTGTACGTGTTCTTTAATGGCTACACACACGTCCACTGGCGTTTAGTCAGGTGGTCTATATTAGGGGTGATTTAATAGCTTCTTGTTCATTCTTTTACGTCTTTATTTAATTAGTGTGGGAGGTGTACATGTGCTACCTACCCTATATGGGTGGAGGTCAGAGGTCAACACTTGGGGATCAGTCCTTTTCACTTTCATATGGATCTGGGGTTTCAAATGCTGATCTCAGGCTTTCAAGGGAAGCACTCTACCCTCTGCCCTATCTTAATTGTGCCCTCGTTTATTTAATTTTGGAGGAACTGGTGGTTGAACCTAGGGCATCACACATGCCACGTGCCTGCTGCTCTCTGATGTTGTGGCTTCTAGCATTTGCCTTTATAAGTATCATTGCACTGAACATATTTATCACTGTTGTTATTTAGAAACAGAAAAGGTTTATTAAGGAAAAAAAAAAAGGTCTTCCATGGGTAGCAGCACTCCAGTGAACTTAGAAGGTGGTGCTCAAAAGAGCCTAGACTTAGTGCTTTGTTTGTGTGTTTGTTTGTTTGTTTATGAGCATCCTCGGTTAAACATAAATCAGCAAACGTGATGTGCACCCCAAAGACATGGCTGTCCATGTCCAAATCCCTTTCCAGAAGAGTAGAGCTGCAGTGGCCTCACAAACTACCAAACAGTACTCACTCCATTTTTGAAACCTGGAGTATAAAATAAAAACCCAGAGAATGCGTCCTAACGGCTGTGTTAGGTATACTCTGCTAAGTAGCCACAAAGGTTCCTAAGTTCTGTGTATGCAACGTCTGGTAGTATAGACAAGACCAGGCCTTCGAGGCTACCTGCTAGCTGTGCACATACCTCAAGCCAGTTTTCTTTTCTTTTTAAAAGACTTATTTATTTTATGTATGTGAGTAAAGTGTAGCTGTTTTCAGACACACCGGAAAAGGGCATCAGATCCCATTACAGATGGTCATGGTTGCTGGGAGTTGAACTCTGCACTCTGGAAGAGCAGTCATTGCTCTTAACCCGCTGAGCCATCTCCAGCCCTCAAACCAGCTTTCAAAACAAGACTTGATTAAATTATTCTTATTAAAGCCTTAACATTTTTCTTTTGTCTTATGCGTATGGGTGTTTTGCCTGGATGTATGCACCTGCACGTCTGGCGCCTGGGGAGGCCAAAAGAGGGCATCGGAACCCCTAGAACTGCAGTCATAAACAGTATGAGATGTTTTATGGGTGCTGGGATTTGAACTCGGGTCCTCCGGAAGAGCAGTCAGTGGTCTTAACCACTGTGCCATCTCTCCAGCCCCTTAATGCTATCCTTAGTTATAGGTACGAATGTGTTTCATATCAGTGATTATGTCCAATGAGCTCAGGGGTCCCGAAGGAGCCAGAGAGGAGTCAGAGTCCCTCAGAGCTGGCATGCAGTAAGTGCTCT
Source organism: Rattus norvegicus (assembly GCF_021556685.1). Classification (NCBI taxonomy): domain Eukaryota; kingdom Metazoa; phylum Chordata; class Mammalia; order Rodentia; family Muridae; genus Rattus; species Rattus norvegicus. The sequence continues at coordinate 77,754,935 of NC_141538.1, forward strand.
TAGCCACTGATCCATCTCTCCAGCCCCAACGATTTACTTTATTGAGAAAAAATTTTGTTATATATCCCAAACTAGCTTCAAACTCACAGCAATCCTCCTGCCTCTTAACTTAGAAGTTTGTGCCACCATGCCCTGCTTCAAACTACACTTCATGGATTATTTATTTATGTGAAATTGATCCTAGTGTCTCGAGATACAATGTCTGTGTTGCCGCTTAAGGGCTCTCTTTCACCTCCCAGCGTACAGTTTCATTGTGTACTTTCGGGGCCATTCATAACTTGTAGCACACGCATGAGGCTAGAGTCCCACAGACTACCACCTTAGTACCACGCTCAGGCACAGACACTTGTCTCAAGATAATTCCCCTCATTTTTTTTTTTCAAAGAAATGGTCAGAGTTGGTAGCCACCAAGACTCGGGACTCTTGTTAGTTAACGGTGGGAGTTTGGAGTCTGACAGTCTTTAAGTTTGCAACCCAGCTTAAGCTATCGCTGCTGTGTGGTGGAGGGTAAAGCCCTTAACCTCTCTGAGCCTCCCTTCTTTTATCTGTGAAAAGGGGGATCACTATGACATCTCTCTTCCTCAGTAGGTGTGCAGACAGGATGAAGGGACCCACAGAAAGGACCCATCTTGGCACTTGGAGACGGTGTGCTCAGTAACAGTGGTCTAGGCTGTCCTCTGTCCCCGGGAGGCTGTGTTCTTTCTGTAGCCACGTGCTTTTCCTTTCTACTGAGGAAGGCGGTCAGTCCTTCCCCTTGACAGGTAGGAATCTCTAGGGAGGCAGTGAACAAACAGCCTGCCAAGATGTACACTATACCTTGAGTTTCTGATGCTTGGGTGAGGCTCTTCCGTTTGTGATACTGGCTTCCTGTTTCATAGCTCCTCGTACCGGAAGTCCAAAGCTTCTTGGGCAAGTGTTGAGCCAGCCCTGCCCTTTTCCTCCAGTTAAGACTGGGGGTTGGGGATTTAGCTCAGTGGTAGAGCGCTTGCCTAGCAAGCTCAAGGTCCTGGGTTCGGTCCCCAGCTCCGGAAAAAAAAAAAAAAGACTGGATTCGAACAGGCTTCGGGTGCTTCTTCTGCTGGAGGCCAGGATGTGGTCTCTGGAGATGGCTTAGCTTCGCTGTTGAACACAGCCTTGCCCTCAGACAATGAATAAATGAGCATTTTTTAACTCTATCTCAGTAGAACTGAGGCAGCGACTTGGCTGGACCCAAAGGCTAGGCTGTAGTTATGAACCCCGGTCCTCACTGCGCAGAGAGCAGTTTAAGCCTGTTACGTGGCCTTGGTTACTGTGGACTGAATACACGAGAGCTTCTAAATGCCTCTTTTTCCTGTGAAGAATCATCCTGAAGTATGCTTCTATTTAAAAAAATGATTAGTGAATTTATTTTTAAAAGATTTATTAATTTATTTATATGCATGTTATATACCTATACACATTTATGTATATCATGTGTGCATGCAGGTACCCACAGAGGCCAAAGGGTGTTGGGTCCCTGGAACTGAGAAGTTACAGATGGTTGGGAACCACCTGATGTGGGTACTGGGGACTGAACCCATGTCATTTGTAAGAGCTGTAAGCACTTTCTGCTGAGCTGTCTTTCTAGTTCCTGTTGATTTGTTTATTTATTTTTAGTTTGGGAGACTGGGTCTCTCTATGTTGCCTTCGCTGTCCTGGAACTTGCTGGGTAGACCAGGCTAGCCTCACAGAAATGCAACTGTGTCTGCCTCCCAAATGCTGGGATTAAAGGCGTGCGCCACCGTACCCAGAGCCCCTGTGTGTTTTTAGATAGAATCTCTTGTAACCCAGGCTGCTGTGACTGATGACCTTAAACTTCCCTTCCTCAGGCTTTCAGCTCTGGAACAGAAAGCTGGAGTGACAGACATTCAGAAGCACGCCTTGGAAATCAAGTGCTAGGAATTGTCCCCAGGGACTCGCACATGCTAGGAAACACTTGACCAAGTAAATTACACACCTCAGGCTGGTCTGGAACTGACGATAATCCTCCTGACTCAGCCTCCCAAGTGTTGGAATTACAGGCATTTCATCCTGTGCTAGTCAGTTCTTTAGGAATTTAAATTCTGGGAGGTTGGGAGTTGCCCGGATTAAAGGCATAAACCACTAAACCCAGCCAGGAATTTAAATTAATTTTTTTTCTTCAATGTTATTTTGCAATAACATTGAGAATGGCTTGGGGAAAAGTTTGTATTTTCAAGTATAGATGAGAAATTATTTTTAGGTATTCTCAGCTTCCCTTTTGTAATTTTATTTCGTTCTCATGCACGGGGACTGGGGGGAGGGGCTAATTTTCAATTAAACTCCCTCTGCAGAGGTGAGCAGCTTTTCTTTTAATCAGGAAGACATCTCAAATGCTTCTCACTTTCATCTCTGCGCCAGTGTTACCTTGGATCATTAAAAAGAATGGCCAAAGGTATATTTATTCTCGCAAAGGTCAGCTACTGCCCTGTACAGTGGAGACAAGAATCAATACGCGGGTGTGTGCCCAGTGTTTCCTTCAAGAACATTCCTCTGGACAGTGTGGGCCTCCAAACCCGGCGGTTAAAATACATTTAGCCGTATCTTGTTTGCAGCAGTGCCCAGCAACAGCGAGTGCACATGACCACGGAGTTTAGGAAACATGCGTAGTTCTTTTGAGATATTGCCTGAACAGTATGACCTCACCTGTTTTCAGTACTCCATCGCCCTCAGTAATTATTCCACAGTAGCCTGCCAAAAGATACTTCCCACTTGCAGATCCTACCTAATATAGTGCTTTGGAAGGCATGGTAACATACTCAACGATTCAGCCGGAAGGGAGCAAATGTCACTTTCTGACATATGGGCAGCATGAGATTTAATCTTAAGGCTAGAGCGTTAGGGGCTGAGGAGGTAGCCCAGTAATGGAATGCTTGCCTAGTAGATAGACATGAAACCCGGCAACATGCATGCACGCACGCACGCACTCACGTACGCACCCACGTACGCACCCACGCACGCACCCACTCATGTACGCACACACCCACGCACGCCCCACGCCCTTTGAGAACCTAAAAGAAATAAAACGTAAGCTGTTAGGTAATCCCAACTTCTGCGTTTTTCTTCTAGCCCAGGCTGGCCTCAAACTCTTTGACTTTCTTACCCTCCTGCCTCTAGCTCGGGGGTGCTGGAATATAGAAACATGTGTCGCCACACTGTTTATATAGTGCTGAGGATCAAACCCCAAACCCAGGCCTTCGAACGTGTTAAGGAGGCTCTCTACCCTTGGGCTATCCCCAGCAACTGCGGTTATTTTCTGAGAGTGTTAGTGTACATTTGCTTCTGTTCCTGTTGCTGGGGGTGTGTGTCGGGAGGAGTGGGGGTTCCCAGAACACAGCTGACTCTGTTCTCAGCTTGTCACATTCAGTTTCGTGACCATCCATCCAGCAGCCACGCTGGCCTTTGAATGAGCCAGTTCTGGGAACCCCTATGTCAGATATCACTCTAGCCATTCACTATTTGAAGGCCACACCTCTTAAGGAGACTAACGTGGGTGAAGCCAACAGGCAGAGGAGGTTGCTTTTAGGACATCGGCGTATTCCGTCCTACTAAGGGCGTGGGAAATAAAGATGGGGGGGCATCCACCCATCAATTTTTATCTTCCGGGCACCCATTCATCAATTTTTATCTTCCGTCTTCATGTGACTGATTCTGTAGAAGATGCTGATATGCTATATCTAACGGTTGTAGATAATGAAACCAACAGGAGAGTGATGGCGAGGATGACTGCAGGGGAGTGACAGGGTCAGGTACTACAATGGGAGGCATGGTGTCCAACGCTGCACTTTCCTCTCCTAGATCATGCAGCAGAGCTGAATGCTGCTGATCAGCCGTTTCTCCCTTTGTATTCAGTTCAGGACCCCAGCCCATGCAATGGTGCTGCTGGCATTTATAGTGGGTTTTCCCTCCTCTGTTAACTCTGTCTGAAAGCTTCCACACAGATATTCCTGGCCGTTTGTTTGCCCAGTGATTCTGAGTCCAGTCAAGTTGGCAATGGACAGTTACCACCACAGTTGTCATTCTGGGCAGCTTCTGATTCTTCCTTTGCAAAAGTTCTCCCTGTTGTTAATTGTTCCATAAGCTGAAGCTAAACTCCTCAGAGGAAGCAATGAGTAGCAGCTTGCTGCTACCACCTGCTGAGTCCTGAGGGAGTTATGGAAACAGTATTGTGCTTTTCTTGGAGACAGGGTTTCTCTGTGTAGCACTGACTGTCCTGGAACTCACTCTGTAGACCATGCTGGCATTGAACTCAGCGATCCACCTGCCTCTGCCTCCTGACCATGGGCTTACTGAACTTCCTTTTTCTTCTTAAAGATTTATTTATTTATTTATTTATTTATTTATTTATTTATTTATTTTATGTGTATGCGTACACTGTCGCTCTCTTCAGACACACCAGAAGAGGGCATCAGATCCCGCTACAGATGGTTGTGAGCCACTCTCCAGCCCCCCTATGGAACTTTTTAATAAATAGGAGAAAGTGTTTCAATGCTTTCATTTTCCAGAACCTTCTAGAAAATGAGCATGGGTGAGTGGGATACTCAATCAAATTAATTCAAGGTTTCCCACTCTGAAAAGCCATAAAACCCAAGAGAGTTTTCTTACGAAGGAACTCTTCTAAATTCACACTTCTCACCAGAGTATTTACATTTTGGAAGTCACATTGTTGAAAGAACTTTTGGAAAGGAGAGGGCGGGCCCAACACTGTGGCTTGCCTGCTGCCTCTCTAATCATGTATTTCTCTTTTTAGAGTAGGTTTTCCTAAGTGGATGTCATTCTTAAAATAGAGCACACAGCCTCTACTGTCCTCCACAGGGCCCAGAGTTCTGATAACTACTCGAGCCAGTACTCTATGAACGTGACCCTTCCTCAGAACACCCAGGGCTATGGTCTGGTTGTCATAGCGCCAGCACACCCCCTTTCTGAGTGCTCGCCCTTCCTGTGCAGAGACAAGGCCTCATTTGACTGTGGTAACCCAGCCCGAGAGGTGGGGAGGCTCCTGTTTCCTGTCGCTCAGCTCTCATCCAATTTAGTCCCTAGAATCTCTCACCCAGACGCTCTTTTCCTTTGCGATTGCCACACTCACTGATGCACTGATCTTTACAGTGAACTATAGAATGTCTTCCCTGCCCCCTGCCCCCTTTTTGCCTAAATTTATAACTACAGGCAGAACAGGAAGGGAGAGGATGTCACGAAATTCGAGGTAAAAGGTTGAAGGGATACGAGGAGATCCAGTCAGAATGGAGAGAAAACCAAAACACTCCTAAGTAGTCTGTGCTGTTTGCCAGACAGTGTTTGGCTCCCCACCTTCCCAGTTGACAGCTTAGGAATAGGGAGGTTCTTGTGTTTGTCTTTTTTTTTTTTTTTTTTTACCCCTCTGTCTGCCTTCTGTCTTTTTATTTTAAAGCCACAGTTTTCTATGCGGTCAGACTCTTGATGAAGGTGAAGGCAGAATCAGGAAAGTATTCAGGAAACAACTGTAGCTGGAGAGGAAGCAAACTAGGAAGGAAATAGCAAGTTATTCAGGAAGTAGCAGACACAGTCATTGAAGAGACCGGAAATGTCTAGACGCTGATGGTGGGGAACCCCAGAACAACAGCTGTGCTTCCTAAGAGTGTCACGGGTTTGTGAGGTGGTTTCGTTCAGCCGGTGGAGAAGAAATTTGGAGGTTAAGTGAGTGTGCTGGTTGACTGTAACTGTCTATGTGATACAACCTAGATCCATCTGTGAAGGGTCTTCTGGAACTTGCTCTGCAGATCAGGCTGGCCTCGAATTCACATTCTACCTCTGCCTGGCTGGGAAGGTCATCCCACCATCCCCAGCCCTACCCCTCCCCTAAAGGGGTTTTGTGTATAATAGCTTTGGTTGTCCTGTCATGGAACTTGCTTTGTGGATCACCGCGGCCTTGAACTCAGAAATCTGCCTGCCTCTGCCTCCTGAGCCCTGGGAGTAAATGTGTGTACCACCACACCTAGCTATGGGAAAGAAACTTTAATGAGGAATCATCTAGACTAGGTAGGCCTGTGGGACCATCTATGGGAGTGTCTTGGCTCTTAATTGAGGTAGGAAGACCCTGAATGTGGGTGGCACCAATTTATAGCCAGAGCCCTGCACTGTCTAACTCAAGAGAAAGCTAGCAGAGTCGGTCAGATGAGCAAGGCTCCATCCCTGTCTCTCTGTTCCTCACTGTGGATGTGCTGTGACTGGCTGCTTGAGCTCCTGCCTCCATTTCCCTGCAAGGATGAACAATTACCTGGATTGTAAGCCAAGGAAACTCTTTCCTCTGTTATGTCAGTATCTGTTAGGGCACTTACCACAGCAGTAGAAGCTAGAATAGTGAGAGCTTATATAAAATACTACTCAAAGGCTGGGGTTACCTACAGCTCAGTGTTGGAACACTTGGAATTGTGTGGGGGAGAGTCCTGGGTGTGATCTCTCAACACTGGAGAGCAAAACAGAGGCTGAGGAAACACTGTTACTCACTCTAGAGAAAACAGAAGGACCATCAGGAAAGAAAAGGTGTCAAAGTTTACGTGTGGCTCAGCTGGAGGTACTGTGGTCTGCTCTTTGTAAGTTCCCATGCCGTTATGTTTGGAAGGTTGCTCTCTTGTAGTGAAGGCATACGTAGGAAAAAATTACTGATTCCTCAATAAAGTCAATAATTAATGCCAACAACCGAGTAATTGCAAAAAAAGTATAAAATCGTCACCAAAAACAACCTGAAAGAGATTGGCGCCAGGAAGAATTGTAGGAGGGCTGGGCTTGAGGGATTGGATGCTTTCGATAAATCCACAGATTTACCAAACACTAGGTCTGCACCTTTATAGCTTTACCAAAGGCAGTCATTAAAATTAAAAAAGTGAATGTGAGACGTGTAGAGGGAGGACCTGGAGAATGTGCTCCAGCAAGATGGACGTGTGAGTGAAGAAAGCAGTAGGCAGATGTGCAGAAAATCAGGGGTTCTTCTCAAGAGACGCTACGGGGATGTGACAAGGATCTCTGGGGTAAAGCAGACAAGACACATTTTCTGGTGTACTAATAACAATCCAAAACGTCTCGTGTCGTACACCTTTAATCCCAGCACTCAGGGGCCAGAGGCAGGTGGACCTTTCAGTTTGAAGCTAGCCTGAATAGCTTCTGAGTTCCAGAATAGCCAAGGCTACACAGAGAAGCCTTGTCTTGAAAAAAAAAAAACTTCTGAAAAGTTGCACAGATCTGGAGTTTTGAAACGGTTAAAAAATACTCAGAAAACTCAGCAATTGAGGACTATGAGTGTTGAAAGAAAAACACCACCAGGAAATATGACATTAAAAACTGTACTGCTGTATACTGCACTGCTTAGGCTAGCAGAACAAAATGTGCGCACTTGTGACCATCGCTGCATATAGCATTAATGAATCAAAAGCTCTTAAGCAAATATAGCTGAGAGGGCAAAGAGGAAAGCCAGTGCAGTGGATAGTGTCTAAATTGAGTTTTTAAAGAAGTAATATTCCAAACATCATATTTAGAAAGGAGCAAGAGGCGAGAGACATGGCTCAGCGCTTAAGAGCATGCGGCACTGTTCCAGAGAACCTGGGTTCGATTCCCAGCACCTATGTCAGGTAGCTTACCAGTGCCTATAACTGCAGCTCCAGGGGTCTGATGCCCCTTGTATGATTTCTGCAGGTACCTGCACTCGTGCCACACCCACACATCGTCCCCACATACCCCCCCCCACACACACAGAGAGAGAGAGAGAGAGAGAGAGAGAGAGAGAGAGAGAGAGAGAGAGAGAAATATTAAAAATAAGCCAAGTGAGGTGGCACATACCTTTACTCCCAGAACTTGGGAGACAGAGGCAGGTGGATCTCTGTGATTTTGAAGCCAGTCTGTTCTATATAGTGAGTTCAGGACATCAGAGCTATATATAGGGAGACCCTGTTACTACTACTACTACTACTACTACTACTACTACTACTAATAATAATAATAATAATAATAATTTAGAAAGTATTAAATGCCGTAAGAGAAAATAAGCAAGAGGTGTGTAAGCCTGGAAAGAGGGCGTGTGGTACATGTTGGGGGCAGTTTAACCCTTAAATCTTGTACTACTCGTCATTATAGAAGAGTTGTCTGTGAGGACGTCTAACACAGAACAAGCACTGAGCATCCAAGGTGTGTTTGACCAGATGCACATAAACGGCCCCTTGGAAAGCTATAGAGAATGACTCCATGACCGTTTAACTTTCTAACACAGCATTCCTTGCTCTGGTGCCTGCATACAGTCAGTAGTGTACAGGGTTGGTTTAAATGATACGACTGGATCAGCCTGCAGACTTCGTGCAGCCTTTGGCAGGCGCATCAGTCTGAACCTTGTTGACACTGGCGTCTGGACACGGGCAGCATTTTCCACCCCTGTCCTACCTACATCGTGTACTTATTTGTCTCAGGTGTTAGTCCCTGAGAACAAAACCCCAAATCCTTGGCATTCAAGGACTGTGGGAGCTAGGATTCTAGTATATTCTAGTGTATTCTTTTATACACACACACCCATCCACCCCCCCACCCCCCCCCACATGCACCACACACACCACCCATTACTCTGACCTCTTTTGTTCCAGATAACACTCAGGTACAGCCAAAGCACCAACAGTTGTCGGTATATGCATCTTCTTGGCCTCAGTGTCTTCCTATTACTCTTCTATGTCTCTTAGAAACTTGTCACACTCCACCCATTTCCCTCACCCCCTCCACTCCAGTAATTCTTTCCAGCATAGGAACCTCTGTCCTTCCCTTATTGTACAGTTTGGTCAGCCTCCCTGCAGGAAGCCTTCATTGACCTCTCCCAGCTGGGTGAAGAGTCCCCTTTGGGGCTCTCATAGGGACTGCACAAGCCACCTGTTAAGAGTCTCAGAACGAATGCTTCAGCCTGATATGGCTGAGTCTGCCCCTCCCAGGAAGTAGTGACTTCCCACAAGAGTTGGAGGACTATGGCGGGATCAATTTCTATAATTCCAATTTCTGGCTACTGGAATATCATAGATCATGCAATTCAGAAGAGATGTAGTGTCTTCACATGCTATTTCCTTCAGAAGAGTAGAGGAGATAGGACTGTTCGTGCTTTCTGTTGCCATGTGCAGAGGTCATTTCACCCAGGCACTGAGCTCACTTGTGGCCTTCCTAGCATGTTCGAGGCCCTGGCCCTGGGTGGGTGAAGGAACAGTTGGGCTATGTATGCAAACCCGGAACCCTGTCTTCTCTTCTTTTTCTTTTCTTCTTTCTATTTTCTTCTTCTATTTTTAAAGATGATGCAATGCACGTTAGTAAAACCAACTGAAAGAAGAAAGCTACTTCAAGCAGATGGCGTGGATATAACCACCTCAAGTTGAATTTTAGTCAGCTCTCCGCTACTGTAACAAAGTACCCGAATCCCTGTCACATTAAAAGAAGGAAAGGTTTCTTTGGGATCACAGTTTCAGAAGCTTTGGACTGAGGCCTGCTAGCCCTGGCCCTGCCCTGTTAACTTGGGACAGTGGTGACATCATGGTGGGAATATGCGGCAAACGAGACCTGTTTATCTCACAGTGGCAGAAAACAAAACAAGATAGATGGGGTCAGGATCTTAATATCCCTTTCAAATGCATGTGCCCAGTAGTTTCTTATATCGTAGGAGCAGCCTTCCTGAGGTCCTCATCCCAGCAACGCTATGGGCTGAGGGCCAAGATTGCAATGTATGGCCATTCGTTTCCAATCTAAGGACATGGTGGTGCATGTCTGCAATCCCTGCACTCTGTAGATTGCTGAGGCAGGAGGATTGTATAAGGCTAACCTGAGCTGTACAGTGAGATCTCGTCTCCAAAAACAAAAACAAGACAATCAAAAAACCCAAACAAACAAAAAAAAAATTGAAGCCATGCTACTGTATGTTTAAGCATCAATTCTGTTTAAAAGAAAGAAAGAAAGACAGACAGACAGAGGGAAAAAAAGAAAACAGGCGATGTAAAATAAAAATCTCTTAAAAGCAGTTCACAGCAGAATAGACTCTAGAACCATCTGGGAGCCTAGGATCTGTGACAGGAGCATCTGTCCTTCAATTGCTATTGATTGCCTCCAGTTGTCTTCTGTACCTGGGCCTCACCTCCTGGGACCAGGCCCCCCCCCCCAAGTCTTTGTAAAGAGGCCTTTGTTGGAGCGAATGGTCACTTCTCTTTACTGTAAACACAGTGTCCAGTGTCCTTTCCTTCTTGTGGAGAGCCCGCAGCTTTACAAGAAGCCTTAAAGGTCACTTTCTGCCATTTACATTTTAAAGCAAGTCAGAGCCAGAGCCGGGTGACTTAATGGGCACAACAAGAGGAGCCCTGCTTAGCTGGGACTTTAAAACCATTTAAATTCATTAGTTAAATCATAATCAGGCTGATAAGTGTAAGGTGATCATGAGAGGTGTGTAAAAATAAATACAGTCGACTCCTGTTTCATTCGCCCTTGAAGGCTCCAACATGGTTCCAAGCTGTACCTCTGAATCGGAGAAGCTGGGCGGGTTCACATTGCACTTTGTGTTTCTTGGGGCAGTGTCCGTCCAATACAAGCGCGCAGGTGCGAGGTACAGAGCCGGTCCTGCTTCACCTGAGCTCTGTGACCTGGCTGCCGGCTGTGTCCTCACATCTGATGTGAGATCAGAAAAAGAGAGAGAAACCCGGGTGAAGCGTTCTGAGCAGCTGGTTCTCAAGGTTAGGTGTCACAGAGGGGGCGGCAGGTCATGATTGCTACCTGGATGCTGTTCTCCCTCTTCACGGTAGGTCACGGGGTCACCTTCGTGGAGGAGTTGTCTTTGAGGCTGCATATCTGGCACGCCTCGAACAAGGAGGCTTATTTCTACTTCTAATTACATTTGCTTATTTATTTTGTGTGTGTGCGCTGGAGCGCCCTCAAATGCCAGGACACGAATGTGGAGGTTAGAGGGAGCTGAGTCTTTATTTCTACCATGTAGGCTCCAGGGTGCCAACTCAGATCACCAGGCTTGGCAGCAAGCCCATCTACCCACTGAGCCATATTCTGACCCACATTTCTCTTGTATTCTATTTATTCTCTGTTGGTCTGTCTGTCTATCTATCTATCTACCTACCTACCTACCTACCTACCTACCTACCTATCTCTTGTGAGACCTTGTCTCATGTAACCCAGGCTGACCTTAAACTCACTCTGTTGCCGAGGACGACCTTGGACTTCTGATCCTGTTGTGTCCACCTCGACAGGTGTCCGAGGGTAGCCTTGAACTGGATCCTCCCTCCAGTCTCGGGATTCCAGATGTGGTATGCTACACCTAATATCCCTCTCTTCTTTAAGGACATTGCATATGAGCTCAAAGCACTGTCACCTAGAAAGAAAAAGCACATCCCTGACACTTCCTGATCTTAGCCGGTGTTGTGCTCCTTGGGCACTGTTTCTTTAAGAGAACCAAAGTGAGAAGCCCAGTGACTGCCAATGTCTTCTTTCTCCCTGCTTATTACCCAGGCCCTTCCCTACCTTTACTTACACAGCACTTTGATTTCAGGGAGGCAGTTCTCTGGGGTTTTTAAGCAGATGATTGAGTGTATAATGATTTTAAACCAACTTGTAACAATCTCGGGGGCATTGCTAGGAAGCCAGGCTCCCCATGTGCATGTTGTGCTGTAAAGTCTGCTCCGATTGTGTACCACGATCCTGAATGTGCTGGCTGTGAGGGAAGCCTGAGCAAAGGCAAGGAGAACCTCCTTTTTTATTGTTTGAAACAAATTCTTGGCATCCCATTGCAGACCTCTTCTGGCCAGCTGCTGTGCCCTGTGGAGGTTTGGGGTCGTGGTTTTTTTGTTTGTTTGGTTGGTTTTTTTTTGCATTTGGGTGTCTCTCAGGTCAGAGAGTCCAGAGGACTATAACCTGCTTGCGGAGAGGAAGTCTTGTAAGGTGAAGGGAGTCTCATCGACTCACATGGGCATCTTCCAGCTCAGGCTGGAAGACAATTAAAAACAGAATCGGGACTAAATTTCCACAACACTTTGGAATTTGCTTATGTCTCTTTAGGAAGCTGGGTGTGCTGGCTTCCTGTTTCTCTAATCCCTGGTGATCTCTTGAGGTTAAGGAAGGTGTGCGTGTGGGGAGGCTTGCGTACATGGGAAATGGGTTGTTTAAAACTAAAAACCAAACCCCTTGTTTAGGATTTATTCATTTTCACTTACATACAGAAAAACTAAGATATAACAGTCCTGCATCCTCCCACATGAGTGTCTTCTTTATCCTGTGTGTGTGTGTGCGCTGTGTAGGGTGCATGTGTGGGGACGGTACACACCTGTGCCTGCACGTGCAGAGAAGGATGCTGGGTATCTTCTATAGCTTCTGGACTCGTGATTTTGAAGCACATTCTCTCAGTGAGCCAGACAGAAGCTTGCTGACTTGGCTGGGTAGCTGGACGCTCCCGAGAGGCACCTGTCTTGTCTTCTATGCTGGAATTACAGGCTTCTTACATGGGTGCTGTGTCTTTAAACTTAGGCTCTGTTTCATGCATGGCAAATGTTCTTACCCGCTGAATATCTCCCGAGCCCTGCTTTTGTTGTTTGTTGTTTTTAAACAAAGTCTGACTGTGTAGCCCTGAGTGTCCCCAAACCTACTATGTAGACCAGGCTCCCCTTGAATTCACAGAGATCTGCCTGCCTTTGCCTCAGGAGTGCTGTGCCACCCACCCCAGGCCACCCACCCCAGGCCACCCACCCCACCCAGGCCACCCACCCCACCCAGGCCACCCACCTCACCCCCTTTTTTGTTTTCTTACATCAGCATGCAGAGTAACAGGTTTCCTGGCATTTTCATACAGACTTAATTTGGGTTGATTTTTGCCTGCACCAAAATATAATTTCCCTTGGCTGTCTTTGGTGCTAATCTGAAGATGGAGCCAAACCATTTTATAAGGAAAAGCACAACTGGGTTTAACACTCCCCATGCAGGCCTCAGTGACATGTTGGAAGCAAGGTCTGATTTGTTGAAACCCTCCTTAGTGAACCGTATAAATGGGGAAATGGCATGACTGTTTCTGTCTTGATTCATGGGTATAAATATGCTTTGAAAAATCTGAAGAAAACGTTGAATAATTTTTCCTCAAAGCTTACATGTGGACTTTTAACTTAAGGTCTGTGTGATTGTAAAAGCACGGAAATGCTCTTAGAAGCAAGGATTGTGGGCTTGGCACTCACACTCGTTTATGAAGGGACATTTGTGCATGTGTTAGTGGCACAAGCTTCTGAGCCCTGAACTGAAGAGACAGGAGTATCTATCTGGCCTAGCTAGCTTCAGCTGTGGAGAGTTTCCGGTCGGTGGGGTACATGAGACCCTCTTTTGAGGGTGTGTGTGTGTGGGCTAATGGCTCACAGTACTTCCAGGCACAGCAGCTGACTTCAGGAGCTGTGAGCTCCGGGGGTTCCCATGGCATCGCTTCTCTCCTTTCTCTGTATGCAGCCTTTGTTGGTCTCTTGCATTCTCCTCTGCTTGTAGCATCAAGGTGACCTACTTCAGCCCAGGCTCTTTGCCTATTTTCTCCACTGCTTACAGTCTACGTCTCAGAGTTCTGCTTGGTTCTGCTGCACCTCTCTTCCTGGATGGGTGGGACTTGGGGGGAGGGGGGAGGAAGATGCATATTTTCATTAGCCAGGGTTGAGTCGCACACTCCCTCCTAGAGATGAAGGGGTGTGAACCTTCATGGCTGCGGACAGAGGTAGAGGGTGTTTCAAAGAATAGTTCACAGGGAAATAGAGGCTTGTGGGTACCCGAGGTACAGCTACAAATGGCAAACACCAGATGTAGAGAACCAATATCTTAGAGAACAGAAATCAAGTGACTGAACTTCCTGCGTTAGACCCGTATGACACAAGGAAAGCCAGTCTGTGCTTATCTATGACGAGGGGACCTGGCATTGAGAGGAGATGACTCACTTGGTAAAATACTTGCTAGGAAGGCATGAAGACCCAAGTTCGAGTCCCCAGAACCCACGGAAAAGTAGGGCGAAGCAGTTTGCCTGCCAGTAGGTCTAGCCAAAGGGCTGAGGTTTGGTGACAGACCTTGAAGTAGATGGAGAATGACCAAGGGAGATGATCTATGTCAACTTCTGGCCTTCACATATACTGCACACAGAGAAGGAGAGAAAAGGGGTGGGAAACTAAAAAAGGAAACAAATAAGAAATATTTGTTCTTTTCGTACATATTGATTTTAAGATTCATTTGAGTTGTAGTATGTGTCAGGATTTTGTTCCCTTTATAATCAAATTCGATTCCATAATATTCGATTATGGACAACATTTAATTTCCTAGGCACCAGTCGATGGATGTGGTTTTGCATTAGCTTTTTAGCTGTTGTGAAGCGTTTCCCTGTGAACACAGGCAGAAAAGTATTTGTGTAGCTCTTGCTCTCACTCATCACAGTTTACACCTACGTTAGGATGTCATTTTGCATTTTGTATGCTGATGCTGCTGGTGTGGCCGCATCCCTTAGATATCTTCCACTGGCTTGTGTGAATATTTATTCTCACTGCTAACCATTATGGTTCCCCTCCTGGTGTGTGAGCATTTATCTGGTTTGTAAAATGAGAAAGAGAGAAGGGAGTAAGGGTGGGAGCAAAACCAGAGAGTAGATAATTTGAGACAGAAATCGTGAACCCTCATCTGGCTACTGGTCTGTTTTCATATTGTGCTAAATGTCAGTATAAGACCATGGCTTTCTTTTGACTGAAAGAAAATCCCCATGTCATAAGGGATGCTGTGAGATCATTCTTAATAACGTGACCCAGGATGGGACTCTTCGTTGAGTATTTCAGCCCAAGAAGACACTGGCTGCCTTGCTTTACAGAATCTTCCTAGCTGTGAGCTCCGTGCTGGATGCTCTGAGGACTGGCTCGTTTTGAACTTCATCTACTTGCCTTTTCACTAGTGACAGGTCTTGAAACAGAGATGGGCTGGCCCTCCCTTCAGCCACCCAAGCGTGTATCTGGGTTTCCTTGTAATCCTGAGAGATTTCCTATAGGCCCAAAGCTCTGAAAGAAGACCCCATCTGGGCTGCTGTCAAGCATGAAAATTGTCCTTTTGTTCTCCAGGAGTTACACAAAGAAAGTGGGAAGACAACCTTCTTTTAAGCCTGAAAACGAATGGCCAGCCCCACCCCCACCTTACCCTATTTTGGGGCACCGGGAAATTTTATTTCTTTCTAGGTCATTGTACAATGTTCGGCCTTTGCAGTGGAGAAAGTAATGCCGCCAGTTCTCAGAGGTTATGGACGCACTGAAGACCAGTCACCCTGTGGAGACCGCTTCTTGGCCTATGTTGATGAACTGTATGCTAGTCAATTTCATTACTGTGACTTAAAGAGGGGAAAGATACGTTTTGGCTGATGGTTTCAGACTGTGGTCAGACTTGTTCTATTGCTGTGGGTCTGTGCTAAGGCTGAACATCATGGCAGCAGGAGTGTGGGGTGGAGCAAACTTTTTCACTTCATGACTGCCAGAGCATGTTCCAGGTCCTTCCTCCATTAACTTACCTCGTTGGGTCAACCTCGCAACAGTTCATTCAAACCCAAACCTGTCAGTGATGGGCTGATCCCCCGATGAAGGCAGAACCCTCATCATACAATCCCCTCCCTGAGACCTCATCTCTGGAGGCTGCTTGTATCAGGCACTGTGTTATTTACTTTTCTCTCTTCTGTGAAACAAAATACCGGAGAGAAACAATTTAAGGGAAGGTGGCTTTATTGCAAGCCACGTTTAAGGAATACAATTCATGAAGGCAGTGAGGCATGGCGGGAGCAGGAGGCTGTGACTTAGTTACATTGTATCTGTGGTCAGGAAGTAGGTAGATATAAATGCTGCTGTGTTCTTTGTTTTTTTCCTCCTTTATATTGAGTCTGGGATCCTAGTTCTGGAGAGGGACCACGGACATTCCCCATGGCTCTTCCCTCCTGATAACATAAGCCCAGAGCCATGTCTCCCTAGGAGACTCCAAATGTGGTCAGGTTGAGTGAAGATGGACCATCACAGGACCAATCCTACAACATCACAAAAGCCTTTGGGAGGATTGTTTATATGGAAGCCATAGCAGAGAGGGAGCAAACGCACTGTTGAAGGGGCCCATCTCCTAGTCTTCACCTCCCCCTGTATACTTGAGAAGACGTCAGTGTTCAATCATGTGTCTGAAACAGTGAGCCTCCCCTGCCGTCAGCATGTGCCTGTCTGTGCACTTGGCTTTCCAGTCAGCCAGCAATGAGCTGTACAATTCTGTGCTACAGGGTGTTCTCTCTTTATTTATCTTGATCAATTAATTTTTTTCTTAAAGAATTATTTCTTTCATGTATATAAGTACACTGTCGCTGTCTTCAGACACACCAGAAGAGGCCATCAGATCCCATTGCAGATGGTTGCGAGCCACCATGTGGTTGCTGGGAATTGAACTCAGGACCTCGGGCAGAGCAGTCAGTGCTCTTAACCCCCGAGCCTTCTCTCCAGCCCTTGATCAATTAATACATTTTAAGTAGTTTTTCTTAAAATGAGGTTGGGTCCTATGTAGGCCACGCTGACCTTGAACCTGTTACGTAATCCAGAGTAACCCTGATCATTCCTCCACATTCCAAGTGCTAGAGCCATGGCCAGCTCAGATAGCAATTTTTAAGAGCAGAGAGCAGAGAGTCTGGTGAGGAAGCAGCTGAGTTATAGAGCACTTGACTAGTATGTGGGAAGTTCCTGTTCAATTCCTGTTACTTCAGTGTCAGTGTGGCTGGAATATATATATGTATGTATATATATATATATATATATATATATATATATATATATATATATATATATATATATATATGTAGAGCAGGCCATTAAAATCATTCTAACACAATACAACCAGATACTTCCCAGTTAAGGGAAGACAAAGGGATAACACTCAGATTCCGTTTTCAGTAATTAAAACACCATGTTTTCATAAGAGCAGAAAATTCCATAAGTACAGGCAGTAAAACAGTGCAACTCCTAACATGCACGTCCCTAATCTATGCTGAGGTATTTCAGGTGTTTGCGCTACACGGTGCGACGTCATTCAGAGTTGCTGGTGCCCTGCGCTCAGAACCAAGGTCACAGCGAAGTCACGTTGCACAGCAAGGGCGTGCACTGCCAGGGACACCCGGATGCATTCCCCTTTAGAAGTAGAATTACTATTTGGTCACCGCACCTTCAGAAGTCATGGACTTCTTACTAAATTCTTCATGACCTTCCACATGTAGTTCTGTGCCCCAGATGGAGTTGTGACTCACAGTTTAAGACTCTGTACTCTAGGAAAATCATTATTGCCAGAAGGGGGCAGTCTGGTCCCTGTCAGGAGATAATCATACCAACCTTGATTCCCTTTGTGGGTTTGTTGCTTCAATTTGGAGAGCAGCCTTGGTTCAAATTCCTTACCCATAGCGTCCTTAGCTTTGAAGAGAGGCGAGGTAGATTAATTCACTTTTTATTGACAGTTTTTCCACAGACACCCCTTAAATGGTTAACGTGTCTGTGTGTAGAGTTAAGCAGGAATCTGTGCAGAGGAGGGCAGAGGCAGTGTGAAGGCAGGGTTGCCAAACTTCACTGTTTTCAGTCATCTGTCAGATATTCACTGGCCCATGTGAAGAGTGAATGCTTGTGGGAAAAGCAACCTCAGAGTCACCTTTCTGGCCATGATGCCTCTGGTTCTGCTGGTAGGACTTAACTCTGTGTTCTGTTCAATAACCTGGCTCTCTCTTGATGGTGATAGATGCTGTCTGGTCCATGGACAGTGCATAGCAGGAGTGGTTTTCGTTTGTTTTTGAAACAGTCATCTATGGGATTCTGCGTGTCAGCTCCTGGGGACCAAAGTAAGTCATATGCGTTCCCACCCTTAAGGGTGTACCTTCCTACTTTCTGGAGAAAAGACTTCAGGCTCAGGATGGCAGCTTCATTCTAAGCACAAACAGGAAGCAGGAATGATGTAATAAAGAAGGAGCGTCACTGTGTCAGCCTCTTTTAATAGAACCCGAGGATTTTCAGACTGGTTAAGAATGCTGGCTCTGTCGGCAGCAGCTTGGTCCCAGACCTTGGGTTGCCTGTTCTGTGAAATAAGATGAGATTACTGGATTGGTGGTGGTTGTGGTTTGGAGGTTTGGATTAATTTCTTTAAGAAAAAATTAACCCTTTTAAAAAAGTCTGACACACAAAGCCGGGTCCCATTTAAACTTTTGAATCATTCATTCACTGAATAAAAATTGAGCAGTCGAAACAACTGTGCAGTTCTTTGAATCTGCTAAAGACCAATGTGTTACTTCAGAGGTGAATTTTATGTCACGTACACTATAGCTCCTGATGTTGTTAGAAGAAGGACATTAACTGAGCAGGTTAAATGGCTCAGCAGGTAAAAAAGTGCTTGCTCCTCAAGCCTGTAGACCAGAGCTCAATCCCTGAAACCCACAGAAAGGTGGGAGGCGAGAACCAACACCACAAAAATTGCCCTCTAACTCCATGACATGCATGCCTGTGCACACACATGTGTGCACACATGTGATACAACAACAACAACAACAACAACAACAACAACAACAACAACAACAAAAGGCTTTTGTTCTGGATTCATCAAGATGGAGTTTTTCTGAAGCCCTGACCACTGACTATCCTGGAACTCACTCTAGAGACCAGGCTGGCCTCCAACTTAGAGAACTGCCTGCCTCTGCTTCCTAAGTGCTGGGTTTAAAAGTGTGCCCCACCATGCCCAGCTATGAATAAGATGTTTTTTATATAAATATTTTGTTGTTTAAAAAAAAATCTAGGGCTGGTGAAATGTCTCAGTGGTTAAGAGCACTGAGCTCTTCCAGGGGTCCTGAGTCCAATTCCCAGCAACCACATGGTGGCTCACAACCATCTGTAATGAGATCTGATGCCCTCTTCTGGTGTGTCTGAAGACAACTACAGTGTACTCACATAAATAAAATAAATATTATAAAAAATAATAATAAATTTAAAAAAATTAAAAAATCTACATCCTAACCTAAATTAATTTCCTTCTCCCCGCTTCTAAACCTGTACCAAATCCTTCTACTATGATGTTTTTTAATATGTAAATCATATTGCTATATTATAAAAGTATTTTTTAATTTTCCAGGTTTTATTTCCCCACTTATTTATTTATTCAGGAGAAGTGGGGCGAGTGCTACACCACAAACGTGGAGGTCACAGGAACTTCCAGAGGTTCATTCCTGGGTTCTAGGGGAGGGCATCAGATCCCCTAGAGGCAGTTGTGAGCTACCATGTGGGTGATGGGTATGGAACCAGGGCCTCGGAAAGAGCAGCCAGTCTCCTTAACCACTGACTCTTTGCTCTAGCCCATCATCTCCCCAATTTTTGATGGTTAAAAATCATAACTTCCTACTGCAAATCCAGAGAAGTTTAAAAATCACTTACCTGTCTCCACCACCAAAGATTAGCATCTAGTTTTGTTCACATGGTAAAGAAGAATCCTGTTCTGGCTTGAATGTCTGATGCCTTAGAGTTTCATTGCTATGAAGAGACACCATGACTATGACAACTCTTAGTGAGGGAAATGTCTAGTTGCGGGGCTGGCTTACAGTTTCAGAGGTTCAGTCCACTATTGTCATGGTAGGTAGCATGGGAGTGTCTAGGCAGACATGGTTCTGGAGAAGGTGCAGAGAGTTCAACATCTTGATCTGTAGGCAACAGAAGGGAACTGTATCCCACATCGGGCCTAACTTGAACATAGGAGACCTCAAAGCCCACCCCACAGTGACGCACTTCCTCCAGCAAAGCCATACCTGCTCCAAGTCCACATCTCCTAATAGTGCCACTCCCTAGAGGCCATGCATCAAACACATGAGTGAATGGGGGCCATGCTTATTCCCTTCACACTGGCTAAGTCTGAACATCGTGGGTGCATTAGTGTAGGAACACAAGGCTGATTTTCTTCCATTAGATCCACCATATTGGAGCTGTAGTTTGTCTTAGCTCCTGTTCTCATGAGTCTCTGGTTTTGTTCTGAGATTTCCTTTCACTGACATCGAGTACTTAGAAGGGAAGAGCTACTTCCCTTGAGCTAGTGAAAATGGGGGAAAAAAGTACTCAAATATGCAGGCATCTATGAATGGATGATTTCCTGAGGATCCTGGGCTCCCAGGGAAGAAACAGTAAGGTGATACTTACTAGCAGCCTTCTCCCTAAGATGAGCCTGGGCAGGTCTTCCTTCCACCGGAGTCCACATAGCACACCAGGACTTCTCCTGGCAGCCGGCTGGCATTACATCACCAGTGTTTAAGGAACAACTCTGTCCCTGGGGGCTGGAGTGGGAGCGCAAGTTATAATGTAATCTCATTTGCTTTGCATCAGTGGGTTCAGAAACTCCCAGAAAAATAAGATCTGAAAAATGAGAAATGGTGAAATAGGACAGAACTCAGGGCTTCCCATCTAAGGCTGGTATGCTGTCACACTGATTTGACCTGGCAGACAGCAATCAGTAATTTTGCACTACGGTGACAGAGAGGTACGGTGATGGAGAGGACTTAAAACTCGCACAGGAACAAAGCCATTTGCAAATACCTTTTGATTTCCTCTCTTCCCTTCTCTTCCATGAGTTCTAAAAGCAGAAGGTTGGAGGTGAGCGAGAGAAGGAATAATGGGATGGTCTGAGAGAGCAATTTAAATCCCGTGTGTGTGTGTGTGTGTGTGTGTGTGTGTGTGTGTGTCTGTGTGTGTCTGTGTGTGTGTGTATGTATATGTATGTATATATGTGTATATGTATATGTATATACATACAAAGTACATCTAGAACATTTATGTGTATATGTGTATATGTATATACATACAGAGTACATCTAGAACATTTATATGTGTATATGTGTATATGTATATACACACAGAGTTCATCGAGAACATTTGTATGTGTATACAGTGGTGCTAGTGGTCAGATCTAGAGCCATGTGCGTGTTAGGCAAACACTGTAGCACTAAGCTATACCCAGCCATATATACATATATGTATGCATATACATAATATACATATACCTATGCTGTATGAACTTCATTTGGAAAGATGCTGAGATGGGGCTGAGGAGATGTCTAGAGGACGTCGGTTTGATTCTTAGCACCTACATGGTGGTACTTACATGCTCATAACCATGTATCCTCCAATCCCAGGGATCTAATTCCCTCTGCAGGTTTCCGTTGGCATAGTTATGCATGTGATACCCAGACATTTTTACAGGCAAAACACCCACACATATAAATAAAATAATTTTTCCCCCATTGTAAGAGACAGGGTTTCCCTGGAACTCCAACTGTAGACCAGGCTGTATGGCTCAGAGATCTACCTGTCTCTGCCTCCCACATACTGGGAGTAAAGGTGTGCTCTACCATCCACTGCCCAGCTATAATAAAATAATTTTTTAAAAAGATATTGAGAACTGAGTAATAGGTTTTATTTAGCAAACAACCTCAGGACTTGTATATGTGTGTGTGCGTGCATGTGTGTGTGTGTGTGTGTGTGTGTATGTGTGCGAGTGTATGAGTGTGTGTGTGTGTGTGTGTGTGTGTGTGTAGGCCAAAGGACACAAAGGATAATCTTAGCATTGTCACATTGTCTTCATGTTTTATTTTGGACAGAGTCCCTCACTGGCCCGGAGATGACAATGGCTGGCCAGCAAATCCTGTCTGTCTGTCTCAGCCTGTCTAGAACTGAATTACAGTCAATTACTTACCACCAAGCCCAGCTGCTTCTGTGTTTGTTTTATTTTATTTTCTGGGGATCAAACTCAGGTTTGCACGCTCACAGACATTAACTGAACTCTCACCCCAGACTCAATCTTGGATTTTGTACATCTGATTTACCAATGGCTGGCTAGAAATTGGACCTTAACCCTCACTAAAGTTTAAAAGGGCTGGGTGGGTGGGTGTGGTAGACCTCCATTGCTACTGTTCTGTTCAGACAGTGGCAGAGACCCTTGCCGCAGTCTCAGCTCTCCGTCAGTAAGTAGTCTTAGGGGTGTGAGAAATTGCTGCCTGGAAGTCTTTGCCTCTTATCTCTTAAAGGCCCGAGGCAATGTGGGTACTTCAGGACTCAGGGCAATTGAAGTAGATTTAATTTAGATTCCTGTTCCTGATGGTTCCTAAGGCTGAGACCGTGACCATGAGCATCCACTGAAGGCCTCCCTGCTTCTCCGTGAAGGGTGGTACCAATCTCTTAGTGAGTATGGAAGGGGAAGCTGGCTTTTTACAACAGTGCTGCCTGCTTCTTTGATGAGACATAGAACTCTCAGGACCTAATCACAACTTCTTAAGGGCCTCATCAGTCACCACCATCATTACACCAGGACTAAACTCCAACCAGAGCAGCCAGCTTTGACCCCTGGAACAAGTGAAGTTTGAGTGCCCCAAGGCAGAAGAGCCTACTGAGTTCCTCCCAGAATCTTCCCCATGTTATTATCGTTTGTCATTGGCCACACATTTCAGCTCTTCCTTATCTAAAAATCCAAATGCAGCCTAGGAAACTTAACAGCTCTGCTTTTGTTTTAAGAGCAAATCATTATATTTTGAGTTCAGTCCAATCTCAAATTACAATCTGTCTAGTTTTTGTTGTTGTTGGGGTTTTGGGTATTTACCACCAAACATACTAAGATTTGAGTTGAAACTATCCTGGGCTTGGTATTTTCAGACTTCCCCTAGGGCATGTAATGGTCCCTAAGTACAGCTCTTGTAGCTGCATTGTGGGTAAGCATTCAGGTAACTTAATGATCTTTCACCCCTTGGAGGCCCCGCCTTATCGAGTCCTGAGAGAGGGTTCTAATAGCTGGTATAAGCCCTTAGTTTATCAGCTCCAATGGCTTGGAAACTCTTAGACCCAAATATTTGGGATGAGCAGAGCCAGCTTAGGAATTCCAAGAAGGCAGAGTCAAGATAGCAAACTGCCAAAGCTCACAGATGTGGAATGGAACGAATTTCAAAACCTCCCTCTTCTGCTTGGTCGGAATGTGCTTCCAGCCGGACTCACTGGAGACAGGTGTAACTGGTTAATGTGTTTTGATCTTAAATTTAGTTTATTTGTGTAGTTCTGTAGACAGCGAGGGTAATAGATTTGCAGTCTTCAAAGTGTTAACTCTCTCTCTCTCTGGGTACCATAGAAATTCAAATTTGTCTTGTGTGACCTGAGACTATATTGAGGCCTTTTATGGACTGAGAAATTCTCTCATATTCATAATATCGTTGACGCTTAGGTTATATACAGTGTCATCCAATAAAGCACACCCTATTTTATAAGGGAATCTGGTAGAAGGAGTCAGACTACAATACCTTCCAGAGTATAAATTCAGCCAGCCTCTGGATATCTGGCAATGGGTTGGATTTTAGAAGAATTTGTCTTGAGGACTAATAAATTAGACACTAAAATACCCAAGTATCTTCTGTCTTTTTTTAGATTCTCTTGGGAGAAAGCCACTGGGTTAATGAAACTAGGAAAGAACACATAGCATGAACTCATGGCAGTTATGCCCCCCAGGCATCTCTGTATTATGGCATAGCATCCAATTAGAGCTGCAGAATGCTTGTTGTATTACCACTTAACATTGGGTTGCTTTCAGACCGAGTGATGCATGCCTGTAATTCCAGCAATCTGTAGGCTGAGGCTAGACATAGAGGTGGAGGCCAGCCTTGGCCCTACAACCTCTGCCACCCATAATACTTTAATTGGGTTGCTTTATTGACCCCACTTGAAAATTAAATTAACTTCAGGGTACTTAATGGAAGTTGATATATATATATCATATATATGATATATATATAAAAGTTTGTTATCTTTGTGTGTATAAGTATGGGTTTGGAGGTCATAGGAGGGGGGAGGGGCAACTGGCTTGTGTACCATGACACACTGACATGTGTGTAGAGGTCAGAGGACAACTTTATGGAGTCGGTTCTGTCCTTCCGCCTCATGTGGGTGCCAGGGATTAAACTCAGGCCATTAGGTTTTTGCCAGAAGTAGTATCTTTTTATAGAGTTCTGGTCAGGTTTTGATGTTAGCTGGGCATGATGGTACACACCCTTGATCCCAAAACTTGGTAGGCAGATGTAGGGGGATCTTTGTGAGTTCAGGTCAGCCAAGGCTGAGGCAACATAATGAGATCCTGTGTTGCTGTTGTTACTGTTTTAGAGTTTCACTCTGTAGCCTTGGTTGTTCTTGAACTCAATATGTAGACCAAGTTGTCCCCCAATTCACAGAATCCTATCTGCCTTTGTTTCCTGAGTGCTGGAATTAAAGGCGTGCACCACACACCTGGGGAAGAGACCTGTTTTTAAAATCGAAACAAAATGAAGAGAACTAGCAGGTGGTTGTTGATTTAAAGAACTTTATTTATTCGCACATGCCCATGTACTATGTATATATCTTTACAGAAATAATTAGCAGAGTGTAGTGGCACACACTTGTAATCCCAGCGCTTGGGTGATGGGAGCAGGAGCAGGAAGATTAGGAGTTCAAGGTTTGGTTGCATGAAGTAGAGGTTTGACTGGGCTACAGGAGAACCCCGTTGGAGAATAGGACAAGGCGGGGCAGAGGTGGAGGGGGGAGGAGTGTTGCGGGGTATTTGATCACAATGTGAAACTCTTTACTGTGTTATTTACTGGAAAAACCTGCTTATGAAAACACTGTGGTGTGGCTTAGTCTTAGCACACACCTTTAATCCAAGAACTTTCTTGCCTGAATATTGTAACCAGGATTAAATAAAGTCAATCAAGGTCAAGAGGCAGAGCAAGCAATTAGTTGACAGGAAGTGAACACAGGACTATTAAGAAAAAAACTATAGAGAGTAAGAGGGAGACAGGAGGATGGTTAGAGAGATGGACACACAGGAAGTAGAAGGGAGGGACACTGAGTTTGAAGGAGATTTTTGAGACAGTGGCTTGGGAGAGATCCCTTCTGGGACGTTGGCTGAGGAGGAAGGTCAGCGGGATACTTTCTCTGCCTCCTCTGCGTTCGCAGACTTTCACTTCAGCATCTGGCTCCCAAGTCTTCATTGGTGAAATCGAATGATGGGAATTTTGTTTAAAAAAAAAAAAAAAGACAGAGGAGAAGGAAAGGGAAGGGAGGAGGGAAAGAAGAATTAGCAATCAATTTTCAACAAAGCCCATTCATTTGGGGGATTACAAATTGGTAAGTCTAAGACCCCAAAACTTAGTCTTACCTATCATGCCCTGCTGCTTGTGTATTGGTGCCAACCTTCAGATCTAATGAGAGATCAAGGTGTGGCTGTAGTTCACCGTTCCTTACTGAAGAAGTCCCGTCCCTTGTCCCTGAGTCATCCCCCCCCCCACCTGTGTATTTCTGTTAGGTCACAGGTGATTCCACTAGGCTCCTCTCAGGGACCTAGAAAGCTTACTCCATCACCTGCAACCATCAACCTGCCATCGCTAGGTGCAACAGATGTGGACTGTGTTTAAAAGGACTGCCCACCACTCCAGCTCCCTCTCTCTGTTCTCACATGTTCCAGGCTGGTCTCTTTACCCGTTTCTGTCCTCTCCCCCTCCCCCACCCCCACCTCTCTGCCTGTCTACATGTCTATTGGTCTGCCTCCACCCCTTTCCAGACCCTTCCTCCTCTCCCTTCCTCCAGCGAGTCCCCTTATACCAGATCTGTTGCATGGCGTACTTCCTGGGAGGCATACCTTAAGGCATGGGACTGCCAGGTACCCCCTCACCACATTGTATTTCATAACAATTTCCAGCACTGTTTTATTGTTAGTTGTTAATTACCACGTAGCTCTGGCTGGCCGGGAATTTGCTATGTAGACCAGGCTGGCCTGGAACTCATAGAGATTCTCCTGCCTCTGCCTTTAATCCTGAGTGCTAGGATTAAAGTCAAGAGCTACAACACCTGGGTTCCATCCCAGGTTCAAACTTACTACATAACCGAGGGTGACCTTAAACTTCTGATATAGGTCCTTCCTTTACTTACAAGCATGGGCTGCCATACTTGGTTTATCTATGCTGGGCTGGAGTCCAGGGCTTCGTGTATACTAGGCAAGCGCGCTCTACCAACTGATACTAGGCAAGGGCACTCTACCAACTGAGCTGTATCCCAACCCTTTCCAAATCTTTTTAGAATGAAATATGCTATAGGAAGCATCTGGCAACAAAGCAAGCAATCCAGGGACATGATCCCAAATCCCCGCCCAAGCCTTGTTTTGCACTCTATGACTGTAGAATTCATCACATGACCCAGCATCCTTAACTGTTTGGGCAGCTATCAAGTGCTTGCCTCTGCATTCTTCACCCTTGACGAGTGTTGTGGCTTCCCTGGCAAATGTAATGTAGGTAAGGTAGTCTGGTTTGGAGGAAGAAAATGGGTTCAGCACCTTGACTTCTTCTGCAGTGGAGATCCTGTTGGGATGGCTTGGGTATCAGTAAAGTCATAATCCTGATCCACGCATGGCAATTTTCCACTGTCGTCTGGGAGATCAGAGCCAGAGGCCAGAAGTGTAGACAGTGCTTCCATCCCGGGAGAGGTAGCTTTGGTAGTTGTGGGGATGGGGAAGGCTGCAAAGGATGGGACAAAGGTCCTAGAGTTGCTGGCTAACTGTACACAGAGGGCGGTGTCCTTGGGAAGAGACTGGAAATGGATGCTCAGGGTTGGTTGTGACCCAAAGTGGTTCCTACATTTCAGGACCAGTACCCATTCCAGTGAGCGATGTAGGGCTAGGGAAAGTGGAGAGAGAGAGAGAGAGAGAGAGAGAGAGAGAGAGAGAGAGAGAGAGAGAGAGAGAGAGCGCGAGCGAGCGCGCCTGCCTGCTGTGAATGATCTGAGAGTCTGAGAGGCCTGGAAGACAAAGACTCGCTTTGTGCCCGTGCAAGCACTTGGGTGCTGTGTGTGCACTCTCTATGTGTGCAAGCTCTTGGATGCCACATGCGCACAAGCATTCACCAACTACCCAGGAATTGGATCTCCACTTCTGGTCTGAAGCAAATGGCCTGTTTGTTAAATGGAGAACCTTTGTCTCCATTAGGAAGCATTCAGCTCCAGCAATTAGCCCCTAGGGTGAAGGAGCCTCTGTCCCAAACCTCTGTCCCAAACAGTGTTTTGAAGAGCAGGGGTTTCCTAATGGATGGTAAATCATCAATTAACCCAGGGCTAGGGTAAGCTGAAAATAGACTTCTCAAGGAAAGGATTATCTTTAAATTGTTAGCGCTGATTGACATTATCTGGGGACATAGTCTTCTGTAGGGAGCTAATCTCCACCCCAAGCTGGATGGTTACAAAGATGTGAGGCATTCTAGTTACTTGACTTAAAATCGAGTTTAGAAAGGACCTTCTAGGTCCTTGGAGGCTGAGGGAAAGACCATAGTTCCCTTTCAAAATAAACAACCATTTTATGTCCTTCAAAATTGTTAGTTATAATTCTATTAAATTGGTAGGGTTTTTTTTTTTTTTTTAAAGAGGAGCGCTGTCTATTTTGTGATGGTGTTTTGAAATAATACTATTTCTTAGTTAAGCACAATGCAGATGGGGCAGCGAATTGTGTTTTTAATTAAGGCCTACAAGTTAAATAAATAAAATGTCTTTTGGGCTGTCTTCTGCTTTCTGGTGTCTCACAATAATAGCAGGTGTAGGAAGTGGCTTCTTGAGCCAAGACTCTGTCCCAATTAAGTGCATAGGTGGCTTTAGAAGTCGTGGCCCACCTTGCGTCCTGAGTGCAGAGGTTTGGTTTTGAATGGTGAACATGTGTCCTGGAAATGGTGCCAGGTTCCACACGAAGCTGTGAATGTGTCTGATGCCACCGGCTTGTTTATTTTAAATGCTTAAAACAGGAGGCTGTGCGCTCTATATTGCACCACAGTTTTTATTTATTCTTTAAATAATTTATTTATTTTTACCTTATGTGTATCAGTGCTTTGCCTACATGGTGTGAGGGTGTCAAATCCCCTGAAACTGGAGTTACTGACACTTGTGAAGTCCCATGTGGGTGCTGGAAATGGAACCTTGGAAGAGCAGCCGGTGTGCTTAACCACTGAGCCATCCCTCCAGTCCTGCACCACAGTTTTTAAAAGTGCATAAAAATTACAACCTCCTAATCCCCCAACAACCATTGACAGACTTAAGTGTGTACTGCTAGGACAAAAGTTTAGCAGAGTTTCCCCTAATACTATACACACTTAAGTCGGCCACACCTAAGTCATGAGGCTCAAAAAACAATCCTTTAAAACACAGGTTAGTAATTGCAGTCACTCATTGACTTGTAATTTGAAAGGCTGCCAAGTGTTACTGAAACTTCAGAAACCTCCAGAGGTTAAAGGTTATGGTCAGGGTGGGGGATTTCAAATCTGAGAGGAAACAAAGGAAGAGGCCTCCTTAGCCCTAGAGGAGACCTGCGACAATGACAACCCCTGACTATGATTGATGATAACATTTGCAAAAGCAAACTATCCTCTGGGACCATCTGGAAGGCTCTCTAGAAAGACCTGCAGCTTTTGATGAACCAGACGCTTTGTCACCAGGCTGCATTGCAGGGGAGCAGGTTTGCCCCAACCTCGGTTTGCAAAGCCTAAATGATTTTGCCTGGATTAGAAGTGAGGGACTCACGGCCATGGGTAGAGCGGCACTCAACAATGGGTGGGGCCAGAGAGATGTCTCTGGATAGAAGGCATAGTTTGAAAAGGGTGTTTGCTCCATAATTGTCGTTGGGGTGTGTGTGTTGTTTTATTTAGGTTTGACTTAAGTCTAGGTTTAAAAAGGAAAAGAAAAAAACCATATATGATTTAGAAATTCCATTTCTGGATATGCAGCTAAAGCACATAAGGAGTCTGTTGAAGGTATGTCTGTAGTCAGTGTTCATAGCCACATTATCCATAATCGCAAACCCAGAGTCAACCAACGTAAGTGTCCATTTATAGGTGAATAGAGGAATGTGGTGTCAGATTTTGGATGCTCTCACAGGCAGATACAAGAAACGTTGAAGTCACATAAGCCCAGGGGAGCCTGGCAAAATCCCTTAGGGTTTGGGGTGGAGAATTCAGAATGCAAAGTTGTCTTTTTTGCTAAATGCCTATCAGACTCACGTCTTTGAAAAGCAAAATGTTTAGCTAGGCCTAGGGGTGCAGGCCTGAAATCCCAGTGATTCAGGGAGGGAGACTGAAAGGAGACGAGGAGTGCAAGACCTACCTGGTTTATATCTGGGTTACTTAGCAAGATCCTGTCTTCAAGTAAAAACAATACATTTAAAATGTAGCCAAGCTCTAGGTTTAATCTACACAATGAACACACACATTCAAGACAGAGACAGAGACACACAGAGAGAGACACTCTCAAGTTGAGCCTGTGTAAGACAGGAAGTCTATACATCAAAGCAACTCTTGGGCTGAGGTCACCCTTCTGGCCCCTACAACCACCCCGCACTCACAGCTTGAACTGTTTGTAGGTTGTGTTCCTGAGACATCAAGCCCCCCCACTCCCCCTGCCACTGCCATTTCCTGTTCTCAGATTCCCCCAACCCCCCACCTTCTCAGTCCTGCCTGTTTGGGGAGAGGTCCACATCCGGAATGGCCTGGCTGTTCCAAGATCTTAGCTATTGTACTGGAACCTGTGTACAAGACAAACAGACATTCTTGGGAGGGGCTCCGCAGTATCTGGAGAATTCCAGCCACTCTGCTGGAAAAAACTCACTCACCTAGAGTGTTAAGGGAGATGGAGAATGCCAGGCATCCTGAGGCTGGGTGGCCAAGCCCAGCCTTTTCTCCTCGCTAAGGTGCTGTGAAGGGTCTCCTACACGTTGTTCCTTTGTTTTTCTAAATCCCGTTTTTTTGTGTGTGTGCGGGGGGGGGGGGGGGGTGCGTATGTGCCACAGCCTGAAAGAGCAGCTTTCCTTCTACCCTGGGTTTCTTAGAGATGGGACTGAGGTCATCAAATTTGGTTACAAGTAAGTTCACCAGCTGAGCCTTCTTGTCTACCCTCTAGTTATTCTTTATTTGTTGTTTTTGTTTTGAGACAAGGTTTCACACTGCAGCTTTGGCAGTCCTAGGACTCCCTATGGAAGCCAGGCTGGCCCAGAACTCATAAAAATCTGCCTGTCTCTGCCTTCCTAGTGTTGGGCTTAAAACCTTTTTTCTTTTTTAAGATTTATTTTTATGAGTATTTTGCCTGTGTATATGAATGTGCATCACGTGCATGTCTGGTGACCACAGCACTGGATCCCCAGGACAGATGGTTATGAGACTCCATGTGGGTTCTGGGAACTGAACTCAGGCCTTCTCATCTCCGCTCCCTCCCAACCATTTCTCCTACTCTCTCCAGTTCATCCTTTATCTAGCCTTGGCACGGTGTGTGTTGTGGGGCAGCAGGCAGAGGTGCCAAGGTGCATCTCTCCATAGAAACTTTGGAGAACAGAAAACAGGGCTTAGCTCTCGCCTGCTCTTCCGGAACTTGCTATGTGTCTTTGGGTAAATTACTTCAGCTCTGAACTTCAGTGTCATCTGTGAAATGGGATTAGCAGACCTCACTGCTGGAAGCATAGGACAGCATAAGTTAAAGGCTAGCAGAGTGCTACACAGGCCAGAGATTAGGTTGATAACCTCCTTTATTCTTATCTGTACCATTTGTTTTCTATAATGCCAATATCCAGAAAGTGCATGAGTGTACACACACACACGCACACACCAGTGCGTGGTTCTAATTTCCTAGAGATAATATCCAGGAAACATTTTTTGTTCTGCGTCCACGGAGCACTGACTTCTGGACTGCCACACGTACACTCATACCAAAATCAAGCTCCTCATGTTAAAATGACATGGGATTTGCCTACCATATTTAATCTCTTCTAGATTCCTTTCAATACCCAACACGATGTAATGCTGTGTGACAAGTTGGTGTAATGTGTTGTTTTAGGGGAACACGTGGGAAGAGTGTGTACCTGTTTGGTACCAGCGCAGTGTTCTATTTCCCAGCCATGCTTGGCTGAGTCTGTTCACAGGGAAACTAGGACTGTGTAGGGTTGGCAGTAGATGGCCAAGGAGAAAAAGGATCCAGTGGCCAGCCTGCTTGTTAGATGAGCCTCAAGTTCAGGTTGCCCCAGTTTCTACTTTTACATGTAAAAAGGAGTTAGTGGCTGAAGGTCTGGAGCCCGGCTGCCTTGCCTCCAGCTTTGCAGTTCATTCAGCTGGGCCTTTAGACAGGGAAGTTCTCCGACTCTAACTGGACTGGGTGGAACAAGCCTGTAACCCCTGCTACTCAAGAGGCCGGAAGCAGGAGGATCATAAATTCAAGGCCAGCCTGGGCAGCTCAACCTAGTGAAACCTCGTCTCAAAATAAAGTACAAAGAGTGCTCGAGTCTATAGAATTCAGTGGTGAAACACTAGCCTACCATGTGGGAGGCCTTAGATTCACCTCCTAGTACTGCTAAATAATAAGCATATAAACAGTAGATTAGACAGACAGACAGACAGACAGACAGACGGGTAGATAGATATGTAGATGGATAGATATGTAGATAGATAGATGGGGGATGAATAGATTAGATAGATAGATAGATAGATGGATAGATAGATAGATAGATAGATAGATAGATAGATAGATAGATAGATAAAACGATAAGAACTCTCTTCATGAGCCATAGAATAGTTGCAAGAATATCAGCTTCAAGCTTGGCATGGCGTCATGTACCTTTAATTCCAGGAGTTGGGAGGCAGAGACAGGCTACTCTCTGTGAGTCAAAGTGAGCCTGGTCTATATGGAGCAGCAGTTCTCAACCTCCTTGGGCTCACATATAGATAGATACCCTACATATCAGATGTTTATGTCATGATTTATCACAGTGACAAGATGGCAGTTATGAAGTAGCAAGGAAATCTTTATTTTGGGAGGGTCACCACATCATGTATTAAAGGGTCTCAGCATTAGGAAAGACGAGAACCACTGACAGAGTTCTAGGCTAGCCAGAGCTCCACAGTGAGATCCTGTCGTAAACCAACATATTCTAAGCTGAATGGTGGTAGTGGTGCAGGTACCAGCCTTTAAACCCAGCACTGGGGAGGCAGAGGCAGATGGATCTCTGAGTTTGAGGTCAGGACAGCCACGCTTACATAGAAAAACCTTATCTCGAAAAACAACAAACCAATAAAAACAAAATACATTTAAAAAATACTGGCTTCACAGGCTTGTTTTAAGGAACTGAAGTGATTGTGTGTGGAAATCCTGACTTATACCTGGTATATCACAGGTAATAAAGGTTCTGATCATCGGATTGGCCTTGGCCAGCACATTTTCGTGGACCCCCGCCCCTTATCATCAGTTCCAGCTGTCTTGTATGGCTTCTTCATTCAGCTCTGTATTGCAGGCTTCGGCTCTGCTGAGGGAGCTGGGAAGCCTGCAGTGGTAGCTGTGTGAAGAAGAGCTATTTCTCATGTATTTCTTTGCTCTTTCTGGCTTTAACACTCTGCACAAAGACCAGGAGTTGACTCATGCTTGAGGGCCTCGTTTTCCTAGTCATAAGTGGTTTATGTCGTCCTTGAGGTGGCCTTATAAGGTCAGCACATTCACTTGCTATTCCTGCACTAACAAGCTACCTCAATTACAGTGTCTTACAGCAATGCCAGGGTAATGCTAGCCCAGGAGGAAATGAAGCAGCCAGGTGGGCTGCTCCCGCAGGCTCGGAGGGAGAATCTGTTCCCTGCATCCAGCCTGACTGCTACCATGGCCGATTATTCCCCACTTGTAGATGAGGAGTCCATTGTCACACAGAGCCCTCCTCTGTGTATCACTATGTCATCTCTTCTTACAAAGATGCCTGTCTTTGCAGTGAGAGCCATGTTCACCCAGGGTGACCTCATAGTAGCACGGTATATTTGCAGAGACCCTGCTTCCTTATAAGGTTGAAATCTGAAATTCAAGTTGGATGTGAATTTGGGGAAACATGACTCAACTCACAACCATAATTCTAAAAGTAAAAAAAAAAAAAGTGTGTGTGTGTGTGTGTGTGTGTGTGTGAGAGAGAGAGAGAGAGAGAGAGAGAGAGAGAGAGTTTATTAGTCAGAAGTCAGAGGTCAGAGGTCAGAGGACAAATTAGTTCTCTTCTTTCACCCTGGATTCCAGGGATCAAGCTCGGCTCTTCAGGCTCGTGAGATAAGCCACCTCCCTAGCCCGAAACAACAGTCTCAAGCCCTTTTAACAGAGGAGGGATCTAAAAATCAAGGAGCATATGAGGGCCTCATATCATCAGTGAGTGATACCAGAGGTTCAGACAAGGCCCTTCTCTCCTGAAGACCTGCGTCCTTCCCACTGTATCATCTTACCTTGAAACATACTAGCCCATAGCGAGGTGGTGAGCAGCAAGTGTCCCCAGATCAAAGTGGGTGGATGGGGTCAACCAGATGTTTGTTGCAACAGCCAGCACAGTTGCACGACCCTTGCTTCTGGTCCTCAGAAATGACCGTTTCCCCACAGTTAGTTTGACTCTTTGGCTCTTAGCCACAGGGCTCTGATGCAGGTCTCACAGCCAGGCAGGAGAAATGGCCTAGAAATAGAGAAGGGAGAAGCTGGCTCAGCAGTTATGAGCACTGGCTGCCCTTTCAGAGGCCTCAAGTTCAATTCCCAGCACCCACATGGCAGCCCACAATTGTCTGTCACTCCAGTTCCAGGGGATCTGACACCTTCACCTGGACTAACATGCAGGCAAAACACCAATGCACATGAATCATTTTTAAGAACACCAATAAAATTAAGAGAAACAAAGCAGACAGGGTCAGGTTCTCCGGGCTACTAGAGAGCAGTGGGAGGGGTCATGGACTGGGTCCATGGCTCCCTGCTGATCCTTCTCCTCTGCTTCTCGCTGTCACAAAGGTTCTGCCTTCCTTCTGCTGTAGGGGTTCTTTCCTGGCTTTGAGAGCCATAAGGGCATGGTTGGAAGGAGGTAGACATCCCTCTGCTGCTCCCCAGAACTGGCTGCCTGAACCTCACAGAGATGATGGTCCTCATGTACTCTGGAGAGAAGAACTGTGCACAAGAGGCAAGATTCTAGGTGTTCCCTCTAACTTGGAGTTGCAACTAGAGTCAGGTTTGAAGTCAAGAATGTGTATCTTACAAAAACTATAAAGGTATCCTGGTAACCAGGCTCAGCCGGAGCATCGGTAGAAGGCATGGTGCCTTTGCTTACAGAAGCCTAGATTTAGCAAGCCCAGGGTATTATTTTTTAGAGTTCACTCAAAGCTTTTGATGTATTTTGCAAAAAACAGAGAGTTGAGTCCAGATCAATGAATTCGGTCCTCTGTGTGGTGTGTGTGTGTGTGTGTGTGTGTGTGTGTGTGTGTGTGAGAGAGAGAGAGAGAGAGAGAGAGAGAGAGAGAGAGAGAGAAAGAGAGAGAGACAGAGACAGAGACAGAGAGAGACAGAGACAGAGAGAGACAGAGACAGAGAGAGACAGAGACAGAGAGAGAGAGACAGAGAGAGAGGTAGGAGAGAGAGAGGTGGGAGAGAGGTGGGTAGGGAAGATACTAGATTGATTACCAGTGGAGGAGGCAGGAGCCATTTTGTTCTGAGACGGTCTCTCAATCCTCCTGCCTCAGCCTCCCAAGTGCCAGGATTACCATGGCAGCTGAAGGCTCTTATTTAGAGATTCTCCTCCAAATCTTCATTTGGCTGTTCAGATCTGAAACTCATCAATGGGGGTTTCCTAAGGCATTGTCTGTGACATAGTTCATAAAATTAAGTTCTGTGACTTTTGACACCCCAGGGAAGAATCCAGTTACTCACAGAGTGTTGCACAACCTTTTCTGGGAAAGGGAAGCTCCTGAAAGGGAAATGTCTCCGGACAGCCCTGGTTGCTTATCTTCCACGGAGAAGGGAGGTTATGCTGTCAGGCAGCTGTGGAGAGGGGACAGTCCGCTCCTACGATGGGACAGACTCAGGAATTTGCTGGACAGAAGGCCAAGCTGGGATAGCATTGGTTCATCCTGAGTCAGGGCTGCACTGTTGCATATGTGAATCATGACACAGCTATCTGGGGGAGAGGGAAATGGCTCATTGAATAAGAAGGCTGTTGTGCAAGCGTGGGAACCTGAGTTCAAAGTCATAGCACCCATGGAGCAGCTAGCCTAGGTACTGGGACTTGTGTCCCCAGTGCTGCGTGTGTGCATGGTGGCGTGTGGGTGGGTGGGAGGGGGTCAGAGACCAGAAAATCTGCGGGCTTGCTGGCCATGTAGTGAGAAGCACTGTCACATGAGAATATGGTGGAATGGGATAGAGCAGGACACCCAAGCCCCCCTGGTCTCTGGTCTCTGGTCTCTGTGTATGTGTTGGCATCCTCCTACCTTCTGGAATATATATATATATATATACACACACATATATATATACACATATATATATATGTATATGATACTCTTGACAGAAGCTTACACCCACACCCACACACATATACACACACAGACACACGTACACACAGCACACACAAATGGTAAACAAAGTCAGGTGTGTAGCCCGTGACTATATCCCTAGCACTTGTAGGTGGAGGCAGGAGAATTATGAATTCAAACTCACTGCAAGCGCCTTCCGCTCATCTCCTCTCCACCTCCTAAGTGTCTGAGTTACAGATGTGTGCCACGGGACCTGGCTTTGTCTACATTTTCATGTACTTAATCCTTTTTTCAGAAGACAATAAATATACACACGTGAAAAATCAGAAGGTGCCGTGAGGCGTGGAGCAAAGAGGCTTACTTGGGTCTCCATTCCAAAACCTTTGGATCAGGAAAGGTGTGTGTGTAGGCTAAGATCTTATACAGTAAGGCCCTGGTGCCTTGTACCCGTTATAAATAGGAGTGGAATAAAACCCTTCCGCCAGAGTGATAACGTTCTGTCAAGGGGTGTGTCTAAGATGGAGCTCAGCTTTCTTCCAGGAACCAACCCATTTTAGAGGCTGCAGTCACTGGCTTTGCTTCTCTTTCTCCTTCCCTTTACCCCTTCCCCTCCCCCCCCCACATCTGACCTCACTTTGCCCCTCTCCATGCTGACACTGTGGAGCTCTGCAGTGAGTTTTGTGCATTTACCCAGTTTCCTTCACTTTACAGACCCGAGAACATGGACTCTCAGAGAGGAGGCTAGCAGCAGGCCTAGGGTCTCACGGCAGCTCACTGCTTGTATTGCAGGCGCTTTAAGGATGCTCCTCTTGCGTCTTCTTTGGTAGCTCTGGGTGCTTCCTGTGTCTGCCTCCCTCCAGCACTGTTGCCTGCAGAGACAGAGCTCCTTCAGATGGGTTGGGCTGTGAACTCTGGCCAAAGCTCTGTTACTGACTAGCTGTATGTCTCTGTGGAGTGTTGGCCACCATGAGCTGGATTTTCCTCTCTACAGAGGATAGCCATCTCTATCTAATGAAAGATTAGACAGAAGGTGTCTAAGGGAATATAGCAGCCACCCGGCATATGTGCTTATGCTAACGGATGCTTGCTGGGTGGTGACTGTACGGGCTGTTGTCAGACGTAACCGCCAGGTCGTCACGGTTTTCATTTTGCTTCTCAACTGTAATGGTTAACACTGACTGACAACGTGATGCATCTAGAACCACCCAGGAGGCAAACCTCCCGGGACATCTGTGGGGGTTTGTAGATTGGGTTTGAGGTGCAAAAAACTTACCCTCTATGTGGGTGGCACATAATGTGTGAGGTCCTAGATTGAAAAGGAGAAAGCAAACTGAGGACCAGCCTCTGCTCTCTGACTGGGGACCCAGCATGGTCAGCTGCTCTCTGACTGGGGACCCAGCAAGGTCAGTGGCTTTCTGTTCCTGCTACTCTGACTTTTCCATTTTGATGGGCAGTACTTTAGAACCCTGAAGCAGAATATGGCCTCCCTTCCTTTAGCTTCTTTTCAAAAAGAGTAATAAATGCACCAGTCAAACAGGAAGGACCAAGATTTAAAATGGCTTCCCTTTTTCCAGTGTAAGGTTACATGAAGAATTAAAGTGGTGGCACAATTGTTTTTTCAACTCAGAAGACCCCCTGAATCCCAGTCTCAGAGCCTGTGCTGGAGGTGACTGGAGGACAAGCAGTAGTTGTGATTGGTTATCTGCTAGACTTCCAACCATTAGTGTGGTGACTCCACTGTCATCAAAGGGTCACCTCAGGTTATACTTCTAAAACCTGAACCCAGCGAGACCGTTTCATGTCTCACTTCACCTCTGAGGACAGAGCCATTTCAGAACAGTGAGTTTGCCACTGGGTTATTTTCTAAGCTCTGCCTTTTTTTTTTTTTTTTTTTTTTTTTTTTTTTTTTGTAGCTGGGCAGTGTGTTGTGCATGCATTGTATGAATAACCGTGCATAGGTGTGTGTGTGCGTGTGTGTGTGTGTGTGTGTGTGTGTTTGTGTGTGTGTGTTTGTGTGTGTGTTCATAAGCCGCATGTGTGTGCATTGCTTTGATGGAGTTACACTGACAAGGTCCACCTTCCGTAGCTAAGCAACAAAATGGACACTTTCCTAATTGTAGAGGTCAGAAGTGTGGGTGGGCAGGGTCCTTCTGGTTGGTTCTTTCCGAGGGTTCAGGGAAGCCTCTTTTTCAGGCCCATCTTCCTGGCTCATGGCTGGTTATTGTTTCTCTGTGTTACTACACTCCTCTCTGTCTGAATTTCCTCTGTTCTCCCTCAGTCGGGACCCACCCTTATGACCTCACTTAAACTCTCCTATTGTTATTGCTATGATTGCTAATGTTATTTGTCATAGTTCAAGTCATAAGCCAGGCTTCTGGGTATTAGGTGGTGGCATCTGAACCTGTGGGGAGGACACAACATAAGCCCACGAGAGCGCACATTGTATGCTCATAGCTGAACAAATGTGTGTTTGGTGAGCCATTGCATCCAATGAACTCCCCGTCATAAGCACACACATTACGTGGAAAATAGTGCTTTAAAGCTACGACTGTTTCCTCTTTTCTCCACAGAGATTTAAAAGCTACATTTTTTCCTACAGATCTCCCACTGATACAATAGGGTGGATGTGATGATGGGTCCCAGATAGCATCCTTGCCTCAGAGTATTCTCAAAGTCCTCTTCTGGTTTCTCATTCTTTGTTTTCTTTGCTCTTACCCAGGCTCCCCACCCCCCATACCCCCCATCACCTGCTCAGGGGATCTTTCTACTTCAGCCTCCTGAGTGTCTGGAACCCCATGGCCAGTACTGGTCCCTCGTGCGTAAGCAGACCAGTGGCGTTCCTCAGTGTGTGAGTTTCCTACCTCACCTTACATAAGACTGCTAAGTGGTGTCTTGAAGTGCCTTTCAGCTACACAGCAGAACATTCCAATTATTCCAAAGGGTCTAAGAGTTTCCCCAGGAGCTCTGGGATCACTAAGGTCAGGCTTTAGGAAATTCCTTGATATATCCAAATGTAGCACATTGTAGAAAGTGTCACTTGAATATTTGTAGGAAAGACTTTAACTTCCCTGTCAAAGGAAGCCTTCCTGCGTGGGCTCCAGCCACTGGTTACTCCTTTCTTCACCTTTGTGCCCAGGAGGGTCCTGAAAGATCCCTGGGAACCCTGCTTGCAATCTTTGGGCTGTTTATTCTGTCGCCAGAACAAATTGCTCTCAGACTGACCCCAGACCAGCTGGCCTCTTGGGACATGAAATCGCCTTGATGTCCTTTTCCCACTCAGTTTACTGTAAACCTGATGTCCTTTGTCTCTCTCACTAAAGAGAATGAGTTCATCATGGTGTTCACTTGGCCTGGGATTCTGACTCACTTTCCAGGCAGCCAGAGTCTCAGCTAGGCCCTGAATTTTTTCCAGGTCATCCTGAAGTTCCAGGGAATGATATGTACAGGACCTGGAGGCAGGGTTTGGAGCCCATGGGCGTCCTCAGAGAGTGAGCCCTGCTCCAGGATGCTTCCATAGTCATAGAATCTGATTCTGACAGAACAAGCCAGGGAAGCAGCTGCATTTGGGGCAGGCACCTCGACCCAAAGCAAACATTGCTCTTTTCTCGGTCAGCTATGAAGTGGTTGTGAGGTCTCAAACCCAGGACAAATGGCTAACTGAGGTGTGCCTATTAATATATCAAAGCCGACTCTGGCTACCAGGTTCTCCCAGCATCCCTCAGCTCTTCCTGTGACAGGGTCCTTCTGCTTGGTGTACCCTACCTCCTACCCTGAACCCTCCCGCCCCAGCATTTCTGGTCCCTACTTAACTCAGCCATTTTGGCTAAACCACTCTCTTGGCTTCCTGCTTTCTGGTTCCCAGTTCCTCTCTTGGTTTCCTGGCTTTCCCATTCTTCACTCCCCACTTAGCCCACTCCTCTCATGGCCCAGCTCGGTCTGCTGGTAATGTCCAGTTGGACTCTTCTAGATGTCTCTGCCTCTCTTATATCTGTATATTATATCTATATCTCTTATATTTCATATATCTATAATTAAAACCTAAACCTTTTAGGAGCAGTCAGGTCAGCTATCTATCTATCTATCTTTATTCAGTGGTAAGGCCACCTCACCCAGGATCCTATATGAGGTATCATGTATCCATTTAAAATGCATTTTACTAACACCTGCTACTTGGGAGGCTGAAGCAGGAGAATCACAAGTTCAAAGCCTGCTTAGGCTGCAGAGTGAGCTCGGAGTCAGTCTGAGTAATTTAGTGAGGTCCTGTAACAGATTTTAAAACAATAGCCACAATAATAGGAGGGTTAAAGATGAGCTCATCAGTAGAACACTGGCCTACCATGTGCAAGGTCCTGGGTCCTTTCTTAGCGTCACAAAACCAAATGAATTAATAAGTAATCGTATAGAAACCTTTAAATAACATAGAAAGTGCTTGTGAGATAATGGGGAATGTAGGAAGTTCACTATTAGGCTAGAGAGATGGCTCAGTGGTTAAGAGCACTGACTGCTCTTCCAGAGGTCCTGAGTTCAAATCCCAGCAACCACATGGTGGCTCACAACCATCTGTAATGAGATTCGATGCCCTCTTCTGGTGTGTCTGAAGACAGCTAAAGTTTACTTATATATAATAAATAAAAAATAAATCTTTTTTTAAAAAGTTCACTATCACATTGTTTTGTTTTGTTTTGTTTTCTTTTTATACTGGTTATAAGAAACCTAACTGAGCAAGCCAGGGGAAGGAAGCCAGTAAGCAGCACTCCTCCATGCTTAGATTTCTGCTCAAGACCTAACTTTTCTTAGTGATGACCTGTGAGATTAGAGTTGTAATAAACCCTCTTCTCCCCAAGTTGTTTTTGGTCATGGTGTTTCATTGCAGCAATAGACACCCACACATTTATTTTATATTATTTATATATAATAATACATATTGTCTGGTCTCAGCTACATTAAATATTCATTTGTTACCTCTTTTTTCCTTTGAGTATTGGGTCCTATGGAGTCTGTAGTGTTTAGCTTGGTGTGGTAGGTGGCACATATCTTTAACTTCAACCTGAGGGAGGAGAGGCAGGGGGATCTCGTTGATTAGAGGCCACTTTCTTCTATACAGCGAGTTCCATGGAGGCCAGCCAGGACTCCCCAGTGAGATCTTGTGTAAAAGAATAAAAAGGGCGTCACTTGTCTAGAATCCTTCAGATTTTTACAGACTCGGTAGCCAGCGTCAGCCCATATCTGAGTTTCAAAGAAGCACCAGTAACAGGTCACGTCAGCACCTTCGGGCTTTTGCTCTTCCCCTGCTTAGCACCGGAGCCTGACCAAGGCCACTAGCATTGCCTCTGGCAGGAAAGCAGCTGCCCTCCCATCCTGGGCCGACTGGGGAGGGGCCAGGCTTCTCTGAAGGGGACGAAAGTCCTTCTTGGTGTGAATGGCCTTTTAGGGAACAGAGGGAGGGCCCGCGGTGACATCACAGTCTCCAGTCCCGAGGCTCCTAAGGAATTTGTCCCGGCTGAGCCAGTGCGAACGCTGGAATCTGTCTGGAGAAAGAGGCGATTCTGACTGCGGACTCCGAGGTGCGCGCACTGGGCTTTTTCTCTGGGCAGGGTAAGACATCTGATGACCGATCTCTTGGTCCTTTGCTTTCTGTTTCTGATCTGAAAGGAGAAAGTTCTCTCGAGGCCAGAGTCTTTTCTGAGGAGGGAGTCAGGGTCTGGATTGTATTGCAGTGTGGTGGAGGCCTCTCCTGTTGCATGGTGGGCAGCTGAGCGCTCACTGCCTTGTCTCGTTTTTCCTACTGTGTATCTTGTCAAGCTCCCGGCTTTGGTGCTGAGAGGCAGAGGAAACACTGCATACACAGACCAAAGCTGCATGTGTGACAGAAAATGCTTTAAAGACACTTTCTGAGTCTATGCGAATTTGTGTGTCTCTTTTCCACTCCAGAAATCTGCCTCGGGACCCAGGGACTCCGGTGACTAGTTCTCTAGTTGTCTTGTATCGGTTCAAAGAACTCGCTGCTGAATTCTACAGTGGGCTAACGGTTTCCATGGTGTGGGGCTCACCACATTCAATAGGGGACTTGGGGCTTTGTTCCTGGAAATTTCGTGGCATGTCAGGATACCCTCTTTCAGGCGCATCTCTGTGTGCACAGAAAGCTAGACTTCCCCACTCCTGACACAGTTTTCTTTTCTCTGGACGCCGCTTCAACACAGTGGCTTGTGTGGGGTCCGTTGTCATGCTCAGCTTTTATTCCTGTCATCATGACCGGGAACTACCTAAAGGCAAGAGAGCTGCAGCGAAGTTGGAAAGAACTTAAACTAGGTTTGTTTGTGCCTGCTGAATTCATTACTTACAAAGTTCAGGCTGCAAGGGTCAGGAGTTCCTTATGTGGCCTTGATTTTGCTTTACTCCAGGATGTGGGGACTTCCTTCAAAGTAGCCTTAGTGAGAAGGCATGAGAGAGCCTTACAATCTGTCTCTCCTTCTTGGAGATGTGGAGCTAGCAGCCGCTCTCAGTTGTTCCTCTAGGGAACCTCCAAAAGTTTTCAGAGAGAAAGGACCCTTAGCCCAGCAAGGTGGTGCACGCCTGTCACCCTAACTCGTTAAGGCTGAGGCCAGAGGTCAGATAGCAGGTTGGAGGCTAGGCTGGGCTACAAAATGAGACCCTGTCTCAAAAGAAGAGAGGAGAGGAAGAGAAAGAAATGGCTTTTACAGCAATGGTCTCAACAAACACAACTTCTTTCCTTCCTTTCGTCCCTGCCCACTCCTCACCCCAGCTTGCGCGAGCTGTCTCCAGTTTCTCCCGCAGAAAGCTTGGGCTGTAAATGTGTTAATCAAACAGCACCTTAACATTTTCCAGATGTCAGATGTGCAGCTCATTGGACAAAGCGAGCCTGGTTTTCCAGCCTGGCTAGAAGTGGGAGGGTCGTTATTAACAGGAAAGGCTTGTGGTCCAGAGACTCCCTTACCCTAAAAGTTCTTCCTGTGAGTATGGGCCAAGACACAGGTGACTTTGTTCCCTGTTTGTGGGTTCTGGAAGTGTTTTTATCCAGTCTTAGAGCCCGCCTGAGGCACATATCCGAAGGGCTGTCTGGTGACCACTGCTCTGGCCAAGCCCACCAAATTCTCAGGGGGAAAAAGAACCTTTGGGCAGATTCCACGGGGCTGAAACTCCTAGCCACCAAAATGTTGGAGTTTCATTATAAGAACTGCACCCCACCCCACCCCAGGTCACAATAAGCAGTGTTGGTTTCCTAGCAAGATGTTCTAGGTAGCGACAGCTCAGGCATTGTTCGTATTAGCCCCTTTCAGGGGTCACAGCAATGACCCTAGCTTTCCTGGTCTATATTTAGCCTGCAGCTGCCTCAGAAAGGTTTGGGGTCTGTAGTCTGGCTGCCTGCCTTCCTTCAGCTGGGAGCTGGGAGAGCTGACCTCCATCAGGAGTGGCTTGTGTCTGTTTCCCACAGTCAACACAAGGCCCCAGTTCCACAGGCCGGAAGCCTCTCTGCTGGGAGGTGGAAGAGGAAAGGCCACTCAGGCTTGGAATGTGTCCCCTCTGCTGTACTTCCCTGAAGTAGAATTAACAAAGGAAGCCAGTATTTCTGTCCTGTGCCTTCCAGGGAGGGTAGACTGGGCTACCCAGTCCTAGCGTAAACTGTGCTCCGCCATCCCCAGCACACGGGGCCACAGGAGCTGCAAGGGACCTGCTCAGGACCTTCCACGGGCTCAGCTTTCTTTATGAACTCTCTGAGGCCAGCGTCATTCACACTGGGGAGGAGGTGCGAAGCTTCCTGATATCGCTTAGGATCTCTCCTTACAATGGCCTTAAGCCTCATGTTCTTATTATTCGAGCAGGGACTCCATCTCCCTGAAGCTACTAGATCCTTTTGAGGGGGAGTAGGCCATCCTACTTCAGAGTTCTGGGGACACTCCTTAGCCTCAGGCAAAGATATGTCAACTCAGGCTGGACTTCTGGAATGTCAGCGGTTTTATAGGACAGTACTTAACCTCTTCACCTGGCGTCCCCTTCAGACCCTACTGCTTCCTCTGTGGGCAGTCTCCCAAAGGTCTACCACCTGCAGCTCTGTCTGCTGCCTTTAGGACTGATGATTCAGCTGGTAAGGGGTCCTAGGCCACAGCAATAGCCCGGTTGTATCTCCCAAAACTTACATTTTGTTGCGGTGGGGGGGGGGCATCTGAGTTCAGAAAGTTAGAGTCCAGAAACGACCATCCTAGAGGTAGCCAGCTCTTTGCTATGTAGCCACTGTGCCCTGCTTACTAAACATGTGACTTATGCAAGCCAGGGAGGGTAAGAAGGGGGACAGAGATATCGTTTGATTTCCCAGCTATGAGGAAGTTTTATTCTGTAACCATGCCTCTGATCCTAGGCCAGCAATGAGTGCATATTTTTGATGGAACTTAAAAATAACTGGACTAAAGGATCAGGTCACCCATTACCTGGGGAAAAGCATTTCTAATTTAACTATAGTAGCTGCAGCAGGAAGTAATCTGGGTTATTCAGAACTGAGAAGCCTGGCCGTGCAGCAGACACCTGGCGTTTGATCAATTTGGGTCACGCTGCATTTAGGCTAGGAGCCTGGGAGGTGATGGTGGGCCAGACTCTTACCCTAGAGGGGACACAGACACCTGTGGGCAGTAAGGAAATGGCGTCATTGTGAACAGAGCAGACACTTGAAGTGCTGGAACTTAAACAAGTACTCCTTAAAAAAAAGATGATGTGCACCTTTTCACTTTATGTGTATTAGTGTTTTGCGTGTACGTTTTTTGTGTGTAGCAGCCCTTCGAAGCCAGAAGAGGGTACTGGATCCCCTAAAACTGGAGTTGCAGATGGCTGTGAGCCACTACAGGGGAGCTGGAAACCCGACTAGGTCCTCTCTGCAAGAACAGTAAATGTTCGCAACTGCCGATCTGTCCCTCCAGCCCTTCTGTTTTTAGTATTTAACTTTTACTCATGTGTATGTGGAGAAGGTTTTGTGCATAGGAGTACAGATTCCTAGGAGCCCAGAAGTGGGTGTTGGCTTCTCTAGAGCTGGAGTTACAGGTGGTTATGAGCCTCTTGGTGTAGATGCAAGGAACTCAAGTTCTCTGAAAGAGCCATATACACTCTCACCAATGAACCATTTTTCCAGCTCCTCCTCCTCCGGAGAGGTTTATTTTGGCTCATGCTTTGAAAGGATCTTGTCTATCTTGATGGCAGGATTGACTTATATTTACAGCATCCTGAGTGTGAAGCCGCCCATCATTTCTGGGCCTATTAAGCAGAAAAAAGATGGCTCAGAGG
Source organism: Rattus norvegicus (assembly GCF_021556685.1). Taxonomy (NCBI): domain Eukaryota; kingdom Metazoa; phylum Chordata; class Mammalia; order Rodentia; family Muridae; genus Rattus; species Rattus norvegicus. Next base: position 77,799,621 of record NC_141538.1, read on the forward strand.
TTAAGAGCACTTGTTGCTCTTGCAGAGGACCTGGGTTTGGTACCCAGTACCTACATGGGAGCTCGCAACCAACCTGAGTCCGTTTCTAGAGGATCAAGGCTCTCTTTTGAACTTTTCAGGCACTTCATGTACATGGTGCACATATACTGAAGACAAACACTCGTACACATAAATAAATAAATCTTCCTCTTCTTCCCCTGCTCTTCCTCCTCCTCCTCTTAAGAAGCAGAACATACAGAGAGATAAATGCGGATGCCCATCTGACTTTTGTGTCTCTAACAGAAGCACTAACTTTTCTTGTCCTTGTAGCGAAGCACATCTTTCCGGTGTGTGATGTGATGAGGAGGGAGACTTCCAGTTCTTCCTGGTATTGACGTGCTCGGCTGCAGGCCCAGGCAGAAGGAACATGCTGCTGTCACTGTCCAGCTGGTCAGGGGTCAGCCACCATTTTCTGTGGAGACTAGTCAGGCCGTTGACTGTACTGTGGGAGGGGTCGTGGTTATCTTATCGCTGGGAAGTTGTCAGCAGGACAGAGACTCTAGAGCCAGCCCGAAGTCCGAACGCCTAGACTGCAGTGTTACATCTCCATCTGGAGGGCCTAGCACACAGTGCTCCTGGAAGGAGCAGAAGCTAAACCTCGGGGAGTCTGCCTTCGCCCTAGTCTGGCTAAGGAAGGAAGTCACTGACTTAAGGCTAGAGAAAGAGTCTGATTTGACTGAAGGAGATTCAAGTCAGCAAGGACCAAGGGCAAAGCCGAAATAACTCTTTCAGGCTGTCCATTCTTCACGACCTTCCCCATGTTATTCTGGAAGCTTCCTGTCATATTTTGGGAGAAGACCTTCTGACACATTGCGATAAAATTAAGAACTGTGACATTTACTACTAGCCAGATACGATGTTGGGGAAAAGTCTCCCTTATTTCTCTAAATCTCATATAATTCCAAAGTCATAAAATACTAAAATCTGTCTTTCCAACCTAAAACAAAAAGGCCGTGGTCTTCTGTGTTTCAGCTGAGAGGTCACATGGGGATAACGGAGGCTTGCCAGGACCTAGAACTGATGCAAACTCAGTGGGATATGGCACTGAGCATGCTACGTAAGCACTGAGGGTGGGCAGGCTCCATCTCATACAAGGGGGACCTTGTACAGGTTTTCTGTGTACTAGGGATCAACTGGGTGCTTTCTGTGTCCCTTGCCCTGCCACTGAGCTACAACCCCAGCAAATCTAATGCATCTTCAGGACCTGACTTTAATAATAATAATAATAATAATAATAATAATAATAATAATAATAATGCTATTTTTGCTTTGAGACAGGGTCTCTATGTGGTCCTGAGTGTCCTAGAACTCACTATGTAAACCAAGCTAGCCTTAAACAAACTCACACAGGTCCACCTGTCTCTGCTCCCAAATGCTGGGTATTAATTTTGTTTTTAATTAATTATGTGTTCTTAAATACGCTTGTGTGTGGGTATGTGCTTGTGAGTGTGGGTGCCCGTGGTGGCAAGAAGACGGTATCAGGTCCTCTAGAGATTGTGAGCCTCCTCATCTGGGTGCTGGGGCCTGACCTAGGGTCCTCTGTAAGAACAGGAAGTGCCCCCAATTGCTGAACCATCTCTCCAGTACCTAGGATTTCTCTTTTAAGGGCATTTTGTAAAAATTTTCTGCTGGCTTTAGCAACAGTAACATTTCCCAATTGTGTTTAGCTTTGTACTAAAATAAACAGAAGGATCTGAGGTGGGAAAGGGTTGGGAGGAGAGAAGAAGTACTTTTGGTGGAACATTTCTGGATTGGTTGCCTTAACTGCTTTTGTTCTGAAAATAATGATCCAGTGCTATTCTCCTCTCAAGAAAGTCTCCCACAAGACAGAAGCCAATATTGGCCATTTGCACATTGGTGCAAATTTGCTTAAAAGTAAACTTTCTTTTTACATTTACATTAACCATTTTGCAATTTCATAATGCATTTTAAATGCCTTTTTTCTAAGCATTTACATAGGAGGGATTTTGTTGCCACATTAAACAGTCCACATCCTCTGAACCCAATGTTAGAAACCGAACTTTTAGTTCTCAGACCATGAAGAGTAGAAACCTTGAGAATCTGTAAATTGGAACCAAGCTGGGGCTCACCCTCCTCAGGCAAGGGTTGGGGGAATCTCCAGTCCAACGGTGGAGGCTCCACCTACCTCACCTAGTTATAACATTCATTATGCTTCTAGACAAGCCTCTGACTTCACTAAGGAAAGCCCATTTCTCCTTTTAATTACGCCAATTAGCCAAGCTTCGGGAGTCTGAAGGGGTTAAAGGAAAGCTGGAAGTGCGGGAGGAAGTCATGGGTGACCACTCCTTAAGTTTCCCATCCTCCTCTTCTTCCTCCTCAGTCAGGATGGCTGTCTGCCTCTGGAATGCAATTTAACTGTGTTTCAGGAGCACACAGCTGCATTAGAGTTTATTGCCTTTACCGGAGAATTCCAGAGTAAATTGCCGACATCCTCACCAGCTGCTGGCTATTCTGGGAAGCCAGTGGGAGGGTAGATATTATATACCCTGGTATTAAGACTCTACCTGGAGGGTTGTCTCAGGCAGGCTAAAGAACACCCACAAGCCCTTCGCACCCTACTTTTCCTTTGGCCCCAGAAAACACCACTTCGTGGTTTTTCACATCAATTCATTTCGTTAGAGAACAGTACTGAGAGGAGTTTCCAGGCAATGTCACGAATGCAGTTGATCTGAATCTGAATTTCGGTTCGCCTTATCTGACACCTGGAGAAAATTCTGGTTCTTCCCTAATCTTCAAAGGGAGCAGTAGGCCTTGACTGGCTTAAACAAGACATCATTTAATGTTGTCAAGCCCGGATTCCTGCAACCCAGATTCCTTAGCCCTTTCCCCTTTACCTGCTGCTGTTTCTGGTGGCTTGATTGTATCAGACCTGGGGTGTGAAGGTTAATTCCTCCTGCTGAGACCTAAGCCCAGAATTTGCTTTTGTTACAATTGTTGCCTAACTTTTCTGGTGCTGGGCTCTGAATGGTTAACACAGCTTTGGTTGTCTCTGTTAATTTCTCCCTGATCCTCCTCGGAAGCAGCTGTCCTCTGAAGGAGGAGAATTGAGCATCAGGAAGAAATCTGATAGCCAGACTAAGTGGTCCACCTCTTTAGTCCCAGCACTTGGGAGGCAGAAGCAGTTGGGTCTCTGAGTTCCAGGCCAGCCTGGCCTACAGAGTGAGTTCCAGGACAGTCAGTGTTACATATGTCTCAAAAAGAAAAAAAAAAATTCTTGAGTTTGTGCAAAGAACAAGGCTGGACTGTCTGAACTGTCTAACTCAGAGGAAGGGAAGTCCTCTACTGTTTATGCCTTCTCTAGTACACAGCTTAGCAGGGGGAAAAGTATTGGAAAGTGATCTCTTCAAGCTATACTGACAGCCCAAACTTAGACTTGTTTTTCTAGACAGAATCTCTCCATGTCTGTCCTGGAACTCACTCTGTAGACCAGGCTGCCCTCAGACTCCACAGAGATCCACCTGCCTCCCCAGTCCTGGAATAAAAGGCATAGATCTGGTATCCAAATTTTGATTTTTTTTAAAGCAATATGCTTTGTCGCTTGTGTAGGGGGTTGGGGGTGCATATTTAATGTCATAGTATGTGCCATGTCGAGGTCAGAGAATAGTCTGCCAGAGCTGTCTGTCACTCTTGTTTTCACCGTGCAGGATTGAAGTCAGGCCATCTGGCTTGGCTGCTGCTAAGTTATCTTTCCTGTCTAGTTAACTAGTATTCTTAAGTAGCTTTTGTTGTTTTGAGGTCTAACACAGGCTGTCTTCAAATTCTTGGCAATCCTCCTGCCTCAGTCTCTTGGATTCTGGGGCTATAGGAGTGAGCCACTGTGCCCAGTTATCATTTGGGTATATTTGTGTGTGTGTGTGTGTGTGTGTGTGTGTGTGTGTGTGTGCAAAGTGTGTGTGAAAATATATGTGCCAGAGGTCAAATCCCTGTGTCCTTTGTTTTATGAATAGCTCACTGGGATTTAGGGTTTTCAGGGGATCTCTCTGCCTCTGTACACACACACACACACCAGCACAGGGACTAGGAGCAGGAGCTCGCACACTGATTCTGGGAGTTAAACTCAGCTCTTCACGTGAACACTGTACTGACTGAGCCATTTCAAGTCCCTGACTATCTTTTTTTTTTTTTTTTGAACTGTCAGTCTAACAGAAGATCTACTATTTGTCATTTTTAACTCAAAGGCTATATTTTTTTTTTGACACGGCAAAAATATATTGTCAGATTTTTCAAAATTTTGTTCACATCCATTTGCCTTTACTTCATGGAGTATTCCTTTGTGAACTAGAAACGACTTTTTGAGTTCTTGAAAGAGCCGTCAATGTGTCAGCATGGCACATTTGATCTGTGAAGTGCTTAGGAGAAAAGGACGCGTTGATGTAGGAGCCCAAAACCCAGTTATTTGAAAGTTCTGGGGAAGATAGACAGGCAGGCAGGAGAGTCGAGGGCTTCGTTTGGCAAACTGAAATAAACGTGTGCTCCCCGGGGGTAGCATGGGAAATCCAGGATAGAGCTCGTCACCGGAGCTTAAGGCGGCTGTTCATTTCAGCAGACTTTGCAAAATATGTTTCTTGGCCATAATGAGTGCGTCAGTGAGTGAATGCCTCTTGATTTCTCTCTCTTTATATTACAGCGTCTTCTTCTCATTTACTCTGAGGTGTTTCAGTAGAGCAGTGATTTATTTTTTAACGTTGCATCCTCACGAGCTTCCTGTTACTTTCCATTTTTCCTTCCTTGAGTTAGAGAGAAGGGAGACTCTGCTTTTCCTCTAATCACTGACTAGATGAGGCTAGAATCAAGGCGTGACTCTCACCTTCTATCCCCTTCCCTGTTGCTCTGCCTCTCCTGGCCATTCCTCCTACAGAGTGAGCCAGCATCGGCCTGGGCTTACTTCATTTGAACGTCTGCCACTAAGTTTCTGTATTGAAAATTTCTGAAATTATTTTGTTTTAACTCCTGCCTCACAGTGCTGGAGATTGAACCTAGGGGTCCCCTGTGTGCCGTACAAGTGCTCATTCACAGAAAGCTTCTGTAACTCCTGATTGACATCTACCTTATGAAATACGGTTTTGCTTTAATGGCTTTAAACGCCCGTGAAGGGCCAAGGATGCAGCTAGGCCGTAGCGTTGTGTGGCATACGCAAAGCCCCCTCCAGCATAGATAAAGGAAGGTGGCAGGAAAAGCTGTGTGAACAGACTTCTCTACTTCATTCTGAAGAAAGAAGACCCATGAGCTCGCGCTTGGTGACTCAGTCTTCAGTCCTAGCGCTTGCAAGCAGAGGCAGGTAGATCTCGGAATTCAAGGCCAGCTTGGTCAAGCTAGAACTGGAGAGATGACTAGGTGGTTAACCGCGCTCACTGCTCTTACAGAGGACCCGGGCTGGATTCCCACTACCTATATAACACGAGGGTTTACAGACAACTTCTAACTCCAGTGTCACGGGGTCTGACACCATCTTCTGGCCTCCACACTCGAAGCATGCACATTCATGGTATATATATATATAAACTCACACGCAAACACGCTGGTAAATAGTTTTGTATTGTATCCCGTCCGGTCATGCCAGGTATAAACTTGAAACAGGAAAGCAAACCTAACCAAGTTCATAATTCACTTCTGGAATCCTCTGAGATACACTGGAGTCCTGTGGTGCAATTAGTCCTGGTTCATTTTGGTATTTGATACTTTTATTTATTCATAAGTTTTTTTGGGGGGAGTTTTGTTTTTTCCAGATTTTGTGTGTATGTGGACTAGGCTGGCCTTGAACTGAGAGGTCAGCCAGCCTCTGCCTCCTAAGTGCTGATTAAAGTCATGTACCACTGTGACCCTGTGTGTGTGTATATATCATATATCTTATATATGCATATATAATGGATATTATATATAATAAGTATAATTTAAAATTAATTTTGTAGATAATAAAATCTTGAAAGTAACAGATGGCTAGTCAGCTAGTAAGATACAGACTAATAAGATACAGACTGGGCAACTAGGACTATGTGATGAAATGAACACATTAAGACCCCATTCTCTTCCCTGGAGGAGGTGGCAGACACCTTGGAACCCAGTATTCAGGAGGCAAGTGAGGATCTCTTAGTTCAAAGCCAGCCTGGTCTACAGAACAAACTCTAGGACAACTAGGGCTACACAGAGAAGCCATGTCTCAAAAAAACCAAAAAGAAAAAAAAATCCCATTTTTTTTCTATTATCCACAGATTGTGATACCATGTAGAAAACATTTTAGAACCTGGAGGGGCTGTGCCGTTGGCCGCTAGCTCTTCAGGGCATCGAGTAGTTAGGTCATGGAGAACAGAACTGTGCAGTTTAGTGGCCTTGGTTATGACGACTGTAATGAATTATACCAGTCAATTATACCATGTCAGTGGGGACCGTGTAGCTTGTGAGCAACCAGTAAAGGGATCTACTGCTTACCAGTATATATTATGGAAAGAGTCCCTAACGCTTCTTATCTCTAGAATGCATTATGTCTGGCCAAGAATCATCTGTCTTTAGGAAGGTGAATAGTGCTGCAGAGAGACCTTTAGATACTTGATGCCTAGAATAGTCTCACCAGAAGCCTGTGATGATCTGTGGTGGCTGTGTCTTAACTACATAGTGTCTTCTATTTTAGTTTTTACTTTTTAAAAAGATATTTATTTTATGTATATGATTACACTGTCTTCAGACACACCAGAAGAGAGCATCAGGTCCTGTTACAGATGGTTGTGAGCCACCACGTGGTTGCTGGGAATTGAACTCAGGACCTCTGGAAGAGCAGTCAGTGCTCTTAGCCACTGAGCCACAGTTTTTACTCATTTTGCATTTGTATTTTGCATGTGTGTATGTGTGTGTACTTGCGCTGGCATGAACACATACACGCATGCATTTGTGCATATGCATGCCTCAGTGTGTATGTGGGGGTCAGAGGACAAGCCGTGAGAGTTACTCTCTTTCCACTATGTGGATGTCATGTATAACTCCGGTCCTTGGGCTTGATGGTGGGGTTTGTTTTGTTTTTTTTTTTTGTTGTTGTTGTTGTTTAGTTTTGGTTTTTTTTGTTTTGTTTTTTTTTACCCACAAAGCTATCCTATGAATTTTCAAATGAAGCTTGTATATATTCAACACCTAGTGAACAAGACAGAATCTGTAAATGCAAGAGGTTTAGTGGCCATGTTTCTTTTTTGTTGCTGTGACATAACACCCTGACCTAAAGCATCTTAGTAGAGGAAAGGGTTTACAATACTTACAATTCTAGATCATAGTCTACCACTGAGGGAAGTTAAGGCAGGAGCTCAAAGCTGAGTGACTTCCCCCAGCCAAGGAACTCACTCCACTGTCAAATCACAGCAGGAACCACAGAGGGTGCTGCCTGATGTCTGGCTTAGGGCCGGGTTTATACTCAACCAGCTTCCATAGATAGTTCAGGCCCATCTGCCTAGGACTAGGACTCTCCATAGTGTGATGGGCCTCCCGCATCAGCCAACCAACAAAATAGTCCCCCATAGACATTCCCAGAGCCCTTTATTGTGGTTCTCCTCTCGGAGGACTCTAGGCTTTGTCAAGTTGATCATTAAAGCTAACCAGGCGAGTCGGGCGCACATCACCACACAGAATGGATGTTTAAAGGATTATTAGAAAGGAGATCTCTAGTCATGAGTATACGTCGCTGTTCTTTCTGTTTCCTCTCTGTAACTGAGTGAATTTCTTGGTTGGCGTCTGTCTTAGTTAGGTTTTACTTCTGTGAAAAGACCCCATGACCAAGGCAACTCTTCTAAGGACAACATTTAATTGGGGCTGGCTTACAGGTTCAGAGGTTCAGTTCAGTATTATCAAGGTGGGAGCATGGCAGCATCCAGGCAGGCATGGTGCAGGAGGAGCTGAGAGTTCTCCCTCCTCATCTGAAGGCTGCTGGTGGAAGACTGACTTCCAGGCAGCTAGGATGTCTGTCTTAAAGCTCATGCTCATAGTTGTTGTTGTAAAATTATAAAAAATTAAAAGGCTGTATGTTTTATCCCCGACTAGATCCGGCACTGCAGTGCCCCAAGCTTCCATATTGTCGCACCACTCTACCTTCTCTCCTCTCTCCTCCCTTCCCTTAAACTTTTCTCCCACCCATCCTTCCTTCTTGTCCAATGACAGGCCTCTTTCTATTCTGTCCTGGCCCTCACCTGTATTTTACAAATTAAATGGGGAGGAGGTTCTGGTGAAGTCACCTGAGTCCTGAGCATGTGACTAGGCAGCTAGTCCTGTCCGTAGGGCAGCAGAATTAGCATCAAAATACAGATAACTCCAGGGCCAACCTCAACACACAGTGACACTCCTACTCCAACAAGGCCACACCTCCAAATAGTGCCACTCCCTGGGCCAAGCGTATTCAAACCATGACAGCGTCTATATCCAGAATGTGCATTTAACCCTTATTTGTGTTTTCTCCTTATTCTAGAAAAGCCCCCAGCTTTCTGACGATGCTAACCAGCTGAGAAACAAGCAAGACAACTGTGGTGACAGTCGCCTGGAGCCTGCCGCCAGCTCTCTCTCCCCAGATCACAAAAACATGGAAATTGGGGTGTCCGTGGCAGAATGTAAAAGTGTACCTGGAATCACCTCTACCCCCCATTCCAAGGACCACTCCTCCCCTTTCTATTCTCCCTCACACAATGGCCTCCTCACTGATCACCACGAGTCTTTAGATAATGATGTCGCCAGAGAGATCCAATACCTAGATGAGGTGCTGGAGGCCAACTGCTGCGATTCCTCCGTGGATGGAACTTACAACGGGATCTCTTCCCCAGAGCCTGGTGCAGCCATACTGGTAAGCAGCCTTGGCTCACCTGCCCACTCAGCCACCAAGGTAGAACCCATTGAGAAAGCATCTGGTAGGCAGCTGCCTCCTCACATCGAACTCAGTAGAAGCCCTTCTGACAGCATGGCTGAAGGAGAAAGAGCCAATGGACACTCCACTGACCAGCCTCAAGACATGCTGGGGAATAGCCTGCAGGCTCCTGCCAGCCCCAGTTCCTCTACCAGCTCCCACTGCTCCTCCCGAGATGGAGAGTTCACACTCACCACACTGAAGAAGGAGGCCAAGTTTGAGCTGCGTGCCTTCCACGAGGACAAGAAGCCCTCCAAGCTCTTTGAGGAGGACGAGCACGAGAAGGAGCAGTTCTGCATCCGGAAAGTGAGGCCCTCTGAGGAGATGATAGAGCTGGAGAAGGAGCGGAGGGAACTCATTCGGAGTCAGGCTGTGAAGAAGAATCCTGGCATCGCGGCCAAGTGGTGGAATCCTCCCCAGGAAAAAACTATTGAGGAACAGCTGGATGAGGAACATCTGGAGTCACACAGAAAGTACAAGGAGCGCAAAGAGAAAAGGGCACAGCAGGAACAGCTACAGTTACAGCAACAGCAGCAGCAGCAGCTACAACAGTTGCAACAGTTGCAGCAGCAGCAACAGCAGCAGCTGTCCACCTCTCAGCTCTGCACAGCCCCAGCTGCTCATGAACACCTAGATAGCATTGAACACACAAAGGAGGATGTCGTCACTGAGCAGATTGATTTCTCAGCTGCACGCAAGCAGTTCCAGCAGATGGAGAATTCCAGGCAAACACTGGCCAAGGGCCAGAGCACACCTAGGCTGTTCTCCATCAAGCCTTTCTACAAACCTCTTGGATCCATCAACTCGGACAAGCCACCGACCATCTTGCGACCAGCTACTATCGGGGGAACTGTGGAAGACAGCAGCACACAGGCAGCCAAAGAGCAGAAAGCTCTCTGTGTATCTGAGAGCCAGTCTGCAGGAGCAGGAACAGGTAATGCTGCCACTCAGGGAAAGGAAGGGCCATACAGTGAGCCTTCCAAACGCGGGCCCTTATCCAAACTGTGGGCAGAGGATGGAGAGTTCACAAGTGCCCGGGCCGTCCTTACTGTAGTCAAAGATGAAGATCATGGGATTTTGGACCAGTTTTCAAGATCGGTCAATGTATCTTTGACCCAGGAGGAGCTGGACTCAGGTTTGGATGAGTTGTCAGTGAGGTCCCAGGACACCACTGTCCTGGAGACTTTGTCCAATGACTTCAGCATGGACAACATAAGTGACAGTGGAGCTTCTAATGAGACACCCAATGCCCTTCAGGAAAACTCTCTGGCTGATTTCTCCCTGCCTCAGACTCCCCAAACAGACAACCCCTCAGAGGGCCGAGAAGGCGTCTCCAAGTCCTTCAGTGACCATGGTTTCTATTCTCCTTCCTCCACACTGGGAGATTCCCCATCCGTTGATGACCCCTTGGAATATCAGGCTGGGCTCCTGGTGCAGAATGCCATTCAACAAGCCATAGCCGAGCAGGTGGATAAGGCTGAGGTGCACACCAGCAAAGAGGGATCAGAACAGCAGGAACCTGGAGCAATGGTAGAGGAAGCTGGAAGCCAGGCTCCTGGCTCTGAGAAGCCCCAGGGCATGTTTGCACCACCTCAGGTGTCCTCTCCCGTTCAAGAGAAAAGGGATGTATTACCAAAGATCCTCCCCGGGGAGGACAAGACACTCAGGGAAAAGGGACCCTCCCAGCCACCCACAGCTGTGCAGCCCAGCGGTCCAGTCAACATGAAAGAGACCAGGCCTGAAGGAGGGTACTTCAGCAAATACTCAGAGGCAGCCGAGCTGAGAAGCACAGCCTCCCTTCTGGCTACTCAAGAGTCTGATGTCATGGTTGGGCCCTTCAAACTGAGGTCAAGGAAGCAGCGGACTTTGTCCATGATTGAAGAAGAGATCCGGGCAGCCCAGGAAAGGGAAGAGGAGCTAAAGCGGCAAAGACAAGTGAGGCAAAGCACCCCAAGCCCCAGGGCTCAGAACGCCCCATCGCTGCCTTCCAGAACCACCTGCTACAAAACTGCTCCAGGTAGGTAATAGCTGCAGCCTGCACCCAGGTGTCTCAGAAAGTGGCTCACTCCTGTGCTCACGGTTCCTGTGGAGACTCCACTATGCCTTCTGCAGGAGGATTTCCACAATGGAGGTGTTAGGGTGTCCCCTGGAAGGACACCAAGTCTGGGTCGCGGTTGATATTTCTCAGTGGTTATAATGGCTCCTTGCCTCCCAGTCTGCCTTGTCTTGATTTATTTATTGTACAGGCTCCCACCCTTTATCCCTTGGAGGGATGCATCTTGGCCAAGTGAGGCATGGACCTTGGCAGAGTGGGGCTGTTGTGCTATCTGTGTCTTCAAATCAGTGACTGGACCTTCAAAAGCTATAGTTAAATTAAACCCATTTAATTTGGGGGATGTATCCCAGTAACCCCTTTTGGGATGCTGGCTTTCTTCCCAGCAGTGATGGTCTTAACGCAGGGCTGCGGTCTGCAGGTATTCTGTCCGTTTTCCTTTGGGTTGGGTTTGACTTCCTTTATGTGATCATAAACCAGTTACACTCATCTAAAGATAGACCATCTTTATGGTAGTGATCCCGTGTGATACTACCCAGTGATCTCGAGACCGGCTTGGTTTCTAAGTCTACTCTGTGATGTTTACACCACGAGATTGCCTCACAATGTCTTCCTCAGTCATTATCTCAGAATGTTTCCCCAACCTCAGCCTATACATGTCTATGTTCTGGAGTTAGGGTGTAGGACATTTTCATCCATTCTTGTCCATTTCAAAAAGCGAAGCTACTACAAGGGCCATATTGAATCTCCTTCTATTGTCTGGGCAGCCCCTTTCTTAAATCATCGGTGTAGATGGCAATGCTATGGGTGCCACTGTGGCTAACAGTGTGACTATAAGCTTCTGTTTCCCTTGTGGATATGATAGCACCTGGGGCTCTGTTCATCTTGTCTTGGAGACGAGCTCCTCTGGCTGTGCTCAGAACTTGTCCATGCATTGTTATGGTTCAGGCTGAGATAAATGGCGGGCGTTAGAAGAAAGCATCGGAAAACATTTGATATCATCCTGAAACCCAAGGGTGGGATTACGTGTTTTACAGTGGACTTGTGGGGAAACTGATCCTTCATCAAATACTGCTGGAGTTTTGTGACACACCCCTCACGTTGGGTCTTTGGGATGCTTTCCTGTGGCTACATCTCACCTTTGCTAGGGGAAGCACCGCCAAATGGATGCTGCGTCCTCACAGTGTCTAAGCGAGTAGCATATGGTATTAGCTCATTCTGGGATGGACAGATCTTAGTTTTAACCATTCAGTATTCCTTTCGATCACTTAATTAAGGAGTGTTTGTAAGGCTTCTCACAGAGAAGCTACATTTCATTTTGGAACTAATACATATTTCTTGAGACACACCTGACTATGGACTCTTTATCCCACTCCTTATCAGATTTGAAGTCTAGGATTTCTTTACATCAATATGGGCTCATGGATTCCCGTTACATTCAATAATTAGTTATTATTTATCTTGTTATTTTAATCCTCAGTTTGTTTAGTCATAGTATGGAAATCCCTTCCTGCTCCCTTCTGTGTCTTTTTGAGAAGCAGTTCTTTGAGCACTTCCTTATGCTTTGCTATTGCATGGTGTTCCATTTGATCAATCTTGGCTTCAAAGGGCAAAGAGCGATTATTCTCTTATTGAGGAATGGGATGTATACGTCAAGACTGGCACATGCGTTAATGTTGGATTGTCCACTAAGGAAGGCTCAGTGATCAGAATTGGAGATTAAATATGTATGTCTACCTTATATATAATCTTTTGTCTGTCTGTATATCTATATTTATATCTATCTATCTATCTATCTATCTATCTATCTATCTATCATCTACCTATCTATCTATCTATCTACAAAATCATGGGTTCATGCAGAGATCTTTTCCAAATGTTAGTGGTATGGAGGTAGGGAAAGGAGACTGAGTGTGTGTGTGTCATGGTGTGGATTTGGAGGTCAGTGGACACCTTTTAGGAATCAGTTCTCACCTTCCACCTTGTTGAGCAAGCTCTTGTCTCTGCACCTGTGCTGTGTAGCCCAGGCTAGCCAATCTACAGATTTCACTGTAATTTTCCCATCTCTGCCACCAGTATCTCTCACTGTAGGGTGCTGGGAACGCAAATGTACTCCCATCATCTAGCTTCTCACTGAGATTCTTGGGACCCAAACTCAGACTGTCGGGGGTGCATGGTAAGCAATTTTTATTCAGTCACCGATCTTTTAATCCTGATTTAATAGAGTTATTTACCTTTGTCATAAAATTTTCTTCCCTGGGGAGACAATTTCTACCCCCATCTCTATAAGTTCCCAAGGTCAAACTAAAGTACATTTCTTCCAAAGGTCATCCTAGGAGACCAAAGAGCTCACTAAACTTACTTACAGCGCCCTGGCAAAGGGTTGCTTACAGGAGCGTGTTGACCTCAAAGTTCTAAGTCTTTGCCTAGCTTGGATGATGGTTTCCCCATAGCTACATCAATGTAGCTCCCCATTAGGTTAACCTTGCCTAGTCTATGTGTTCTAAAGACACCTGAGGCTGTGTGCAGAATTGCATAGGATATGGCTGGGAGGGGCAAGAGAGTATTGGGACTCTCAGGTAAGGGTCCAGTGACCCTCCCCTATCTGCTCTTCTTTGAGTGAGCAGTCAACATGCTGGCGACGGTTTTAGGCAAGCAGGTGCAGCTTGTCTGATGCTGATGGCGGCTGTTTTGCTCAGAGGCCAGTGTTCTATGAAACACTTCCTCCCTTTTCATGTTTGCAGCTTACCTCTTGATAGCCTCAGTATGGTGTTTGCTTGATCCCTTTAGCCACACCATTTAACCAAACTCCTATTTTCTCCATTAAATTATGAACCAGTATTAATTTCTAGGTGGTCACTGCCCCTTCCTTCATTCTGTTTACCTCTCCAGGCCACAATGTCCTATACCTCTGTCACTGCTGTCCCTTGTCCCCCTTGCTCTGACTCCACAGTTCTCCATGGGTCACTGTTTTCTCCTCCAAGCCCTCTGCAGGCATCACGGTTTCTAGCCCCAGCTAATGACTCTTGGACTGGACTGTTCAGGAAGGAAAGGGAAGGGCTGTGGAGGAGGAAGAGCGCAGAGACTTCCTCGATGGGTTTTTAATGCCTTCAGGTCACAGGCCAGAGCCAGCTAAGTGCTTCGGGCAAGAAAACTGTCAGGGAAAGTTTTCCCCAGTGGTTAGCCACAAGAGCTTGGCTTTTCCCAACAGGTCTTACTTGTCAAGTTCACTTGAAATTGTTTTGGGCTGGAGCTGGCTTGGCACGGAGATGAGGATTAAGCATCCTGCCTTGGAGAAAAGTTTTTGCACCATGTGATTGCAGCCCCAGCTTGGGAGCTCCTGCACAGGCAAGTGATGGTGATATCTGGAAGTTGGAAGCCTCACTGATGGAGAAACATTCTGTGAACAGTATGGCTCCTGCTCGCACGGAAGCCATGGTCCCCTCACGGCTGCAACACAGCTTCGCCCACACCAATTGCATTACTTCAGTATGGAACCTTCTGAAAGGCCATATAGTGGATGGACAAACTGGACCATTTGGTTCACTGTGACGAAATACGTGGGGCTGGGTAGTTTATAAAGAATAGAAATGTATTTCTCACAGCTTTAGAGATTGGGATGTCCAAGATTAAGGTCCTAGCAAGGAGACCCATATTTTTGATTATAGGGGAACCCTCTCTTGATGTCCTCGTGTGGTGGGAAGGAAGAAGACAACCAAGTAGATCCCTGTGACCTCTCATAGTGACATTAATCCCATCCATTTTGACTCAGACCCCATGGTCTGATCACTTCCCCAAAGCTCCCCGCCTAATAGCATCGATGGTTACTACATTTCAATGTACCTGAGAGGTTCCCGAACACCAGACCATAGCAGGGGTATTTTGGATTCTCCACTCAGGCTCTTAATGGAATCCCTCACCGTATTGTCCCAACTTTACTTCTACCACATAAGCAATTGTTAGGTGTAAGGACGTGCTGCTACCTAGTCTTGTTCCCCCAGCGGATGTGCCTGTCAGGCTTTCCTACCAGGAGTGGGTTTACTGTACAAGAAACCAGAGGTTCAGGGTTGGCCCACTGACCTGCAGTTACCCCGTCCCTGCTTCCTCTCTGTGGATGCGGGTCTCCCTCCCTGTGTCTTATTCACACTGAGTTCATTTTAGCCCCTTTAAGAAGACGTAACTGCCAGGCATGGTGCTCCCTCTAATCCCAGCACTCAGGAGGCAGAGGCAGGCAGATTCAGTTCGAGGTCAGCCTGGTTCACATAGTGAGTTTCAGGGCAGCCAGGGCTATGCTGTGTGTAGAGAGACATTGTCTCGAAAAACCAAACTCAACCAAATCACCACCACCACCACCCCCAAAGAAGAAGAAAGAAAGAAAAAAAATAGATAATAATTCATCTAGTCTCTGCTCTATGCTGGTTTTCTTGTTACATAGAACACAGTCATAGTACGATACGAACAGACCGCATTCCTTCATGTTTCTATTCAGAATATGCAGATAAGACACCACAGCTTCCTAGGATTTCAGCACGGAGAGGGGAACCAAAAGTAAAGGGAATAAAAATGTCGTGTTTCTCTCTTTCCGAGCCTGGAAACCTCTGGAGTGAGTATTGCTTGGCCAGCCGGCCTCTTAGTTTGTGATCCCAGAGGAACCTGACACATTACTCTGGCAATTTGTGGGTTAGAACTTCTGGCTCCAACATGGGTCTCATGAATGAAATATTGCTAGGGTTTCCTCTGCACAACTTCATGTTTCCTGCCAGAAATGACTCAGTAGGTTTTGTGTGATTCAGATCAGATTAATGGTATTAGGTGATGAAAGACAGTGTCTTAACTCCTTATCGAGTGGAAGTCATGCTGGCCACAGGCTGAATCAAAACAATAAGCAGACAAAAGCCACTGACAGCGAGTGTGCTAGAGAAGAAATGGGGAGGCACAAGTTCTTCCCACTGTTACCTAAAACCTCCATTCCCGACATATTGAAAAGCTACTTGGAAGATGTTTCCCACTCCCACCCTTTATAAGAGAGCGGTGAAGGCCCATAATTCCATCTGCCTGGGAGGCTGAGGTAGGGGGTGCTCAAAGCCTGTCTAGGCTAGAGTGAGCTGGGGCCCACTTTAGGCAACTTAACAAGATTCTTCTCAAAATAAAATAAGGAGGGAAAGAGAGGGCTGGGATAGTTCACTGGTAGAGCACTTGCCTAAGGCTGTAGGTTCAATCCCTAGTGTTCAAAAAGGAAAGAAAGAAATGGGAAAAGGAAGCGGCTCGACAGATTTATGAGCCTGATTTGAGGGGAAACACATACAGGAGGGTAAAATACCCTTGAGAGAATGGGGCGGGGTTACCCAAACATCTTTTTAAACTCAAGTGATAATTCAGAGCTTAGTGAAGAGCTTCTCAGTCCTGGCATATCGTGGACACCAACAGACACTTCTCAATGTATTTATCTATGGTTAGGAACCCGGGTTTCACTTCCAGGTGAGGTCCAGCTGGCTGGGTGAAGCAGTGTAAGCCTTCTGTGGAAGGTCCCACAGGTGGTCGGTGAAGCAGCCTACGCCTTCTGTGGAATGTCCCACAGGTGGTTGGTGTCTGCTGCTGTTTCCTGAACATGCTTTGCTGATGTAAATCTAAGCACGATACATGCAACTTAACAAGACCTTAAAGCTGTATCCAATACTAGTTACTTCGTAGGTTCCTGCTTGTCACTTACTCCTCCCAAAAGCCCCTCAAGATAGTGGTCAAAATGATAGGAACACATGAGGCTATATGTACGGATGCCTGCACATGAACATGCAACTGCATGTGTGCGTACACGCACACAAAGTCTTACTCTATAGTTCAGGAAGCTCTGGATCTACCTATCATCCATCTATCTGTCTGTCTGTCTGTCTATCTATCTACCTCTCTGTCTGTCTATCTGTCTGTCTGTCTATCATCTATCTATCTATCTGTCTATCTGTCTATCTGTCATCTATCTGTCTGTCTTGTCTGTCTATCTGTCATCCATCTGTCTGTTTTGTCTGTCTGTCTATCTATCATCTATCTATCTATCTATCTATCTATCTATCTATCTATCTGTCTGTCTATGTATGTATCTATGTATCTATATCATCCATCTATCTATCTTTTAGCTATCTCTCTCCACCCCTCCATTTATCCATCCATCTACCTACGTATCTATGTAGGTTTTGCAAAGGGAAACTATCATGCTCAAACCTGCCATTCTCTCTCCTGAGCATTAGACTGACACCATTTCAGAAAAAGCATATCAATGGTGTGTGTGTGTGTGTGTGTGTGTGTGTGTGTGTGTGTGTGTGTGTCTGCAGAAGTGAAGCAGTTACCCTGGTAACCTGCATGGCTCCTGGATGTTTTAGTGCCTCGGTTACAAATAAGCTAAATTGCTGGTACTTGACAAATATTTAGCCCAAGGGGCCAAGTTAGCTCTTTCAGCTGGTTGTTCTCTCTCTGCCAGTTGGTTTTCCAGGAAGAAGCTTAGACATCCATTCCAGAGCTGAGTTCATTCCCCCAAATCTACAAAAGAACTAGATTAACCTGAATATGAGCAGGGATTAGTGGTCAGAGTGCAATATCTTTGGTGTCATGAGATCAAAGTCAATGACGCTTGGTCACTGATCATCTTGGAGCATCACGATAGCCTTCTGTATTCCCTGATCCCTTCCACTTTCTTGTATTTCATTGATCTGAACCTGGCAAATATCTTCTTTTCTAAAGGACCCACTATTTCAGTAGGAATCGATAAGAAAAGCCTGCACGAATGCATTGTTCTTTTTGGATGGCACTCTCAAAAGGTTTTGCAAAGGGAAACTATGATGCTCAAAGTCTAAACCTCAACTCCTGAGGATTAGACTCCAGGCTCTCACCTGTGCCAAGCCTGCGTGTGGTCACGACTTTGAGATAACATCGTTTTAGGAAAAGCAGACCAGCTCACTTCAGTTCAACTCCCTCCTGTGGAAGCCAGGTCTACCACATTCAGATCATGTTGGCTCTTCTGCCTGTTGACCCATGTGTATCTGTGTTGCCTCCTGGTTGCACTCACACTTGTGGGAGGTACCACGTGAAGTCCTGGTTGCTAACATACATAGCTACATCATGCTCTGGAAATAACTCTCCCCAGGATTCAGACTCAGCCACGTACAAGGAAAGTCTACAGTCTTAATCTTAACAAATCGGAAGTGAATCAAAAGGCCTAATTCTTGCGAGATCCCTGTTGAGAAATGTGAGCTTAATCAGGGCCAGCTTGGGAGCAGGATGTCCCGACCCGTGACTGCTGGAGCCTGGACAGGATATGACTTCAACTCTTACTAGTCTTGTGTACTTCCCAAGGAGATTGGCATTTCGGATGCATTTGATCTTTGTGAATAAACTTCCACTGAGGGCTTGGAAGGACTGGTTGAGGGAGGGAGACCAGAGGAGGGAGCAGGCAATGTGCTAGTCGGACTATGAGAGCCCCAGAGAATCTGTCTGTAGTTTATATAGTGCTCCTTTGCTTCTTATAGCCTTGAAGATAAACACGGATGTCTCCTAAAACTTGTTCGCCTCTCACATCAGGCCTTTTTAACAGTACCAACCTCGTTCTTATCTCCCGTTATCCAAACATAAATTCATGTATAAGGGAGCCAGCCAAGGAAGATGGGTGCTCAAGAGAGTCAGTAACTTCTCCGGAACCACATTCAAAGGTCAGCTCCTTGCTAGCTGTTTTTCTATAAGCCTGTTTTCTCACCACTAAAAATGGGAATAATACAGTAATAACAAAAACCTTGGTCCTTTTGAGAGTCTCAGGTAGCCCAGGCTAGCCCTGAACTCCTGGTTCTCCTGTTTTCACCTCTCAGGTGCTAGAATTACAGAGGCGTTCGTTCCATCACAGTCAGCTTGGGAATAATTATGTTAAGTAAAATTAAGCCCACGCAGAGATAAGAGGGTCAGCTGCTCTCTCACTTTAGCCTTCCGTCTGGTCCATGAGATCCCCGCCCTAGTGGTCATCACACACTCAGGAAGCTAAGAATGTTAACCGGATCGGATCGTGAGAGGCTCGGAGGTGAGAAGGGCAGTAGAATTTCCCTTTGAGCTAGCCAGTGCTGTCTCCCATGAAGAGGGCAAACTCAACCAAGAAGTCTGAATCTGTGTTTCTATCTCTGTGCCAGAAATAGTTAAAGCGTTTCGGGTCCATGCGTGGTTACACTTTGGGATTCCCCTTGGGCAGGCTGCGCTTACAGGAGGCAGAGAAAAGCATCTTCCATTCCTGCCACTCGCAGAATGCAGCGAAGGCCGTGTGTGCTCGAACGGAGCCCCGTCGTCCCTGACAACCCGACTCTTCCTTCTGTGGGATCAGCCTTAGCTCCTGAAAAGCCCAGGATGCAGGCTCCAGACGTTTAGACGATTTTCTCCTGGCCTGGAAACCAAACGTTTGAATCTTTGTCTGTGGAGTCATAACTCAAAAGATCCTTTGTTTCTAACATTTCTCAAGAGAAAAAAAAAAAAAAAAGCCATCACCCACTTGAATTTAAAAAAAAAACCAAACCAAACTGAACAAAAACACCCACCAGATGACGTGCCTCGGCCTGCGGCCTGCGGCCTGCCCCTCAGTCAATGGCCTCTCTTCTTCGCACTGCTTGGGGGTGAGTCGTCAAGCATCTAAAGCCACTCTAGTCCCCAGAGAGCAGAGCCCAGAGCTGCAGCTTCCACTTCCCTTTTTGGGGGTGAATGAGAGCGACCTGCTCCGCAGCAGCAGCCCCACCCCCAGTACTCGGGCTCACACAGCCCCTGCTGTGACCCCCACACCAGAGCCCGCCTTCCTTCCTTCCTCTCTTCCCCTGAAAGCTCCCAGATGGGAGGAGATGATGAGACCCTTTAGGTTATAAACACAGGCAGGAAGAAGAACCACCCTTGAAGGTGGAATAAGTCTGAGGACCTGTCAGACGTGGTTGCTTCAGAGTAACTTGGGGCCTTGGGGCCGGGGTGGTGAGGGTGCTGACGCTGGGACGACCCTGTGAGCCTCACTGGAAGGAGGTGAAAACCTAGGAAGGAGGAGCTCTGTTTCTCTGCAGAAGATGCTTAGTTTAAGATGTGATTATTAGAGAGCCAGGAGTTCAAGACAAGCCTGGGCTACATGAGACTCCCAAAACAAACAAACAAACACATTTTGTTTATTTTCTATTTTAAAATTCATTTGTGCTGAAACAGATGAACCTAGGGAGGCTGAGGCAGGAGGAGCACCAGGAATGGTTGAAAAATGAGGACATGACTGCTCCAAGATATGGTGGGGGAGAGGGGTTTTTACTGTAGATCTAAGGGAGAACAGTCAGGGGCAAGAGTTAAGACTGAACTGGGCTGTGGTGTGTGTGTGTGTGTGTGTGTGTGTGTGTGTGTGTGTGTGTGTGTGTATGTGTATACAGGGGGTGCAGTGAGAGGAAAAGAAGAGAAGACAAGCAGACCAAGAGATGTCCAGGAGCTGAGCTAGCCAGGAGCCAGGTGAGCAAGAGACAGCACATCCAAAGGCTGAGTTATATAGGGAAGGGCAGGGAAACCCAGCACCCGGGAGGGAGAGGTTTAGGGTAGAAGTGCTCTGTGTTGCTTCGGGACCTAACAAAGGCAACATCCTCAGAGGTTTTAAGGATCAGGGCTTAGCGATCCTTGGGAAGTACTGTTGCTGACTCATTTGACCTCTGTGTCTTTCCCTTTTGCCTTCTTCCTCTTCCCTGTGGAAGAGGTGCTCGAGTCTAAGCTGTCTGGAGATGGAGCCTAGGGCTGTGCACTTGCCAGCAAGAGCTCTGCCATTGAGCTACATACTCAGCCCGCCCTTCCTGCCTGCCTGCAGCCCGCCCTTCCTGCCTGCCTGCCTGCCTGCCTGCCTGCCTGCCTGCCTGCCTGCCTGCTTCCCTCCCTCCCTCCTCCTCCTCCCCCACCTTCTTTTAGATAAATTCTTACTTTGTTAGCCCGGTTAGTTCAAGCTGACCTTGAACTTGAGATCTTTCTGCTTCACCCTAGTACTAGGATTACAAGAATTTACCACCACACCCAACTTAAGCACTTTCAAGTCCACTTTGGGGAACTGCTTTTCCTCATTTCCCCTTAAAAATTCCTCTAAATTCCAGAGGTTAAAACATGGTTGGTAGTGACTAAATAATACTCCATCCCTAAATGACTAGTCTCCCATAGGCAGAGAAGTTGGTTTAAATATGAAAAAGAAAAACGAGGGGGCTGGAGAGATGGCTCAGTGGTTAAGAGCACTGACTGTTCTTCCACAGGTCCTGAGTTCAATTCCCGGCAACCACATGGTGGCTCACAACCATCTGTAACGGGATCTGATGCCCTCTTCTGTTGTGTCTGAGGACAGCAACAGTGTAGTCATATACATAATAAATCACTCTTTAAATAGAAAAAGGGAACGAGGAGATTCTGGCATACAGCTTTATAGCTTTATGCCTTTGTTTAGATATTGGCTGAACCTGAGCTTTCTTGGGAGCAGTATGGGTCAAGCAATATGCATTAGGCGATTGATTTATTGAGCCATTTTCCTTGTGATATTAATAGGAATCCCCTGCAACAGGCTTCTCCTGTTGGATGATTTTGAGTGATCTGCATTCCCGCTCATGTGTTCAAGGCTCACAGCCATACCAACACCGAAGCCGAGTCTTCTCATGAAGGCTCTCCCACACACCAACACACCTTTTGAATTATTTATTACATTTATTTATTTGCATAGATATGTGTATACATTGTCTTAGGTTACTATTGCTATAAAGAGACACCGTGACCAAAACAACTCTTATTAAAAAAAATTTTTAATTGGGGCCTGGCTTACAGTTTCAGAAGCGTAATCCATTATCAGTCATGGCAGGAAGCAGACGCCAGAGCAACAGAGAGAGAGAGAGAGAGAGAGACAGACAGACAGACAGACAGACATGCTGGGCTTGGCATGGGCTTTTGAAACCTCAAAGCCCATCCCCAGTGACACACCTCCTTCAACAAGGACACACCTTTTAATTTTTCTAATTCCTTCAAATACTACCACTTCCTGGTAACTGATCATTCAAATATATGAGCCTATGTGAGCAATTCTTGTTCAAACTCCCACATTTATGGTGTGTGGGTGTAGGTGGGTGCAAGTGTGCTCAGGCCTTGATGCGCCTGTGGAGGTCAGGGAACCGTTTGCAGGAGTCAGCTATCCCAGGCACTGAACCCAGGTCATTGGGTTTGACAGCAAATACCTTTACCCTCTGAGCCACCTTGCTGGCCCATACACAACTTAAAAAAAAAAAAACAAAAACTATTGTTTGACAAGTTTGTTTGTGTAATGCTGCTTGTAGCACTAAGGATTATTTCACACAGCCAAAATTATAGAGGATCAACCCAGCCATGTGGGGCTGCCTGCCCTCATCCATCTTCAAAACATGAGTTACAACTTTACTCCATTATTTTAGACAGGACTGTGTTTATGAAATAAGTTGAAAATGTTTCCTTTCCTCTACTCAGAACTGCAGGCTGATTTTTGTCCTGTTGGTTTCTTTGTGAAGGTTGCATAATATTATACCTGTCCCATGCTCTGTAAATGCCAACCCCAGCCTTCGGCCTAAACCAACACAGGCCTACCCTGAGCTCTGCCTGGCATGGTTTGCTCTTGTCTCCCAGGGATGCAGACATTCTGTGAGAAGGCCCTCTCTCCAGTCCAGGGAGAGTCTGATTAGCAGGATGCTAATCACTGAATAGGGAGGCCATTTTCAGTTACTCATCATTCACCGAGTGAATAGACAAATTCAAGGAGGGAAGGTTTGATGGACCAACCTGGGATGAAAGCCAAGGACATGGGAGCCATGATATGCACATAACACCCAGGATAATCCACAGTTTGTGAATTCTTCTGGGGTACGTCCTCTAGGTCACAGAACTTGTAGGGCTTTCATGAGGCCATAGATTGAGGTGACTGGACTATTCAGACGCATGCATTTCATTCTTGTACTGTCCCCATGGTCAGTGTACTGCTGTTGGGAGAGCACCTCAAGTTTCCCATCATCCTGTGAGAAGTCTCTGACTCTGAACTCAGGACCCTGAGGAAGGAGTCAGGTGTGGATCAGTCCCTCTTCAGCTTTTCAGTGGCTCGTGTGACTCCTAAGGTGGGGCATGGAGTAGAGTTCTAAGGCATGACTTGTACCCTACTGTAGGGAGGTCTTAGGGCACAGCATAGAAAGCTGAACGAGTTAGCCTCCTGTGACAACGTCAAGGCGAATGGCCAGAAGTTTGTGGATCAGAAACAGTTTTTCCTTTGTCTCTGGGGCCTGTGACAGCCCTCCCTTAGGTTTTGGATATCCAAAATCTCTTTGCCAGTTACCTCTTTGGAGACTGCTCCTCCAGCCCTGCTAAGCCAGCCTTGCTTTCTGCAACCTCTAGTGGCTGTCGCCGGTATTGCTTCCCGCTCCAGGGATGGGTTTTCTTCTGCTAGACTGCGGAATTGGTGGGCATTGTCTTTTCTGATGGCTGACTTGCTTCTCTATAGGAACTTTCTCATTCCATCGTATTGGAATTGGTTATAATTCCAGACTAACTCTGACCATTGTTCTCAGATGTGATGCTGGCTGGAATTAGCACTGGGCTTTCATGATCTGAGCCATAATTATCCAGTCTGTCTAGCCATCTACCCACTCACTCATGTAAGAATTGAATGACATGGGGGTTGTGAAGGACTTGCTGTAAGGACACCCTCAGTGTCACTCCTGAGCTGTTGAGTCCTGTAGTCTGTGGCTCCAGAGCCTCTTTGTTTATTTGTTCGTGTTTGCTTGCTTTGGAGACAGAATCACACTCTGTAGTCCAGGTTGGCCTGGAACTTATTGTCAAGCACAGGCTGCTTTGAACTCATGAACATTCTCCTGCCTCTGACTCCCAACTGTTGGGAGGGAAAGGCCTTTGACCTCTTTCCTGGGATTCTCTGGCAGTCGGGGAGTGTTGGTCCCAGCACACGAGTGTTTTCTAAAGTCATTGTGTGCATTCTACAATAAACGTATTGGCTTATTGTGTACACACCGACTCTCAACCTTGTGTCTTACTCTGCTGGGATCCAGGAGTCAGGCAGATGGACACCCCATTGTGACAGGCTCCTCACTGAAACGAGCGAAAAGGATTTATAGAGGACTGGAATGATCTGTGTCTTCCTGTGATTTTGCAGCTTCTTCCAGATGACAGGCACTTCAGTAGCCAGAGATGATACAGGGCACTGTAAGAGAATGGCTTTCACAGACCTTAAAATAAAGTCTTGTCTGGCAAAGACATCCGTGTGAAAACTAGAAGCTAAGCACGAACAGTTTACTCTGCTTCCTAGACATTTACTGTTGGAAGAAGAGTTGATGGGAGATGGTCTGGATATTTGAGAGGGAGGGTGGCAACAGTCATCAACTTGGCAACATGGGAAACAATGTTTCTGGCTTTCCAGACTTGCAGGAATAGTATGTAGAATGCCCAAGGGATTGCACAGTCTCACCCCATCCCCACGGTTTCATTATTTCCAGATTCAAGTCAAATAGCAGCTACAATCATTGGATGCTTTCTGTTCTGGATGCTACCAAGTGGCTATTACCACTTACCAGTGTTAACTTAGTCTTTACAGCAACCATATAATACTAACAGTAAGGAACTGGCCCAGAGCTATAGTGGGTTCAAACTCCAGCATACTGGCTCTAGACTCAAGCATGCAGGCTCACCACCCTTCTGTACTGTTTCTCCAAGCTTCAGCTTAAAAGACCACTGTGACTCTGGGGTTGTGGCCTGGTTGGTAGAGGTTTGCCTGGCGTACATGAGGCCCAGAGTTTGGTCCTCGGTACGACTTAAAGCTAGATATGGTGGCATATGCCTGTGATTTCAGCATTCAAGAGGAGTATAAGTTCAAGATTATCTTTAGCTACCTACTGAGTTCAAGGCCAGCATAGGCTACAGGAAATTCCGTTGAGCACCCCTCCTGGTCCCCTGAAGCACTGGGTCTCTCAGTGTAGATCTGTCTGTCTCTGCCTCTGCCTCTCAAGTGCTCCGATTAAAGGGTTATAAGAAAACTGCTCACTACTGCTCCTTCTCAGAGGTGCATTTGAGACTCTGTGGCACTAAAATCCAACCACACATGCCTTGACGATCCAGAAGTGAAGACCAGGATTTGAGAAGTGGGGTCTCTGAGCTTAGGGGCTCAGTAGGTAGAGCTTGCTGGGATTCAGTCACCAGCACTGCATGAAGCAGACATTGTAGCTAAGTTTATAATGCTAGCACCTGGGAGGTAGAGGCAGAAGCCAGTCTGGGCTATATAATGAGTTCAAGGCCATCCTTCACAACATGAGATACTGTCTTAAGAAACAAAGTGAATCTCCAAGGTGCCAGCTCCTCCTGACAGCCTACTGTTGGGATCTGTGTTAGAACGCGTGTCCCCTGGATATTGGGAGCCAGGGTCTAACTGTCTGACCTATGTTCAAAGGATGCTGATAGTTTTAGAGAATATGCCTAGAGGCCCCATGCCTCTAGGTTGAATTAACCATTGCTGTAATCTCCCCACCTGGCAACTGCTGAGGGGCGATCTCAAGAGCTAAATCTTACCCTCCTAACTCTGTTGTCACTCATTCCAGAAGGTCTAGGAGTGTCTTTGGGACGTTAGCAGGTAAGGTAAATGAAAGAAGCTGGCCAATTAAGATTGGTGTCTCCTGGGAAACTGGAGTCTCATTCTCATTCAAAGACTTCTAGATACCAGGGCAGGTCAGCTAATAGCCGGTTACCTCTGATGCAGAGAGCAGAGGATACTGGGAGTGCTGGGGACCGTTGTTGGCTTCAGGTGGCCTTTGTAGAATCTCAGTTTCCTCACCTGTGAGAAGTTGGACTCCACAGTGCTGCAACTCTGACAGCTTTATGATACGATCTGAGAGAATTAGTCTCCACTACCATGGAACTAATGTCTGTCTGTCTGTCTGTCTGTCTGTCTGTCTGTCTGTCTTTCTGTCTGTCTGCCTGCCTGACATGTTGCAAAGTGCCTGCCAGGGTATTTGAGTGAACTGGTTCTTTAGCTCTGGTGTCGCTGAGGTGTGCGTTGAACAGGCTTTTGCACTCTGTTCCTGTAACGAAACCCTGTGACTTAACCATGACTCTGCTCTGCCCTTGATTTTGCAAGTGTGTGTGCATGCGAGTGCGACAGTTTTTCCTCCTCCTAAAAGCAGTGCGTGCTGAGCAGATGAGCTTAGAAAGGGTGTTCTCTTCGTGTTGTTTCAGGGAAAATAGAGAAAGTCAAACCTCCTCCATCCCCCACAACTGAAGGTCCCAGCTTGCAGCCTGACTTAGCCCCTGAAGAGGCTGCCGGAGCCCAGCGGCCCAAGAACCTGATGCAGACCCTCATGGAAGACTATGAGACACACAAATCTAAAAGGCGCGAGAGAATGGATGATAGTAGTGTAAGTTTTTCCTCCTTTCCTTTCTCTTTTCTGAGGGTGACCTTCCGTGTGGCGTGCCTGTGTCCTGGTTCAGACCTGGATGTGTGTGTGATGTATCTGCCTGTCTTGCCTCATGACTCTGAAACCTACTTTCAAACGAGTGGTTTGATGTGCCTTGGGGAACGAAGTATCTATTGTCAAGAGCTGGTTGTTTGACACCTAAGCCAAGCTTGAGGTGGTGGGCAAGGCTGGTCCATGAGATGGGGTTTGGGGGTGGGGGAGGAAGATGATGTGCCCGGGCAATACAGCAGAGAGTGCGCTCACTCTGGAAGTGCCCTCAGGTGTCAACATCTACACTGTGATCAATCCTTGTCTGCTCAAGAGACTAAGTCTGTCTAGGGTTCTTTGTGTGCATAGTTGGACAGGAAAGACGCATTTTAAACGACAGCTAAAAGCCACACAACGAACCCTCTCCCTTCAACCCTCCTAACTCTATCCAGGTTGGTTGTGTGCCCCATGAAAGGAAGTCGTCTGCTGTGGTTTCCTTGTCCAGTAAGAGATTTAAGAGGTGTTCTGAATGGTCCCTGCAAGCCTCGGGGGGCAGCCCCAGGTTATGTGCAAACAGCCTAGAGTCTCTGGCATTAGTCTTTTCTCTTTTACCAAAGTACACTTCCCCATTACACTCAGGTCAAAAATAGCTTGGATTGGTAAACTACGTAGTTTCTGCCTGTTGGCCTGTGTGTTTATGACAGCATCACTCTTCCAAGTTTGGAAAGGCTATGCAGTTACCCTCAGTTCAAATGCTCCAAGGTTCACAGTAGGAAGTCCCTGCCAACTCAGTGACTTTCATGTCCTGGCTGGATAATCCCAAGTTAGAGTTTCCCGGGATGAATGCCAGATGCTGAAGTTAGAGGGATAAGGAAGACACACACACACACACACACACACACACACACACACACACACACACCCCTCTTCTTAATCATGAAGGAACGTTCACTTAACTCTGCTGTGAGGCCAAGGGCTTCTCTGTGGATGGAGCCCTGGCCTAGGTAGCTGCTGCAGACAGTTCTACTGGGTTCCCTGGGCAGTGCCAGCAGTAGCTTAATGTCTACTAAATCACGTTAGCAGCCCCTTTGGGGTGTAGAGTCCCCCTTTAGGTTTTGTTAGTTGCAGTCTGAAGTGCAGTCGAAGCATATGGTTTTCTTCTCTCCCCTTGATTCAACAGTGACTCTCAGCAGCTTTGCTGAACTCTAGCCGAAGAGCCATGGCCATTCAGTCGTGCCCCACGTAAATGCTTTCCAAGTGCATTCTGTGTTGGTTGTGTGTGCTTTTTTGCACTGGAGTGCAGATGTTAAGGGGGGGGGGGTAACTTCCAGGCCTGGTGTACAGGCCTGTAATTCTGGACACAGGGAAGCTGAAGTAGGAAGATAATATGGTCAAAGCTGCCTGGGACATAGTGGAAGGAGGCACTCATGTCATGGGCAGAAAACTCAGGAATGCCACTCTGACACTCAGGAATGCCAACCGGGCCCAGTTTTCTCCAAGTGCTAATGGCTTCTTGTTTCTATTTCACCCAAGTAAATAAACATGTTGGCTAAGGAAGAAACCTACTAGTAAATCAATTTGTTTTTATTTTTATTTTTATTTGAAGGATGGGTATTTTGAACTTTTCCTAGAATCACCATAGAACAAAATCTGCCAATTGCTGAAGAGCTTTAGAGATAGGACAAACTCCAATCCCCTATATCCCTACCCACACCTTTCCAATAGAGACCTAAATCTCAAAATCCCACACTCATATTGCTCCTTGAGAAATTATATGGACAGAAATGATTCCAAGCCACCTGCTAGCCTGTCTCCCAGCCCTTTTAATATAGGGTTCCACGGCTCTGTGTAGAGAACAAGCTTCGTTTCCCCCAGCTGTCCCTAGCCCTGTCTCCATTTCCCCTGTCTCTGATACCAGAAGGATAAGAAGAAGAGGATGGGTTGCTTGGTGGTGGTTATGGAGTTGGCCTCCCCATCCCTAAAAGCTAAAAGTGATTGTCTTCAGGCCATGCAATTATGGTCTCCTGAGCCATTCGTACTCATTGCTTTTAGGGTGACACATGGCCTCTTGGATTTTCTGTACTCTAAGGGCCTCCTATGGCTCATGTCACCTTCATTTGTCAACTGGCTTGGTGACAAAAAACAGAAAAAAAACACTCGCTTTTCAAAAGTGCCTCCCTCTTAGAACTTGGGCAAACTGCTCCCTGACCTCTCTACCACTCTTCACCGCTGGGACCAGCTACCTTGTTCTGTGTTCTCTCCAGCAAGCGGACCTAGGAACTTACAACATTCCGTTTCCGAGGTACCCACCCTAATCCTAAATGATCATCCAAGGACCGTCCCAAGCTTGGAGTCCTAGCCGGATGCACAGGTTCCAATGAGGGAGGCTGTGGTCTCCTTCACTGACAGTGCCGTCCTTAGGTCTGTTTTAGAGAAACTGCCTCCACAGGACCTGGTCCTTCCCCCCTTTCTCCTCCCCCATTCCCTCCCTCCCCTTTCCCTTTATGTCTTCCTCTCTTCGTTCTACTATTGGAGTCTTACCGTAATGACTCAATGGGGTACAGGACTGTTTAAGGCTCAGAGAAGCCCACAGGAAAAGAATCCATCAAATCCAGAACGGCCATCCGGCCATCCGGGTCCTTGGTGGTGGGCAACTGTTTAGACAACGGGGGAGAATAAATCTTGTTAATTCAACAGAAAATGAAAACAAGATCTTGAATTAACACAGCCGGGCTTATCTGATATTTTTATTAACGAGCAAGAGGGTATCTACTTTGCCTCAATAGATACTGACTTTCAAACGAACAAATATCAGATGAAGCCATACCGAGGTCGTTTAATGATTCTCCCTGCCCCAAGCCTCCTCCCCTTCTACTCGCTTCTGGCATGGTGCCAGAGCCCAGCCGCTGGGGGCAGGGGAGCCTGTGAATGTGCCTCTGCCATGTACTAACCCTAATCTTTTCCCTCTCTGCCAGTACACCTCTAAGTTACTGTCTTGCAAGGTGACTTCCGAGGTACTTTTCAAACTTGTCTGTCTGTGTCCCGATGCATGCTTGATCCTGGTGCACGAGGTTGTGGTTTGCTGTCTCCTGCTGTACTCAAAAAGAATGGCAAGGGGAAGGCCTCCTCTCCATGTGCATTTTCTGCCTGACCTTTCTGAATTGGGGAGCTGACTCAAATATTGGCATCCACGTGATAGCGAACATTGACTGCTGTGCTGTGCTGTGCTGTGCTGTGCTGGGAGGTGGGGTTGGAGAAGACCGTGGTCACCCAAGAATCTGGAAGATGTTGAACTTGAGGGCTCCTATTGGGAGACTGTGTGAATTCTTCCAGTCTCTTCAGGCACAAGTAGCAAATATATTCCAGTCCGGTTAGCGAACAGTGCCACGCCCACAGGCTAATCTTGTGATTTTGACTAGTCCTTTATTAACCTTATTACGAGTCCCAGAGAGTTCTCCACTATGTATTTAGGACAGCCTATTTCTAAGGCAAACCATCCCAGTCTCTCCTCTCTCCCTCCAGTCTTGGGACCTGTATTTTTGTTCTGGAAGCTCAGCTAAGCAGTGGTCTTTCCCCAAATCTTCTCCTTCCCCATACAAACTCCTTTAACACAGATTTCACAAGTAAATGCACTCCAAAAATGCAGTACTAGCGGGGCTGGAGAGACGGCTCCACAGTTAAGAATGCTAGCTGTTCCTGCCGAGACCAGGGGAGCTGGGTCCTGAGCACGAACAGCTGGTGTGTTACAGTCACCTGTGACGTTAGCTCCAAAGGTCCTGAATGCCCTCTTCTGCCTCTGCAGGCACCCGATGAATAGGTACTCGGTGCGCATGCATGCACACACACACACACACACACACACACAGACACACACACACACACACACACACACACACACACACACACACACACACACACACACACACACACACACACAGAGGATTGAATCCAGAACACATATATTTAAAAAGTTGTTTTAAATGTTAAGCCAGGCATGGTGGCACATGACTTTTTATCCCAGCACTCAGGAGGAAGAGACAGAGGCAGAGGCAGGAGGATTTCTGTGAGTTCTGCATAAAGACTGGTCTGCATAGAGACTTTCCAGACAGCCAGAGCTACACAGAGAAATCCTATCTTTAAAGTGCTATATATGTATACATGCATTAATGCATGCATGCATACAATTCATACATGCATACAATGCATGCATACATACATATATACATACATACATGCATGCTTGCCTAGGACTGAATCCAGGGAAATGTCAGGCAAGACTCTTTCTATAGTTCTAGTTCTTTTTTTATTCCTTTTCTTAAAGTTTTTCCTTTTTTTTTCAATTTTTTTTCTGTAAGAAAGCACAGCACTTTATATTTTCATTTCTACTGTACTGAATTTGCATTTCAAAAGAATTGTTTCAGGTGTCCAAAATTGTAGAGAAAACCATTCATCCGCACAGTTCATAGTTTACGGAGAATCAGCCCTGTATGGGGTACTAGAGCAGAGCTTGAGGAGGTAGCAGGCACATACTCCGGAAGGCATGGAGACAGCCTGCAGCTTCCCTCGCCTTAGTACGACAGCATCTGCCTCTCTCACTGCCCCATGCCTGTAGTTTCATAGTATTGGAGAGATGTTTTCCAGAGAGTTCAATGTGGCAAATCCTATTAAAGCCCTCTTGTCGCTTTTCCCAGCTCCCACTCCTCCATATCTGTCACTTTTTATCTCCTCTAAGGGGTCTCAATTAATGCAGTGGTGGTCATGTTTGTGCATGGTTTTATACTACGTATATATTATATATGTATAATACTACATATATATAACCACACATATATATGGGAAAACTTAGGCTTTTTTGCATGTTTTAAAAGTTTTTTAAACTGCAAGTCACATGATAGTATCCTCTTTTTTTAATGTCTTTCTTATATTTATTTATTTTAAATTTTATTCTTTTTTTTTTTTTATGTGTGTGAGGTTTGGGCTGCATGTATGTCTGTGCACTATGTACATGCAGTGCCCTTGAAGGCCAGAAGAGGGCCTTGGCTTAAAACTAGGGTTAAATGCTTGTAAGCTGCCATGTGGGTATTGGGAATCGAATCTGGGTCCTCTGAAAAACAGACAGTTCTCTGAAGCACTGAGCCTTCTCTCCAGCTCCTGTTTCACCATTTTTAGATGTGTTCCTGTGTACATGTGGTTCTAGTATATGCACTAGCATTGCTGAGCAGCGTTCTGTAAATCGTTAGTCACTTTCCTGTGTGGGCAATGTAGAGCAAGTTATTTTTGGTGAACTTTCTGGGGTTTTGCTTGTCTCTCTGTTTTATGGTGCTGGGGATTGAACTCAGGTCCTCTTGCATGGTAGGCAAGCACTAATGAACATTGCCACACATTTCCCCATGTATCTAAGAAGCAATTTCTGTACCTACAACGTACACACTTGCATTTATTTACCAGCTCTTGCAAATCGTTTTCTGCATGAGTTATGCCAACCTCCAGCACCATATGTATTTTGGATCTGGCTCATTCTTAGCAAAATAACTTATACTTTATAGCTGTAGACTTAATCTGCCAATGGCTGGTGTTTATATGATTTAAAGTGAATGTAAAGAGTACCATGGCATGGACCTTCCTCATTGCCTGACTCTGGCTCTCATTTAGAGAGTAGCTCCTGGAGAGGCAGGCTCCACTCCCCTATCCTCCCTGAGTCAGTATGGCTTGGAACAGAGAAACTCTGGTCAAGGATGTGCAAGGAAGATAGCGTTGGGCCCCATCAATCTCTAGTGAAGAAGCAGCAGGAGGATCACGTGTTAGCATGGATCTTAATGGAGTCACTCAGAGTTTAATCCATTTGCCCTTGCTTCACAGCCCTTATCCGACAACTGCTTAAAAGTTGAACAACTAGCTAGATGTCTCCAAGCATCAGAGAATGGATGGTTTTTCTTCCATCAGACCTCAAACTGAATTCGTTGGTGAAAACAATAACCATTGTGGAGAGTGCTTGCTGCTCCTGGTCTATCCTTGTCTACCACAGCTGTTGAGCAGCCAAGAGGCTTGATATCTCAAGCAGTGACTCCACCCCTGGAGAGCTGAGTTTAAACCTTGGCTTTTCTTCTACTGACTAAATGCTGGGCAAGTTACTCGCCCTCCCCGAGTGTCAGCCATAGTACTTGGGATTGAGACGCATGCACTTTGGGCCCAGAAAAGGGATTAGAAAGTAAAGTTAATGTATTGAGTACAGAGTTTACTAGTGACTTAGACACACACCCTCATCCGCATCTGAATGAACTGTAAAATGAACGAGAGCCCATTCATACCTTCCCTGAGGGTTGCCCTTTGAACTTTCCCAAGGCTTATTACAGGACTTTACTCCAAGTCCTCAGTCCTCAACTTCAGAAGCCCAAGGAGAGCTGTTCACTGAGGTTCCCAGCCATCTCAGTTCTGGTTCACTCGTCTTCTTCTCTGTGTCTTTACTGAGGGATTTTGATCTCAACAGAAACTCGGGATCATGGGAAAAGGACATTCAAATTAGAGGGAGCTCATTATTACACATAGTTATTTGAGCTCTTGATCAATAGATGTTTAAACCCAAGCTATGATGTTTCTATAACTAGAATTTATATATATATATATATATATATATATATATATATATATATATATATATATATAATTTTCCTGCCTGCTACACCTTTTATGATGAATTCTGAGGAAAGAAACTCTCATATCTCCCTCTCCCACTGTGCCCATGACTTGTTGGGGGTCCAGTCAATGTAAGTAAGGTGAGCAGATAGACAGATTTTAACTTGGGCTTCTGAAGATTAGAGCAAGGAAATTTGGCTGAGATTTATTATGCATTGAAATGAGACTTAAAGCCAGGCGAGGTACCCACATGCCATTAATCTCAGATCTCTGGGGGCTGAGGTAGGTGGATTGGGAGTTCTTGGATAGCCTGGGCTACATGACAAGAACCTGTCTAAAATGAAAAAGAAAAGAGGGCACTGGAGAGATGGCCCAGTGGTTAAGGGCACCAGTTCCTCTTTTAGAGGACCTGGGTTCAGTTCTCAACACCCACATGGCAGCTTACAACTGTCTGTAACTTCAGGTCCCGGTTCCTTCAGTTCAGTTCCTCTTCAAGATTCTGTATGCGGGGTTGGGGATTTAGCTCAGTGGTAGAGCGCTTGCCTAGTCAAGTGCAAGGCCCTGGGTTCGGTCCCCAGCTCCGGAAAAAAAAAAAAGACTCTGCATGCACCAAGTGTGCATGGGGAACACAACCATTTATGAAGGCAAAACACTCATCCATATAAAAATAAATAAATCTTTTAAAGAGAGAGAAAGGAAGGTAATAAAAAAGTCTAACAGCAAGACAAGAACCATAATAATATAATTAATAATAATATTTTAATAATAATTATTAATTTAAAGAAATCCTTTTCAGAACCCTGGCTTCACGTTCATACCCCCGAGAGTGTCTCAGTTTGTTTCTGGAAGGCCAGCATGAGCACTTTACACAACACATAGCTCACTGTGGAATCCATGTTTTTATTCCACTCCAGGGTCTGTAACCCTTTCAGATGCTGGGAGGAATTATTCGAGGACAGTCCTGTGCACTAGAACTGCCTGTCCCTTGGGCAGACTATACGCTGTGGCTTTTATTATGCCCATTTGACATGGGGATAGACAGGCACTGGAGTTGGTGACTTTTGCAAGGTCACACTGTCACGACAATTTAAAATCTGGATCTTGTTGAGCTGCAGAGGCTGAACTGCCTCCTGAGAAAGCCTTGGTGTTGGGACAAGGGCGAGAAGATGAGCAAGAGGCAAGGGTGAAGCACGAGGTTCGGGCATTACTACCCATGCAGAATTGTCAACCATTCCTCTGCTATCGCACATTGGCCAGAACACCCCTGTTTAGCTCCCAGGCCTGGAAACATGCGTTCTTGTGTTGTGTATGTCCGCAATGTGCACAGAGCTGGTCCTGCCATGGATATGGTTCTTAACACTGTATCATTCACACAGCAAAGGAGGCTGGCTGCATCCTGCCTGTAGCCCTTGCATTTGACCCAGAAGCAAAGAGCATGCTGGCATGGACCTCAGTCCTTCAGCCCAGCCCAGCACGTGCTTCCGAATGGCATCTTCCTACCTCTCTGGAGTGGGCAACATCACTGCCCAATGCCTAAATAATAATTTTTAGAAGAAACCACAGTGTTCAGTTGTGGCTCGGAAAAACCAACCAGGACTTTCCTCTGAAGTTAGAGACTCTGTGCCCTAAGTGAATGCCAGAGTGCCTGGCGTGCATGAGCTTGCACTTGTTCCAGTGGCTGACTGGAACCGTCTCATGTCTGGCCTCTTCTGTGCCTTTCATCTAGATCCATCCTATCCGAACTAAAACTGGGACTGGCGGCCTGACTGTCTCCTGACTGGTCTTCTCTCAGGAGCCCACAGACGTCTGTAATAGACGGGGGAGGGGTGTCCCACCTTCTGGGCGTGAGCCTACCTGGCCTCAATGTTGCCCCCTTTAATTTATTAGTTTAATTTATTAGTAGTGTTCATGACCTCGATGACGCACACACCAGAGCGACGGCGGCTTTTCACTGTCCTAAAAGCTTCCCCGTTCCCTCACTTGGTGGCCGTTTGTGTTTCATTCCACTGTGGTAGATTCTTGTGATATAAATATTTTCCCAGTGTCATGTGGGTTTGCAGACCTGCTGCATCATCAGCTCCACACTGGCCCATGGTTTGACACTCCTTCCCCATCTTTAGTTAAGAGGCAGCTAAGGGGGTCCGTAGTTGTGCTGTTCAAAACGGTGGTTGCTAGCCTCAGGAGGGGAGCTATTTAAATTTAAATTAAAATTCACTAAAATGGAACGTTTCTCAGCTGTCTGACTGCAAACTTCAAAGGCCTACTGGCCACATGTGGAGAGCGGCTGCCATTTTGGGTGGCACAGCGTAACAGGACCGGGCAGCTTGGAGAGAGAGAGTGTGACTTTAGAATATTCAGCTGTGGGATACGGGTGGAACTCAGCTGTAGTGTGTTTGTCCAGCATGCTCAATGCTCCGGGTTCAGCCTCCAGCACTGCAAAGCCAAAACCAAAGACACCTGAGGCAGAGTCAAGTCTCGTTTAAAGAAACTTGTAAACCTGTGAGAGAGAAAAAGGACATTGGAAATCATGCACCAGGTAGTATGTGGATTTTGGCTTTGAAATGAAGTCACCTGTCCCGCCCCTTTGTCCGGTCTCTGCTACTCATCACCTACCCCCAGCAATACGAGAGCCTGTGTCACCGTTGTCAGGGTGTTGAATGAGCGAATAGAGCAGAGGGAAGAAACAGAAGTTGGTTCATGTGGACTCTGTGCTAATTTTCCTCCCCATCTCTTTTCAGGTCCTGGAGGCCACTCGGGTTAATCGAAGGAAGAGTGCTCTGGCCTTGCGCTGGGAGGCAGGGATTTATGCCAACCAGGAGGAGGAGGACAATGAATAAACTTCCTTCAGCCCAGGAAACTCCTTGGCCAAAGAGTTTCCGCAAAGAAACCAAGAAATTATTGAATCAGACGCATTTTAATAGACTACTTATTAAAGTGCATACAAACTCAATAACCCTCATGTAGACCAGAAGCTGCAATACACAATGATAATAAAACAAAACGAAACACAAAAAAGCAAAGCGAAGCGAACAGGAAGTTCACCCATCAAACTCTGAGACGGGGCAGAGGAGAAAGGGTGTCTTTGTGACTCAAAGAAAGCCTTGGCTTTGGACCATTCCACAACTGATCCAAAGGGACACAGACGGGACAAGCAAGTCCACGTAGTTGCTGCAGGCAGAACTGAAGCCAGCCTCGGCTGGGCATTACGGAGGAGCAAACAGGCCATTCCAAGGCAACCAACAGGCCCCAGCCTGGTGCAGCCTACAGCACACAGGCTACCCCTCCACCAGCTTCCCACCCCTTTCTCCGTCAAGGCATCAGAAGTGTTGGGTTGACTCCATTTTCTCCAGCAGCCATAAAAACAAATGGTGTTCCTTTCCATAGTTGCCCCAAAAGGAGGCAACAAGGATTCGATCTCTCTTATATGTAATCATTTGAAATTGGGAGCACCTAATGGTCACAATATATATAAAGTCTGTATTTTTAAGGCAATATCTCTTCACGTTGCAGACGCAATCTATCCTACAGCAGGAGGTTGAGGACGGTGGGGGAGAGAGCCAAACCAAAAGGGTTATTAGCTTTAGGACCTTGTCTGCTTTTATCGTTGACTGATCAGTTTAGGGAAACACACTTTCACGGTTACGTTTCTTCATATGAAAAGTATATTTAGTGAGCAATGACTATTTTTATGATGGGATGGGGGAACAGGGACACGGGATAAAAGCTGTACACATTTGAACGGCTTGGTTCAAGATGGTAGGGGTATTTTTAGAATGGCAATAATTGAAAATAAAAGGGGGCAGACTCTGCCTTCAGGAAGGTAGATGACCAGAAATAAGGTGTTTGTAACTATTTTCTATTTTAAAGTGGGCCTTAGAGGTGGCTGTGGCATAGGATGAGCTGTTTTGGATCTGAGAAAGGCAACCTTAAACGCATGGAGATAGGAAGAGAAAGGGGCGAGAGAGACAAAGAATGGGAAAGGAAGGAAGGAAGGGAGATTATTTTTGCTGAACAACCAGTGTTTTCCAGGACGACAGAGAGAAAAATATAGCATAGAAATTTAAGTACACATGTGGAATCAGCTACAAATCCTAAAGATGGTGTGTATGCCTTTGTGTGCTTGTATAAGGCATGTATGTTGGTGAGTAAATATATGCCAGCGTGGGGTGTGTGTGTGTGTGTGTGTGTGTGTGTGTGTGTGTGGTGTGTTGACCGTGACACATGGGTGTACAGTATTTCCTCTGTAGCTGCCTGTCGACTTCAGGAGTGAGTGACAGTTTTCTTTTTTTATGAAAAGGCACAGGGAAGACACAGGGCTGATGCAGTATTCCTGATGTCAAGCTGACTGAACTATGGCATTTGCATGAGTGACAGTCGTGAAGTTTCCAGCAGTTTTGTATTGATAATTTGACATTTAGTACACACCCTATTTATTCTCATGCTTTCTGTCCGTGCCTCGTGTACCACAGAGGACACCGGCTTCATTCTTTCTGTCATTTCAAGCAATATGATAAGGACGTTCACTAATCGGGTGCCCTGAGTTTCTGAATGAGAAAATGTTTCATTTCTGGCCAGGAAGGGGAGGTGGGAGGAGGGGGAGAAGGCATGGAAGGGGAAGGAGGAAGAAAAAGAAGAACTAACCAGCCTTCATTATTTTTCCTTTATTTTTAAGCTATTTCTTACAAGCAATAATTAAATCATACCTTGCTAAAATTCATTTTTGTTTTTATGTTATTATGTTATAAGATCTAATATGTTATTCTAATGAGTAGCGACTCCACAATACTTATATGCACACTCCACACACTATCTTGGCTTTTTTGTTTTGTTTTGTTTTGTTTTCTTTAAATTAGGCTAGTGTGACTTTAGGGAAAAGCTTACTCACTAGTAAGTAGTGGGCACAAGGTAAAAAGATGGAGTTGTCTCATGGCTTATAGGGATGCTTAAAAACTACCAAGGGAACGTGTAACTCCAAGACAGATTCTGCAGTCGCTAGCCAAAATCGTACGCCGGAAGTGCGCGCCGTCTTTAGATGGTTCATTCTTTTAGACATAATGTTATTAAAAATGCTAGCCACTGAGGACAGAAAGCAAAGGCAGAGAACTGTGCTGCAAGGAATTTGCTCTTCAGTAAGGGAGGTGGGCCCAGAAGCAAATGTTCCGGAACAGAACGTGACATCCATGCCAGATTAGAAGTCCTGCTAGGTAGATGGGCACACGGGAGAAGGGCCATTTTTGTCGAAGGACTTCCCGCCGGAGGCTGTTTACACGGTGAGATGAAGGCTCCTTCCTTAGGGACACACAGGAATCAGGACTCGTGGGGGGCGGGGAGGAGAGGGGTAGCTGCAGTGTCCTGGGACCTCCGCCCCACTCTGGAGAGCAGGGTAGTACTGTGAGTGCTACAGAAAGCAAGCTCCTTCATGATTTCTGGTATGTGCTAGCGACTGTGGAAGCATCACAGACCAACTCGCCCATTTTTCACAAAGGGAAACCGTCCCCTTGGCTTCCTTAAATTTCTTGTCCTGTTTAGAAGGGAAATGTGGACCCTCGTGGAGGGTACACTGAGGAAAGACTTGGCAGCCAGAGCCCACGCACTCCTTGGAGTTCCTTCGGTAGCAGATGAAGTGGTCTTTTGACTGCAGTAGATTGGATAGGAAGTTCGAACGCTGAGGGATTAGGCTTGTCAGTAGGTGAGGAGACACAAGTCTCTTCCTGCTCACAGGGCTTTTATCACTGGCCTCTCCATTTCCAAGTTTTGCTGGTTTCCCTGAGCTGCCTCTAAAGACTGCCATCTGTTTCCTTGCTCCCCTCGATGACAGTTCTAGTGTATTTTGTTAGGATAGAAACCGCATCTCCATCAGAGAGAGGTATTTTTTGTTCTGTGTTCTTTGGGGTATTTTTTTTTTATTTGGGGTAGGGTGGGGTGATTTATTCGTTTTCTCATTCAGGAAACATTTGAGCCATTGCTTTGGACATATCACTGTGCTAGGCTCTAGGATCCCACGTGGGCCCCTGTCACCTTCCCAGTATGGAGCAGATCCCTGGAGGAAAAGTCTTTTCTGCCCCATAAGCCTGAGATGAAGAGGCTCCTGGTTACTTTTGCCTCGGATGCTCGGCTCTACCCTGCACCAGTACACAAGCTTGTTAGTCTCAGCTGTAAGAAATGTTTAGCTTCTGTAGATGTTAAAAACCTTCCTGAAGGAATTCCACACTGCAGTGTTTATACTCGCACTTCCCTCCAGAGCCTATGACTTGACAGCCTTGGCTTTCTCATCTAGAAATGAGGGATGCAGGGTCTGTCATCTGTGGCAGAGGCTGGGCGGCACTTGGATGACATAGTGCATGTCCCTTCCTCTTACCCATGCATGCTGCCCACCCTAGGCAATGGCATAGAAGCAGTATATAGATCAGTGTCCACACACACACACACACACACACACACACACACACACACAAACAAGGAACACCAAAACAGTGTTGATTGTTGTGTTTAAAGACATGTTTTTTTTTTCACCTGAAGAACGGACTTAAACTATGTATTGAAAAAAAATAGCCTAAGTGTTAGAAATGGTGAATGTATCCAGTTTCAGTTACAAAAACGATTTCCTGAATTTTAAGCATTCAGTGAGCTGCCAATTTTGATTTTGTGTTGCTCTTTATCCAAATGGCTTTTTCTTTTCTTCTTTCTTCTTTTTATAAATTGGAGGAAGTGGGGGTGGGGCGGGGAGCAGCAATATTGTGTTTGACAAATTATACTCTGTACCTGGCTTTCCTGTGTTCTGTTAACCACCGAGATGTTTCTATTCCGTTTTGGTTTTATAGTGTCTGTGAGGCACTCGATGCAACCATACAGTTATTTTCTCATTAAAACTCAGCGTGTGCAGTGTTTTTCTTTTTTTCCCCTTCTCCTTCTTTTTCCTTGAGGGAAGGATTGATGTTTGCTTTATTGTAGCGGGAAGTTGGGAGATTGGTTGCTAAGCTCTGAGGGGCCTTGATCCCTGTCTCCCCCATGTGCTGAACCGGAAGAAGCAATCGTATCTGGTAAAATACCCCAACGACGCTGCCGTTCATTGTCCGGCCGCCCTGCGTCAGGATCCACAGAAATGACTCGGTGTCTGCTGGTGAGGGTGCTGGACTTCAAAGTAAAAGTGTCTACTCAGAAAACAGAACGACCCCTCAGGCCATGCCTCAGGTACAGCCTGCAGCTTGAACGCGTGCACACTCCTGTGTATGTGAAAGCTGGAGGTCGGCTTCAGTGGTTGAACCTCAGGAGCTATTTTATGAGTCGGGGTTACTCCCTGACTGGAGCTGGTTAAGTAGTCTCACCTGGCCCTGCTCCACCTCACTGTCACTGGGTTCATGTGTGTGTGTGTGTGTGTGTGTGTGTGTGTGTGTGTGTGTGTGTGTGTGTATGTGTGTGTGTGGTGTCACCATGTCATCCTTTTCCTGTGGGTTCTGGGAATTGAACCCAAGTCCTTACATTTGCCCAAAGTGCTTGCTTAAGCACTTTACCAACTGAGCAAATTCCCCAGCGCTTGGTGCTAATCCTTATTACATTCCCAGCCTGCATCTGTACTTGGCTCTCCTTTAGGAAAGTCTGAGGAACCTAGGAGTTCTTCAGGAAGCCCCCTTCCTGTTCTATACCCACCTGCCCCTCTTCCTTCCCATCTGCTCCAGGTACTCATCTCCCCCCCCCCCCAGCCCCAGCACTCCCTGAACCCTATCCCCCAGTTTCCTGTGGCCCCCTCGACCTCCACCTCTTCCTCCTGCTTTCCAGCTGCCTCTCCATTTTCTCCTGACTTAGGACTCTTCAGTCTTTTCATCCCGTCCTGTCCTGTCAGATCCTTTTATCCTGAATATCTGGGAATCTCCTAGGGTACCCAGGGGCATCGACAGCATCTCCCCAGCTTTATGTGTTGAGAGTTCTGAATTTGGATGGGAAACTTGGCTGGGAATATGGCTGAGTGATACAGTTACTGCTTACTTAGTGTAAGTACCTGTTTCAGTTCTCAGCACTGCAAACACAAACAACAAAACAAGTCCATTAAGGCTGGGCCTGTTGTCACAAGCACTCAGGAGACTCAGGTAGGTAGATAGTCACATGTTCAAGGCAGCCTGGTATTCTAAGTCAAATACGGTTATAGCCAACCTATTTCAAAGAAGCAGCACCACCAAAATAACAAAAAAAATCTACAAGCCATGGGTGATAGTGAATACCTACGTGGAGGCAGGAGGCCTTGGCTACATAATTCATTTGAGATCAATCTGGGCTACAAGAGATCATGTCTCAGATCACAATACAAACAATATATTTTTTAAGAACAGAAAAACTGGGGTAGTGACTTCTGACATGTGCTTAAGACACAGTGGGTTCTGGGGAGCTTTAAATATTGCTGGGAGCTTTTGTGCATGGTTAACATCTGTGGGTTCACCATTCTCCTGCCTTGGTAAAGCTGCTTTGAGGTGCTACCTGGATTCTCAAGGGAAGGCCTCTAACCAAAGACAGCAGATTAAGAAGGAAAGAAAAATAAAAGGAAGAAATCATTGGATACATATATGTTCAGATTTTAATTTCAGGACAAGATAAAGGAGTTTGTTCAAACAGAAGAAATTTTTATTTTGTGGAGTAGTAGCAATATTAAGCAGCTTAACATAAAGATTCAACAGTGGGGACTGGAGAGATGGCTCAGTGGTTAAGAGCACTGGCTGCTCTTCCAGAGGTCCTGAGTTCAAATCCCAGCGGTTCATGGCTATCTGTAAGGGGATCTGATGCCCTCTTCTGGCATGCAGCAGATCATTTGAAAACAAGCAAACAAACAAAAATCTTTTTAAAAAAACCAAAACAACAACAACAGTGGGCTGAAGAGATGGCTCAGTGGTTAGGGGTGCATACTGATCTTACAGAAGACTGTAAGTTTCTAAGACTTCAGTTTCTAAAACCGAAATCAGACACTCACAATTGCCTGTAACTTCAGCTCCAGGGCTCGCCTATTCTGGCCTGTGGGAGCACCTGCACACATGTGTACTTTCCCATACACACACACACACACACACACACACACACACACACACACACGTACATGTAATTTTCAAAAATAAACTTTTTCCCTGCCAATAGATTTCTGATGCCCAGCACAGATGTAACATCTAGGTCTTCATGTGGGACTCCTGACAGCTGAACGCTTGGACCAAATTCTGACCCCATTCTTTAATATCTGGTCTTTTTAAATCATCGGATGAAGTCTATTTAATTTTTTGGCATTACTGTGGATTTGTTATCTCAGGAAGAGCACCCAGTCATTGTATGAAGTCAGGCAGGCCGACAGTGACAAAAACAGCCTGGGGAAATAATCATATCTGTACCTGAGAGTCACAGGTCTGAAAGGTGTCCCTGGGCAAATAAATCGAATGTGCAAGCCTGAGTTAGTGTGCAGACCTGTGTCTCCAGCTACGTGAGAGGCCGAGGCAGGAGGATCGCAGATTCAAGGCCAGCTTGAGCAACTTAGTAAGACCCTGTCTCAAAAAGCAATCGGAGGGCTAGGGATATATCTCGGTGGTACTCCGTTGGTGTCACACAGAAGGCCCTTAACCCAGTGGTTCTCAACCTGTGAGTCACCTCCCCTTTGGGGGTTGAACAGCCCTTCTACAGAGTCACCTAAGACAATGGGAAAACATAATTACATCATGACTCATAACAACATCAAAATTACAGTTATTAAATAGCAATGAAAATATTT
This sequence comes from Rattus norvegicus, assembly GCF_021556685.1. NCBI lineage: Eukaryota > Metazoa > Chordata > Mammalia > Rodentia > Muridae > Rattus > Rattus norvegicus. The sequence continues at coordinate 77,842,421 of NC_141538.1, forward strand.
TTATTTTTAATAATTAATTAAGCTACTTACATCCTGACAGAAGTTTCCCCTCCCTCCCCCCCAGTCCTTCCTCCCCACCTACTTCTCCCCCCATTTACTCCTTTTCTCTTTCTCTTCAGAAATGGGGAGGCCTCCCATGAATATCAACCAGTCTTGGCAGTAAGTTGCAGTAAGACTCAATAGACTTCTCCTACTGAGGCTAGAAAGAGGCACCCCAGTCAGGGGAGAGGGTCCCACAGACAGGCAACAGAGGCAGAGATGGCCCCTGCTCCTGCTGTCAACATGAAACCTAGATGCATGACTGTTAATGTGTGTGCAGTTGGCCTAGGTCGGTTCCATGTATGCTCTCTGGTTGGCAAGTCAGTCTCTGTGACCCCCTTGTGGACCCAGTCTAGTTGGTTCTGTAGGTTTTCTCGTGGTGTCCTTGATCCCTTTGGCTCCTACAATCAATCCCTCCTCCCCAAGCTCTGCCCAATGTTTGGCTGTGGGTCTCTGCCTCTGTTTCCATCAGCTGCTGGGTGAAGCCTCTCTGAGGATGCTTATGCTAGACTCCTATGTGTAAGCATGGCAGATTATCATTAGCGGTGTCGGGTGGACTCCCTCTCATGGCATAGGTCTCAAGCTGGACCAGTCCTTGGTTGGCCATTCCCTCCCTCAATTTCTGTTCAGTCTTTATCCCTGCACATTTGTAGGCAGGACAGATTGTGGGTCTAAGGCTTTTTGGGCTGGGCTGGTGTCCCGATCCCTCCATTGGAAGTCTCACCTGGTTACAGGGAATGGCCAGCTCAGGCACCATATCTCCCATTGCTAGGAGTCTCAGCTAGCTAGGGTCACCCTCATAGATTCCTGGAGTTTCCAATGTCCCTAACGGCTTCTAACTTGTCCCAGAGATGACCCCACACTCCATTTGTCTCTCTCAGTACTCTCTCCTCTCCCCACATGATCCCTCCTGTTCCTACCCCCATCTCCTCCCCCAGACAGTCTTCCCAACCCCATTCAACCCATGAAATCTATACTATTTCCCTTCTCAGTGAGATTCAAGTTCCCCACCGCCACCCCAGCCTTCCTTGTTACTTAGCTCCTACAATTCACAGACCCAGTGAAAATAATTTTATGGTCAGGCGACACCACAATTTGAGAAGCCACATGTATTAAAGTGTCACAGCGCAGGAAGTCAGAGTGATAAAGGGAAGGGTGGAAGTCTGTTGGTTTTGGTTAATGTTAGAAGCTCGCCTTTGCCTGCAAATGGCCACACGGTGGCAGTGGTGTTAAAGTAAAAGCAGCCCCTAGCCAAGAGCCTTCCGTGGAGTTTCCCACCCTTCAGAATAGACAGGACTTCTTCAAAAACCTCACGATAAAACCAGCTTTGGCCACTCAGTAACCCAGTACTTAACCTGTGTGGTAGACACAGGAAGGTGACCGCAGGTTCAAAACCACCCTGCCTACATAGTGAGTTTCAGGGTAGCCTGGGCTACATAGATACTGTCTCAAAAATAAAACAAGCAGTTGAGAAGATGACTCAGCAGTTACGAGCTCTTACTGCTCTTAAAGAGGCTCTGGTTTCAATTCCCACACCTAAGACCGATATCCTTTAGTCCAAAATATGTAAGTTACTAAGTCAGTTTGTAAAAATGGTATACTCTCTTCACAACTAATGAGCACTTTTCCTCTGTCTTTGTCAAAGTGCTAGGGACACTGATACCATGTGTTTTGCTTAGAGTGACTTAAAAATCTAGCAGATGTGACAAATCTATACTGATCATTGGAGATGGCATAGACTACATTCCAGACACTGGGTCTCTGTAACCCAGGCTGGCCTTGAACTTGCAGTCCTCTTGCCTCAGCCTCCAGACTGACGGAATAATAAACCTGAACCACTCTGCCCGGCCATAGTGGTCCTTACCCTGAGCTTGTCTCAGAGCATCTTGGGAGGCTTGCCGAGACAGGCAACTGGGACTCAACTCCCAGAGCTTTTGGAGTCTGTAGGTATGGATAAAACTCAGAGAATTTCCCATTCCCAGGTAATCCTGATGTGCCTGGGCTACAGAACATAACTTAGAGAGACCAAGCAAGCTGCAGTCTAAGACACTTAATGGGGATCCACTGGTGATGTCCAAGCCACTCTGAAATTAATCACTTGGCCTCCCCCTTCATCGCTGGTTGAGCACTGCAGCTTTCCAGGAGCTTCTAGGGATTTCCAGGTTCTCCCCGATTGACCTCCGCACACCACACTGTTAGTGCATTGGATAACAACGCTAGCTGAAGCTAGAATAGAAGCACAGGCCTGTAATCTCAGTAATTGGGAAGCCAAGGGGCTGAGGCAGGAGGATGAAGAATCTGAGGTCAGTTTGCTCCACACAGCCAGAGGAAGGCACTAACAAAGCACTGACAGTGAAATGGAGACATCTTCCAACACACCCAGTTCTCAGTGTGCTTCTGGGATGCCATTAGGACGGACAGTGGCCCCGATGAGGAAATTCAGAGATTTTTCTAGTCCTGTTACTGCACCACAAAAGAAAGTCCATGGAAATGGGTCCCTAAAGCAAAGCAGGGGCTCCCGTCATGACCTACGTGTTGGTGGGAGGAACTCAAGCCTCTTCAATTGGCTTTTGTCCAAGTGGACAACTTCCAGATCATTCTGCCTACAGAGCCAATGTAATGAAATAAGATTAAGGCTGGCCCCTTAAACGAATCTCCCCAGCCTTGGAAACCCAGGTCAATAAAAGTGAGACCCAAAGGTCCGTGGGGCCCCTGACAAGATGTCATCAACCTTGGAGTCCTAGCTTCCTCCTCCAGAACTAAACCAGATGTGGCAGCACACGCCTATAATCCCAGCACCCAGAGACACAAAGATCAGAAGTTCCAGGTCATTCTTAACATCATAGCAAGTTCAGGGCCAGCCTGGGTTTAATGAGACCTTGTCTCAAAAAATTAAGACTAACACAAAAATACAGTCGTGCTCAAGTGAAGCCAATCCATGCAGACAGCACATAACAAGAATCAAGTCAAGCCTGGTAGAGCATGACTACAATACCAGAACTCTGTGGAGACAGGAAAATCAGTAGTTCAAGGCTAGCCTGGGCTACAAGTGAGGTGTTTGTTTGTTTTTGTTTTTTGTTTTTTTCAACAAAAAGAAAAAGGATTAGAAATGTCCTCTGTGTATAGTTTGTGTAGCAGAGGCCACAGCTTCTCCCCACAGCCAGTATTTTCTTTCTCTTGTTTCTCAGCTGGGGCCAAGGGTCCTTGCAAGCTATCAGGCCTTGATTATGAACCTCAGTTTAGGGAATTCAGGGGTGGGTTCAAACGTAGCCTGGTGAGGGAGTCATCAGGATACAGACAAAGGAGAGATGAAAGGATGAATGGTACCCAGTAGATGAATCATCTTTCTGGTTGGAAACTATAGGGGAAACTTCATGTAAATGCTATTAAACCCAAGGTCGAGAACTAAAATCACTGATTCGGTTTCCTTGAATGCTGTATCAAGGAACTGTACTCACGTGCCTGAAAAACCTTCATAGCCATCAAAAAGTCTCCAGGAAATACAGCACTAAAAGTGATCAAGGTGGGCTAAAGGGATGTTAGGAGAGATCAGAGATGGTTCAGAGGCTGGACTGAAGGAAGGAGTGTTCACAAGACATCCCGTGGTCTTCTTTGGCTTCTAGTTAGCAGCCTGGATCTCACTATTGTTTGTTCCAGTTTAAAAAAAATGCCTGAAAGAGGCTGATGTGGTGCCTTTAACCCCAGCAAGACAGAGGCAGGAGGATCTCTGTGACTTTGAGGCCAGCCCGGTCTACATAGTGAGGACAGCCAGGACTATGTAAAGAGACCAAGAGACCAAGCCATGGTCATATAGCAAAACCAGAGAGAGAGAGAGAGAGAGAGAGAGAGAGAGAGAGAGAGAGAGAGAGAGATATTTTTCCAGCTATGACAGAATAGAACTAAGAAGAAGGAAAGGATCAGAAAGAAATAGTGGGCTGGAGAGATGGCTCAGTGGCTAAGAGCTCTGTCTGCCATTTCGGAGGACCTAGGTTCTATTCCCAGCACCCAGGTGGCAGCTCACAACTGTCTGTAACTCTAGATCCAAGGGATCCAACACCCTAATACAGACACACATGCAGGCAAAACATCAATATATAAACAACAACAACAACTAAGCAGGTAGCCAGAGAGAATAAAGCAGAGTTCAGCCAGGCGCGGTGACGCACACTTGCAATCCCAGCCCTGGGAAGGCCGAGGCAGGAACTTCACTCCCAGTTTGAAGCCAGCCTGGTCCGTATAGTTAGTTCGGGACCAGCCTATAGCTACGTGCTGTCAGGCCTGGCTTACTGCTGTCCCTTATCATGGGTTCCGAGAGATTGAGCTTGCACAGCCAGCACTTTACTGAGACGTACCCCCAGCCCTGGTTTTTGAGACAGGATCTAGTGGGATTAGGTTGGCCTCAAACTCACTATGTAGCCCAGGCTAGCCCAGGCTAGCCTTGAACTACTGATTTTCCTGCCTCCACCTCTGGAGTTCTGGTATTGTAGTCACGCTCTACCAGGCTTGACTTGATTTTTGTTTTGTGCTTGCATTGATTAACAGCTCACTTCTGAGAGTAAAATTTCCCTTTCACCTGGAGGTCCACTGCAGAGTTAAATTCTTACTGGAAAGTGAGAGGGGCTGTGTGTGTGTGTGTGTGTGTGTGTGTGTGTGTGTGTGCGCGTGTGTGTGTGTGTGCGTGTGCGTGTGTGTGTGTACACCTCTCACTGAGCAGAGGCACAGTCAGAATAATGTCATGGTCTTTAATCTCTGCCCACAGCTCTCTCCGTCTCTCAGCCTAACCCTGGATAGGGTGGAGGTACACCACTACTACTGTACCTGAGTACTGAAAAACTACTGTAACCAGGAAGGTTTTTGCCAATGAGAGTTTCCCTCTTTTCCTCAAAACAGTCCCTATAATTCACCACTGCAAATGAAAGTCTCAAAAACAAAACAAAACAAAACAAAACAAAACCCTACATTCTGAAAATTGCCTGTTTTGGCCACGTTCCCAAGAACAGTAGCTCTCGGTGTGGTTCCCAGGTCAAAAAAACAAAACGAAGCAAACAAACAAAACAACAACAACAACAAAAACAACCAAACAACAGCAACAACAAAAACTGATTAAGGTCACTTGGGAACTGGCTACAAACGTAAATCGCCACATTCCCCCTCCCCCACCTTACCCCCCAACCCCGCCCAAATTTCAGCCCGGCTGCTCTGATGGCAGAGGCCTGCGATCCTTTAACAAGCCTTCCAGGTGGGCCCAGGGCATGCCAAATGCTAGCGCTTACTTGGGGTTTCACTGAAAGCACAGGTATGTGCCAAATCAGCCGGTTTGAAAAGGAGTTTTAAATTCAAGTCTTAAGAGTTGGGTGCCAGATGTGTTGGCTCACGTCTTTCATCCCAGCACTCGACAGGCTGAGATAGGCAAATCTGTGTGTTTGAAGCCAGCCTGGTCTACATAGTGAGTTCCAAGACAGCTAGTGCTTTGTAAAGAGACGGTGTCTCAAAACAAAAGAAAACCAAAAGAGAATACACAACCTCACTACGGGACAGTCCGAAGTTGGGCGCTCTGACGGAGACGTGGGGAGCCTGCCCCCTAGTGGGGAAAGATAGGTCGGCTTCTGCTTCACAGGCAACTCTTAACGATTTTGGATTTTCGTTGCTGTTGTTATTATTTTTTTGTTTCGTTTTAGACATTTGTTTCTAGCTTAGGGAAAACTCCCTTCTCCCACCGTTCCAGAAATCTTATCACCTCCAATTAATTAGAATTGGGAAAACCGTCTCAGTAAGGGTCACCGGGTTTCCAGCCCCAGAGAGATTGGAACCCCAACTCCCTGCTCTGAGCCCCGGAAGTTGGAAGCCTGTGGCAGTACCGACATGAGGAAGTCGTGGAATTGGCAGACAAGGATCCCCTGAGTGTAGGTTGCTCGCCTCGTGCAGAGTACAGAGTACAGAGAGGTGGTGGTTTCCTACCTTGGGAAAGCCTTCTGCTAATTGAGAAGAGTACAAATGGGCTTCTCCCAGTTCTGACCAGCACAAAAAACAAACAAAAAAGCAAAAGAAAAAACCAACCAACCAAAAAAAGAACAAAAACAAACCACTCAGAGAAAAAGCGGTGGGGTGTGCATTTGCGTGTACGAGTGCATGGACGTGACGACGGCTTAGCAGTAATCTGAGCCCTGTGCTTGGAGCAGGTTTGAAAGCCCAAGACTCGGTGTGTGAGTGGCATGCTTCTGCTCTACTGTTCTTAGCTAAAGCAGCCATGTAAGGAAGAAGGGGATGGACACAAAGATCAGCCCTCCCCCTCCCTCTCCCTCAGAACTCAATCCTCAGCTCCCTTCTAACACAGGAATGCAGCCCCAGGCAAAGCCAGACTTCCGTAGGCCTTGGTGGCACGCTGGAGCCCAGATAGTGAAGGGCAGACGTAAACTGACTTAAACTGAGACCATTTAGCTATGTATACCTTTTGCCTCTAAATGTAAACCTCGTGTTCCCACCCTGAAGATGGATCTGAGGAGCCATTGTTCTTCCTTCGAATGTGGCCACCTAGAATAAATCTTTTTTTTCCACATTTTGCCGTCACTGGTTTCCGTGATTGAAGATGCATGGAAGAGCCTTGCTTGGAGGGCCCAGGCTCTGGCCCTGACATTTCCGGTCATGTTTCTATTTCTTCATGTCTCTATTTCATTCACACAGGGTGACTATACTTATGCACATGGTGGGTAACTGTGTGGCTGACTTGGACAATGAAATGTGAGCAAAAGTGATTTACGAGCCAGCACAGGACTAAGAATACACTGCCTTCTGCTAGGGAACAAGTAGTGATTCAGTGCTAGCACATGGCTGGGGACAACACTGTTCATGGAAGAGAGTTCTGTGCACAGTGGAGTGAAAAATTAGCCTCTGTGTTGAGATCTGTGGTTGCTTGTTAACACAGCAAATCCTGATGGATGGACTTCCAGTCTGTTCCCACCCTTCTGTACTGTGTTTGGGTCACCTGGTCTCTTAGCTCCTAAACACATCGCCATCTACTGTCCTTACGTCCAGAGAAATTTTACTGCTGCCCTAGCAGGAAACACAGAAGGAAAAATAAGTCTGGAAGAGTCTTTGAATTAAAGGCTGAGGAGAGTTAGCCGAGTGGGAGGGGCTAAAGGGATGTGGCACACATTTCCTTACTCGTCCAACAGGTCCACGGGTGCAGAGCACACACAGTCTTTACTGAGTGCTGGCTCCATGTACCAAACTGTATTCAATGGACTTGGACAATAAGATAAATCAGATATGAAGGAGCTAATAAATCACAGGAGGGGAAGGAGGAGGAAGAAGAGGAAGAAGAGGAAGAAGAGGAGGAGGAGGTGGAGGTTGTTCAAGAAATTAAGGGCAAACACCATGGATGCTGCCGGGGAAAGAGCTGCAACATTTAGAAGAATGGATTGAATTTGATTAGGGGGTGTGGCTAAAGGCCGTCCATCTTCAGAGCAGAGGCCAGTCAGTGTGTCTGAGGAGGAGGATGCTGGAGAGGAAACTTAAGGAGAGAGATGTAACGAGCCTTAAAGCATGGAAGCCATTCCTCTTACTGAGAATGTACACTATTCTCAGCCCTTCCAAAAGGTATTGTGTCTCTCACTTCACAGATGATTGAAGCCAAATGGAGGGGTTGAGTAACCTGCCCCGAATCTTACATCTAGAACAGCTGGATTAAGACCCAGATTGCTAACTCTGTATACCACATGTTCTTCATTGACTTGTAAGCAGGACATGAGTTGACAGATGTGCTTTGGAACATAGGCATGGGGTGGGGGAGGCAGGTGTTTTAAAGCTGTACAAAAAGTAGTTAACTTGTTTAAAATGAAAGCAAAGCATCTGGGGGGGGGGACAGCTCAGTGGATAGAGGCTCACTGTGCCGGTCTGAGCAGGCAGGAATAAGGCCCCAGATGGTGAGGCTTTGAGTGGGAGGACCAGGGCTGAGAACACAGAAGCTGGGACTCGGAGGTCTTGCACGAGCTGATGACTCATTCTTATTAAGAAGCACAGCATCTAAGCTGGACAGGATGGCCCACCTTTAATCCCAGCACTGGGAGGCAGAGGCAGGTGGGTCTCTGAGTTTCAGGCCAGCCTGGTCTACAGAGTGAATCCAGGACAGCCAGGGCTATGCAGAGAAACCCTGACTGGAAAAACAAAATAAACAAATGAAATAGAAGTACAGCACCTTATACACTATCTGAAGTGGGAGAGTGGACCAAGGTCAGCAGAGAGCTAAATGGACCAGTGTTGGCTAAGAGAACACAAGATACCAGACACACAGCCGCCTGAGGACTGACAACCACAGCCCTTTAAGGGAGAAACCTGGCTTACCCCAGCTGGCTTAACCCGGGAACAGAAACCTTAACTCCTTTGAGGACCAGACCCCAGTCCCAGACCAGACCTTGCCTAGTCTGTCTCTGGGCAAGGACACAGAACTAGGTTTCCTTTGTCCCTTTTGCCTGGGTCTCTGAGAAAGCCATGGGTCAGCCTGGCTCCCAACACAGTGAAAGCATGAGGGCCTAAGTTCAGATCCCTCGCACTCACAAGAAAATCTGAGCTGGGTAGCACTTGCTTTTCATCCCAGAGATGGGGAAGCAGGGATCAGGGGATCCTGTAGTTTTGCTAGCCAGCCAGTCTAGCCTAATGGGTCCCAGAGAGAGACCTTGTCTCAAAGAACAAGGCTGCGGCTGAAGATGCGGCTCAGTGGTTAAGAGCACTTGCTGTATAAGCCGGAGGACCTGAGTTTGAATCCCCAGCACCCATGTGAAAAGGCCACGCACACGCATAATCCCAGCTCTGTGGGGATCATTGGTCCTGCCAGTCTAGTTCTAGGTTTAGTAAAAGACACAGTCTTCAAGGAGCAAGGCAGAGAGGGATAGAAAAGGACCCCTGGCCTCCTCCTCTGGTCTCAGTGCACATGCACAGGTACACAACTGCCACACTTGCCCCAGCACACGCTGATGTACACAAAACAGAAAACCAAAAGCCACCAAAACCCCAAAGTGGACAACTCTGGAGGGATGATACCTGAAGTTGACCTTCAACTTCCACACACATGTGCACGCGCTTGTACATGAAACACATAATACCAGCATTAGGAAACCATTACATGTGAATGAGAAGCAAAAAAATTAAGACGGAAAGACAGAGACTTTTTTTTTCAGAAAGTGTTCTTGAATTTTATTAGACTATTTAAAAAATAGTATCTAATTCACTGTTCAGCAAAGGAACGGAAGTGACTTCCTAAAGCTAAGCGGATCTCCAGAGGCCTCGGAGCTTGGAGATACAGAATCTGATTCGAGGGAAAGGTGCCTGCGGTGCTAAAGGTAAACCGGAAAGAATGGTCCCCTCCCCCAACACACACATTCAAGAACGGAGACTCCACTTTGTTTAAAAATGCATATTTTTCATCCTGGCGGGGGGTGGGGGTGTTGGACTCTGGGTTGGGGTTCACAGAAGACTTTCCTTTCCACAGCCACTGGCGAACCCCTTTCAGGTTGAGTTGGATCATAAATCTGTTTGAGACTCCAGGAAAGAACTATGAATTCACATACCAGACGGACACTGCCCAAGTTAGGGCCATCCTCAGCCTCTTTATCTCCACAGTTGATTCAGGAATCCCCGCTGCCACAGGGAGAGACAGGTGCCCCACCTCCACACTGTGGAAGGGGGCCATGAGGCTGTAACCGAACTCCCCAAGTGCCTAGATTCCAGGTGAATCACAGGCGCCATTCTCATTTCCTAAGGAAGTTCTTGGAGTAGGTTGCCAGTTTTGGGGACACCAGAGGCTACCTGTGGTGACACATCTGCCCATCATAGATACACCTCAACTAGATGTGTCCCTTCCTCCTCAAATCTTCAGAGTCCCACATTCCTACTCCAGAATGCCCTCCCCTCCCCATGCCAGCCACGAATCAGAGAGAGACTGACCACGTGACCTGCCGCTTCCTCTGAGATCCACAAGATAGGGGCACCAGCCCTGGTTCCTGTGCTTGTGACCCCTTCAAGAGCCTCACCTGCTCCTGCCTGTCTATCCGTCTGTGGTTTTATCTTGGACTCCAGATGCTAGGCCTTTCAGGAGGGAGCTGAGTGAGCCACCAGGCTGCAAAGGAAGTAGTTTGTGGAAATACCTATCTCCCGAGCATGAGGCTCCTCCCTCAGGCCGCGATTACCATGTGTTTTCAACACTGGCCGCTATTTGGGTTTGTTCGCTGTTTAGCTGGAGACAGGGTCTCACGTAAGCCAGGTGTGAACTCCCAGTTGTCTTTCCCTCAGCTACCAGTGGCTGGGATTCAACATATTTGCCACCACTCCTGGCTAATGGATTTTAAGAAGAAGTTAATCAACAGAACGGAACACACGGGTACAAAGAGTGGAAAGAAAAAAAAAAAAAAAACCAGAGAAGGAAAGGCTGACCGGAAGTAGATCTGAAATGACGCTGGGATGTACCATATCAGTGACTGGTGAAAGAAAGAAGCCATCCATTCCCAAGGACTCCTTGAGCCCACAGGAAGGTAGGAGGGACTGTCACGCCCTTTTTACCCAGGCTGACCACTGTCTGGGAGTTGCAGATGGGAGGACCACTACTATTGAATTGTCTCTTAAGTCCCCCGGACAGAGGAACTAGAAAGGAAGGTGCTAAATTCTCGGAGACCCTCCCAGCATATACAAAAAACCAGAAAGTATTGGGGGAGGGGGAGGAGAGCTCCTCTAATCATTGACTCCCAGTCAAGATAACCCACTGGCTAAAGGTCCTGCTTTGCTTCTGGGACCAAGTGTTGTACTGGTCCTAGCCACAGAGGAGCATCTAGGGTTACTAGATTAAAATTGGGTTGGTGGTTAAGAGAGCATTTTCATCCTGACTTGGGTAATCTCTTGAGTTTAGAAGGGAAAAACAAAAAACAAAAACAAAACAAAACAAAACAAAACAAACAAACAAAAAAAAACCATTAAGAAACTCATTTCCCATGATTCCAAAATCGAGGTGCTCCAACTGTTGCTCGTTGTTCCAGGCTCTGGTTGTGGCTTTGTGTGGTTCCATGATGAGTCAACAGGTGGCCACATGGATGAGATGTCTGGCTGAGTGGAAAGCTTCAAGGTGGGCCGTATAAGCCCAGGTTCCGGGCAGCTTGGGAGATCCTGGGAGGTTTCCTCTGGGGAAATGGATAGTGAGCTGGTTTTCCAGACCTGTGTAGGTTCTTTGTGGAAGCAAGGCCCTGCGCACTGGAGCCTGCTACCTGTAGTGGGGCACGGTCCCCCTGACCTTGCCGCTGAGCTACCTCTGAGATTTTGATTTCCTGATGTGTCTTCTGACTGCTTTTCAGAACATCAGTGTCTCCCTCCGGAGACAACCTTGGTTCCGGCTCCACAAGGTATCCCTTGGGGTTGCCTTGGTGACCGGCTTCCAGATGGAAGGTTTGAACCAAGCGATGCAGCTCAAGGTATGTGTGCCATGGAGCCTGACGGCAGCTTCTGTCCGCTTCCTCCAGCATCCCCTCAGCCTCAGAGTCGGTCTCCTCTGGTGACAGTGAGCTCCTTCTCTCCTTGTTAATCCAAACAGTACTGGTCATCAATTCTGCTGGAGCAGGCATGATCCCTTCTAAGAAGAGAAGGCACAGCAGTGTCATCGGGTGTGGGAGGTCTCTGGATGGCTCCCTTTGAGGAAAACTCATAGCTTTCAGATTAAAGGAAGACCAGACCCTGAAAGCCAAGGGGATCAGATACCCAGAACATTGCATATGTGAACCCACACATGCAAACACACATGACCTGACACGTGAACTCTCCCCCAATATATAATTCTAACTATTCATAATTCAACAAACATTTACCAAACACTATGTCCAGGGCATTGTTTTGTTTTGTTTTGTTTTTTGTTTTTTTTGTTTGTTTGTTTGTTTTTGTATTTATTTTTGTTTTGGAGCTGGGAGCCTTGTGCTTGCTAGGCAAGGGCTCTACCACTGAGCTAAATCCCTAACCCCTCAAGGGCATTGTTTATTCGAAGTTCCATATATAGCAGTGAGAATACTCACAACCTTATGAATGGGTCCTAATAGAGGAGAAAGGCAGCAAACAAATAAATATATTAAAAATCCAGGTGCTAGCTGGAACACGTGCAGAGAGTGAGAGATTTTTGTCACTCATTTTTGACATGGATGTCGTCGTCCCGGCCCTCTCAGGCTCAGAGAGCTGTGTAGAAGAGGAGTGTGGAAGATTATAAGAGCTGGGGGAGACAGATGACTCCAAGGAATCAGCATCCTCCAGACACAACAGGGCTCTGATGCACACGTGAACTCACAGAGATCATGGCAGCGCGCACAGGTTCAAGTCAGACAGGGTCCCAGAACGGAGAGAGGGAGGCAGACATGGGCCCCCACTCCTAACCAAGAAGCTATCTGCAATTGGTACACGAGTGCATAGGAAATCTTAGTCTTGTCCAGTGATGTCTTATTGGGTATATTAACCACATTTCAGGGCAGGCCCCAGGCCCACAGTAGATCGCCAACACAAAGGAGCTCAGTGGTGGTTATGTAGACATTTGTCTCATGTTGCTTTGTTTGGGATTTTGTTGTTGTTTGTTTGTTTGTTTGTTTGTCTTACTGGTCTTTTGCTTATATATTTTTGTTTCCACTTTTATGTTTCTGTGAGGTTTTCTTCTTTTGTGTGTTTTCTTGTTTGTATTTTAAAGAAAGAAAGAAAGAAAGAAAGAAAGAAAGAAAGAAAGAAAGGCATGGAGTTGAGAAAGGGAAAAAGATGATCAGAATGTATTGTATGAAAATAAATTTTTCAATAAAAAAACTGAATTCAATTGCTATCCAGTTTTATTGAAAAAACTAAAGCATAAATGAAGGACAAAAACCTTCAGTGAGGGAACTGGAGATTTGGCTTGGTCATTAAGAGACTGCTCTTCCAGAGGACACAGGTTCCATTCCCAGCACCCACATGTCAGCTCACAACTTTCTGTAATTCCAGTTCCAGGTAATCTGACTCCCTCACACAGACATACATATAAGCAAAACAACAATGTACATAAAATAAAATACACTTTTTAAAAAAAGTGCTTTGGTTCTAGGAGAGTCTTAGTGTCATTTCTATTAAAAACAAAAAACAAACAAACGAACAAAAAACAAACAATGACCAAATAAAACTTTAGTGAGAGTGTGTGAACTCTGTCTGGGAACAAGTGAGAGTTAGTATTTAAATATGGCAAGAATTGGGGTTGGGGATTTAGCTCAGTGGTAGAGTGCTTGCCTAGCAATCGCAAGGCCCTGGGTTCGGTCCCCAGCTCCGAAAAATAGAAAAGAAAAAAAATGGCAAGAATTGCCAGGAGGTGATGGTGCACACCTTGGCCAGCACCGGGGAGACAGAAGTAGGCAGATCTCTATGAGCTGGAAGTCAGCCTGGTCTATGGACAGCTAAGTTCCAGGACAGCCAGAGCTACACAAAGAAAACTTGTCACCAAAAACCAAAATCCAAAAGCAAAAACAAAACAAAAAAATTGGCAAGGATCAAGGATATACACACAAAAGGATAGACACACACACACACACACGCACACACACACATGCACACACACACACACGCGCGCACACACACTGCCGTGATTTAGATCTTAAATGTCCTAAAAGTTCTTTGCTAAGAGCTTGGTCCCAGGATTAGGATGAGCGTCTTTAGGAGCTTATGGAAGCTTTGCCTACTCAAAGGACGTTGGCTTCACAGACGTGTGTTATCTAAGGGGGTACTGGGATTCCAGCACCTTGCCCTACTTTTTGTTTCCTGGTCACCAGGAGGAGAGCACCATCTGTCACCACATGCTCCTACAGGATGGAAGTGCTGGCAAAGATCCAGAACAAGAGATGCAAGTGGCCCTGGAATGACAGCCCTGAGAGCATGAGCCACAGTAAACCTTTCCTCTTCTGAAGTTTATTCCTCTGACACTTTGTCTCAACACACGGAGCTGACTAACAGACCCCCCTCTGAATGTCGTCCTTAGCTTATGGGGTTTGTGTCCTAGGCTTCTGGTAATGGACAGAGGAGAGAGCCCATGGTCACTTTATTGAGATGTTTGCAGTGTCTCTTTCTTCTCTGGACGGGCTTCTAAGCTGAAGATGCAGATGGATGCCTTTTCCTTCTCAAGGGTTTTTTTTCCCATTTGGTGGGATATGAAGCTCACTGTGAACTTTTAGAACATCAGGAATTGTTTACCTACAGAAACCAGAGATCCATGCTGAGCCTGGAATCCCGACCTGGCACTTGTTAGTACCCTCATTGCATCAAAGTAGACTGGGGCGGGGGGGGGTGATGGTACTACAGGAATGATGTCATCAGGAAGCCCCTCTGAGTCCCTGCTTGAAAAATGAGAAGAACAGATGCAGCCAGGCCAGTTCTGCACACAGGTGGCAGTTCTGCACACAGGTGGCAGTTTTGCACACAGGTACCAGGTCTGCAAACAGGTGTGGCCATTTCAGCACACAGGTGCAACCAGTTCTGCACACAGGTGCCAGTTGTGCACACAGGTGCAGCCATTTCTGCACACAGATGCAGTCTTCCACGTGGCCCCAGGTAAGAGTGATGGTCTGTTTTGGTCATACTTTCACTACGCTTTTAGCATAGCAAGCACACTAGTCTTCACAGAGCTCGGATACTCTTCAGGAATTGGAGAACAAGAAAAGAGGAGAGGAAAACATAGGAACCCTCTCTCATCCTGAGTCTACCAAGAGAGGGCTTTGGAGGCCTGGGGGGGGGGGTAGTCGAAGGGTCAGGCAGGTCTTCAGAGCAGGACCTCTTAACTTTCAGTTCTAGTCTATGGTCCATACAGGATAAAGAGAAAGAGAGAAACACACACACACACACACACACACACACACACACACACACACAAAGGGAGGGAGGGTGGGAGGGGGGCTGATGCCCCTAGCCAAATGGAACCTTCTGCTAGGGCCCCGGACTGCAAAGACTTTAAAATAGGGTCTTCCTTCTATCTTCAAGCAAAAGAGAATATTCAAGAACACAGAGAAGTTAGTTGTACACTGAAAGAAAAGCTTTTCAAGATTAATTTTATTTTTACCTGTAGAAATGTTTTTGCCTGCATGTACATATGTGCATCTTATGCATGCCCAGTGCCTGTGGAGGTAAGAAAAGGAGTAGAACTGGAGTGGGAGGGTTGTGAGCCACCCTGTAGGTGCTGGAATGGACCCCAGGTCCTCTGCAAGAGCCACAAATGCTCCTATCCACAGCCTCCCATGTTTTTTCTTTCCATCTGCTTTGGTTTAATTTGGTCTGGAGGGGGATGGGGAAGGTAAAGTCAGGCTTTGTCCCAAGCCTGTGTACATAACCACTCCATCCTAAGGTGTGGTGCGATACCTACCACTGTAGAATGTAGAACTTTGCCTGCCTGAGCCCTGAGTCCTGGCCCCGTCAGCTGCCATCACATTGGGAGTCCCCATCTTTCTTCTCCAAAGCCATTCTCTCTGTTTTGCCTGTGGATCCAGTCAGGACGCTTACCCTCCATCATCCTACTTAGCCTAGCGATGGTGCCAAGCCTGCTCACCTGACCGACCAGTCAAGCCAGATCAGAACTAGGAGAAAAAAGGCACAGAGACCAGGAATGGTGGCCGCTAGCCAAACGCCTGGCAGGGGCCTCTGTTCCTTTGACTAAGGGACAGGCTGGGCACAGTCACCCTGATCAAGCTTCCCTGTCTCAGTGCTGACTGGGTCAGCAAACAGCTCTTTTCTTCCTCTCCTTGGCCGTTCAGTCACCCGGTTCCACCCACAGAAGTTCCCTCCTCCCCAGCATTTGCCCAGTCCTACCTTTAGGGAACACCATTAGGTGAGCCTGGGTCCTCTGCTGTCTCTTCAGCCCTTCATACTGGGCACGAAGAAATTGGATGTTTATAGGAGGCCCTTGACCTGACGCCTGAGCTCGGGAACCCTCAGCCATTAAGCTGGTCCCCAGTTCCAAGAACTTGGGTAGGGCAGGGCACGGGCAAGCCAACCCTTTCATCCGCATCCGGGAGAAAAGCAAACACTGAGGGCTGAGGCAGGGGGAAGGGAGGAGAAAAGAAGGGTAGGTGGTAGAGTGAAAGATTGAGAGACCAACAGGGAACCCGGGAGCAAGGAGAGAAGCTGGCAAGATAAAGGGAGAGAGAAGGAGAAAGGAGAAGGTTGGGGAGAGGAAATCTGAGGAGCAGGAAAGGTTGGTTCTTAGCTACAGAGGAAGATTCGGGGAGGGCCCGAAAAAGGGAGAGCAGAGAGAGAAGGAAAGAATGAAGTGAGAACTGGTTTAGAGCGGAGGAGGAGATGGGGAAGGAGTGGGTTGAAGAGCTGCAGGTAGGAGTCTAGTGAGCCGGTGGCGGGGCGAGCTCAGCTGCTGCGCTCTTTCTCAGTCCAGGGAGCTTTTATTCCAGCCGGCTTCCTTGAGCGATGGTCAAGCTTAGAATGCAGTTCCAAGAGCTACAGTGAGATTCCAGCTTCCTGGCAGAGCCGAGCTGCTCTGAGGAGTGCCAGGTGCCTTGCCTGTTCAGTTCACATATTTTGAACTTGACTTAGCAGGTCATCAAAACCTGCTGCTTTAATGAGCAGCCACCACAAAAAGAAACAGCTTCAGCAACTTCAAAAGCTGGGTCTCGATGTGTACAGGATCACCCTAAGGTCTCCATGTGGCTCCCTGCACACCTCCCAGATAAAAACTCTGTCGCAAAGTCTGCTATAGCAAGCAATAGAGTCCAGGGGAGCCCTGGATTCCCGCCAGCCCCACCTCTTTGACATTTGAGCAGCCTTTGCGATCTTGGCTTTTCCAACTAAGCAACAAGTGGGTGTTTATTTTGCCCACAGCTACATGCACCCTCACCCCCTTTATGCCAGCCCTACCATTTCTGCGAATGGCAGACACTGCCTCTTCTTACACTAACCTTGACCTATTCTTGCTCTGCTTGCTCAAGTAAGTCCAATTCTTTCTCCTAAGGCAATGCTTAACCAGCTGGCCACCTGCCCAGTACTCTTGCAGAGCAATGGGTGGGGAGATGGGGGAGGGTAAATCTTCAATGAGTAGTGAAGGGAGTTCACAGGGGCTGCTATAACAAAGTCTCACAAACTGGGTGGTTTAAACAACAGATGTTGTTCTGTTTGTTTCAGAGACTATAAATCCAAGATCAAGTGTGAGCAGAGTCGGTACTTCTAGGGTCTGTGTGGGAGAGTCTGTTCTATGAACCTTGACTAGCTTCTGCTGACTTGCTTTTGCTACCTGGTGGCTTTGTTTTTATGAAGGAATCACTTCACCTTTGTCTCGTCATGATCTTCTCATGTACGACTGTTGAAATGTTCCCCTTTTATAAGGACGCCAGTCATTGGAATAGTGCTTAAACTGATAACCTTATCTTAATTTAACTAATTAAACTGGCAGTAAATCTACTTCCAAGTAGGGCACATTGTAGGCTCCAGATTTAAGATTGCAGCAAGTGAACTGGGGTTGGGGTGGCATGAGTTAGCTCTCATTGGGTAGAGCTATTTGGGGGGGGGGAGAGAAGAGACCGGGGGAGGGGCAACAGGGGACTAGTTTTAGATGCTACAGTTGGGGTGTCTTTGATCTTTCTGGCAGCAGGCGGGAGCCAGGTGCTTGGTGGGGAAATCTCATTTGAAAATGCCATTGGTTTTGAAAATGATAATTTATTATTGGAAAATTTTTATTGTTAGGAATATATAGAATCAAGAGGTGATTCTAGCTTGATCTCTTCCTCCCTCCCTCCCTTACTTTTAGGAGTTATATGTACAGATGCACATGTGTGTGTACGCATGTGTACATGGAAGTCAAAGGTTGATGGCAGAGGTCTTCAACCCTCTCTCCATTGCCTCTGAGACAGTCTCCTGCTGATCTTCAAATACTCCAATTTGGCTAGGCTTGCTGGCCAATGAGTTCCAAGGACCTACAGGTTTTATGCTCCCAGTGTTGGGCATATAGACCTGTCACCTGGCCATGCCTTTATGCTAAGCCAGGGATCTACATTTGGCTCCTCATGCCTGCACACAAGCACTTAAGTAGCTGAGGCATCTCCCCTCCCTCTATCCCTCCCCCCTCCTTCTGCTTCCCCTGAGTTCCTTCTTTCCTTCTTTTCCTTTGCCTTGTTTTTCTAATTTTTGTTTTTTAGACACTTTCACTTTGTAGACAAAACTGGTCAGGAACTCCTGGCTATCCTCCTGTTTCAGACCCCCATCCCCATAGTGAGTAGGAATTATAGGCACACCGCCAAGCCTGGCTTTCCTTCTTGTTAGTTTCCCATTAGCACATGTTGGTATTCTGTCTAAACTCCACCCCCACAGCTATCAGGCAACAGCCAGGTATGCTCCGCCCCACAGTTGCCTGGCAACGGCCAGCTGTGCCTGAGACTATGTAAGGGGCTCCTTGGCCCCTCCTCTCTCTCTTGCGCTTTGCTCTTTGCTCTCTTCCCTTCTCTTCCCCTTTGTCCCTTCTCTCCCCATCCCCACCTCCTTCCCTCCACGTGCTCATGGCCCTCCTTTACTTCTCTCCTCTTCTACTCTTCTTCTCTCATTAAACCTCTCCACACGGAACCATGTTGGCTTGATGTGCTTTGTCCGGACGCGAGCCGAGACTTAAACCCCAACAGCACACCGTGTTCACATTTAGCACACAGAGACGCCCTCCTTTATACTCTCCTATTTTCTTCCTCTGCCTCTCCTATCTCAGGTCTTCCTTCTCAGGCTTTGTTCACATTAAGGCACATCAGGAAGCAGAGAGGAACGGGAACCAAGGGTGGGTATAGCCTCCAATAATCATCATCTCCCCTAACAACCAATCCCCAAAGACTCTGGAACATAACCTCATCTGTTTTTGTTTTTGTTTGTTTGTTTCTTTTCAGACAGGGACTCATTATGTAGCCCTGGCTGTCCATGGAACTTACTCTGTAGACCAGGCTGGACTCAGTGGCATAAGCTGGAGACCATGCATTAAAGCATGAGCCTTCAGGGGACAATTCAGATTCAAATCTTAAGTGATGGACAGAGACAGGGAGCGCCGACCTCCTTATACCGCACCCAAGCCTTCTAGGTAGCAGATGGTTATCTCCCTAGTGGCTTGTAAGAACTGCGCTGTTGAGTGCCTCCCCTGGGCATTCTGATTCAGTTAGTCTGGGGTAGTATGTGGTGTACACTCCTAAAGCTTCCTGCGCTACAGGGAGCTCACCAGAGATGAGTACTCAGACACAGCCTATAGCCAATAGGTCTTTGTTCCAACCAGCTAGGGCCACTCTCAAGGGTCTCTGGACCCGAGTTTAGCCTCAAGTGTCCAAACCGTGTTTTTTGTTTTTTAGAGACTGTGTCCTGATATCTCGCTCAGGTGGCAGCTGCAGGGGAGCTTAGCAGAAGTAAGCAGTGTAAGGGAGCCAAGATAAGTTAGCTAGGACATCCCGAGCTTTAGTTCCTAGAGTGGAGTTGGGTAATTTTCTGTGGGATTCTCTATGAAGGAGATAAGGGTCTAGTTAAACCTGAACTGGCCACAGCGAGAATACAAGATGGAGGAGGTTCTGTATGGTCTTGGTCATCAGGCTTGATGTCCTGGAGAAGCATTTACCCTGTTTCCTGGCTTCCTGAGACTCTAGTTAAAGGACGGGGGTAGGAGAGGACACCAAAGCTTCATTATTCCTATTTCTCTCTATCTCTTTTTAAAGTGTGGTTTCTGGTAGCCCAGGTTAGCCTCAAACTTGGTAGGCAGTCAAGGCTGGCTTGAACTCCCAATCCTTTTGTGTCCACTGAAGAAGCAGTTGAATGTTAATCCACTCTAAATTCCTGTGTGTGCCTCCTCTACACCCACCCAAAAGCTTTGGATTCACACACACACACACACACACACACACACACACACACACACACACACACACACACACAGCCTTATTTTTAATATTCCCTAAGCAGCCGAACAGCTAGACCACTCCCACACCCCCCTGTAGCTAACACACTCTCCCCTCTGATACTCCTGAGTTATTACTTTCTAAAATCCAAATTTCATCTCAGCTACCACAGACCCAATAGGGGCAGTGGCCCTTGGGGCTACCTTTCCCTGACTCTTACCTGGCTGGTTCTGTCTTCCACAGCTCTCAGGCTTGCATCCTATTCCTTTCCTGGCATGGTGATTCTACCCCCTCCCCCTTCCAGGACCTAAAGTCCTGCCTGGGTCTCCCTGCCCAACCATTGACCACTGGCAACTTTATTTACCAATTAGAACCAGCTCAGGGCAGGGACCGCCGGTGTCTCACAGGTGATTTTGGGAGCCAGCTTAACACAAATAGCATTAAGAACCAATCCACAACAGTCTATCTTCCAAGTGCTGGGATAGCCATCATTTACTACAGACCCAGCCTTGTTCCTGTCTTTCTTTTACCAGCCAAATCCTTAACTTATACCCTGTAGATAATTTTCTAACTGCCACACTATTGCTTACTGAATGAACTTCCTTTTCCCCATGGCTTGTGTGGAAAAAAGGGGGGTTGAGGGTCATATACTTCTCAGGAGTCTTTAGAAATACATGACAAGCTAGGACAGAGGCAGGTGACCTTCCAGCAAAGTTGCAGGACTGCTGCCCCCCCCCCCCAGCAGGGTGCCCTTCATTGTCCCAGCAGACCCTACAGCAAACCAGGAAATATGGTCAAAGCTGCTGGGGTGTTAGGCCTGCAGGAGGAATGAGATGACATGCTCTTTGATTAAACATCTTTTCCTGTGTGAGTTTAAAGTCTATTGAACCTGAGCTGGACTTACTGATTAGGGTAAACATAGTTAGGCATCATGGTCCTCCTAAGAGGACACCCATTCCCATAGCTATAGCACTGGTATTTATAGTAAAGACAATTAGTCACTACCTCCCCCTTCTCCCAGGTCTCAGGGCCACTCTTTGGAAATGAATTCAGCTATTAAGTGAGGTGTGGGTAGCAACTGATGTCCCTCACCACTGGGGACCTTCTACAGAGAGAATGATTGCTATGGCTGGCATGGAAAGGTCAGCCTCAGTGGGTGGAGGAGGGTCACAGGCTTGAAGAGGAAGCCCTTAGGGAAGCTGGTGTGATGGACAGCCAGAATTTCTGCGGGCATGGTGTGTAGACCCTGCCCTGCAAAAGGACTTCATCTTTGATGTTTCACTGGAGACCTCGGGAAAATTCAACAACTCTGATTTTAGCTTTTCCTCTCCCTATAGCAACTTTATCTGATATAATCCCATTCCTGCAGTACAGTGAGGTAGCCTTAAAGAACCCCAAAGGGCAGGATCATGAGGCAAGGAAGGCCTCCCTTGGTCCTGGTTCCAGTGAGGAAGGGGGTCCTCATCCTCTGGTGGACTGTGGGTCTCTGAGGTAAAAGGCAGGGTCTACAGGAATGTTAGTTGTGATATGGAAAGACTCAGCTGTCAAGAAGTACACCAGAGCTGACAACCTCTAAATGACAAGTTCTCAGTCTTCCAGAATAAGGCAGATAGATGTCTCTGCGATGAGGATACAGCTGAGCACACATGGGAAGACAATGGCCATGTGCACTGAGCTCAAATATGCATTCCTCACTCGGGGTTCACAAACTGTTGTTGTGGGAACATGTGCATAGAGATTTAAGTGTGTGTGTGTGCATGTGGGTGTGTGTGCATGTGGGTGTGTGTACATGTGTGTGTGTGTGTGTGTTTGCGTGTGCATGTGTGTAGGAGAGGGAGGGGATGGCACACACCACAGATGGAAGCCAGATGGTGGATTTTCCAGAGTGGATTCTCTTCTGCCTTTTTTTTTTTCTGAGGCAGGGTCCCTTTGGCTGTTTCTGTCATCATGTTGTGTACCCTAGGCTAGCCCCTACCGATTCTCCTATCTCATCCTCCTATGGAAACACAGGAGTGCTGGAGTTACAGAGTAACGCTGCTGAATCGAGCTTTTAAATGGATTCTGGGGACAGAACTCAAGTGATCAGACTCGCAGGACTGGTGCTTTCTCTGTTGAGTCAACCTCTTCTTTTCCTGTGTGTGTTTAAACTCTATCGAACCTGCGATGGACAAACATTGTTAATTGCTTTATACATAGTATGTTGTCTCAGAATATCGATTGCTGTGATAAAAACACCAAGACCAAAACCAAGTTCAGAAGTAAAGGGCTTATTTGGCATACACTTCCTCATTGTAGTCCATCACTAAAATAAGTCAAGAGAAGAACTCAAGCAGGGCAGGAGCCTGCAGGCGGGAGGGGTGCTGCTTACTGGTTTGCTCATCATGGCTTTCTCAGCCTGATTTCTTATAGAACCCAGGACCACCAGCCCAGGGATGGCCCTACCCACAATGGGTTGGGCCTTCCTCCATCAATCACTAACTACGGAAATGCCTTACAGGCTTCCCTACAACTCGGTCTTATGGGAGCATATTTTTTAATTGAGGTTCCCTCCTCTCAGATGACTTTACATTGTGTCAAGTGGACATGAATCTATCTAGGACATGTATATTTCAAAGGTGTTAAATATATTCACAGCATCACACCTTTTAAAACACAGAATAATAGTCAATTGTGTGAGCATACCATATCTCATTTATCCATACATGAATTGATAGATATTGTATTGTTAACATCTTTTGGGAATTATGAATGATGATCTATGAACACTAATACACTGGCATCCATTTGAGTCTTTGTACTCAATTCTTTTGGATATTCTGGATCAGAATTCTATATTTATGGTAATTTCTATATCTAACTTTATGAGGAAATATACAAATTAAATTTAATTTTCAGTAAGAACACTGTGAGATCCAAGCAGTTGATCTGGGTTCAATTCCTGGGCAATGTACCAAAACCAAACCAAAGCAAACCAAAGCAAACCAAAGCAAGCCAACCAACCAACCAACCAACCAACCAACCAACCAACCAACCAACTAACCAACCAACCAACCAACCAACTAACCAAAATAACAAAACAGTTTTCCTTCCTTCCTTCCTTCCTTCCTTCCTTCCTTCCTTCCTTCCTTCCTTTTTTTCTTCCTTCCTTCCTTCCTTCCTTTTTTTCTTCCTTCCTTCCTTCCTTCCTTCCATCCTTCCTTCCTTCCTTCCTTCCTTCCTTCCTTCCTTCCTTCCTTCTTTCTTCCTTCCTTCTTTTCAAGATAGAGTTTCATGTATCCCAGGCTGGCCTTGAATGTCTATGTAGAAAAGAATGCCTTTGAATTTATTTATCTTTTTATTATTATTTTTTAAATTTTTTTCTTTTTTTCGGAGCTGGGGACCGAACCCAGGGCCTTGCGCTTGCTAGGCAAGCGCTCTACCACTGAGCTAAATCCCCAACCCCTATTTTTTAATTTTTATAGGATTTTTATTTACATTTCAAATAGTATTTCCTTTCCACCACCCAACCACTTACCCCTTTCCGTCTCCCCACTCTGACAATCCCCTACATGTGGGGTCCAGCCTTGTCAGGACCAAGGGCTTCTCTCCTTCCTTTGGTGCCCAACAAGGCCATCCTCTGCTACATATGCAGCTGGAGTCATGGGTTTGTCCATGTGTTCTCTTTGGATGGTGGTTTAGTCTCTGGGAACTCTGGTTGGTTGGTATTGTTGTTGTTTTTTTTTTTTTTTCTTTTTTCTTTTTTCGGAGCTGGGGACTGAACCCAGGGCCTTGCGCTTGCTAGGCAAGCGCTCTACTACTGAGCCAAATCCCCAACCCCGGTATTGTTGTTCTTATGGGGTTGGAAATCTCTTCACCTCCTTCAATCCTTTCTCTAACTCCTCCAATGGGGACCCCACTTTCAATTCAATGATTGGCTGCGAGTATTTAACTCTGTATTTGTCATGCTCTGGCAGAGCCTCTCAGGAGACAGTTGTATCAGGCTTCTGTCAGCATGCACTTCTTAGCATCAGCAATATTGTCTGGGTTAGGTGGCTGTATCCCAAGGTGGAGCAGGCTCTCAATGGCTAGTCCTTCAGTCTCTGCCCCAAACTTTGTCTTCATATCTCCTCCTATGAATATGTTTGATCCTCCTCCTAAGAAGGACTGCAGCATACACACTTTGGTCATCCTTCTTGAGCTTCATGTGGTCTGTGGATTGCATCTTGGGTAATCCGAGCTTTTGGGCTAACATCCACTTATCAATGAGTGCATACTATGTGTGTTTTTCTGCGATTGGGTTACCTCACTCAGAATGATATTTTCCAGTTCCATCCATTTGTCTATGAATTTCATGAATCATTGTTTTTGATAGATGAGTAGTCCTCCATTGTGTAGATGTCCCATATTTTCTGTATCCATTCCTCTGTTGAAGGACATCTGGGTTCTTTCCAGCTTCTGGCTATAAGACTGCTATGAACATGGTGGAGCACGTGTCCTTGATATATGTTGGAGCATCTTTTGGGTTTGTGCCCAGAAAAATTGGGTATGTCCAATTTTCTGACAAACTCCAGACTGATTGTACCAACTTGCAATCCTACTAGCATTGGAGGAGTGTTCCTCTTTCTCCACATCCTTGTCAGCATCTGCTGTCACCTGAGTTTTTGATCTTAGCCATTCTGACCGGTGTGAGGTGGAATCTCAGGGTTGTTTTGATTTGCATTTCCCTGATGACTAAGGATGTTGAACATTTCTTTAGGTGCTTCTCAGCCATTTGAAATTCCCTAGCTGAGAATTCTTTCTTTAGCTCTGTACCCCATTTTTAAATAGGGTTATTTGACTCTCTGGAGTCTACTAACTTCTAGCCCTGTATTGGATGTAGGACTGGTAAAGATTTTTTTCTGAATCTGTTGGTTGATATTTTGTCCTAATGACAGTGTCCTTTGCCTTACAGAAGCTTTGCAATTTTGTGAGGTCCCATTTGTGGATTCCTGATCTTAGAGCATAAGCCATTGGTGTTCTGTTCAGGAAAATTTCCCCGGTGCCCATGTGTTCCAGGCTCTTCCCCACTTTTTCTTCTATTAGTTTGAGTGTATCTGGTTTGATGTGGAGGTCCTTGATCCACTTGGACTTGAGATTTGTACAGGGTGATAAGAATGGATTGATTTTCATTTTTCTATATGCTGACCTCCAGTTGAACCAGCACCATTTGTTGAAAATGCTATCTTTTTTCCACGGGATGGTTTTAGCTCCTTTGCCAAAGATCCAGTGACCATAAGTGTGTGGGTTCATTTCTGGGTCTTCAATTCTATTCTATTGATCTACCTGCCTTCTCTGTTCCAACACCATACAGTTGTTTTTATCACTATTGCTCTGTAATACTGCTTGAGGTCAGGGACAGGGCTTCCCCCAGAAGTTCTTTTGTTGGTGAGGATAGTTTTCACTTTCCTGGGTTTTTTGTTATTCTAAATGAATTTGCAAATTGCTCTTCCTAACTATTTGAAGAATTGAGTTGCAATTTTGATGGGGATTGCATTGAAACTGTAGATTCCTTTTGGCAAGATGGCCATTTTTATAATTTAATCCTGCCAATCCCTGAGCATGGGAGATCTTCCCATCTTCTGAGATCTTCTTCAATTTCTTTCTTCAGAAACTTGAAGTTCTTGTCATACAGATCTTTCACTTGCTTGGTTAGAGTCACACCGAGGTATTTTATATTATTCGTGACTATTGTGAAGGGTGTTGTTTCCTTAATTTCTTTCTCGACCTGTTTATCCTTTGAGTAGAAGAAGGCTACTGATTTGTTTGAGTTAATTTTATACCCAGCCACTTTGCTGAAGTTGTTTATCAGGTTTAGGAGTTCTCTGGTGGGGCTTTTGGGATCACTTAAGTATACTATCATATCATCTGCAAATAGTGATATTTTGACTTCTTTCCGATCTGTATCCCCTTGACCTCCTTTTGTTGTCTGATTGCTCTGGCTAGGACTTCGAGAACTATATTGAATAAGTAGGGGGAGAGTGGGCAGCCTTGTCTAGTCCCTGATTTTAGTGGGATTGCTTCAAGTTTCTCTCCATTTAGCTTTATGTTAGCTACTGGTTTGCTGTATATAGCTTTTACTATGTTTAGGTTTGGACCTTGAATTCCTGATCTTTCCAAGACTTTTTTTTTGGAGCTGGGGACCGAACCCAGGGCCTTGGGCTTGCTAGGCAAGCGCTCTACCACTGAACTAAATCCCAACCCCTCCAAGACTTTTAATATGAAGGGTGTTAAATTTTGTCAAATGCTTTCTCAGCTTTCTCATCTAATGAAATGATCATGTGGTTTTTTCCTCGAGTTTGTTTATATAGAGGATTACATTGATGGATTTCTATATGTTGAACCATTACTGCATCCCTGGGATGAAGCCTACTTAATCATGATGGATAATCGTTTGATGTACTCTTGGATTCGGTTTGTGAGAATTTTATTGAATATTTTTGCGTCAATATTCATAAGGGATATTGTTCTGAAATTCTCTTTCTTTCTTGGGTCTTTGTGTGGTTTAGGTATAAGTGTAATTGTGACTTCATAGAAGGAATTGGGTAGTGTTTCTTCTGTTTCTATTTTGTGGAATAGTTTGGATATTATTGGAATGAGGTCTTCTATGAAGGTCTGATAGAATTCTCCACTAAACCCATCTGGTCATGGGCTCTTTTTTGATGGGCGACTTTTAATAACTGCTTCTATTTCTTTAAGAGTTATGGCATTGTTTAGATGGTTTATCTGATCCTGATTTAACTTTGGTATCTGGTATCTGTCTAGAAAATTGGCCATTTCCTCCAGATTTTCCGGTTTTGTTGAATATAGGCTTTTGTAGTAGTATCTGATGATTTTTTTTTTAATTTCCTCAGATTCTGTTGTTGTCTCCCTTTTCATTTCTGATTTTCTTAATTTGGATACACTCTTTGTGTTAGTCTGGCTAAGGGTTTATCTATCTTGTTGATTTTCTCAAAGAACCGGCTCCTGGTTCTATTGATTCTTTCTATGGTCCTTTTTGTTTCTACTTGGTTGATTTCAGCTCTGAGTTTGATTATTTCCTGCTTTCTACTCCTCCTGGGTGTATTTCCTTCTTTTTGTTCTAGAGCTTTTAGGTGTGCTGTCAAGCTGCTGACATATGCTCTCTCCTGTTTCTTTCTGCAGGCACACAGCGCTATGAGTTTTCCTCTTAGCCCCGCTTTCACTGTGTCCCATAAGTTTGCATATGTTGTACCTTCATTTTCACTAAATTCTAAAAAGTCTTTAATTTCTTTCTTTATTTGTTCCTTTACCAGGTTATCATTGAGTAGAGCATTGTTCAACTTCCATGTATATATGGACTTTTCTGTCATTTTCTTTTTTTTGTTATTGAAGACCAGCCTTAGTCTGTGTTGATCTAATAGAACACATGGAATTATTTCAATCTTCTTGTATCTGTTGAGGCCTGTTTTTGTGACCAATTATATGGTCAATTTTGGAGAAGGTACCATGAGGTGCTGAGAAGAAGGTATATTCTTTTGTTTTAGGATAAAATGTTCTAAAGATGTCTGTTAAATCCATTTGGTTCATGACTTCTCTTAGTCTGTCTATGTCTCTGTTTAATTTCAGTTTCCATGATCTGTCCATTGATGAGAGTGGGGTGTTGAAATGTCCTACTATTATTGTGTGAGGTGCAATGTGTGCTTTGAGCATTAGTAAGGTTTCTTTTATGAATGTAGGTGCCCTTGCATTTGGAGCATAGATATTTAGGATTGATAGTTCATCTTAGTGGATTTTTCCTTTGATGAAAATGAAGTATCCTTCCTTATCTTTTTTGATAATTTTTGGTTGAAAGTTGATTTTATTGGATATTAGAGTGGCTACTCCAGCTTGTTTCTTGGGACCATTTTCTTGGCAAATTGTTTTCCAGCCTTTTACTCTGAGTTAGTGTTGGCATTCTGTCTAAGCTCCACCCCCACAGTTACCTGGCAGAAATCAGGTATGCTCCACCCCACAGTTGCCTAGCAACAGCCAGCCATGCCTGGCTATATAAGGGGCACCTTGCCCCTCCTCTTTCTCTTACCCCCTCTTACTCTTTGTTTTTCTCTGTTCTTGCCCCCTTCCCCATTCCCTTCACTGCCCATGGCCAGCTGCCTCTCCTCTCCTCTCCTCTTCTTCTCTCATCAAACCTGTCCACGTGGAACCATGTTGTCTTGGTGTGTTCTGTTCGGGCACCAGCCAAGATTTAAACAACATTGGCCCTTCAATCAGATATGCAGAATTTCAAGGAACTTTCTGTTACAGGATTACCAGCTGCTGTTCATTGAGGTGCCTGATGCGAACGTCTACCAAGTGGGCCCTGATGGTGAAAGTCAGCTGTACCCCGACATTGACAATGCCCCAAGACAGCAGGAAGTAGTAGCCTAAGAAACATGGCACCCCATCCCCCTTTCACCATCAGCTTCCCCCTCCCCTTTTCCCTTCTTTTTATGATAAGAAAAAGGGAGGTATGTTGAATTGCCTTCAGCAGTGGCACCATTTGATTACTGTTGCCATGGCAACGGCCAGACCTTCCCAGTATTCCTTTGGTTCGATTTCCAACTCCACCTGGGAGCAGTTATGTCATATTCCAAATAAAAGGCAGACATCTTCTGCACTCTCTCTTTTTCTCCTCTTTTTCCTCTTCTTCTTCTCTCTCTCGTTCCTTTCCCTTGTCTCCATTGATGTTAAGAGGTATTAAGAAATAGTAATTGTTGTTTCCTGTTATTTTTGTTGCTAGAGGTGGAATTATGTTTGTGTGGCTCTCTTCTTTTGGGTTTGTTGCAAGATTACTTTCTTGCTTTTTTCTAGGGTATAGTTTCCCTCCTTGTATTGGAGTTTCCCATCTATTATCCTTTGTAGGGCTGGATTTGTGGAAAGATATTGTGTAAATTTGGTTTTGTCATGGAATATCTTGGTTTCTCCATCTATGTTTATTGAGAGTTTCACTGGATATAGTAGCCTGGGCTGTCATTTGTGTTCTCTTAGGGTCTGTATGACATCTGTCCAGGATCTTCTGGCTTTCATAATCTCTGTTGAGAACTCTGGTGTGATTCTGATAGGTCTGCCCTTATATGTTACTTTACCTTTTTCCCTTACTGCTTTTAATATTCTTTCTTTATTTTGTGCATTTGGTGTTTTGACTATTATGTGACGGGAGGAGTTTCTTTTCTGGTCCAATCTATATAGAGTTCTGTAGGCTTCTTATATGTTTATGGGCATCTCTTTCTTTAGGTTAGGGAAGTTTTCTTCTATGATTTTGTTGGAGATATTTACTGGCCCTTTAAGTTGGGAATCTTCACTCTCATCTATACCTATTATCCTTCGGTTTGATCTTCTCATTCTGTGCTGGATTTCCTGGGTGTTTTGGGTTAGGAGATTTTTGCGTTTTACATTTTCTTTGACTGTTGTGTCAATGTTTTCTATGATATGTTCTGCCCCTGAGATTCTCTCTTCTATCTCTTGTATTCTGTTGGTGATGCTTGCATTTATGACTCCTGGTTTTTTCCTTAGGTTTTCTATCACCAGGATTGTCTCTCTTTGTGATTTCTTTAATGTTTCTATTTCCATTTTTTTTTTAGATCCTGGATGGTTTTGTTCAGTTCCTTCTTCTATTTGGTTGTGTTTTCCTATAATTATTTAAAGGATTTTTATGTTTCCTTTTTAAGGGTTTCTACTTTTTTACCTGTGTTATCCTGTATTTCTTTTCTTTTCTTTCTTTTTTTTTTTTTGGTTCTTTTTTTTGGAGCTGGGGACTGAACCCAGGGCCTTGCGCTTCCTAGGTAAGCGCTCTACCACTGAGCTAAATCCCCAGCCCCCCATCCTGTATTTCTTTAAGGGAGTTATTTATGTCCTTCTTAAAGTCCTCTATCATCATCATGAGATGTGATTTTTCAATCAAAATCTTGCTTTTCTGGTGTGTTGGGATATTTAGTGTTTGTTTTGGTGGGAGAACTGAGCTCTGATGATGCCAGGTAGTCCTGGTTTCTGTTGCTTAGGTTCCTGTGCTTACCTTTCACCATCTGGTTGTCTCCGGTGTTAGGTGGTCTTGCTGCCTCTGACAGTGGTTTGACCCTCCTATCAGCCTGTGTGTCAGGACTTCTGGAGACCAGCTCTCTCCTGGTGGGATATGGATACAGAGAGCTGTGTCCCAGGGTCAGCTTTGGTCACAGGCAGAAACCAGAAGGATCCTGTCCCAGACTTCTCCTCGGTTCCTGTGTCCAGAGGGCTCCAGGTGGGTTCCTCTTGAACCAGGAATGTGAGCAGAAGATCTCCCCTGTGCTCTCAGGATTGTCTGCACTTCTGAGAGTTCTGTTTTCTTCCCAAGGGATCTGGGTACAGAGAGCTGTGAGACTGGGTCAGCTCCGGGGAGAGGCAGAAGCCAGAAGCTTCTCTGATCTTTCTGTACAGGCCTAAATGCCAGGTTTATAATATGTGTGCTATGCCTGTTTTATGTGGTGCTGGAGATAGGGAGCTGTGGGATTTGCTCATGCTAGGCAAGCTCTCTACCAACTGTGCTACAGCCCCAGACTCTCTAGAATACATAATAAACCCATCACTTCTACCTCAGCCCAACCCTCAGCAGCATTTGTATCTACAACTCCTGAATTGGCTCCTTGGCTAGGTTCTTACTTTCCTCTCCTGTCCTTTCCCAACTGTTCTCTTCAAACAGGTCGGTGTTCCTGGGAGATACAAGGCAAACAGAACTTACAGCTCTCCCTGTTTTAAAAAACTCCTGGGGTTGGGGATTTAGCTCAGTGGTAGAGCGCTTACCTAGGAAGCACAAGGCCCTGGGTTCGGTCCCCAGCTCCGAAAAAAAAGAACCAAAAAAAAAAAAAAAAAAAAAAAAAAAACCAAAAAACAAGAAACAAAAACAAAAACAAAAACAAAAACAAAAACAAAAAAAACCTCCTGCGGCCTCTCAATACACTCAAACTGGCATCCAAGTCCTCTGGCCAATGAAGTGGGACTTTCAGTGCGTTTGTCTCACCTGCCGGACTCCATGGCAACCTGTTTAAAGATTTCCTAAATGGGGGTTGGGGATTTAGCTCAGTGGTAGAGCGCTTGCCTAGGAAGCGCAAGGCCCTGGGTTCGGTCCCCAGCTCCGGAAAAAAAAAAAAAAAAGATTTCCTAAATGGGTTACAAACCTGCCCAAGATTAAGAGTCACAGACCTGGGGTCAGGTGTCTCCAGCCCCAAACAGCTCATTCACTTGCTGTGGCCAACCACACAAATTGTATTGTGTTTTAAGTGCACGGGGAGGACAAAGAGACAAAGGAGGATATTCTCTTCCTGCTTCTGCAACACACACACACACACACACACACACACACACACACACACACACTCATCTCTCAGATTCTAGATAAGATATGTCAGGGTTAAGACTGTGGGTTAAGCAAGACAAGGTGAGTGGGCTTGTAGTTGATCTTCCGTACTCTTAATAAGATACTCTGAGTGAACTGCTTCACTTCTTTGCACCTGAGGAAAATGCAGTCCCCAAAGAAAAGGGTAGCAGCTGAGGTTGAGCAAGCAAGTGGGCTAGATCTTACTGAGCACTGAGGTTCTAGGACAACTAGCACAGTCTAATGAATGTACCATTATTGGTGAACAGAGTAACCATTGTCAAGAAACTTTAGGGCAACCTCTGGCCCATCAACCATATGGAATCATGAGCCACACCCACCGAGTGGGTGCCTACATCCTGTCTCTGTGTCCACAAAATTTTACCAAAGTATATTTTATTTGTCAAGCTAGGTGTCCAGTATCTTTGTTTCGAGGAAGTCTGAGAAATGCATTTTTCAAAAGTTTCACAGAAGCTGGTGTAGTGACACATGCCTTTAATCCCAGCATTCAGGAAGCAGAGGCAGGTGGATTTCTGCGAGTTCGAGGGCATCCTGCTCTACATAGTGAGTTCCAGGAAAGTTGGAGCTATGCAGTGAGACTTCATCTAAAACAAAACAAAACAACAAAACAAAACAACAAAACAAAACAAGACAACAACTTGAAAACAAACAAACAAAACCCCACAGATTTTAAAACATTTACTTTATTTTAAATCATGCATCTCTCTGTGTGTGGGTATGTATGCACAAGTACAGGTAAACAAGGCATCAGATCCCCTGGAATTAGAGCTATAGGCAGTTGTGAGCCACCCTACATGAGTGCTGGGAACCCAACTCTTCCAGAGCAATAAGGAGCCTTCTCTCTAGCTCCAGCATCATGGCTTTTAGAAGATAAAAGAGGACAGAAATAAATAATGAGGGGATAAATGCATCCCTTGAGCCGCCCACCCTGCTTGACTCAAGAAAACTCAAGAGCGGCCATGGTGGGGAGGGACCGTGCGGCCCTCTAAACCTCTCATCTCAGCACTTGAGAGGTGAAGGAAAGAGGATTTGGAGTTTAAGGTTTTTCCTTCCCTGCGTGGCAAGTTCAAGGCCAGCCTACCCTATGCAAGTCCCTGTCTCAAATAAAAGAAAAAGAAACGTAGGAGAGTGTTTTAAGATACCAGAGTGGTGCATGCTTTTAGTACCAACACTCGGGAAGCAGAGGCAGGCAGATCTCTGTGAGTTGGAGGCCAGCCGGGTCTACAGAGCGGGTTCCAGGACAGCCAGGGCTACACAGAGAAACCCTGTCTTGAAAACAAATAACGATACCATGGCACATAACTAACTGCCCCCAAAGTGACTTTTTCTCATTTCAGGTCTTTAGCGGCACATTTTATCACAGGAAGTTACTATAATGTTCAAAGAACTCTTGTCAGTGTCCGTATGAATATCCATATCTGATCGGAGAGCTTTTGATCCTTGTTGTCTTTTCGGCAAACACAAAGAACAATAACACTTCAATGACTGGTGACGAAGTCTTTGTAAGCTGGATCCATCATGTATGAAAACAGAATGGTTTCGAGTCTTAAAAGGAAGGTGAATTTTATTTTTAAGTGTACTTATCTCCTGCATCTTTGTACAGACACAAGTTTATATTCTTTTTTTTTTTAATTAACTTGAGTATTTCTTATATACATTTCGAGTGTTATTCCCTTTCCCGGTATCCGGGCAAACATCCCCCTCCCCCCTCCCCTTCCCTTATGGGTGTTCCCCTCCCAACCCTCCCCCCATTGCCGCCCTCCCACCACCAGTCTAGTTCACTGGGGGTTCAGTCTTAGCAGGACCCAGGGCTTCTCCTTCCACTGGTGCTCTTACTAGGCTATTCATTGCTACCTATGAGGTCAGAGTCCAGGGTCAGTCCATGTATAGTCTTTAGGTAGTGGCTTAGTCCCTGGAAGCTCTGGTTGCTTAGCATTGTTGTACATATGGGGTCTCGAGCCCCTTCAAGATCTTCTAGTTCTTTCTCTGATTCCTTCAACGGGGGTCCTATTCTCAGTTCAGTGGTTTGCTGCTGGCATTCGCCTCTGTATTTGCTGTATTCTGGCTGTGTCTCTCAAGAGCGATCTACATCCAGCTCCTGTCGGTCTGCACTTCTTTGCTTCATCCATCTTGTCTAATTGGGTGGCTGTATATGTATGGGCCACATGTGGGGCAGGCTCTGAATGGGTGTTCCTTCAGTCTCTGTTTTAATCTTTGCCTCTCTCTTCCCTGCCAAGGGTATTCTTGTTCCCCTTTTAAAGAAGGAGTGAAGCATTCACATTTTGATCATCCGTCTTGAGTTTCATTTGTTCTAGGGATCTAGGGTAATTCAAGCATTTGGGCTAATAGCCACTTATCAATGAGTGCATACCATGTATGTCTTTCTGTGATTGGGTTAGCTCACTCAGGATGATGTTTTCCAGTTCCAACCATTTGCCTACGAATTTCATAAAGTCGTTGTTTTTAATAGCTGAGTAATATTCCATTGTGTAGATGTACCACATTTTCTGTATCCATTCCTCTGTTGAAGGGCATCTGGGTTCTTTCCAGCTTCTGGCTATTATAAATAAGGCTGCAATGAACATAGTGGAGCACGTGACTTTTTTATATGTTGGGGCATCTTTTGGGTATATGCCCAAGAGAGGTATAGCTGGATCCTCAGGCAGTTCAATGTCCAATTTTCTGAGGATCCTCCAGACTGATTTCCAGAATGGTTGTACCAGTTTGCAATCCCATCAACAATGGAGGAGTGTTCCTCTTTCTCCACATCCTCGCCAGCATATGTTGTCCCCTGAGTTTTTGATCATAGCCATTCTCACTGGTGTGAGGTGAAATCTCAGGGTTGTTTTGATTTGCATTTCCCTTATGACTAAAGATGTTGAACATTTCTTTAGGTGTTTCTCAGCCATTTGGCATTCCTCAGCTGTGAATTCTTTGTTAGCTCTGAACCCCATTTTTTAATAGGGTTATTTGTTTCCCTGCGGTCTAACTTCTTGAGTTCTTTGTATATTTTGGATATAAGGCCTCTGTCTGTTGTAGGATTGGTAAAGATCTTTTC
This sequence comes from Rattus norvegicus, assembly GCF_021556685.1. NCBI lineage: Eukaryota > Metazoa > Chordata > Mammalia > Rodentia > Muridae > Rattus > Rattus norvegicus. The sequence continues at coordinate 77,876,763 of NC_141538.1, forward strand.
CCAATCTGTTGGTTGCCGTTTTGTCCTAACCACAGTGTCCTTTGCCTTACAGAAGCTTTGCAGTTTTATGAGATCCCATTTGTCGATTCTTGATCTTAGAGTGTAAGCCATTGGTGTTTTGTTTAGGAAATTTTTTCCAGTGCCCATGTGTTCCAGATGCTTCCCTAGTTTTTCTTCTATTAGTTTGAGTGTGTCTGGTTTGATGTGGAGGTCCTTGATCCACTTGGACTTAAGCTTTGTACAGGGTGATAAGCATGGATCAATCTGCATTCTTCTACATGTTGACCTCCAGTTGAACCAGCACCATTTGCTGAAAATGCTATCTTTTTTCCATTGGATGGTTTTGGCTCCTTTGTCAAAAATCAAGTGACCATAGGTGTGTGGGTTCATTTCTGGGTCTTCAATTCTATTCCATTGGTCTATCTGTCTGTCTCTGTACCAATACCATGCAGTTTTTATCACCATTGCTCTGTAATACTGCTTGAGTTCAGGGATAGTGATTCCCCCTGAAGTCCTTTTATTGTTGAGGATAGCTTTAGCTATCCTGGGTTTTTTTGTTATTCCAGATGAATTTGCAAATTGTTCTGTCTAACTCTTTGAAGAATTGGATTCGTATTTTGATGGGGATTGCATTGAATCTGTAGATTGCTTTTGGTAAAATGGCCATTTTTACTATATTAATCCTGCCAATCCATGAGCATGGGAGATCTTTCCATCTTCTGAGGTCTTCTTCAATTTCCTTCTTCAGTGTCTTGAAGTTCTTATTGTACAGATCTTTTACTTGCTTTGTTAAAGTCACACCGAGGTACTTTATATTATTTGGGTCTATTATGAAGGGTGTCATTTCCCTAATTTCTTTCTCGGCTTGTTTCTCTTTTGTATAGAGGAAGGCAACTGATTTATTTGAGTTAATTTTATACCCAGCCACTTTGCTGAAGTTGTCTATCAGCTTTAGTAGTTCTCTGGTGGAACGTTTGGGATCACTTAAATATACTATCATATCATCTGCAAATAGTGATATTTTGACTTCTTCTTTTCCGATCTGTATCCCCTTGACCTCCTTTTGTTGTCTGATTGCTCTGGCTAGAACTTCAAGAATTATATTGAATAAGTAAGGAGAGAGTGGGCAGCCTTGTCTAGTCCCTGATTTTAGTGGGATTGCTTCAAGTTTCTCTCCATTTAGTTTAATGTTAGCAACTGGTTTGCTGTATATGGCTTTTACTATGTTCAGGTATGGGCCTTGAATTCCTATTCTTTCCAGGACTTTTATCATGAAGGGGTGTTGAATTTTGTCAAATGCTTTCTCAGCATCTAATGAAATGATCATGTGGTTTTGTTCTTTCAGTTTGTTTATATAATGGATCACGTTGATGGTTTTCCGTATATTAAACCATCCCTGCATGCCTGGGATGAAGCCTACTTGGTCATGGTGGATGATTGTTTTGATGTGCTCTTGGATTCGGTTTGCCAGAATTTTATTGAGTATTTTTGCATCAATATTCATAAGGGAAATTGGTCTGAAGTTCTCTTTCTTTGTTGGGTCTTTGTGTGGTTTAGGTATAAGAGTAGTTGTGGCTTCGTAGAAGGTATTCGGTAGTGATCCATCTGTTTCAATTTTGTGGAATAGTTTGGATAATATTGGTATGAGGTCTTCTATGAAGGTTTGATAGAATTCTGCACTAAACCCGTCTGGACCTGGGCTCTTTTTGGTTGGGAGACCATTAATGACTGCTTCTATTTCCTTAGGAGTTATGGGGTTGTTTAACTGGTTTATCTGTTCCTGATTTAACTTCGGTACCTGGTATCTGTCTAGGAAATTGTCCATTTCCTGAAGATTTTCAAGTTTTGTTGAATATAGGTTTTTATAGTAAGATCTGATGATTTTTTGAATTTCCTCTGAATCTGTTGTTATGTCTCCCTTTTCATTTCTGATTTTGTTAATTTGGACACACTCTCTGTGTCCTCTCGTTAGTCTGGCTAAGGGTTTATCTATCTTGTTGATTTTCTCAAAGAACCAACTTTTGGTTCTGTTGATTCTTTCTATGGTCCTTTTTGTTTCTACTTGGTTGATTTCAGCTCTGAGTTTGATTATTTCCTGCCTTCTACTCCTCCTGGGTGTATTTGCTTCTTTTTGTTCTAGAGCTTTTAGGTGTGCTGTCAAGCTGCTGACATATGCTCTTTCCTGTTTCTTTCTGCAGGCACTCAGCGCTATGAGTTTTCCTCTTAGCACAGCTTTCATTGTGTCCCATAAGTTTGGGTATGTTGTACCTTCATTTTCATTAAATTCTAAAAAGTTTTTAATTTCTTTCTTTATTTCTTCCTTGACCAGGTTATCATTGAGTAGAGCATTGTTCAATTTCCAAGTATATGTGGGCATTCTTCCTTGATTGTTATTGAAGACCAGTTTTAGGCCGTGGTGGTCCGATAGCACGCATGGGATTATTTCTATCTTTCTGTACCTGTTGAGGCCCGTTTTTTGACCAATTATATGGTCAGTTTTGGAGAAAGTACCATGAGGAGCTGAGAAGAAGGTATATCCTTTTGCTTTAGGATAGAATGTTCTATAAATATCCGTTAAGTCCATTTGGCTCATGACTTCTCTTAGTCTGTCTACATCTCTGTTTAATTTCTGTTTCCATGATCTGTCCATTGATGAGAGTGGGGTGTTGAAATCTCCCACTATTATTGTGTGAGGTGCAATGTGTGTTTTGAGCTTTAGTAAGGTTTCTTTTACATATGTAGGTGCCCTTGTATTTGGGGCATAGATATTTAGGATTGAGAGTTCTTCTTGGTGGATTTTTCCTTTGATGAATATGAAGTGTCCTTCCTTATCTTTTTTGATGACTTTTAGTTGGAAATTGATTTTATTTGATATTAGAATGGCTACTCCAGCTTGCTTCTTCTGACCATTTGCTTGGAAAATTGTTTTCCAGCCTTTCACTCTGAGGTAATATCTGTCTTTGTCTCTGAGGTGTGTTTCTTGTAGGCAGCAGAATGCAGGGTCCTCGTTGTGTATCCAGTTTGTTAATCTATGTCTTTTTATTGGGGAGTTGAGGCCATTGATGTTGAGAGATATTAAGGAATAGTGATTATTGCTTCCCGTTATATTCATATTTGGATGTGAGGTTATGTTTGTGTGCTTTCATTCTCTTTGTTTTGTTGCCAAGACGATTAGTTTCTTGCTTCTTCTAGGGTATAGCTTGCCTCCTTATGTTGGGCTTTACCATTTATTATCCTTTGTAGTGCTGGATTTGTAGAAAGATATTGTGTAAATTTGGTTTTGTCATGGAATATCTTGGTTTCTCCATCAATGTTAATTGAGAGTTTTGCTGGATACAGTAACCTGGGCTGGCATTTGTGTTCTCTTAGGGTCTGTATGACATCAGTCCAGGATCTTCTGGCCTTCATAGTTTCTGGCGAGAAGTCTGGTGTGATTCTGATAGGTCTGCCTTTATATGTTACTTGACCTTTTTCCCTTACTGCTTTTAATATTCTTTATTTTGTGCGTTTTGTGTTTTGACTATTATGTGACGGGAGGTGTTTCTTTTCTGGTCCAATCTATTTGGAGTTCTGTAGGCTTCTTGTATGCCTGTGGGTATCTCTTTTTTTAGGTTAGGGAAGTTTTCTTCTATGATTTTGTTGAAGATATTTACTGGTCCTTTGAGCTGGGAGTCTTCACTCTCTTCTATACCTATTATCCTTAGGTTTGATCTTCTCATTGAGTCCTGGATTTCCTGTATGTTTTGGACCAGTAGCTTTTTCTGCTTTACATTATCTTTGACAGTTAAGTCAATGATTTCTATGGAATCTTCTGCTCCTGAGATTCTCTCTTCCATCTCTTGTATTCTGTTGGTGAAGCTTGTATCTACAGCTCCTTGTCTCTTCTTTTGGTTTTCTATATCCAGGGTTGTTTCCATGTGTTCTTTCTTGATTGCTTCTATTTCCATTTTTAATTCCTTCAACTGTTTGATTGTGTTTTCCTGGAATTCTTTCAGGGATTTTTGCGATTCCTCTCTGTAGGCTTCTACTTGTTCTCTAAGGGAGTTCTTCACGTCTTTCTTGAAGTCCTCCAGCATCATGATCAAATATGATTTTGAAACTAGATCTTGCTTTTCTGGTGTGTTTGGATATTCCATGTTTGTTTGGTGGGAGAATTGGGCTCCGATGATGCCATGTAGTCTTGGTTTCTCTTGCTTGGGTTCCTACGCTTGCCTCTCGCCATCAGATTATCTCTAGTGTTACTTTGTTCTGCTATTTCTGACAGTGGCTAGACTGTCCTATAAGCTTGTGTGTCAGGAGTGCTGTAGACCTGTTTTCCTCTCTTTCAGTCAGTTATGGGGACAGAGTGTTCTGCTTTCAGGCGTGTAGTTTTTCCTCTCTACAGGTCTTCAGCTGTTCCTGTGGGCCTGTGTCTTGAGTTCACCAGGCAGCTTTCTTGCAGCAGAAAAGTTGGTCTTACCTGTGGTCCCGAGGCTCAAGTTCGCTCGTGGGGTGCTACCCACGGGCTCTCTGCAGCGGCAGCAACCAGGAAGACCTGTGCTGCCCCTTCCGGGAGCTTCAGTGCACCAGGGTTCCAGATGGCCTTTGGTGTTTTCCTCTGGCATCCGAGATGTGTGCGCAGAGAGCAGTCTCTTCTGATTTTCCAGGCTTGTCTGCCTCTCTGAAGGTTTAGCTCTCCCTCCCACGGAATTTGGGTGCAGAGAACTGTTTATCCGGTCTGTTTCCTTCAGGTTCCGGTGGTGTCTCAGGCAGGGGTCCTGCCGCTCCTGGGCCCTCCCCCACGGGAGCCCAGAGGCCTTATACACTTTCCTCTTGGGCCAGGGATGTGGGCAGGGGTGGGCAGTGTTGGTGGTCTCTTCTGCTCTGCAGCCTCAGGAGTGCCCACCTGACCAGGCGGTGAGGTCTCTTTCCCAAGGGGTCTGGGAGCAGAGAGCTGCTGCGGGCCGGGATCCGCGGGTGTGGGACCTCCGGCAAACACAGGACGTGCCCGGTCTTAGATGAACTCTGCCTCTGTGTGTCCCGATCTCACCAGGCAGCTCTCTTGCAGCAGACAAGTTGGTCTTACCTGTGGTCCCGAGGCTCAAGTTTGCTCGCGGGGTGCTGCCCAAGGGCTCTCTGCGGCGGCAGCAACCAGGAAGACCTGTGCCGCCCCTTCCGGGAGCTTCAGTGCACCAGGGTTCCAGATGGCCTTTGGTGTTTTCCTCTGGCGTCGGAGATGTATGTACAGAGAGCAGTCTCTTCTGGTTTCCCAGGCTTGTCTGCCTCTCTGAAGGTTCAGCTCTCCCTCCCACGGGATTTGGGTGCAGAGACAAGTTTATATTCTTTCAAAACAAATTATTAGCATGTTCCTGGTGGTGGTCACCTCCAAACTGCCTCTGAAAACCTTTTTTATCATTCCAAACAGAACCACATTAAGAGGTGGCTGCTCCCTTTTCTCTGCTCCCTGGCCCTGTCAATCACCTTTCTGTTTTCAGCCTTTGTGGGTTTGTCTATTCAGGACGCACCACACAGATGCAGCTACACAAGCTGGAGTCTTTTGTATCTGGTTTTCTCACATAGCACAGTGTTACTGAGGTTCACGTGGGTTGCTGCCCAGCCCCTACTCCATTGCTTCCAACTGTCAAGCAACATTTCATGGAACAGACATCGTGTTTTCATTCATTCGTGCTTTCTTTCTTTCCTTCTTTCTTTCTTTCTTTCTGAATTCAGGGCTCTCTACTCTGGACTCAGAACCTGCGATCTTCCTGCCTCAGTTTCTCAAAGCTGTGATGATCAAGCTGTGCCAAACTTCTTGTACTCATTTGGCTACTGTGAATACCATGCTATGCTAGTGTGTGTGTGTGTGTGTGTGTGTGTGTGTGTGTGTGTGTGTGGTGTGTGTGTGGTGTGGTGTGTGTGTGTGTTTCATTTTATATATTTAAAAAATTATATGTGTGCGTGTTTTGCATGTGTGTGTGTGCACCGCTTGTGTGCTTGGTGCCCACACGGGCTAGAAGGGGGTGTTGGAGCCCCCGGAACTGTAGTTGCAGTTGATTGTGAGGTGCCATAATTACTCTTTACTGTTCAGATTATCCTATTGCATCCAGGTCTTTGGCCTGTGGAAGGAAAAGTACAATTTAAATGTAAGTTTCCTGCCCTCTAGTGGAGACTTTAAGTCACGGCCACACAAAGAGCCGAGAGGATTAATGCTGTTTGAACAGATATGGCTCCTGAGGTTGGGAGTCCCACTGTGGTATCTCAGAGGTATGGAGACACCTGCCTGTTGTAGAGGCGCCTCCTGGGTCATCAGCCTGCCAAACGAGATAACCTGGAACATCTGCCAGCTAAGAGCCCTCATATAGGAAGGTAGGAGGCCCAGAAATTAAGATTTTCAAAGTGGAGTAAGAGAAAGACACTTCATCCATAGCTGAGGGAAAGGCAGGAGAAGGATTTGAACCATTAGGTGAGGAGGGTCCCTGCAGGTATCCAGGCAGAGAATCGAACGGCAGGAAGAGATAAAAATGAAATCCCATTTGCAGATTGACTTCAACTTGCATCAAACCTCAGGGAGTCTAAATACAGTAGAATTTGGGAAAGGGTTCCAGGCAATAAGAATTCTCATAATTTCAATTCCAGTTGCACAATAAAGCTTAAGTAAATGTAAGGTCACAAAGTACATGTGACCACGGGGTGGGGGGGTTCTATAGCTAAAAGGCCTAGAATCTAGTATAGTGTCTGACCAATATCATAGAGGTCATTGGGTCATGAAGTGCATCTAACATCTCCCCTAAGGCTGAGTAATGGTCTAGGGCAAGTAAAACCCTCTTTAAATAATTGATAGGTTAGGGCTCGTAAACGCACTTTGCCTAATGACCTGTGTTCAACCCACAGAGTCCACACAGTATTCCCAGGAGTCTGGGAAAGTCATTCTGGGGAATGCAGGTGAGGTCTGCCTCTATAACAAAAGGTGGATAAAGTCTGCCTTCACAGATAACAAACAGGTTACCAGGTCATTAGCAAAACCCACTCTCAGCTTTCTGGATGGAATATAGGTATTTGATTCTCTCTCCTCCATTGAGAAGATGCCCTGCATGATTTACATTCCTGGTTCTTTTAGTGCTTCTCCGTGAGTACAAAGACTTTTGTGGCCTCAACAATGAGTAGTTTGAAAATCAGAGCAAAGGATGTCGGGTGTGTAAGTGGCCAGGGACGCCTTCCTTCCTAGTGAGACAGCAGGTACTTCAGGAAAGTTGTCTTAGTTACTTTTCTATCCCTGGGCAAGGCAGCTTGTAGAAGGGTATATTTACGGGTAACCGGTTCAGAAGGTGAGCTCATGGTCGTGGTGGAGAGCATGGCAGCATGCAGGCAAGCGGGCAGCACTGGCGCAGTAGCTGAGAGCTCACATATGAATGAGCTAAGAATATTGTGGGCTTTTGAAAGCTCAAACCCCACCCCCAAGTAACACACCTCCTCCCACAAGGCCACACCCCTTAATCTATCCCAAACAGTTCTACCAACTAGGGCCAAGCATTCAATTATATGAGCCTGTCGGGGCCGTTCTTATTTAAACCACCACAGAAGTGCTAGCACGACTCACGACTGATATCTGAGCCGTCCCTCACCTTTCTTGAGGCCGGAAGATAGTTAGAGATGGTTGTGAGCCACCATGTGGTTGCTGGGATTTGAACTCAGGACCTCTGCAAGAGCAGTCAGTGCTCTTAACCTCTGAGCCATCTCTCCAGCTCCTTCTTGAATGGTTTTAATCCAGAGTTAACCCAAGTAGTTTCCAACTTCAAGTCTAACCAATAAAAGTGCTTTGCCTATGACTTCACATTTCATCTTTCCAAGTCCCCAGAGAGATGGATATTATTGTCCCACAGAGGAGGTACTCGAAGTTCCAAGATGCTGAGTAAGACCTACCCAAGATCCTGCCACTAATGACTGACTCCCGAGGTGTCCACACCCTTCTTTCTCAAGGCTGCTTTCTTCCACTACCTCATAAATCCTACAGCGTGGAACTGGAACGTACAGGTTATGAGATTAGGTGCTCTCTCCGCTTTTGCTAGAGGAAAACCTGTAGCTGCTTGTATTATGAATGCTAAATGCTAGCTATGTTCCCCCAAAAAGTGTTTATACAAGAGTATTGTGGAACTGGAAAACATCATCCTGAGTGAGCTAACCCAATCACAGAAAGACATACATGGTATGCACTCATTGATAAGTGGCTATTAGCCCAAATGCTTGAATTACCCTAGATGCCTAGAACAAATGAAACTCAAGACAGATGATCAAAATGTGAATGCTTCATTCCTTCTTTAAAAGGGGAACAAGAATACCCTTGGCAGGGAAGGGAGAGGCAAAGATTAAAACAGACACAGAAGGAACACCCATTCAGCGCCTGCCCCACAGGTGGCCCATACATATACAGCCACCCAATTAGACAAGATGGATGAAGCAAAGAAGTGCAGACCGACAGGAGCCGGATGTAGATCGCTCCTGAGAGACACAGCCAGAATATAGCAAATACAGAGGCGAATGCCAGCAGCAAACCACTGAACTGAGAATAGGTCCCCCGTTGAAGGAATCAGAGAAAGAACTGGAAGAGCTTGAAGGGGCTCGAGACCCCAAAAGTACAACAATGCCAAGCAACCAGAGCTTCCAGGGACTAAGCCACTACCTAAAGACTATACATGGACTGACCCTGGACTCTGACCTCATAGGTAGCAATGAATATCCTAGTAAGAGCACCAGTGGAAGGGGAAGCCCTGGGTCCTGCTAAGACTGAACCCCCAGTGAACTAGACTGTTGGGGGGAGGGCGGCAATGGGGGGAGGGTTGGGAGGGGAACACCCATAAGGAAGGGGAGGGGGGAGGGGGATGTTTGCCCGGAAACCAAAGAATTATTATTAAGTATTAAATAAATAAAAAAAAACTGAAAAAAAAAAAGAGTATTGGCACATAGCTTCTGGGAACCTGCCCCCAGCTGGTTCTGATTGGTAAATAAAGATGTCAACAGCCAATAGCTAGGGAGGACAGACAGCAGCAGGATTTTAGATTTCTTGGGCTTTAGATTTCCTGGGGGTGGGGGAGGGAGAGGAGGAGGGAGAGGGGGAGGGGGAGGAGGAGGGGAAAGAGGAGGGGGAGGGGAGAGAGAGGGTGGAGGAGGGGAGGGGGAGAGGAAGGAGGAGATGTGCCACACTGGAGAGTGTGGAGGAGAGGGGAACAGAGAGGTATAGCCACCATGTGAAGGTGCCGGGAGAGTGTGGCCAGGCTGCTCATCTGGATCCAGGGCAGCCAAGATAGAACATTGAAGTAATAACGCAGACTTCACTGTGTGCAGGTTAGGCAGTGGCCTATTGCCCTGTTTAAGGTATATTAAAATATAAAGGTCACATATGTGTCTTTCATTTGGGAACCTAAACCATTGGGGCAGGTAGTGAACCCACCGACGGGATTATTAATTAAAAATTATTTCTACAAAACCCTCTTTAAATAATTGATAGGTTAGGGCTGGCAAGGTGGCTCAGCTGGTAAATGCACTTGCTGCCAAGTCTAATAATCTGTGTTTAATCCACAGAATCCACACGGTAGGACAGAGCTCCTAAAAAATGTCCTCTGACCTCCACTTACACTCAGTGACATTCTTACACACAAACACACACACACACACACACACACACACACACACACAACAGAGAATGTGAAAAAAGTAAATAAAAATAATAGATTTTAAATAATAGATGTTCACACCCCAAGCATTCCCATGGGGTGGGAAATCTAAACCTAATAATCTTTCTTGGTCAATAAAGATGCCACAACCTGTAGAAGAAAAGAGGTATGTAGGGTTTTGGTTCCTGGGCTTGGGTGGGAAGCAGAGACCACTAGAGGAGAGAGAAGAGAGTGAAGAGAGGAGAAGACGCCGTGGGGTAGATGAATTGTGGGGATATGTCTAAGAGGTTTGGCCAGTTGGGGTAAGAGTGGCCCAGAGGGAACATGGCAGATCTTATCTTGGGGTTATTGACAGAGAAATGGACAGAATAGCTAGGAGGGTTGATATCTGCCTAACTCTAGTGCTATTAAGACTTACTATAAATATAAAATTTTTATGTCTTTTATCTAGGGACTAAATGATCAAAGGCAGCATAGAAACCCCCAATTAATATTTACCACAACAAGCACTGGCTGCCCTTCCAAAGGACCCAGGTTCCAATCCCAGCACCCACATGGCAGATTGCAATTGTCTGTAACTTCAGTCTCAGGCAATCTGATGTCCTCTTCTAGCCTCCAGGGGCAATACATGCATGTACACAGACATACCTGCATGCAAAATACCTATACACATAAAATAAAACAGATAAATCTTTAAAGAACTTTTAAAAATCAGTAAACAGGTAGGAATAATTTGAGTCCTATAGAATCCTGTTTTTCTTCTTCCAGTCAACTCATTCTCATCACTGAGAGTCCTTCCTGGGAGTTTAGACCCACACTCTGAGGTCTATGCTTCACGGTTTTAGTCATAACGGTCTTACACTAGTGCAGGATTCTCTATCTGGACTGAATGTTAAGAACCACTCGAGCTGGGCCTGGTGTCTCATACCTGTAATCCCTGCACTTGACCCGTGGAAGCGGGAAGATCAGGAGCTGAAAATCAAACTCAGCCACAAAGTGAATTTGAGGTAAGCCTACACTGTATGGGACTCTGTCTCTAAATCAAAACAAAACACAAACCAGTCAACGACAAACGTACGAGGAAGCACTCGGGAAGATGTCATATGGAATGCCTAGAGCTGTGAGGGAAAATTTTCTATCGTTTACTTAAAAACCAAAATAGAACCAATCAACCAAGAACCAAAAGAGTTATGATGGTGGCTCATGCCCAGTTCTAGGGAGGCTGAGTCCAGAGAATTGCTGTGAGTTTAAAGCCAACCTAAGTACCACATTAAGTTCTAGGATGGAGAGATCTGCTTTTGTTAGGATTTAAGTCTTAGCCTGCGCCTGGACAAAGCCAACATGGTTCCACATGGAGAGGTTTAACGAGAGAAGAAGAGGAGAGGAAGAGAGGAACAAGGGCACATGGAAGGAAAGTGGGGGTATGGGAAGAGAAGGGACAGGGATAGAGGGGAAGAGAGCAGAGAAGCAAAGAACAAAGAGAACAAGATGGAGAGGAGGAGGCAAGCAGTCCTCTTTATAGTCAGGCACAGTTGGCTGTTGCCAGGCAACTGTGGGGAAGAGCATTCCTGGCTGTTCCCAGGTAGCTGTGGTGGTGAAGCTTAGACTACCAACAGCCTTAGCTACTTTTCTGCTGTGATAACAAAAGCAACTTCTGAGAGAAATAGTCAACTGGACAGTGGAGGTGCATGCCTTAATACCAGCCCTCAGGAGGCAGAGGCAGGTGGAGCTCTGTGAGTTCATGGCCAGCTTGAGTGAATTCCAGTTACAGAGTGAATTCCACGACAGCCAGGGCTACACAGAGAAACCCTGTCTCCAAAAACCGAGAGAGATGAGGGTGGCGGGAAGGGTGGGGTTTGGTGGTTGGGAGAGGGTGTTGTGGATTGCCCTGGTGCTGTTTGTATTCTGATGTTAATTCTGTTTTCTCAAGAGGGGCTGCCTGGACTAGGAGTGGATAACTAGAGCCTGTGATTGGGCTGTGGGAGGGAAAGGTGGGGCTGGAGGTTTTAGAAGAGGGAGAGAGAGAAAGGAGGAGGAGATGAGGAGAAAGAGGAAGACAGAGGAAGAGGAGGTGGAAGGAAGATGGAGCAGAAGCCTGTGGCCCAGAGAAATCCTAAGTAGCAAGGGACCTCGTAGTTGGGGATAGAGTAGTGCAGGGGTGAAGCTGCCCAATTTAGACCTATGGCTTATAAATATTGCAACTAGGTTGTGTGTTCTTCACACGGGCTTATTGGGGTTGGAGATTTACCACAACAGGGGTTTATAGGGCATAAGTCTGTCTTGGTTGGGAGGGCGGGGTGACAGGAGCACGAGGCCGATCTCCACACTCCAGTAGCAGACAGGGATCACAGGAAGTCGGTTCTCAATGATGAACTTCCCCCATCAAGGCCCTACGCGCCAAAAGGTTTCACAATCTTCTTAAACATCAGGCTGCTGGGAATCATGTGTTCAAACCACCAGCCTGTGGGGGAACATTTCACATTCAAGCCACAAGAGACCATGTCTCAAAACAAAAATAAAAACCTACTAAAAAGAATCATCTGAGTGTCTCTGAAAATTATGTGGGCTGTGTTCACGTGACATCGCTTCACTTCAGATCACAGGAGAGCGCAGTATGAGTACTTTTGAAACTTGACTAGGTGCAGTCAAAGCCAAGGGCCGCTGAAGTATCAAAATGGCTCCTTGTCACACTGCTTGCTTTCCTTTAGAGCAACATGTTGTTCATTTACCTTCCTGGCTGTTTGGTATTTCTGGGCCGGGGGATAGGGTGAAGAGAAAGAGAAGGGATGGATCCCTTTGGGTCTGCATCTTCCTCAATTCTCTGCCCGGGCTCTTTGGCTCCATTCCACATAGGACCCAGACTGCATGCACACATCCCTAAACTCTGGACTCTCACACAGGCTCAGGGAAGCAAAGGTCATCCAATTGCACAGATTGTCAGCTTGCACTTTACTTACTCCCTCTGACATGTATGCTGTCTTTTTATTTAGCCTGGAAGCACTTATCTCCCAAGTCCCAGGCCTCTGCTTTGTTGTCCCTTGGTGCTGTAGGCACGAAAACTTGTGCATAGATCTACGTATATACACTAAACTCCAGGAGAATCTATTGAAAGTCCCCAGTCCTAACACTAGCCAAAGGTTGGTTTGTACAGATCTGTAGCTTTATCTGACCATAAGAAAGCACCATTAATACTCAATCATATTGGCGTCTGTGGGATTTTGGGTGTGGGAACAGCCTGCTTGATGAGCTGGTTCTATTTTCTCTCAGATGCACAAGGATGTAAGGATCTATTGCTCAGTTCTTTGTCTCTGACTTTGGGGTTTAACCTGTGATCTGTGTACACTTTTGGAGTCCTCACATCTTTCATGACAAGTTTCCCAGTCTGCTTGTGTCCACGAAGGACATGCTTCTTTTTTATTATTTTATTTTTTAATTAAAATTTATGCAACATTTTGATCATGTTTCTCCTCCTCCTCCAACTTTTCCCAGATCCTCCCCACTTATCTAACTTTATATTCTCTCTCTCTCTCTCTCTCTCTCTCTCTCTCTCCCTCTCTGAAAAATTAAGTCCCACAAAAAGGAAAATTAACACAAACAAGCAATAGACCAATAAGACAAAAGGGGAAAAAAAGCCCAAACAAAACGAAACACACACACACACACACACACACACACACACACACACACACACACACACACAAGAACCCACATGGAGTTTCTTTTATTTTGGCCACTGTTCCTAGGCATGGGGGCCTGCCCTGGAGTATGGTCTATGTTCCCAGTAACACTCCATTGGAGGAAATAGATTTTCCTTTTGCCAGTAGATGTCCATTGCAGATAATTCATTGGTTGGAATGGGAGCCTGTGTCCACTTCCTCCTTTGAGTGCTGATTTCATCTGACTCAAATCTGGGAAGGTCTTGTGCATGCTGCCTCAGTGTATGAGTTCATCTGTCCTGTTGTCTCTGGCAGACACTGTTTCCTTGGAGTAATCCATCACTTCCGGTTCTTAGAATCTTCCTGCCTTCTCTCCCACATAGCCATCTGAGCCCCAAGGGTAAGAGTTGATGAAGATACCTCACTTAGGACTGACTGTTTCAACACCTCTCACTCTGTGTTAGTTTTCAGCCATTACCAGAAGCTTCTCTGAGTGGTCTACGGGTATAGCAGTATGGTCTAGTAAGAGGTCATTACTGCTCTGTTCCTTTAGCAGTGGGTTTCCCCGAGGCCCCTGACCTAGCTAGTCTCAGGGTCTTGGCCACTTCAGTTTCAGGTTATCTCATGGAGCTAGGCATAATGCACAGAGTGGTTGATTTCTTCCACAACATTTTTGCCACCATTGCACAAATATATCTTACAGGCAGGTTGTGGTTTTGGTTAAGTGTTACCACAGCTCTGAGGAGAAAGGTTTCCTGGAAGTTGAGAGTCAGGAATACCACTAAGTCCCACTGCACAACAAACCTTACACAAGAGATTTATTGGGAAAGACACAAGAGGGTGGATGCCTCTACTTGGGTGAGAAGCAACAGAGAGCTGGGCAGAAGGCAAGGTTTACATAGAGTTTCTTGGGGCCAGAGTTTTCCGGGGTTGAGATTTCCAGGGTGGTGATTGGCGTGATTACAAATGCTGAGCTTGGGGTGACCCAGGGCTGGGTGATTTTGAGCTCAGGAAATGGTGAGTTTTCAAGCTCAGAGACTGGTGGGTTTTCAAACCTCCGTGGTTTAGGGGCTTCCTGGTTTGTATCTGGGTGACACTGATGATTAACTTTCTCCCACTGGTAGCATGCCGGGTACCATTTAGCACCGTGAAAGCTCGTCAGTAGGGGTGAAGCACCAATGAAGCACCAGGTTGACTTTTTCTCGTGTTCAATGACATAAGTAAGTGCTGGCTTCAGCAACTTAGCCTCAGTTTGTGGAGAATAAACAATAACCTTAGCCATGATCTTTGGGTGTTTTCATGGGGCCTCTTTGGCCAATGACCCAAGATGGAACCCATTCCCAGCACTAGAGGCTTTACTTGGTGGTGTTAGTTGTCCGGTCAGTGAATCACCTCCCTTATTATTAATGATTCCCTTAGAATTCTTTCATATGTGTGTATATTTTAAGAAGCTTCTACAATAGGACTCCATATGGTTTTCCAAATGACTTTTGGTATTAGTTTGTCCCTCCCATATTCCTTCCTTAGCCTTCTCTCTCCTCCCCTCCCCCATCCAGTCCTCCTACTATAGTTTCCTCTTCTTTCCCCATCACATTATATTTTACTTCCCTTTCCTTGGGTGGTCACCCTCCCCCGACCCCTTACTAGGTGTCTAACCTCTGTAGGTACTCTGATTGTAGAACACATACTGAAAGCTTAAAAGCTAACATCCACATAGAAGAGGAAACATACAATATTTGATTGGGGGGAATCTGGGTTATCTTAGGATGATTTTTTTTCTCTAGCTCCATTCATTTTCCTGCAAATTTTATAAGTTTTTAAATGGCTAAATAATAGTCCATTGTGTAAATGCACCAGATTCTCTTTATCCATTCATCTGTTGATGGGCATCTAAGCTGTTTCCAATTTCTAAAACATCAATGAGCAAAGCATCTGTAGTAGGACGTAGAGTCTTTCGGGTATATGAAAGTCCAAGAGTGGAATAGCTGTGTAAAATTAGAGTATGTCTTCAGAAGGAACCACTGACTATTTGGTTTTCTTAAAGAAGGCAAAGATTGCTGTTGTGAGTCATAAGAGCTACTAACAAGGAAGAGTGTGACAGACAAAGTAGTTTAGATTAGAACTAAGAGGGGCTGGGGATTTAGCTCAGTGGTAGAGCGCTTGCCTAGGAAGCGCAAGGCCCTGGGTTCGGTCCCCAGCTCCGAAAAAAAGAACCAAAAAAAAAAAAAAAAGATTAGAACTAAGAAATCCTTATATCCCATCCTCTCTCTTTCCCACTGTTGTGGCTGTTTGCTTGCTTGCTTTTTTCCCCTACCAGACAAGAGTCTCGTATAGCCCAGGTTGGCTTTGAACTCCTGATCCTTCTGCCTTCACCTCTCAAGTGTCAGGACTACAACAGGTCTGTGCCCCTACAACTGACTTGAGATCCTTGTGTTTTTCGTTTTTAATGAATTAATCATTTTAAATATGTGAACGTTTTGTTTGCATGTGTGTCTGTGCATCACCTGCATGTCTGGTGCCTTTGGAGGCCAAAAGAGACTATCAGGTTCCCTGGATTAGAATTGACAGACAGTTGTGACCTGCTGCCATTGTGGTGCTGAGGATTGAATCCGGGTCCTCTGGAAGATCAGCCAGTGCTCTTCACCACTCGGCCATGTCTCCAGCCTGAAATCCTTCTATTCTCATAAAATACTACTAAGAGGAAAAAGGCGAGACACAGTATACACACACACACACACACACACACACACACACACACACACACACACATGCACACATGGTGGTAAGTGAAACCATGACACACAGACATGTGGTTTCACCAGACAGCAAAAGTGGTAAAGTCAGGCAGATTAAGGAACCCTTGCAGTTCTCATAGTTGAGAACAGTAGGCGCGTGAATCTGCTCCTGTCCTGGAGCACGGCTGTGACACCCCACTAAGAGGACCATGACAACTTGTCTGGCAGCATAGTGCCCTGAGTTCCCTGTGCTAATGAGTTATCTAGATAGGAGCAGGATGTCTAGATAATGAGCTTCCCTTCCTGGGCATCCCCTCCCGAAAAAAGTATTTAATCTCTGGTCCACCCTGAGTAAGTGGTTTGCATCCTCTTCCTACCATGAATAAACAGTTGGGACAAGCAAGAACTGTCTCCTTCTTCAAGGACCAGCACGTGGGGTGGGGGTCGGGGAGCCTTCGTCCTGAGCCATGCCTAGTCTCCTGCAGAAGGCATCTGCGTACTCCTGGTACTCACCCTGAGCCAAGCAGGATTCCCCTCACCCAGGGCTCATTTCAGGCCTGTGCCCCCTCTTCTCAACTCCTCGTGGTTCCCAGGGGTGCCTGGGTGCCCAGGAGTTTGAGAACCCCAGCCTTAACCCAGCCTGCATCAATTCTTACCTGGAGAAACACATGTCAGAGCCCCTGTCTTAGGCTACATTTTTGCCTCCCCTGAGTGGAGTGTCAGCGTATGAAGCCAGCATCTGATGGTGGTGGGAAAAGACCATAGCCTAGCACCTCTGTGCTTTGTCTTTCCAAACGGCCCCAGCATCAAAGCGAAACACAGACCCGTGTGTGTGCATGTGTGTGTGTGTGTGTGTGAATGGTTTCATAGCCTGTATAAAGAACTCCTACAAATCCATAAGAAAAATGCATCAATCCAGAAGTAACCAAAAACTTCAAAGGAATGTCAGAAAAGAAGTCAGTAAGCACATGTGAGGGGGCGGGGTGTATAGCGGGACTTGATATTCACTTTCCAGATCACTACAAAAGCACCTTTTACATAAACAAACCAAAATATCTGTGTTAATTTTCTTATTCTTCTGGTAATTCAACAACAGGCATACAAACTGTTATTTGAAATGGCTGTTACTTCTGATAATCCAATTGAACCAAATACAACTATCTTTTTTGGGGGGGAGAGTCCTTCCTACTAGTAAAATTAAAAAAGTTCTCCATCCTGGATAATAGTCACTTTTCTTACTGTTTTGATCTATTAGGTCCCTCTAACACCAAGTTTCAAGATCATTTATGCTACTTCCATTGTTCTTTAGATAGTCAGTGTCTTAGTTAGGGTCTTATTGCTGTGAACAGACACCATGACCAATGTAAGTTTTTATAAAGGACAACATTTAATTGGGGCTGGTTGACAGGTTCAGAGGTTCAATCCATTATCATCAAGGCGGGAACATGGCAGCATCCAGGCAGGCATGGTGCAGGAGGAGCTGAGTTCTACATCTTCACCCGAAGGAAGCCAGGAACAGGCTGAGCATCCTCAGGCAGCTAAGAGGACGGTCTCCAAGCCCACCCCACAGTGACACACTTCCTCCAACAAGGCCACACCTCCTAATAGTGCCACTCCCTGGGCCAAGCATATGCAAACCATCAGAGTCAGGCAAAGATTAAGCAAGAAGCACGATGCTTTGCTCAGTAATACTGTTTCTGAAGGAAACCAAGCCTGGCCCCCTCGTCAGCGCTGACTTGTCTGTTCAGTATCATACATGCTCTGCTGTTTGCTTACCCTTTGCATCTCTGGCTACTGCATCCACATTTCCTCTTCTGTCTGCAGTGGTGCTTCAGGTTAGAATCTGCCTTAGACAGCCATGGTACCCACACTTGCCAGAGGCAACCCATGAGACGTATAGAACATGTACAGAGTGACCTTTCTCCTAGACTTCGACTGGAAAAGCTGCTCTCTACGGCTTCTGATTGTGCGCTTTGAGAACAGAGGTTCTGGTATTACAGTGTGTGAGGCCTGCAGATTCAAAGATGACTGTTGTTGGAAGGTAGGTGTCCATCACAGTCCCCAACACCGGGACCAGCCCCACAGGTAAGATCAGAGGCACTCAGGAAATAAACTACATTGATTAACTCATTGTACTTGTGGTGTGTGTGTGTGTGTGTGTGTGTGTGTGTGTTGGGGGAGTGTTCATGCCATGGTATACTTGTAGAATAAGGCAGAGCATACCTTGAGGGAATCAGTACTCTCTCCTATCCCATGGGTTCTGTGGGTAAAAATCATCCCATGGGGCTGGAGAGATGGCTCAGTGGTTGGGAGCACTGACTGCTCTTCCAGAGGTCCTGAGTTCAAATCCCAGCAACCACATCGTGGCTCACAACCATCTGTAATGGGATCTGATGCCCTCTTCTGGTGTGCCTGAAGACAGCTACAGTGTACTTATATATAATAAATAAATAAATCTTTTTAAAAAATTAAAATAAACCAGCCCATAGCTGGCAGCAAGTTCCCTCTACCCGTTAAGATATCTTGACGGCCTTTCGCCTGTGTTCTGAGACAGTGTCTTGCTATATTGCTCAGGCTTCCAGGAGCTCTCCATGTTGCTCAGGGAAGCTTCAAACTCACCATTCTGTTTCCACCTCCCAACTCTGGGATTACAGGGATGTACTGCTAGGCCTGGCTCTCTACTGCTATTTCCGAAGAAAGGAACACAGGAGGCAAGAGATTCAGGCTTAAAATTAGCTAATTGAATGCTTTCAGAAGGTTTTGGAGTACTAAACAGGGTGGCTCAAACTTGCGAGTCAGGAACTGTCCAGAGGAGTGTGAGCTAAAGGTCATCCTGGGCTACAGCAAGACCCGGACTCAACCAAACAAAACCAAACACATACAAACTCCCCCTCCCCGGAAGGTATTATTCTTTTAAAATATTCAAGACTATCTGAAAAAAACCATAAAGGACATGATTCGATAAAGGATGTTCAAAACGTATGAAATATTAGTTAAATATTGCTACATTTAAATTTTTATTTTTAAAGCTGGGTGGTTAATCCCAGCACTTAGGAGGCAGAGACAGGTGGAGCTCTGAGTTTGAGGCTAGCCTGGTCTATTGAAAGAGTTCCAGAACAGCCAGAACTACGAAGAGAAATGCTTCTTTGAAAACAAAACAATTGTTACTATTATTTTATTTTATATATATGAGTTTTTGCCTGCATGTTTGACTGTGTTTCATCCGTGAGCCCAGTGCCAGTATAGGAGAGAAGCAGCCATCAGATCCCCTGGAATTGGAATAGCAGATGTGAGCTGCCTAGTGTGGGTGCCCGGAATTGAACCCAGGTCCTCTGGAAGAGTAGCGCGTGCTCGTAACTGCTGCTTGCTATATGCTATATGTTTTCATTGGACCTAAGCCTACTTAGTTCCAGTGTCGATGTCCACCTACCTGCCCAAGTAAAAGACTGTAACTAGTGCCACGTTTCCCATACTACATCACAGCCTGTGAATGCACCCACCGTTCGAGAGTAAAGTGGAACTTGTGGTATTAGAAAATGTTTGGGGCTGGGGATTTAGCTCAGTGGTAGAGCGCTTACCTAGGAAGCGCAAGGCCCTGGGTTCGGTCCCCAGCTCCGAAAAAAAAGAACCAAAAAAAAAAAAAAAAAAAAAGAAAATGTTCCTCAGCTCTCTGTGCAATTGTTGCAACATTTCCCTAGCCTATGTGTGTGCCTGCATGCAAGTGGGAGCACTCCAGCTAAGATTGGGAGCACAGCAACCTATCAGAGAGTGGGTTCTCCTTTGTAATCCAACTATAAACTAAGACTAAGTTGCTCTCACTCATTGCCATAACCAATGCACCTTCTACACAATTCCTATGTGCACTGTAAAGTCCTGCCCATCTCTCACACGGGGAGCAATCGAATACCATCACCATCAGTCAGAGTGCTCTGCGACCCAGGAGATCAAAACCAGGGCCTAAAAGCTCCAAGGCATCAGGGTGTGGTGGCACACGGCCTTAATCTCAAGCACTTCAAGAGGCAGAGACAGGAGGATCATGAGTTTGGGGCTAGCCTGGTCCTACAAACTGAGCTTCTGGAAAGTCAAGGATATATATAGAGAGACACCCCCCCCCCCCAAACACTCTCCCTACCTCATGCCTACCCTGTCTGTGCCTGAGACAAAACACCATGGTATCATGGCCTATGACAGCTCCACACCCAGTAGATACAGAATTTAAAAAAAAAAATGGAATTAACAACTGAGGAATTGATAAAGGAAATGTGGTACATCTAAACAACAAAATACTATTCATCTATTAAAAACAAAGACACCATGATTTTTGCAGGCAAATGGACGGATCTTGAGAATATCATCCTGGGTGAGGTAGCCCAGACCCAGAAGAACATGCATGGAACATACTCACTTATACGTGGATCTTAGCCATAAAATACAGGACGCCCGCTACACTCCACAGACCCCAAGAAGCTAAAGAAGGAAGGCACAAGTGAGGATGCTTGACTCTCACTCAGAAGGGGAAATAAATTAGTCCTAAGAGGCAGATGGAGGGAGGGAACTGGGTGGGAGAGAGGATAGGGAGGGGAATGGGGTGGGCTCAGGATAGGCGTTGGGAGGGACAGGAGAGATGGCCAGATGACCAAGAGAATGAATGGAAATCTGCAACTGACCGGGGTGAGGAGGTGGGGTCATCTCCAGGAAGAGAGAGAGACCTGGGATAAAGGAGGCACCCAAGAATCAATGGGGGGGGGTGTCCTTAGCTGTGACTCAGCACTGGGGATTGGGTCACCTCCTGTAGCCAGGCAGGAACCCCAGTGGAGCAACAGGGACACCAACCAACCCACAAAGCTTTCAACCCAAAATTTATCCTAAGAAATGCAGGCATGGAGGATGGAGCTGGCACTGAGGGAATGGCCAACCAATAACTGGCCCAACCTGAGACCCATCCCATGGGCAAGCGCCAATCCCCGACACTATTAATGATGCTCTGTTATGCTTGCAGACAGGAGGCTCCACCCACCAGCTGTCTCAGACAGATGCAGACACCCACAGCCAAACAGTGGAAGGAATTTGGGGAACCTTATAGAAGAACAGGAGGAAGGATTGCAGCCTCTAAGGGGGTAGGAACTCCACAGGAAGACCAACAGGCTCAACTAACCTAGACCCTTGGGACTCTTAGAGACTGAACCACCAACCAGAGAATATACCCAAGCTGGACCTAGACCTCCCTGCTCATATGTAGCAGATGTGCTGCTTGGTCTTCATGTGAGTCCCAAACAACCAGAGCAGGGGTTATCCCAAAAGCTGTTGCCTGTACATGGGATAAGTTCTTCTAGCTGGGCTGCTTGGTCTGGCTTCAGTGGGAGAGGAAGCACCTAGCTTCGCAGAGACTTGATGTGCCAGGGTGGAGGGATACTCAGGGGGCCCCCATTTGCTCAGGGAGTTTGGGGGAAGGATTGTGGGAGGGATGACTGGGAGGGGGGCAGTGAGCAGGATGTAAAAAAAAAATTAATAATAAAAGGAAACTTAAAAAGAATAATGGTGACTTAATTCTTTCAAAATTGTCCCAGTACTTTGTTTTTTGTTTGAGACAGGGTCAGTCTGTAGTAGCCCAGGCTGTGTTCATACTTACTGGGTAGCCAAGGTTGACCTACAACTACTGATCTTCCTGCTTCTACTTCCTAAGTGCTGGGATTACAGGCATGTGGTAGCCACAGTCAGGCGATAATAATAGTTTCATTATTAATGTATTTATTATCAATTTATTATTACTTTGAGTCAGGGTTTCACCAAGTAGCCCAGTATTGCCTGGAACTCATGATTTTCTTGCCTCAGCCATTAATGCTGAGATCACAGGTGTAGGTCACATCAGCTTTAACAAACAGCTGAACTCTGTGTTCTCCTTAATTTTCAACAACAACAACAACAACAACATCACTGAAGTACTGGTATCCAGAATGCATAAAGCCTAAAACTTAACCAGGATGGAGATCTGACGCCATTTTTGTTAAGTGCAGGAGGTTTTGTTTTTAGAAATGTCTCCCCATTGCTCCCACCTTCCCTATGACACCCTGAGTCTGACCATTTATGATTCCACAGATGATATAAAATAGTGTTTGCCTTTCCATGTTAGGCTTAACATCCTTCCATTCTTTCTTGACTAAAAAGGAAACTTCCTTTTACAGGAATCCTTGCTGACTTACAGTCAAGCAAGTCACTTGACTTACAGTAAGTCACTTCACTTACTTTCCACTCATATATTGGCAAACCCACCAAATGGTCACACACACACACACACACACACACACACACACAAACACACAGACACACACACATAGACACACACACAGACAGACAGACACACACAGACACACACACACACACATAGACACACATAGACACATACACACAGACACATACAGACACACACACAGACACACAGACACACACAGACACACACACATACACACACACACAGACACACACACGCACACAGACACACACAGACACACACACACGCCCACATGCACACAGAAACACACACAGACACACTCACGCACACAGACACACACAGACACACACACACAGACACACACACGCACACAGACACACACAGACACACACACACGCCCATATGCACACAGAAACACACACAGACACACTCACGCACACAGACACATACAGACTCACACACACAGACACACGCACGCACACAGACACACACAGACACACGCACGCACACACACACACACACACACACACACACACACACACACACACACACACACTGCCTCTGACCTCCACCAGTCAGCTCTATGTTCTAGCAAAATTCTTTGGCCTGCCAACATTTCTTTCCTTTCTGTTCATCTTTCCACATTTTAAATCCATGGGTGGTCAGTTTTATTTGTCAATTCTACACAACCTAGAATCACCTGGGAAGACAGTTGCAGCAAGATCCAGCTGGCCTTTGGGCATGTCTGTGGGAGGTTATCTTGATACTGTGGGTGGCGTCATTCCCTAGGCAGAGAGCTTCCTGGACTGCCTAAGGGTGGAGAAAGCAAGTAAGCTGTGCAAAGGTGTGCATTCATTAATCCTATATGCTCTGCTCCTGACAGCGGATGTGACGTGACCATTTGCATCAAGCTCCTGCCACCTTGACCTCCAGCAGTAATGAACTGTGACCTGGAATTGTTTGTTGCTGTTATGAAACGCCCAAATGCTTACAGATAAAACGAGACACTCCTTCCTCGGTTACCTCTGTGCTTAGCTGGAATCTGTCCTCAGAAAGCTTTGGCTGATAATTTACATATACACTTGCTTATAGGGATAGGTAGCATGCCTTGTGTCCCATACACACACAATCATACTAGTCTGTTTTTAATATCATTCTGCACTTGGTCTTAGAGACACTTTTTTCTATCTCAGTATGACTAGCATTTACTCTACATACCCTGACCAAAGCAATATAAGGGAGAATGGGTTTGTTTAGCTCACAATGCAGGTCACAATCCTGCTGGGGTCACTGTGGATGCTGTCCATCACTGCTGGCGTCAAGGTGACAAGAGCTTGAAGGAACTGGTCCTATCACAACCAGTTGAGAAAGAGCACGGCACAGTGGACTGATGAATGCGTGCCTTTGTTCATGCTTATCATGTGTGCTGCTCTGGACATGTTTCTGCACAAACAAGGGTGACTTCTTGTAGGATAATGATGTCTGTCCCCAGCAATCTCGCTTCTGTTCCCATCATGCTATAGGAGTTTCTGTTGCATTCATTATCAGTTCCCACTTTGCTCTTTCATTATTGATTTTTTTTTTTCTTTTGAGAGGGGCTCTTAGGTAGCCCAGGATAGTTTACCAGGATAGGTGCGCACGACCAAACATGGCTTGTTTCTGGTCTTACAGTAAAGTCTTTGATCCGTGTTGAGTTGATTTTTATATAGGGCGAGATAAAGCTCTAATGTCAGCCTTCTGTACATGCAGCACTTGCTTAGCGTCTGTCCATTTCCCTCTCTGCTTCTCCCACCCCAGCCGATGCCCATTAAGATTCCTCCTGCTCCTCACCTCCCCAAATCCCTCAGCACCATTTGGCCCCCATTTCCGCTCTGGCCGACTGATAATCTCCGTTGTCTCTCCCTATTCTGTGTGTGTCCGCCCGTCCCCCTCTCTAAAGTTGGAGTTCTTTAGGCTCTATCTGGAGCCCTTCACTCTGGATTCTCTTTGATTTTCCCAAATGTTTCTAAAGGGCATCTAATAATAACGTCTTCAGTTCCTGTTCCCGTCCAGCCCTGTGGAACTTTTCTCGAGTGCTGGCGTAGGGATCTAGTTCTGCGCCTAGTGCTGCAGTAAGCGCAAGGTAAGTACCCAGCTACCATCACAGCCTTTTCATTTGAATGTCCGTTCTGAAAGCGTCTGACATTCCTAGAGAGACTTCGTTACCTTCACCTGCTTCCTCTGACCCCCCTCTCGAGACTCAGCACCCCAGGTTTTTAGTTCAGAACCTCAGGATAGCTTTTTGGGTCCTGTTTTCTTCTGGCTGCTTGTTCCGTCCCTACCATCTCCTTGTATCTCTCCCCACTGTCCTCGTATCTGCCCTAGGTACCTGCAGGGATCCTCCTGGCTTTCATTTTTAATCTACATTTCTCATACTGAAATGAGACTCTTTACCGTCACCATTTACCCTCCAATGGCTTCCCATTACCTGTGCCAGTGAAGCCTGGGATGACTGGGCCATGCTACTCCATCCACCTTTCTTTCATGCTTGGATGGATTCTGCACCACCCTCTTCACCTCGGACCCCTTGTGCCTGGTTTCTGCTCTGGAAAGCTGACTCCCTGGCATTTGGCAATTGGAGTCCTTTTCACCTATCAAGTTTCAGCTCGGTCATCTCACAGAACCCTACCCAACCACCCAATCGGGAGCAGGTCTCCCTGTTCTATTACTGTGGCCAGTCTCCTGGTTCTCTTTGCCTCACAAAATGTACCTCATATAGCTGGTGTGTGTGTGTGTGTGTGTGTGTGTGTGTGTGTGTGTGTGTGTGTGTGTGTGTTTGTACACAATTATACATGTATACACACACACACACACACACACACACACACACACACACACACACGCCTTCTCTGCTGTGTAAGGAGTGTGCTCAAAGTCTTATTTACAGCTCTATGCCAAGTCCTCAGTGCCTTGGACATAGCATGTCCCTCCAATCATTGACTCCAATATCCCAATTTTATAAGAGGCAAGAAGCCCAGACCCAAGCATTGCCACACAATACGTGGGCTGCTGCTAATTACATTCTGGGGCTACTCCTCTCAGGTTCAAATTCCAGCCGACCCACTGAGCAGCTGGGATGCTGGGAGCATTCCTTGTAGGCTTGCCTTCACTTGGTGAGTGGGGATTCTAGCATCTGTACCAGAAACGGTTACTGCAAAGATGAACGGGATGTCTAGCTTATGACAGAATTCTGACTCTCAGTATTAATTTAACCTGAAAGCTGTTCCTTCAGGTCCCATTCCCCTACTGTTTAGTTTCAGGATGCCCAGATCAGCCTGGAACTTGCTATGTAGCTGTGGATCTTGTACTCCTGACCTTTCTGACCCCACCTTCCCAAGTGCATGGACCATGCCACACCAGGCTTGTAAAACCAGTCTCCATGGTAATGCTTGCAGCCCTGGAGTGGAACACGGAGAATTTGTATTTCAAGATAGGGTTTCTGTTTTAGCTTTGGATGTCCTAGAACTCACTCTGTAGAGCAGGTTGGCCTTGAACTCACAGAGAGAGGCCTGCCTCTGCTGGGATTATCAGCATACACTACCGCAGCCAAGCTCACGGAGAACTAGCTCTCACTGTCAGGGTACTAGCAGCTAACTGTAATCTATGGCACAGACATCTCATATCAGACCAACAGTTTCATCATGCGTGAACCACCAGTCACGCTCATAGTCTGGAGCACACAGAGCATGTTTACTGAGGTAAAATAACAAACCCCTTAGACTTTTAATGTAACCGAATAAACAAGAGATTTTCTACAACTAAATATTTAGGTTTATAGGAATGTTTTAGCCACATGTAATGTACATGTGCTCCAGACACACTTGGTTCCCATGGAGCCCCGTAGGGGACATCAGATCCCCTGGAACTCGAGAAACAGGTAGCTGCCATATGGGTGCTGGGGAGTAAACTCAGGTCCTCTGCAAGTCCGGCCAATGTTCCCAACTACTGAGTCATTTCTCCAGCCCGTCATTTAGTCTTAAAGCAAATGGCTTTTAGCAAGTGGCTAAATGTTACTGAAGATCAAGGGGACTAAATCGGGCCCTTTCTCACTTATACTAAAAGACACCAGACAGTTTTAAAAAGGGTAGAATTAATATTTTATTGTCATTTATAATCAGATGGCAGTTGGGTATAGACTCTCCACACTTCATAGGTTATTTTTGCAAATTAAAAAAGGTACAGGTTTTAACCTGCTGGAGCTGGTCACACTTTTCAGAGCATGATTAGGCAAACTCCGTAATAGTGGCTTCGAGCTTTTCCTTGTTAGCACCAGAGAACTCCCCAACCTGTTGAGAGGAAAGGGTGATTAGCCAGAGCAGCGCCTATCCCACCTACTCCGTAAGAGGCTGTAATTGCAGGGGTGGGGACGTAGAAGGGGGAGGTTTTACTTAAGCTCTCTCAAGTAACAGTTTCTAAACAACAAACCAAAGTCAAACCAAAAGGCAAAACTAATAGCAAAAATGAAGGAACCAGGAGAGAAGCCAAAGGGCTCCAGTGCAATTTCCCCCAAAACATAAAGCCCTCTTTCTTCGTAAGATGAGACGACCTGCTGAGGGCTAGGAACATGTGCTCCGTGGTATGATTATGAACCAGCTGTGGAGATTTTGCTACTGCTCTTTAACAGAGACTAATTTTCAATTTGTTGCTGCATATTATGTATTTAGGTTCAGGAAGAAAGACACTGTCTTTTCCTTTTTAAAACAAAGCCTTTTCCAGTGCTCAGGCTGGTCTCAACCCAAGGTGTTTCTTGGGTTCATCCTCCCAAGTGCTGAGATTACAGCACTGTACCCACCCCCACTGTCCTGGATGCAGGCAGTGGAGACCGCCCTTGTGTGGACGTCTCCTCAGTGCTTTCTGCACGTATTATGTGCCTTGGCTGAAGTGTTATTTCTGGTTTTGTTTTAGAGGGGTCTTTCTTGGTAAACCCAGGTTAGCTAGTAAGTTACTATATACCCTAGGCTAACCTCGGACTTGTGGCAAGCCTCCTGCCTTGGCCTCCTAAGCTCTGAAATATAAGCATACAACAGCACACCAGGGTCTATTTGACATGAAACAAGATGGCAGCGCCGTCTCCTGGATGACTCACAGTCTTTGGCCCACTTGACTATTCTTTTCTTTCTTTTCCTGGGTGTTGCTGAAGTGCTTTCTCTGTTTAACAGCCCTGGCTGTCCTGAAGCTCACTCTGTAGACTGACCGTGCCAGCCTCAGAGAGACACACCACCTCTGCCTCCCGAGTGCTAAGATAGAAGGCAGGAGCCACCCCAGCCACGGCTGGTTCTCTGAAACAGGGCCTGACTGCTCTGCAGCACATCCTGACCTGACCCCTCTGCACTCTCCCAGGTTACTCCCAAAGGGCGGGGATCACCAGTGTCTGCACCACACCCAGTCCCAGGTGGTTTGTTTGTTTGTTTTAAAGATGTGGCTCCTCTGGGAAGCCCAGGCTGTCCTGTCCTGCAACTCCCAAGATCTACCTGTGTGTGCCTTTGCCGCCCTCCCTAGTGCTGGGATTAAGGTGTGTACCACCATGCCCAGGTACAGTCGGTGTTTTTAAATCCAGATATACATACCTTTTGACCCTTTTTATAGAACTGGAAGGTCGGCATGCATTTGACTTCACAGTCTGCAGCAACATCCTGGGACACAGGGGAAGGTGGTCGGAAGAGAGGATGAAATCAAGGATTGGAACATTAAACACAGGTGGAAAATTCTGAAAACGTCCCCTTTTCCATTATATGTCCCAAACCTCAGCCTCAGAACCTCTTAAGCACATCAACACAACAGCAGAAAAAAGCCTACCACGTTGCATTCTCAATGAAAACATTTTACTAATATCTACCTCCATTAACAGGCATTAATAAACGGAATGCTAATGCTAAGCCATTCACTGCGCTGTTTAGCTCGACTAAGTTCTTGAATAAGTTTTTCCAATTTTATTACGGGGCAGGGTATATAGAAATGATGACTGTAAGAGCTGGTTAATCTTTATTTGTTGTTTCTGGGGCTGGAAGCTAGTGCTTTGCACATTCTAGGCAAACACTATAACCACACGACATTCCTAACTCTCTGGATAGGATCTTGTCACATTGCCAAGGCTGGCCAGTGATGGAAAAAAGAAAAAAAGAAAGAAATAAACAAGGAGAACTCGACTGCTCCGAGGTATGGTGCAGGAGGTTGATAGTATATAAAAGGTAAACACAGCCAGAGACAGAGACATCTGAAAGGAGGAGGAGGGGTGAGCCAGGAGAGTAAAGGGTTAACAAAAAGTACCAGGTAACCAAAATGGCTGGATTAAATAAGGAAGGACAGCTGGGGGGAAGAACAGCCTAGCCCCTGGGCTGGAGAAGTTTAGGATAGGGTGTGGGGTATGTCAGTCATACCCTATAATACATAGGGACTAAGGGATGCTGGGAGGATCCATCAGGTAGGTGTGGGTTGATAGGCATCATAGTTAGCTAGTTGTCCTGTTGTTAGGTATGAGACCTAACTGCCTCAATTCAAGATTCTCCTGCCTCAGCTTCCTGAGTGCTGGGATGACAGGTGCACACCATGAAGCTGGGATCAGGGTCACACATTGAATTACAGCCTAAAAATTACTCTTAGCCAAGCATGATGGCACACACTTGTAATCTCAATACTAGGGGAGTGGGGGTAGGGGCATGAGGAGTTCAAGGCCATCCTCAGTTACATAGCCACTTAAAGGCCAGTCTGGGCTCTAAGACCCTGTCTTCCAAACAAACAAATAATAAATCATAGACACTGGAAAAGGAATCTTAATGATAACTTCTACGTGTTTATACTCCTACATTTTGTATAACAGCCCCATACAGTACATTTTTAATTAAAGCATCAACAACTTTCTAATAGAGTCTGGAGAGAAGGCTCAGCAGTCAGAAGTACTGGCTGCTCTTGCAGAGGACCTGGGTTTGACAGTGGTCATAACCATCTGCCGCTCTAGTCCCAGGGGA
Source organism: Rattus norvegicus (assembly GCF_021556685.1). Classification (NCBI taxonomy): domain Eukaryota; kingdom Metazoa; phylum Chordata; class Mammalia; order Rodentia; family Muridae; genus Rattus; species Rattus norvegicus. Next base: position 77,906,034 of record NC_141538.1, read on the forward strand.
TCTGATGCTCTCTTCTGCCCTCCACAGACACTGCACACACACCGGTGCATACGGATGCTTGTAAACAAAACACTTACACACAAAAGGAATGTACCTTAAAAATGCACCCCCCCTCCATTTTTCTGTGTCAAAGCAATTTTTTTAAAGGTGGCATGGTATTTTATTTCACAATATAATTAATTCCTCTTACTGGACTTTTAGATCATTTCCAATTTATGTACGTATACTTATGAATAAATACATACTCTGGGGTTTTAAAACACAAAATGGAACTAGGCTGCAGAAAATTCTACAATCTGCCTCATGAAGAATAGCTGGGGGCAGCCCATTCTTTACTAATCTTATCAACTCATGACCTACCACACATCCTTCTTTACAAAGCGTGTGCTACAGGCACTGTAGCCCCGCCCCCACATATACCTACACCCTCAGATATGGACTTTGTACCCACCTTTTTACCACCCCTCAGCAACCACTGTGTGAATGGCAATGCTCTATTTGTTAAAGGTCTTTTATATTCCCTTCTGTGTGTTCTGGCTAGTTTTATGCCAACTTAGCACAAGCTAGAGTCCTTTAACTGAGGAGAGGGAACCTCAGTTAAAGAATTGCTTCTGTTGCTGTAGGAGCCTCTAGGGCCTTTTCTTAGTGGTTGATGTGGGAGGTCACAGCACACCCAGGCAGGGGGTCCTGGGTGCTGGAAGAAAGCTGGCTAAGCCAGGCAGGAAGCACTGCTCTAGCATCCCCTCCAGCTTCCCGCCTGACTTCCCTGTGATGGAATGTGACCTCAAAATGTAACCAAAATAAACCTTTTTGGTCATGTGTTTCATCACAGATCAAAACACCCACACTAGGGCAATGTGTCTATACCTACGGGGTGTCAGATTCCCTAGAACCTGAGTTTCAGTGAGCTATCTGATACGGGTGCTGGAATAAAACCTGGGTCCTCTGTGTAAGTGCTCTTAACCGCAGAGCCATCTCTTCAGCCCCAAGTGAACCAAACTCCAAGAATTTAATTTGACCTAGAAACAGTGGTATTTCCTAATGCACTTTCAGTCCTCATGAATGAATGTCCCCACACACTGACCTGTTCCTCCCATTCACCAATCCCATAAGCAGAACTCCTGACTGTGCTTTGGTCTCATGACTTTTATGCCATCAAACCCACCAGCCCTGCCCACTCAGGACAGACTTCATATACCCCAGCTAACAAGGCCCCACTCAGGACTGCAGTCTCTTTGCTCAGCATCAAAAGAGAAAGCTCTTTTACAGTGCCTATGACTGCCCTACAAATTTTATCTTCTAGATTTATGTAATAGAGAGTAAGATAGACCAGCAACAGCTTAACTCTAAAAAGTAAATTATTAACATATAGTTAAATAGTCTTGGCTTAAAACAATGTTTTAATCAATGTGGCTAATATATATTTGCACAACTTTTACTAATGTTTCTCTCCCCACTCCTCCTTTGTTTCTAAAAACACAGTCCAGATTTTCATGCCTGTACTATTTCAAAGCATCACCATAAATTCTCTAAATACATTAGCTTCAGACTGAGTTAAATTTAAATTTGGGAGTGCTGACCTTTTAACTATGCCAAGCCAATACCCAGGACTTCAGTAATGCTGGATGACAGTCTCATTATCATTCTAAGTCTTGACTCTGCCCAGTTACTGCTCCAAGGGTTGTAACACCTACACTTAATGATCGGTGGTGTCATGTCAAAAGGGCCTCCATGTTACTTTCTGTGTGGTAGCCATTTCCTTGTTTTCCTATGTGCTATGGGTACAGGCCCAATTGTCCATTTGAGCTGCTTACAGGACTCCCTCCACTCAGGTGTTTAGGGAACTTCTGTTAAGGTTCTCTATGCTTAGGTCTGTAGAGTATGGAACCAAAGTTAAAGGCTTCCATTTGGTCACAGGGTCACTTCAAGTTTCAAAAGACACCCAAGCAGACTTGAAGGTGCTGTCACTCCGTGTCCCCAGCTGTTTTACATGTCTTTGTAGGGGTCAGGACTGAGGCAGAAGGACCTGTCCTTTCTCTGCCTCTGTCATTGCCTGTGCTACTCAGTGACTGTGGGCAGCTCAAGGTAAAACACACACAGAGGTGCCCAGGAGACTTCAGTGACTGGAATTATCAGACAGGGTCAACTGAGCTAAACCTTGGAGGTGCCCAGGAGACTTCAGTGACTGGAATTATCAGACAGGGTCAACTGAGCTAAACCTTGGAGGTGCCCAGGAGACTTCAGTGACTGGAATTATCAGACAGGGTCAACTGAGCTAAACCTTGAGTGAATTTCTCCTGGCTCAGTAACCATATAGCAGTGGTTAACAACTTCCCTATTGCTGCAACTCTTTGATACAGTTCCTCATGGTGAGGTGACCCCAATCATAAACTTAACTAATTTAGCTACTGTACAGACTTGCAATGTAGATAAGTGTTTTCTGATAGTCTTAGGTGGCCCATGACTCAGAACTGTTGTCATAAAGAAGCTGGGGATAGGGTGCAACGGACAGACTGAGTTTGTGAAAACAGAGAACAAGAACTTTTTTCCTCCGATAAGCAGGTTATACTCTCATTTTTCTAACTGTATTAGGGAGTAACTTCCTTAGGCATTTGACTAAGACTAGTGACAGAGGTATCACAACTTGAGTATCCCTTAGTCAAATGCTTAAGACCAGGTATGTTTCAGGGTTTCTAGACTTCATATTTGCACAGACTTCTTTGTTTCGTCCATGATGCCTAACATTCAAAACTGTTTTGGGTTTCAGACCACTTAGGATGTCGGATGCTCTCTTCCTGTGAAAGCAGTCACATCTTACTCTTTAGGAGCCAGGCACTCCATAGGCGTCATAATTATGGTCCTGCTCAATCTGAATAGCCACCTCACTTGTGATGCTGGACCACATGGCCATTTAGAGCATGAAAGTACATCACAGAAAAGCAAGCTGAGCAAGCAAGCCCTCACTGTTAATAAGGTGCAGGCGACCAGCAGCACAGGCCCAGGGTCCACCTCCTCTCCGTACCACTGTAGGCTCGGAAGGAAAGCAGACTAAGAGTGTAGTGTGAAGGGGGGTAAATGAAGCCAGGGTCATGAAAAAGGAGCGAAGCTTGTGACTGGTTCAGTCAGGTAGGACAGGACAGGCCAGGGAAGGGAGACAGCACAAGCAGAGATGGGCCAGAAAGTATGCTGAGAAAAACCAGTCAGGGGATGGCGGGAGCTGGATGTTCGGAGAGGACCACTGAACACCTCATGCGACCCTCCTGAACCTGGACCAAGCTGATGGCTAGGTATGGAGATCTGATTATAGACTGAGAACTGGGGCTGAAGAAGAGGGGAGATTAGCTTGAAGCAGAATCCAGTGAGTCCAATGTACTCATGCATCCTTCCCTCAGGCGCCATGATGCTCCATCCCACCTGGGCCTTTCCAGCCCAGTGGCCTGGGTGAGGGGAGAGGGCTTATGCTAAGAACCTGGGGAAGGTATGGGGCGAGGGCAGAGCAGCCACGCTTCCTCATTTTAAACACTGGCTCTGCCAGGGACTCTACAACTGCAACACCCGGTCTTCTGTTTCAGCTTCCCCATCGCTAAAACAGGGTCAACAGCAGTACTAGGGGTGGGGTGGTGGTGGGGTTTATCAATATGTGGAAAGTACACAGAACAGAGCTGAGTGCACAATGGGCACGAACTTCCTAAATAAAACCAGGCTGTGAATTTCCCCCTAAGTTCTCCCAGCTCTCTAAGGCACTAGGGCTCTCTCATGCTTCTTATAATACCAGGGCCCTCTCACTGATTCAAACCAAGCATATGAATAAGAACATTCTTATAATAACCCTGTGGATACAGTCCCCACACACGAGAAGTTCAGAGCTCCTCACAATTCCACAGTGCCACCCAATCTACCATCTCTTAGAGCCAAAGCTGACTTATTTCTGATGATCATCTCGTAGTGGGGGGTAGAATACAGGTCTATGCAGCACAAAGGCCACATAGCCTGGAAGCGGTCAGATGCTTGCTGTAGGATGTGCTGAACACAGCTTGAATAGCTAGGGTCACGCCCATAACTGGCACAGGACCAACCCTTCTGAAATAGAACTTCTTAGACAGGGTCCCACTTCTAGAATTACTGGACATTTTTTACTTTAAAGAACAGAGTAGACTCCTCCAGAGGACAGGCCACTGGGAGATGCCTGGCAGCATCCGATTTCGTACTACATACCTGGCAGTCATCCACGTCTACTTCAAGGAACACCACATTGGAATACTTGTCACAGAGGGACTAGAAATTTTAAAATAAACCAAGCGTTAGAACTGGATAATCGCATTCTTAAGCTTCTTCAAGAGAGACACCATAGAGATTAAATAAAGATTTATTTAATTTTAGCTTATGTACATGGGTGTTTTGGCTACACAGATGTCTGTATGTCACGTGTGTGTCTGGTGCCTGCAAAGGCCAAAGAGGGTGCTGAATGCCCTGGAAGTTATAAAATGTTGTGACTCTCCCATGTGGGTGCTGGGAACCAACCCAAGGTCCCCTGGAAGAGCAGCCAGTGCTCTTAACCACTGAGCCATCTCTCCAGCTCCATACACTAATTAAAGATTTATTTTAAAAGCCCTTATTTTATTTGTTACTGCACTATTATTCTTGTAAATGTGTACAGGTGTGTGTGTAAGTCCGTGGGCAGCCTCAGGGACTTGGTTCTCCTTCCAGTGTGGATTCCAGGGATCAAACTCAGGTCCTCGGGTTTGTAGGGCAAGCCATAAGTGTCTTTTTTTTCCCCCTTCACTGAGCAATCTCACCAGCTAGGTCTAAAACTTCAGCCTAGAGACTAGGTAAGCATTAGGGACTCAGCTGTGTCTCAGTTAAGTTTTCCCAAGAGTAAAATAATTTGGCACTGTAACTTTGAAGCCCAAATTGCACACTGGGCCCAGGTATCAAATGCGAAGGAAAAAAATTACTTAGGACAACAAAACTTCTGAAAGCTGTCCTCAATGAACCATATTACATAAGCTGTCCTGCTCCTACTTTTAGGTCAGTGACACAGGAGAATAAAGCGAACCCCTCGCACCCATTATTTTCAACCCTTTCCTCCTGTCTTGTGCTCAGTAGCCAGCTTCAAAGCCCACTGCCCCCACACTCACATGAAAGAAGGGCTTGATCATTTTGCAAGGTCCACACCACGTGGCAGAGAAGTCCACTACCACAAGCTTGTCTCCCGCAGCGGCCAGGGCCTCCTGAAAAGCTTCCTGAGGAGGGAGAAAGAAGCATCCTGTTACATATCATATACTTCCGCTTTCCATAGCACATGGCCAGGTGCCACCATGTCTTTAACCCAGCACTCGCTCTGGAGGCAGAGGTAAGCAGACCTCTGGATGGTGGCAGTCAGTTCCAGGCCAGTCAGTGAGACCCCCACTGTCCAAAAAGACCCAAGCAAACATGCAAATGAGAAACAAAGAGAAATTAAGTACAAAATAGGGGGTTAGGCTCTTAGGGCCTACTTTTTAATCAAAGGAAGCAAATAAAGTGGCTTGAAAGGAATCTTGCACACAGTAGGCATTATACTCAATCAGATGACATAAGGTGGAAAGAGAGTACATTGGTCTTCACGTCTTCAAGAATATTATATAAAATATTGTTAACTGCCTAATCTGAGGGTAGTGGTGGCGTGTGGACCCAGGGCCTCTGAGTTACATCCTTAGCACACAACTAACATATTTACACTAAATCAAAGAAAGGGAAATAGTATTTGTAGTAAAAATGTTTTCACTTCAAAACCAGTTCTGTGATAGACAGTTGATTCTTAGGGGTTGGTGAAGGGAGCCTCAAAAATTGAAGGAGCCTCACAGGACACAGTTAGGCAATGGGGAAGTCACAAGTTACCTAACCAAGGGGCAAATGAAGGCAACACTTAATTAGTTTGTCTAGAGCGAAACTCGAGAAAATCTCTGACCCCATGGCAGAGTCCAGGAGAGCCACCTCCTACTCAGGAGGTCGCCATTAGCATAGCATTCTGTGTGCGTCTGCTGTTTTAGGATCTCATTTGTGTGAGCATCTGCTGGGGCAGAGAGGGCATGAGACCCCCTAGAGCTGGAGCCATGGGTAGTGGGTACTGAGTGAGGCTTCTCTGGTGGAGTAGGAACACTCTTAACCGACATTCCAGCGCTCCAGCACCTTCCCTGTGCTATGAACAGGGTCTCTAGAGTTGGGATCATCCTGGTTTAATCAACCGTTGGCTTTTGCCCTATGGATCAAAACTCACTGTTCTTTAGATAAATCCAAGTTCTAGTTTCTCAAGAAGGAATTATTCTTAAGTAACACCTGTCACATGAAATCCCCAGCAAAAATGATTTAAAAAAAAAATCCCTCACTGCCAATCTCTCTGAATTATTTACTAAAAGCCATGATACTGTAACCCTAGGAACCTAACAGTGTGGTCACCAGGGGCTCATTCAAACCACCGTCAGTCACGTGGTCATGACCAAAACCCAAACTGGAGCAACAAAGGTGATTCAGAGCAACACACACAGTTGTGTCTGAAGTCAACCCTTCCTTCAGGGGACAGATGCTGGTCAGTCAGTTAGCAAAAACTAAAACAAGTGACAATCGTAGTAGATCAGGCCCAAGGAAAGTAAGTATCTGCTCACCCCCACCCCTAATTAAATTAAAACGTAATGTGTTTTCATGTATACTTATTTTAATTTCTATTTATTTATTCATTTTATTTATTTATGAACATCAATGTTTTTGTCTGCATGTAATTATGTACCTGACTTGTGTGTCTGGTGCCTTCAGAGGCCAGAAGAGGGCATTATTAGATGCTTTGGAACTGGAGTTACAGATGGTTAGAAGCCACCACGAGGGTGTTGGGAATTGAACCCCACCCTTATCTTATGAAAGAACACCCAGTCCTCTTATCTGCTGAGCTATCTCTTTGGCCCTAGGTACAGTTTTTAATTTCTATCTCACATTTTTTTTTCAGTAAAAATAATCCCATGTCATTTCTGAGGACCCTACAGAATGGCTATGACAACCTTAGGAGCTGTCTAGTCAGACCGCCCTCCCCTCCCCCGCCATCTGTTGGACCACATCTGGGTATGAACAGCACCCAAGTGTTAGGGTCAGGAGGTGGGAATGCAGTGGAGAGCAATGGAAGCCACAGTTCAAACCACCACTGGTTGTTGCAGATGAATGTCATACAAAACCTCCCTTAACGTAGCCATCAGAGGCCACACTGCCTACTCTTTATTGTAAGACACAGGGCAAAATGGTGTGGCAGGCTGCTCTGATGACACCTGGACCATGGCTGATCCTCAATAGTAAGAACTTGGTGAGATTACATGAAAAACAGGACAAGCTGCATTTCAAACACTCTCAAGGGGTCCCCCCAAAAGCTATGAGTCAAAACCAGGCAAAACTACTCAAAATACTGAAAAAGTGGCTCACAATCCTAATCTTTGGCTTCAGGGAACACGAAGTACAGAGGCAGGGATGTGCGAACTTCACCAACAAGTTTTCTTTTGCAGATGTGTAAGCTTGCCTGGAGTATTGGCTTGAAGACTATTCATACAACATTCAAAATTGCAAGTCACAATTTCTAGCTCCAGAAACCAATAACCACAGTTGGCAAGTGTCTTTGTCACTTACACCAATAACCTGGAGACAAAACACACCTGGAGTAGACTGGAGCAGATGCTACTCTCTCTCTCTCGTCTCAAATATACCCAGCCAGGGGCTGGCAAGATGGCTCAGCAGATTAAAGTGCTTGCCACCACGACCAAGGAACCGAGTTCAATACCCATGACCCACAAGGTAGAAGCGAGTCAACCCTCTCAAATTGTCCTCTGACCTCCGAAAATGGATGCCCCACCCCATACGTGAATGTGAACCAAAACAGAAAGTCCCCAACAACAACAAAACCATAATCAGCCCAAAGGACAATACAAAGTGTTCTTTGCTTTTTTTGAGACAGTCCAGTCTCTTGAGTGCTAGTGACTAGAGACATGGCCAACACCCTGGTCTAACATGTGTTCTGTGAAGCACTCAGCAAAGTGCCTTGTGTGTAGTTCAACAAATAGTTTTATTCATAAAAATAAATAAACAAGGCAAACATCTGCTGATTTCTGCTCCATTATATCATAGCCTATTATTCCACTCCTGTGTGGTGACAGACCCCAAGGGCCTTTAACTACCCACACAGTCCTCAGAAACACGGCTATTCTGCATGGCTAAATCAATCAACCTAAGCCCATCAGATGAAATTCATGTGTATTCAGTTAACTTCTGACTCTGGGGCAACTCTTAAAGTCTTGGTAATAGCTTTTTGGAGCCCAAGCTTTTTATGAATAACTGGTTTCCTGTCACCAATGTACACACACCTCTCCTACTGGAATGGCAAAGGTTTCATAAGTAGGGCAGTTTAAACAGATAAGGACCCAACTGGCTGCTGGGACTAATACAACTGGTAGTGGGTGGCTTCTGAGCAAACTTCTGTACTGAGACCCAACCAGATGCTCAAAACTGGAGGGCGCTGACTTGCCTTCCACGGACTTCCTAGTTTAAGGTTGAACTTGTGAGACAGTCTTCCACACATCAATTCCCACCCCCAATCCCCTTTCACTTTCCATTTAATAAATACTGCCCGAGTAGTTACAGTGTAACAGGCTCTGGGTTTCCCAATCTGGAGGATATTTTGGTTCTCAGTAACTTTCGAATATGGTAACAGTTTTTCCCTTGGGTATTTTTTTTCTTTTCCCAAAGGGCAGAACCACCAGGACTTTGTACTGGACTACTGCCAGGGGAAGAAGAGCCCTGGTTCCAGCAAAGCTTACGGGAGGGTCAATCACCGAATTCTTAAGGCTGCGAGGCCCCTGGGCCCAGCCATAGGGGACTGAGTCATTCCAAAGCCAGAGCTGCCGGAAACACGCCTTGCGCCGCAGGAGGAGGAGTCTCTCGGGCGCGGCCTGGACCTTTTTCCCTAGCAGTCACCTAGGTACCCCGTCCGATGGTTTCTAACTGGGACCCGGGACCCACACCCATACACCGACCCGGCCAGCGTCCTCTAGGCGGCGGGCCACTGATAGAGGAAAACTATGGCCGAGCCCTGAGGTACAGCACACCCGCGCGGTGTATAGCACCCCGTACGCGAGGAGTGGCGACTCTCCATCTTCTCCCAGACCCGAATCCTGATTCAGTTGGGGCATAGGGCGAGCTGTCACTGGAGGACCCCCGTCCATCACTTCACCTCCGCCAGATTTAGGGTGGCAGTAGGGAGTGCAGCTCAGGTGCTGCCTAAGCGTGCACCTTCGGTACCAGGCGTTCCAGGGTCTCTCTGTCCCCTCCCCCAGGGCGTGCTCCACAGCCCAGAGCGCACACAGGCCCTGGGCCGCTCAGCCGGCAGGGATACCGAGGGTGTCTACTGAGCACCGCGGGGTGAGCGCGGGGCCGGGGCACGCATACCTTGCTCTCGATCAGCTTCACCATTTTGGCTGTTGCGGGGAGGGAGCCACACGAGTTTCGGCAGAACCCGATGGAAATGGATCCTAGGCACCCAACGGAGCTTGCAGCCGAGTGCGGCGCCCGCCTTCTCTTTATAGAGACAGGGCGGAGCGCGGCGGGGCGGGGCGGACGGGCACGCGCGGCGGGGACGAGCTCCCTCGCCTCCCGCGCCCGCCAAGGCGCCCCGGCAGGCCGCGCCCAGACCACGCCCCCAAAAGGTGGGGCGGTTTCCAAGGGGCGGGGCCAGAACAGGCCACTTGAGCAGCTCAGGGACTGTCCTAGTGCTGGCCTCGCTCCTGGCTGCCGTGCTCTAAGCCGCGGAACCAGAACCTTGGTTTCCAGGGGCGGAGCTAGCGCAGGCGCCTGAAGCAGCTTCGGGCTCTTCAGGCTCCAGACGCTGTCCTGCTCTCACCCCTTGGAAACCGTGTGTCCAGCTGCCCCAAGGACACTTTCACTGCGCACGGTGCCCGGAGGTAGATCGCGGCTCCCTTTCACACAGTAGAGCCCCTCTGGAATCACGTTGACCATGCCCCAAACAAATCTAAGTCAGATACTTCCAGACTGGGGCTGGGGACAACCCTAGGACTGCCCAGGCAGAGGTGTATCTTTCGACTAGGGCGGCCATGCTGCGGTTTGCCTCAAAGTGCTGAGTAACGATGACCAGGAAGTATCTCAGTGAGCGCCCTCGCTAACTTTCTGGGTAGTTCTTTGCCACTTCTTTCGCCTCTCCTTCATATTTCTTAACTTTAACAAGTGAACCTGCTACCGGAGAGGCACAGAGCCGTTTAGAGCCCCTGTTTTGTGCCCCATGCATATGCAGGCATGATAGAGATCGGATCGTCCAGCTCCCAGCGTTGTCTTGAAGGATTTAAAGAGCTTGAAAATGGACCAGGACAGCGCTTGGCCCATAAGGAAGCACTCAATAAATTATTGTAATTATAGTCATCGTGAGCGCTAATTAAGCTTGCGTGGTGCTGTGTGGGGCCTTGCTGAATTTGCCTGCCTTGTATTTACAATGACAGTATATAAGCATTGAGAATTTTCTGCCTGGGAGACCCCAGGAAGCGTGTTTGTCAATGATTACTGGGGTGGTGTGCAGGAGGACGGGGCAGCGTGGTGGAAGCTAAGACACGGTTAAGGTGTCTTTGTGCAGCCTGGAGTGCCCCTCTGCTGAAGAAGCTGAGGTGGAGACTGGCCAGAGCCAGCATGCTGGGAGGAACTTGCCTAGCCTGAGTTTGTGGAGCAGAGCTAACCTAGCTAAATCTGCATCCGGAGATGAGGTACTGGAGATGCTGAAATTGTTTTCCAGCCACCCTACCCTACCCACTGGCTTCCTTGGTTCAAAACAAGAAAGCCAGAACCTTTGAACCAGTTGTGGGATGTTTTTAAAGGGCTTAGGAACGTGAGTAATGAATGAGTGAGGATGTTGACAGGAAGGAGCATTGTGAACATAGCCCTAGACGGAGGGTGGATGCTGCCCTGAGGGTGCTTAGCCTTCCCTAAGAGGGCAACTGAGACAGACAGGACCCCCAGGCAGAGGAGCAGAGTCTATTAACTTTCTTTGCAGCTACTGGTCTTTTCTGTCCAGCTACTTTTCAGATTCCTGGCTTTTTGGTAGTTGGTAATCTGTCTAGCAAGGACACCGAACACTGACCTGTAGGACTTGGAAGGGTCCCTCCCTCAGCTGACACATCTCCACAGACCTTCAGATGCCCATTGATTCTGTTTAGGGAAGTCCTGACTCCCCTGGCACCTGTACGGTGCTAACACACATGGGGTAAACGTGGAGGACATTGCAAATACGAGAATGAGGAACTGGGAGATCAGAGTGTGTGTTAAGATTCACCACTCTGCTATCTCTCCTGTCTGCACCCCCACTCAAGTAGCTGTGCTATTCTAGGGCAGTTTATTTAGCTTTTCGGTGCCCCAGTTTCCCCTGTGGAATGAGGATAATACCACCTTTCGCTGAAGGTTCGAGCTACAATACTGTTTGTATAACGAGCTGAGATACGTGCTTGCCGCTTAGCACCATGGGAACTGATGGCAGGCTGTTATACTGAATGACATCTGTCTGAGATAAGGGTAGAGGGCTGGGGTGGATGGATGGGGAAACTGTAAAACAGGTGTTAGTCCTGAGTAATCAGGAAGTTTGTAAAAAAAAGAAAAAAAAAAAGAAAAAAGAAAACAAAACCAAACTAAAAACCACAGGTGCTGTAACATGAATCTCAGAGGAAAGGGGCTGTTTTTTTTCCTAAGGAGTGGGAAAACAGTGAGCTGGACCTGTCCTTCAGTAAGATCCCTGTGTACAGGGGCATGGAAAATGGTCCTTAAATTTAGTTGTTAGGAAGTGATAATTCTGTTTGGACAGTGACGTCAGAAGAATTTCATGAGTCCAGGAATGGAGGATTCATTTGTTCAGAGCAGTGTGGGGCAAGAGGGAAGGAGGATGGAAAGACTTTCCTTGGAGGAATTGGCTCCATGGACTGAGCAGTATTCCTCTTTGCAAGGAGATCTAGCGCAAACTGACTTAAATCCAAGTAGGAATGCATTGCCCAGTCTTAAAGCTGTCTGTTCCAGAAGTGCCATCTCAATTGTGTCTGGTGGGATGTCTCCCTCACCAAAAGGTAGTCCAGGCTTGGATTTCTCTAGCCCAGTTTCTCTGCAGGAAATAGGCTTGCTCCAGATTGCACCTGTTGGGAAATATGGCGGCCTTATGGGTTTGCTTCTATATGCCTCTGTAAATGTGACTCCTTGCCATATTCTGGGAACTTCCTGGCTATACTCTATCATCCTGGCCAGTATTTAATTAAAGCTTGCTTCAAATTTGGTTCAAAAATTATGAAACTGGTCTTTCTCTCGTGATTCTCATGTTTGACGGCATAGCGAGGAAGCTAGGTGAGTCCTCAGCCACTCTGAGGGAGAAGCATGGCCTGTCAAGACAGGGCCTTGGAATCTGCGTTTGACCAAACAGCCCATCGAGTTCATTACAGTTGGATCAACCCTGACCTTGAGGTTTTCAGGAAGAGTCCAGCATACAAGAAATTTAAAAACTTGTTCAGCAGGACAGTTGGGTAGAAGGCAAATGTGAAATGACATGAACTGAATCCGAAAGTAACACTGAATGGGGTACAAGGAAAAGGAACAGGCATGTGAAGACAATTGCTGCCACCAGAAGGAGCTGGGTGTGCCTCGCTGTTCCTGTTAGTGACCCTGAGGCTGCAGATATTATCCTTCCTGCTTAACAGGGTGGGGGTTAAAGTTCAAGGATGTGATTCATAGGCTCTGTTCGAGAAGGACACCAGCACCACTGTCGAGCCCATTCCTGGATCCTTCACACTTCTCAGATCACCAGTAAAAACAGAAAACAAACCTGATATGCTAGGTTATAACTCCATTGTCGGTACTTTAAATGTTAACTCTTTAGATGTTAAAACTAATTTGCACATAAGGGGGCATACTTGCAGGGCTAAGTGTTTTCTTTCTTTCTTTTTTTCCTCTTTCTTTTTCTTGAGACATAGTCTTACTATGCAGCCCTGGTTAGCTATGTAGACCAGGCTGGCCTCAAATTTACAGAGATCTGCCTACTTCTGCCTCCTGAGTACTGGGATTAAAGGCTCATGCCAATATTCCCAGTAACATTATGTATTTTAAGGTGAAAACTGCATGAACTTGGACCATCACAGAAATGTGCGCACACACACACACACACACACACACACACACACACACACACACAGAGAGAGAGAGAGAGAGAGAGAGAGAGAGAGAGAGAGAGAGGGAGAGAGAGAGAGAGAGAACACTTTCTGTCTAACAGAGAGTTGTGAAGAATATATGTTCCACTGGGAAATTGTCATATCAAGAAAATGAAACTAATAACTGTTGGTCCTTGTCTACGAACAAGTGACAAGGCAAATCACAGACTAGGAAAGACTGCTTAATGCATGCATCTAACAAGACTTTAATGCAGAATATATAATGACCTCATAACTCACTAAGACAAGCAGCATGTAAAAGCTTGACACACATTTTTGGTGTGTGTCGGGGGGGATGTATGTATGTGTATGTGTGTATGTGTGAGTATGTGTCTCTGTGAGTGTGTGTGTAGAATATGTGTGTGTGTATGTGTATGTGTGCATGTGTATGTATCTCTGTGTGTGTATGTATGTGTGCATGTGTGAGTACGTGTTCTGTGAGTGTGTGTGTGTAGAGTATGTGTGAGTGTGTGTATGTATGTGTGCATGTGTATGTGTCTCTGTGTGTGTGTGTAAAGTATGTGTATGTGTGCCTGTGTGAGTACGTGTTCTCTGTGTGTGTGTGTGTAGAGTATGTGTGAGTGTGTATGTATAACTAATATGCATAAGGTCAGAAAACTGCTCAACATCACTAGCCATCAAGTGATTTCAAATTAAATCTGTATTGAGATTTAATATGCATTTAGTAGGCTAGGTTAAATTTTAGATAGAAAGAGAGAGAAAAAACCCCCACTATAATTGCAGACTAGCTGGAAATCACACAATCCTGATAGGAATGCGAAATTTCATAACTATGTTGGGAAACAGTTTTCCACATACATTTGTTTTTGTTTTCAAATGAAGCAACACACACATTTGCCATGTAACATGGTAATCCTAATTCTAGGTTTTACCTCAAAGAACTTGGAATGCAGCCACACACACAACTGCCTATGAATATTCCTACTACCTTGCTCATCAGAGTCCCAAACGACTCAATGTCCATCATGAGATGAAACAGTAATAAAGCTGATGTGCCCATAGGGTTGAGTACCTAACAACAAAAAGGAGGGAGTTGTTGCTTACGAACACAAGCAGAGATGATGTGGAGTGGAAGATACGGGAAGCTTTTAATAGCTGTGTATAGGGAGTGGTAGAGCAGGCCAGTCCATAGTGGTAACGCGCATCTCTGCTGTTCGGGTTGGGAGCCACAGAGGGGAACACAAAACAGCTGTTTCTCTGTTCTGAAGCAAGAAGATCAGAGGTTCAAGGTTATCCTCCAGGACCTACTGAGTTAGAGACTAACCTTACCTCCACGAGACCCTGTGGTAAAGAAGCAAACAACATCAACAACAACAACAACAACAACAATGACAACAGGACCATGCCACGGGTCAGGGAACTAGCTCTGTAGTAGAGCACTTGACCAGGATGGGAGTCAGAGCTCCGTCCTTGATGCCCCAAAACAAAGCAAAACCCTAAGTGGTTAGAAACAGAAAAGAAAAAGGTTTAGTTGAATGAAAGTATTCTAACTCAACCAGCAATAGGAAATACAATAAAACTTAAATTATGTTAATATCACCCACCAATTTGTCTTTCCTCATGGTTTCCTTTCTGTGCTGACCAAACTGAGTATAAAAGACACCAACGGACATGCTAATGTGGAAGGGAAAAGCCCACGATGCCTCCTCAGACCTAGACTACTACAGAAGGCATGCCGAGAGTGGGAGAAATAGTCTTCTCCAGAAAAGAGCCTCGTGTTGGTTATCTAATACCAAATGGTCAGCTCTGAAAGCATAAATGTCCAAGTAAAGTTATACAGACTGAGCAGTTTGTGTTTGTGTGTTTAGGAATACACACACACACACACACAGAGACACACAGACATACATACATACAGACAAACACACACACAGATACACTCACAGACAGATAGACACAGATACACGCACAGACAGACACAGAGACACACAGACAGACACACACATAGACACACACACAGACACACACACACAGAGACACACAGACATACATACATACAGACACACACACAGACACACTCACAGACAGACACAGACACACGCACAGACAGACACAGAGACACACAGACAGACATACATACATAGACACACAGACACAGAGACATACACACGCAGAGACACACAGACACACAGACATACATACAGACACACACAGACACACAGACATACATACAGACACACACAGACACACAGACATACATACAGACAGACACAGACACAGACACACACACACACACACACACACACACACACACACACACACACACAGCAATTAAAGAAAATAAGCCATCAATTTAAAACAGTGCAGGGGGTCTGGGTTCGGTCCCCAGCTCCGAAAAAAAGAACCAAAAAAAAAAAAAAAAAAAAAAAAAACAGTGCAGGGGGACACATGGAGGAACTGGAGAGAGAAAAGGGAAGAGGACAATGATGTAATCATAATCTCAAGGATAGAAGAGATTATGATAAAATGGCTGTAGTCAAACAATAGATAACACACACTTTTTAAAGATTTATTTATTTATTATATATAAGTACACTGTAGCTGTTCAGACACACCAGAAGAGGGCATCAGATCTCATTACAGATGGTTGTAAGCCACTATGTGGTTGCTGGGATTTGAACTCAGGACCTCTGGGAGAGCAGTCAGTACTCTTAACCACTGAGCCATCTCTCCAGCCCCTGATAACACACGCTTTAAAGACGTGTTTAAAGTAAGATAAAAATGCCAACAACTTTCTATCCAGGTTCAGCCCTGATTTATTTGGTTTTAATTTTGATTTAAAAGAATTAGCTTTACATTAAAAACTATAAGAACTCTTTTGGTTTGTTTAAAAGTTTTTTTTTTTTTGGTGTGTGTGTGTGTGTGTGTGTGTGTGTGTGTGTGTGTGTGTGTACACCTGTGTGCATGCATAGGCCAGAGGTCAACCTCAGACATTCCTCAGAAGCTGTCTACCACATATGTTGAGACAAGGTCTCTCACTGGCCAAGACTTTGCTAGTGGTTACATTAGCTGGACAGCAAGCCTCAGGGGTCTTCCTGTCTCTACCTGTCTCTGCCTTCCCTGGCCCTAGTAATACATGCACAAGCACCATGCTTGGCTTTTCCATGTGGGCCCCAGGGTTCCAGTTCAGGTCCTCATGCCGTGATGGCGAGCGCTTTACCAATGTACAGCTGAGCTCTTGTGTTTGGAATTCTTAACTGCTATAGGAATCGTTGCTTCATGTTCTATTCCAGAGCAATGGGCAAAGCTCTGGCTATCAGGGGAGAGCTGGAGAGTCTGCAGAGGCCAAGTCTTCTTAAAAAACACCACCTTCAACTTCACCAACTACCGAAAATATTGGGCAAGAAGCTTCCGGATGCTAGGCATAGTTCTATGCCTGTACTTCTAACATTTTGAAGCGGTCGCAGGAGGATCGTGAGTGTAAAGTCATCCTAGACTATATGGTGAGAACTCCGATTCAAAAGGCCAAAATAGGTGACAGTCCCAAATCCCCACCAGTCTTTGGCATCCACACCAAGGTAGGGATTTCATGATGCAATCTGCCTCCTTCATTATCTAGGGAGAGCAGATGGGACAGCATTTGCAGTCCACAGCCATTCAGAAAACTAAGCTGCCTCATTACACTGCCGTGGCAACGGGCGAATTAGCACTGGCCTTCCGTTCGACATGGAGATAGATCATGCTTGGGAAATAAGACAGTTAATAACAATATAGTCTAATGTAGAAGTGAACAATATTAGTAAATGTTGATAATGACTTTATAATTCAGCATTCTTACATTTAACAATAGTAAGATTATTTCATAGGAGAGGAATTTGGTTTTATTTATCAGAACAGATCAGAGGACAGGAAAAATCCTACCAGCAGAGGGCTTTGTCTATGTCAGAATTGGGTAATATTTAATGTTATTTTATTTGTTACTATTATTGTATGTGTGTGGCCTTGTGTACACGTGTGTGCACATGTGCCTGTGTGAGTGTGCACATGGAGGTCAGAGGATAACTTTTGGGAGATAGTTCTGTCCTTTCACCACTGAGTTTGTGACCTGGATTCAAGTTCTTAGGCTTGTGTAGCATTTTTACCTTCTTAACCCTCCTGTTAGCTCTGTAATCAATCCTGAAGTCACATACAATTCCAGAGTTGCTTTTATTTTAAGTGGAGCTCGGTTGA
Organism: Rattus norvegicus; assembly: GCF_021556685.1. Classification (NCBI taxonomy): domain Eukaryota; kingdom Metazoa; phylum Chordata; class Mammalia; order Rodentia; family Muridae; genus Rattus; species Rattus norvegicus. Next base: position 77,923,469 of record NC_141538.1, read on the forward strand.
GGCCGAGATTTTCCTTCCACCAGGGACCAGACAGAAACTCTCAGAAACCCTATTGTCAGACCTAGACTTTGGGAGGTGGTACCGCTTGCTTTTCTGTGCTTGCTCTGTGACAGACTCCTTGCTGGAGGACACGCTCAGGTCTTTCGAGTGGGTGCTGAGCTCTTCATGATCAAAGGTCCCAACTGTGAGTGACAGCAGCTTACATTGCGTGGTGTGTTCTCCCAGAATTCCTTAGAAGTAGGCTTGGAAACGGTCCTAGTTTGGGAGCAAAGAGCACGTATACTGAATTTATTTATTAGTTACCTGAAACAAAATAATCCAAGCTTCCTGTACTTTGTGAACTCCATGCCTGGGTGTCCTGTCGCTATCAGCACTACTGCTCCTGGAGACTAGCCAGTCCTTGCCACTCAGGTGTTTCCTAGTTCTCTAGAAAAATAGATTCCCAACTACCGACAATTAACACAGGAGCATGAGATGAGAGCTGTCTCTGTCCAAAGCCGTTGCCTCAGGTATGGTGGAGACAAGAAGGCTCCTGGTAGTAGCTTCAGCATAGCTGGAGGGTAATAGCTGTTGTCTTCCATCAAGAGTTTAAGGTTCTCAAACACGGAATTATGGGGTTCAGGTACCTGCGGCGGCAGCAGCAGCGGCGGCAGGGCACCAGGGCTTATCCCACTGTCTCCTCGGCATCTGTCACTTATCTTTGGTGTTGTGTGGAGGCTGGTGAGTTGGGGAACCGGTGTGGTTTACATATCTCCTTACTGGCGACTGTACAGATTCCAGTGAGGTTAGTTCAGGATTAAGCACGTGACTCCGTCTGGGCCAATGAGATGAGAGGAACGTTTGCTTCAAGGGTCTGGAAAAATTTACGCTATCCCTGAGACCTACCTAAAACAGCGACCTTGGGAAGCAACGAGATGGCTCAGCAGGTAAGGGCTCAGTGCTCTCAATCCTGATTACTGAGTTGAATCCCTGGGAAACCACATGGTGGAGAGAACCAATTCCTGCAAGTCTTTTGTCTTCTACCCTTGCACCACGGCATGACTGTACACACACACACACACACACACACACACACACACACTTCCTGCTCTTCCAGAGAACCCAAGTTGGGGTTCCTATACCCACACTTTGTGTCTCACAATTGTCCGTAACTCTAGCTCCACCTTTTTAGGCCTCTATAGGAGTCTTTGTCCATATGGCATGTACAGATACAGACACGAATACATAAATAAAAATAAATCTAAAATATAAATCAATAAATTAAAAAAACTGATCTTGGGGTGGGAGTGTAGCTTGGTGGTAGGGTACTTGTTTAGCGTTGTCAAGGGTCTGTGTTTGACACCTAGCACATGCACACACACACACACACACACACACACATGTGCGTACACACATGAGCACACACACACACACACACCTCCAGATTTCTTTGTGTATACTGGTGAACTCCAGGAGATCCTTCAGACATCTTGCTTCCAGCCTCAGATAAACACAGAAAGCAAGGGTAGAAGACACCTTGGATGTCACTGAAGATGGAGCTGGACCACTGACGAGGTTCTCAGAAGCCCGTCTTATGCCTAGACTCAGATTTGTGATTGGCTTCTACAGGTTCAAGCTGGGTGTTCTGATAGTGACAGCCAAAACCAGCCCAGCTGGGAGAAGGGCTCATGAGTATGTTAAACCTCTTTATATACCCATCATTTTTTTTTTGAAATCAGAAAGTTTAGCATAAAGTGTGTCAGTTGAACTAGAAATTACCGTGATTATAAAATTATGAGGTGAAGATTATTGTTTAAATGAATGCAACACAAACAAGCAGCGAGCTGTTTCATTAGGCCAGAGGAAGAGAAGGTTTATGATTACTTCCAGAGTCTTGTTCTTTTTGTATGGATGCCGGGTGGATGAAACAGTTACTGAGGATGTAAGTATTCTCTGAGGGGAGAAGGATATTTACATTTCTGGGCAGGCTTGCAGCATGAACATAAGCAATATTTTAGAAAACATTTCTTCATGTGGTAGACAGCTGCTGCATTAGCCTGCCTGGGAGCCTGTTTTTTTTGGGGGGGGGGGGAGCAGAGGTGCTGTGTGGAGCTAGCATCCTGTTTCTCTGTGTCGCCCTCCCCCTACCCTGTGCTCTGTGATCCTGTGAGAGCTGGCCACACCTGCTCCCATCGCTGACACTAAGCCCCCAAGGTGGGAATGTGTCTTGAAGCTACTCCAGCTCTCACAAGACCTCAGCTCTCTTGGGGAATGATGCAAGAGAGATGCTCTTCTTGGAGTCATTCTTTTTTTTTTTTTAATTTAGAGAATACTTTATTAGTTTTTGTAATCAAACCCACGTAGATAAGACCTTACATATTTAATACAGTGTGTTACCCCTGTACAAATGGAAAAAACTTAAGTTCAACATTTCTAGACCAATATGGCTGTTAATTTCTGTACAGTGCCAACTCAACACAGTAAACGGGGATACTTTTTTCCAAAGTTGACAGCACAGCTAAAGTTTCAAAAAATTCAAATTATATATCTGTATATATATATTTATATTTATATTTATATTTATATTTATATAAAAAGACCAATAATAGCAGTGTGTTATGCATCAACAGCAGCAACAGCTTTTCCAGGTTCTGCAGTCATCTGAACAAAACTGTAGAGACATCCAGCACACTCGATTAAAAAAAAAAAAAGTAAAAAAACAAAACCCGAGAAAACAGCACAGTTCTGTTACTCTTGTGGTACCTGGCACCATTTTTTTTTAAATTAGCTTCTCAATCATCATCTGGAAAGAAAACATTCTGAGCAACATCATTAAAAACAGCTCTGTCACTACTACTAGCACGGTCACTACTACGTATCATAAAGCAGGTACAAGCTATTTTACATCCACAGAGGTATGATACAGTACTGTCCTACATCTATAATACTAGAGGATACAATTTAAAAGGCATTATTTGAGACTTGATTCTACTTTTCCAGCAGAGGGCCCAAAGGATGGTGTGACACAGCTTTGTAAAGAAACATACTCTAGACAGGATTTCCTTTCACTAGTGGCACAGTTCTAAGGATTCATTCTCTCCATGAATGTCAGCTAAAACCGTTATTAAAAAAATGAAATATCCCTAGAACAAAACCGTATAACCACCGGATTCACATGAAGATGACCTAGTGGAGACAAGCTGGACCTCACCTTACCAACAAGCTATCAAATCTGTTATGTTTAAACAGTGAGACCTCCAAGGAAGGAGATGCCAAGTAGTGCTTCAAAGCTTCGGACCACAAACACAGCATCCTTTTCAACAGAAGCAGAAGCTCATCTGAATATGCTCAAGGATGCTGACATCAACATTTAATCATCTCCTCACTCATCCAGAAAGAAGGGGAGATCAGTTACTACTGTACTTTATTGTGTTCAACCAAATCACCATGTTACAAAAATAGCAAGCTGCCATAATAAAAAATAAGGCCCCTCTATCCAGCACCAGATAGCATCATTTTACTTTCAAGCCTAGAAATTGCACACTTGTATATAAACCAACCGAAGATGAGGATTGAGAGTTCATCTTGGTGGATTTTTCCTTTGATGAATATGAAGTGTCCTTCCTTATCTTTTTTGATGACTTTTAATTGAAAATTGATTTTATTTGATATTAGAATTGCTACTCCAGCTTGCTTCTTCTGACCATTTGCTTGGAAAGTTGTTTTCCAGCCTTTCACTCTGAGGTAGTGTCTGTCTTTGTCTCTGAGGTGTGTTTCCTGTAGGCAGCAGAATGCAGGGTCCTCATTGCGTATCCAGTTTGTTAATCTATGTCTTTTTATTGGGGAGTTGAGGCCATTGATGTTGAGAGATATTAAGGAATAGTGATTATTGCTTCCCGTTATATTCATATTTGGATGTGAGGTTATGTTTGTGTGCTTTTCTTCTCTTTGTTTTGTTGCCAAGATGATTAGTTTCTTGCTTCTTCTAGGGTATAGCTTGCCTCCTTATGTTGGGCTTTACCCTTTATTATCCTTTGTAGTGCTGGATTTGTAGAAAGATATTGTGTAAATTTGGTTTTGTCATGGAATATCTTGCTTTCTCCATCTATGGTAATTGAGAGTTTTGCAGGATACAGTAACCTGGGCTGGCATTTGTGTTCTCTTAGGGTCTGTATGACATCTGTCCAGGATCTTCTGGCCTTCATAGTTTCTGGCGAAAAGACTGGTGTGATTCTGATAGGTCTGCCTTTATATGTTACTTGACCTTTTTCCCTTACTGCTTTTAATATTCTTTCTTTATTTTGTGCATTTGGTGTTTTGACTATTATGTGACGGGAGGTGTTTCTTTTCTGGTCCAATCTATTTGGAGTTCTGTAGGCTTCTTGTATGCCTATGGGTATCTCTTTTTTTAGGTTAGGGAAGTTTTCTTCTATGATTTTGTTGAAGATATTTACTGGTCCTTTGAGCTGGGAGTCTTCACTCTCTTCTATACCTATTATCCTTAGGTTTGATCTTCTCATTGAGTCCTGGATTTCCTGTATGTTTTGGACCAGTAGCTTTTTCTGCTTTACATTATCTTTGACAGTTGAGTCAATGATTTCTATGGAATCTTCTGCTCCCGAGATTCTCTCTTCCATCTCTTGTATTCTGTTGGTGAAGCTTGTATCTACAGCTCCTTGTCTTTTCTTCTGATTTTCTATGTCCAGGGTTGTTTCCATGTGTTCTTTCTTGATTGCTTCTATTTCCATTTTTAATTCCTTCAACTGTTTGATTGTGTTTTCCTGGAATTCTTTCAGGGATTTTTGCAATTCCTCTCTGTAGGCTTCTACTTGTTCTCTAAGGGAGCTCTTTATGTCTTTCTTGAAGTCCTCCAGCATCATGATCAAATATTATTTTGAAACTAGATCTTGCTTTTCTGGTGTGTTTGGATATTCCGTGTTTGTTTTGGTGGGAGAATTGGGCTCCGATGATGCCATGTAGTCTTGGTTTCTGTTGCTTGGGTTCCTGCGCTTGCCTCTCGCCATCAGATTATCTCTAGTGTTACTTTGTTCTGCTATTTCTGACCGTGGCTAGACTGTCCTATAAGCCTGTGTGTCAGGAGTGCTGTAGACCTGTTTTCCTGTTTTCTTTCAGCCAGTTATGGGGACAGAGTGTTCTGCTTTCGGGCGTGTAGTTTTTCCTCTCTACAGGTCTTCAGCTGTTCCCGTGGGCCTGTGTCTTGAGTTCACCAGGCAGGTTTCCTGCAGGGGAAAAGTTGGTCCCACCTGTGGTTCCAAGGCTCAAGTTTGCTCGTGGGGTACTGCCTAAGTCCTCTCCGCTGTGGCAGCAACCGGGAAGATCTGCACCGCTCTTTCTGGGAGCCTCCGTGCACCAGGGTTCCAGATGGTGTTTGGTGTTTTCCTCTGGCGTCTGGACGTGCACAGAGTGCAGCCTCCCCTGGTCTCCCAGGCGTGTCTGCCTCTCTGAGGGTTCAGCTCTCCTTCCCACGGGATTTGGGTGCAGAGAACTGTTTATCCGGTCTGTTTCCTTCAGGTTCCGGCAGTGTCTCAGGCGCAGGGGTCCTGCCGCTCCTGGGCCCTCCCCCACGGGAACCCAGAGGCCCCACACAGTTGCCTCTTGGGCCAGGGATGTGGGCAGGGGTGGGCAGCGCTGGTGGTCTCCTCCGCTCTGCAGCCTCAGGAGTGCCCACCTGATCAGGCGGTGAGGTCTCTCTCCCACGGGGTTTGGGCTTGGAGTCATTCTTAAAGGGACCCTTCATGGGTCACTTGAGGGACCCAGAGATTGTCTTTCTGAAGCTTGGCTGGCGGGGGGGTGGGGTCTGCAGCGGCTTCGCTTAGGGTAGTGCTCTGTTCAGCTATTATGGTTTAGGTGGACAGGGAATGCAAGCTTGGTTCTCTGTGTAGTGTTGGGAGGAGGCATACGTGACCATAAGAGTGATATAAATTAGCTGATGGCCCTAAGCTACCATATAATCAATTAGAAAAAGTTTATTGGGAATGAAAACATGGTGTACTAAACGTTCAGTACATATATAGCATTTATTGCTTACAGGGTGTTGCTTGATTACCCCTCATTGCCATGTACTGGTGTGTCCTTCCTCTGGTTTTTGTTATGCGTCTATCTCTTTATTTATTTGTGTGTACATTTCGTCTGCAGGTATGTGTAAGCTGGTGCTGGTGGAGATCAGAAGAGGAGGCCGATTCCTCGGGAATGGCTATACATAGTTGTGAGCTACCCTGTGGGTCTTCAGCAAGAACAAGTGCTCTTAACCCCCAAGCCACCTCTCTGGTTCTCAGTCACAAGGCTGGTGAGTGACAGAGTCTTGACACAGACTGTTAGTCTCTGAAAAAGACGAAACAGGTGCAAGCAGAACTGAGTGCCAGGAACAAGGACACTGGACAAGGGTGGCCAACCCCACCCCCTGGTTCCCAGCTAACTTTTTGTTTTGTTTTTTGTTTTTGTTTTGTTTTTTATTTTTTGTTTTTTGAGTCCAATGAAAACTATTTAGAATTTCCAAAGGGAAAATGCTCATCTTACTAGCTAACAGGTATGAACTGAGCCTGAACACCTCTGTTTTCCTTTCCCGGTTGCTAAGTGATCTGTGAGCATCCTTAGACCAATAAACTATTGAAATTTATGCGGAGCATAATTAATCATATAATTCCAGCTTCTTGAACTTATTTCCATTTAAAATTGCCTCATCGTGCTGGGGGTATTTAAAAGGCCGAGAGGGAGAAGGGGACAGTAGGCAATTATAGCTGCCTTTATAGTCGCATCTTCTGCGAATCATGTCTTCCACAGTGTGATGTCTCTCACCCATTATAATCAACTCTATTAAATACATTTGGTCATTCGGCTCCAGGTATTGAGCTCCCAGTTGGTGTCAAGCAGTGTTCTGGGCTCTGGGGACATTCTTGTCCCCAGGGAGATAAAGCCCTTTGCCTTCAGGATGCCGATATTGTAGTTCATTAGGGTACGGCAGTTGTGCCTTAGTTTGGTCAGGTGGTTAATATTTTATGGTATACAATATGTGTTATGATCAAGAACACCATCGATTCCATGAAATACAGATATGGCACTGCATAGATAAGAAAATGGAGGCACAGCAGTATGGAATAACTTGCCCCAAATCCCACAGCCAGAAACAACAAGGCTTACTCATGAAAGGCACGGCTCCAGAGTGACACTCATTCACTCTCTCATATTTTATCCCCTCCCTCTTTAGATGTGGCGACTTGAAGGAGATCATCATAGCTTCTGTCACCACTGCACAGTTGGCAAGGCCTGGTAGTCTCCAGATTCCTGACTGCTTCCCTCACTCTAGAGAGTGGCTTTGTCTGAGGACTGTTTAGACTCTCCTGGGAAGATGTCTATAGACACTCCCCAAAGAGAAGGACACTGTGGTCAGACACTGCCTGCCCAAGGTGACAATATCTTCTTGGAGACAAAGATCTGTTTTTACATGTCCCAGATTTCAGAGGAACAACCTGTTCACTCCATATACGCTAAAGTACTTGTTCTCACAACAAAATGTGATATGTCATATTCCAGAAAGCTGAGGATGACCCAATCCTATCTTCTCTGAGGTTGAGATGTGTCTTATAAACCTGCTCTTTTATAATTGCTGTGAGCCTGGAAGTGTTGGTGCTTGTGTGGCTGCCTGATGACATTGTACTTGATCATAGCTGTTTGCGTATATCCGTACCCTGCTCCCCGTGCTGGAGGAACCCCGGGACCTCACGTATGTTAGGCAGGTGCTGTACCACTGAGCCGCCTTCCCGCTCCTGCTCATATTTCAGTTGAATTACAAACATGTTGGCACTGCATTGCTGACTTGTTTGTTGATTATGATGTTTTTCTGATACTTGTCTATTGACATCTGCTGCTAAGACCATTTTTCAGAATGAAATGCCAGTGTCATATGCCGTGTGTGTGCGTCTGTGTGTGTGTGTGTGTGTGTGTGTGTGTGTGTGTGTGTGTGTGTGTGAGACAGAGGGGGGGAGAGGGAGAGTGAGGAGGTAGCTAGGAGTACAATCACATACAGCACTGTGGTCATGCTAAAAACTGTTGCCTTCATCCTGAAGAATGATGTGTCCCTGAAGTTTAATTACCCTTTCTATTGCCCCTGTCTGAAATTGTCCCCAAAGGCTAATTCATACTCTATGGTCAGCAATCATTTTTGTGGAAAGACTCCGATAGGCATTTATTTATAAGGTACAGTTAGCTCCCCATATTACTACCATGTCTATCTTGAAATAACAACAAAATTTTCCCCCAGGTTAGATACCTTAAAACTCCATTCAGACCCGAGTCTCAGGTTTGTAAACTACTATGCACAAAGGCATATCTAGAACAAGCCTACTTCCCTAAGCACTTTATGCAGTTGAGGCTGGTTGCGAACTCAGGATCTCTCTTGGTGCATGCAAAGTAGCAAGATAGTCTCTGTATTTACAAGTTCAAAGGCGTTCATTTCCTTATATCTTACTCTCCTAAGATAGGATTTCTCTACTGAGAGGCCTGGCAGCCTTTCTTTGGCAGCATCTTTCTCGTTAATATGTGTGGACGACTTTAGAGCTGGTCGTGTTCTAAATACAGTGATTGTAGAATAAACAGGAGCCACAGTTTTAGAAGGTGAGGCTAAGATACATACATATGTGTGTGTGTGTGTGTGTGTGTGTGTGTGTGTACATATAAGATATATATGTATATACATATCTTATTTGTTTATATATATTGAGTTTCTACGACAATAATGAGATGCCCAAGGCTAGGTACTTTATTAAGAAGAGAGGTTTACTTAGCTCACAGTTCAGCAGCTTCTGCTGGGTTCTGGTGAAGGCTTCATGATGAATTTCCTCACAATGGCAAGAACACGTGCAGAGGGAGAGACCTCATGGCGAGATAGGAGACCAACTTGGAGGAAACGAGGTTCAGCTTCACGTTCACAGTGTCCACAAAATGCAGCTGCTTGGAGGAAACAGGGCCATTGCTTATGGGAAGCTCAGAGGAGCAACTACATCCTGATGCCGTGTGATTTGCGAGTTGAGTGTTCTCAGGCTGCCACCAATGGAGGGAAATCAGAACCTGTGAGAAGCCGCATTTACCCAGGGCCAAGAGCTATTCTGATAGGAATGTGGCAGATCTGGTTCCTAGAAGAAGCCACAGTTCTAGATTCCATTCCAGGCATGGTACAGAGGTCCACACTCTGCCCCCTGCCTGACATTTCTGGCATCTTATCCTCCCCCTTAGCACCCATTCCCTCCCCCTGCATCCTTCTTTTATCTGATTTCAAGTAACCATTTCTTTTTGTTTCCCCTCAAGGAATTTAACGTTAAAGAAAACTTGGAGATTTACTATGGCACATGGATTTGCCTTTTACAGACTCCTGGGAGAAGCAGGTGCTGACCATGAGGAAATGGATAGTCATGCCCTTGGAACTTTTGAAAACCTTTCTTCAAATGGCGTCACATGGATACAATTCTCATAAAAGCTGTATGGCCAATGGTCAAATAAGGAAACAATAGAAACATGCTGGGAAGGTCCAACTTTGCTCACCCTGCTGACAGACCCACCTGTGCAGCACTCTTGGAAATGCTTTATCCTCTGATTTTAGAACTAACTTCTTTTCTTTCTTTCTTTCTTCCTTCCTTCCTTCCTTCCTTCCTTCCTTCCTTCCTTCCTCCCTCCCTCCCTCCCTCCCTCCCTCCCTCCCTCCCTCCCTTCCTTCCTTCCTTCCTTCCTTCCTTCTTCTCTTCCTCTTCCTCTTCCTCCTCTTCTTCCTCCTCCCCCACTCCTCCTTCTCCCCTTTCTTCTTGTTAACCTTTATTTACTTGTGGTGGTGATGGTGTGTTTATGTGTATCACAGGACAACTCGTGAGAGTCAGTTCTCTTCTACCAGTTGAGTTTGAGTTGAACTTGGTGGCGAGTGCCTTTATCTGATGAACCATCTCACAAGCTCTATTTGGGAACTTTTTTAGCAAAAAGACAGGACCTAGGTGGATGACCTTCTCAGCCCTGCCAATGATCTAGACCAGGAGGCAGTAATTATAGTATTTGTATTTTCCCCACTGCACTAAGAACAATGAATATGTCCAACAATCACCAAAGTCGGTCTGGCCCCTTTCAGTTGCTGACTTTGTAAAGGAAGATGGAGTGGCATTGCTAGTTAATAAAATAAATCTCAATCTTTGTATTCTTCATACCCAGATGAGCTTGATTCCACATTTGTGCTGACCTAGAATAAATGCTAACGTGGTTCAAGAGACAAGTTGACCAAGCACACTTTCATAGAGTTATAGTGGGTGTTAAGGAGACCTTGGCTCAGTGTGAGTCTGTCTAAGGTAATTGTTACGAGCTACAGAGTCACAAGGAGAGAAGCTTTGGAGCAGGGGCAACATGGTTAGAAAGGCAAGCACCAGTGAGGACTCAGATAGTTTTGAGTTATGGTAATCTACTATGGAAGGGAAAGTTGAATGACAGCTGCTGCTGAATTAGACTAGAAACGAGTGAGGCCTTGGACACATGGACTGCACATCAGCTGACAGTGGGCTAATGGGCACACGGAGCTCTTCCCCAGGGTAGCTCTGTGGGGCTGCTCAGGTCGGCGCCCATGAGGACTCATGCCCCACAGAGTATCTCCTGAGAAATGTGAGAAGAGCTGTTTTTACATCAAACTATTTTGTGCAATCTGAGTGACTATTTCCCTTTTCTGGCATTTCTTTCATGATAGACAGTTCATATCTGTGTATGCTCACAGCACACAGTGATGGCTTCCATATACGTCATGACTTTGCATTCAGGACCCGCCTTCCTGTTCCTGCTCTCCTGCAGTTCTAATCCATTCCCTTGTAAACCTTCTCCCACCTTCTTGTTCCATACCCACCCATTTATGAATCACATATCTCCATAAAATCCAGGATCCACAAATGAGGAAAAGCATATGCTGTTTGTCTCTCTGACTCTGACTCATTTCATTTAACAGGATAATCTCCAGTTGCATCCATTTTCCTGCAATAAAATTCCATTGTGCACACATATCAATATTTTCTTTATCCATTCATTTGTTGATAATGCCTTTTTTTTCTAAAAAAGATTTATTTATTTATTTAATGTATGTGAATACACTGTCACTGTCTTCAGACACAGCAGAAGAGGGCATCAGATCCCATTACAGATGGTTGTGAGCCACCATGCAGTTGCTGGGGATTGAACTCAGGACCTCTGAAAGAGCAGTCAGTGCTCTTAACCGCTGAGCCATCTCTCCAGCCCAATAGATGTCTTAGTTATTTTTCTACCACTGTGACTGAGGGAACTTAGAGAGGAAAGGGTTTATTTGGAGCTAACCATTCAGATGGTTAGAGTCTGTGACCTTGATGGCAGAGAGCCTGACGGCAGCCCTGCAGGCATGGGGCTGGAGCAGGAGCTGAGAGCTTTATACACTGACACAACAGTCACGAGGCAGAGGGAGATTTGGAGGGAGGGACGGAGGGACATACCTCCTCCAACAAGGCCACATCTCCTAACCCTTCCCAAACAGTTCCAACCCCTGGGAACCAAGCATTGAGACGTATGAACCTACAGGGCCATTCTCATTCAAACCCATGCCATCTAGGCCGATTGCACTGCCTCAGTGTTGTGAAGAGTGTTACAAACACACAACTAGGAATGTCTCGGTAGTGTCCTGACCAGGAGTCCTTCAGACGGTTACCCAGGAGTGTTAGAACTGTGTCATTTCTCTAGAATCTCTTATCTGCCTAAACACAATCTGTTAATGACTCATAAGAGACAGTAGTCATTTACACACGCTAATTATCTTCCTCATACCTTAGCATCTGTGGTTAAACATTGTCGACTATGAAAATCCCTACACTACTGGGAATTTTTTTAAAACTTCAACTTCCCTGGTGACTATACAATGATTTTTTTTTTTAGGCTGTTGAAGAATACAGAAGAGTTGGGGGAGAGAAGAAGGGAAGATGCAGGGAGGGAGAGAGGGAGAAAGACTACCAGAAAAGGAAGAAAGTGAATATGCCCAAGATGTTATCATATGGCTATACAGACAGAGATGAAGGCATGACGGTCAGGCTTCACCATCCTCTCAGAGTAGCTCACGAACCTTGTTTTGGGCAAGTGCCACCCTAAACACTTCATGTGCTCTAGCCTATTTACACTGTGTAGAGGTATCCATAGGAGTCTGGCTTACAGTTGAGAAGACTGATCTTCATGGAGGCCCCCCGATTGGCAGTGGTGCAGTCATAGCTGCACACTGAGGTCTTTCCAGTTTCAGAGCATATGACTCTTCCATGGTTGTGCATGGCCTCCATGGCAAAGGTTTAAAGTCAAACAGTGATGGGTTGCTAGCTAAATGAATAGAGACAGAATCAGTCACAGCATGGAGCAGATTCCATCGGGACCGCTGTCGCCATTTATTGCGTCTGATTTGTACTGGATATAATTCTCATGCTCATAATGTGGTCTGTACAGGAGCAGTTTGTAGACATGTCTGTCTAGAAACCATGCAGTGTGTGTGCTGTCACTGCATCATCACTGATGAACTAGAGCAGTTGTTCTCGACCAATGGGGTCGTGACCCTTTTGGGGATTCAATGACCGTTTCATGGTGGTTGAATATCGGATAGTCTACATACCAGATATTTACATTATGATTCATAACAGTGGCAAAATTACAGTAGTAACAAAAATAAAATTTTTAAAAGATTTATTTATTATATATAAGTACACTGTAGCTGTCTTCAGACACACCAGAAGAGGGCATCAGATCTCTTTACAGATGGTTGTGAGCCACCATGTGGTTGCTGGGAATTGAACTCAGGACCTCTGGAAGAGCAGTCGGGTGCTCTTAACCGCTGAGCCATCTCTCCAGCCCAACAAAAATAATTTTATAGTTGGGGGATCAGCACAACATGAGGAACTGCATTAAAGGTTCATAGTACTAGGAAGGTTGAGAAGCGCTGAGCTAGAGAATAGTGCAAACAATACTGAGCCGTCCCACAGGGCAGGGTGTAGAGTGGAATGTTAGATCTGAGCACATTATCTTCTCACCCTCCATCCCTGACTGCCCCCTCCACCTCCCCAGGTAGAAGTAGAAACAGATTCCTGATCACCCATGCCATCCTAGGGGAAATCAGGTGTGTAGTCACATGACCAACATTTACAAGACTCTACTAAGTACATGATAATGTCTTAGGTTTGGGCTTATACAGATGAAAAGACACAGCTTCAGTCTTGGTTCCTATCTGCTGTCACTTCTTCCCAGGTTGGATCGTCGGATCTCTCTCTCTCTCTCTCTCTCTCTCTCTCTCTCTCTCTCTCTCTCTCTCTCTTTCTCTCTCTCTCTCTCTCTGTGTCTATGTGTCTGTGTGTTTATGTGCACCATTTGCATATAGCTGCTTGAGGAGGAGGCCAGAGGGCATCAGATTCCAGGAACTGGAGTTGCAGGCAGTTGTAAGCTGACTGATGTGTGTTCTGGGACATCAGCCCAGGACCCCTTCGAGAACACTAAGTACTCTCAACCTTGGAACCATTTCCAGCCCCTCCCTGCCCCATGTTCAGGAGAATGTTTACTTCAGAACCCCCGGACTCTCCATATGTCCCCTTCTTGTACCCATAGATTCTGAGCTGGGGCACTCAGATAGGGCTAAATGTGCCTTTCTAACAAGTTCACAAACCATGCCGAGGCTTCCGGTTCCAGATCCTCACTTTGAGATCGCTCATACCTGGCCACCACGAGTCACAGATGAGGCTCTCTTCCATTGCCTTCTTGACTCAGCTTGTCAGGCCTGACTTCACAATGAGAAATAGATTTGGTGGTGTTGCTTACCAATGACTAAGCTGGCTTCCTGAAATGTTCACAGCACGACAGTAGACAGTTCTTGATCCTTTCCTTCTCAAGAAAATGCTGGCCCTCAGATTGAATTGTAATTTTGGAAGATGAATAGTGTTGGTAAGTAAAAATTAATTTACAAAGAGTAAACTCACAGTTTGGCAATGGATAGTAAGGCAAACATCAAGTTTCATCTTTTTTCCCTTTCTCGTTTGCAGTAGAAAGGCACACTACCTCCTGCTTTTAAGCAAGAAAAGTCACACCAAGACCTTGACTTCTAAGGGTGAGAGGGGGCAGCCCTTAGTCTGTAGCGATAATAACTTTTGGGTTCTGGGATGTGTTCTGCTCTACTGCTAAAGGCCAGGCTGGAAAAACAAGGCAGGAAACTAGGCCCTTGCCTGTTCCCGTAGGCATGTAGAGACTGTGAGATGCCTAAGAGGCCAGGGACATTCATGTGTCATGTACCATATCCAGGCATGGCTCATTTCCCACTTCACTGTGTCTATTCAAAGACATTTTCAAGGCTTCTCTTTTCAAAGGACCAGTGGCTTTTGAGCTTGGGCTTTGAAACACCAGTTCTTGACTTAGACCTGCCTGCCTTGCAAACAATGCTGGTTAAGAGTTTGTGTTCCATGAGTGTAAATGTGTTGGAAACATACACTCCCCACCCCATGCACCAGTATGAGATGCAGGGTATTTAAGAAATGACTAGTGGATTATGTTATTATTGGAGGTAGGGTCTCAGCTATGGAGCTGCCTGTCCTGTGGTAAGGCTAGACAGTGGGAAGGGAGTGTCAGACTTGAGACAAGGACTTGCAGCCCTCAGAAACCATGTTCAGTCTCTTTACCCTACAAAGGTTGCTGTCTGTACCCCTAGTGGTGGGACATGGACTTAAAGAGTGCAAACATCATGAAAAATATGATTCGTATTTAAAAGCAGAAAGAGGCAAAAAGCACATTCACTCTGTCTGATTTGACAGCTGCAGTTTCATACATACCTCAATCCCTCTCCTTTTGCCTCTCCTCCCAGTTCTTCCTTCTCCATTCCTTCATTTTTAGTGAAGATCTAGGGACTGGCCCCAAGGCCTTCAGAATTCTAAGCAAGTGTCCTACTCCTGAGCCATACCTTAAGCTCTATAAGTGACTGGCTCGATAAAATGAACACAGCAGGCAAGATCTGAAAAAATTTTGACCCTTTTAGTAAGCAGGGAGTGTGGCTAGTACAATTACAGAGAGTCTGACACTGTTGCAAATGCTCAACTATATTGTATCCTTTCAACCCATAGTTTTCAACTTAGGCATCCCACAGCTAGGGACCTAACAGAGTCTCCTGGGAAAACACTGAGGAAGTCACTGAATTACTACCTGTCTTCTTACACTTGAGTAAGGAAATACAGATGAGAGTAATACGTGTTAACTTGACACAAGCTAGAATCAACTTGGGAGGGGAATAACTCATCGAGTAGAGATTTCTTTCATCAGATTGGCCTATAGGCAAGTCTTTGGAGATTTTTTGATTAATGATTGATGTTGGAAGGCTCTGCGATGCCACCCTTGGGAAGGCACTTCTGGGTTGTAGGAATAAGCAAACTGAGGCGGCCAGGGGCAGCAAGCCAGTAAGCAGCACTCCTCCATGGTCTCTGTTCTAGTTCCTGCCTTCTGGTCCCTGCTTGACCTTGATATCCTGCCTTGGCTTCTCTCAATGATGGGCTGAGGTTCATTAAGCCAAATGAACCCATTCTTTCCTAAGTTGATTTTGGTCTTAGTATTTTTTTTCTTCTCAGTGTTTTTATTTATTTATTTATTTATTTATTTATTTATTTATTTATTAATTAAAGCGGGGGTTGAGGAAGTTCATACGGTATATCTTGATCATGTTCTTCCCTCTCCCTTTCCTCCCAGGCCCTCCCAATTCCCTTTTTGTTCTCTACATTTTCTTTCTTTCTCTCTTTAAAACAAATACACAAACAACTCCCCCAAACTCCACAAGAAACACACACAACACTGTCCTCCTCCACAAAAACACAAAGGGTGGAAATCAAAATAGCAATCAAAAGACCAATGAGACAAAACAAAACAAAACAAAAAGCAAGGCCAAAACAAAGTGAAACAATACAAAAAAAAAAAACAAAACAAAAAACAAAAACAAAACCCTACACAAATACCATTGGGTTAATTTCTCATTGGTCAACTACTCCTGAGCATGGATCCTGCCCTGAAGTATGGTTAAAATGCCCACAGACAAAAACCAATTTTTCCCTTGCCAGTGGGATCTTGTCCGGCTTGAACACGTGCAGGTCTTAAGTGTGCTGCTACAGGGTCTGTAGGGTTTGTAGGTTCACCAGTCAGTCCTACTGTGTCTGGTCTGTTCCTTGGAGATGCCCATCTTCCACATAGGTCCCCGGGGAAGGGTTTGATGAGGATATCCCATTTAGGACCCTGTGCTCCAAAGTTGTCTGGGTGTTTTTATCACAGAATAGAAAGCAAACTGGGACAAATAGTGGATACAGTTCAATGGTTTAAGAGGGCTTAGCCTTGATTCTTGGACCCTATGGTGGTTTGAAGACACTTGGCCATGGGGGAGTGGCACTAATAGAAGGTGTGGCCTTGTTGGAGGAAGTGTGTCACTGTGGGGGTGGGCTTTGAGACCCTCCTCCTAGCGGCCAGTGAGACAGTCTTCTGCTGAAGAACCCCCAGCTCCTTCCCCAGCACCATGCATGTCTGCACACCGCCATACTTCCAGCTATGACGATAATGGACTGAACCTCTGACCAGCCCCAGATAAATGGTGTCCTTTTAAGAGTTGCCTTGGTGATGGTGTCCTCGTCACCAAGTAATGGAAAACCTAGCTAAAACAGACCCCAAACCAAACAAAACAGGACAAAACAAAGCACTCCCCTCCCCAACAGTGGCATACCTAAGATAAATTCTTTGATCATGTGGTTTGATCACGAGTTTTTTCCTATCTCTGGGAAATCTTGATGACCTGCTGGTAACTTAGATTCAAGTGGGCTCTGCTGTGAAGGTCACAAAAAAACACCCAAGGACATGCCCAGAGCAAGGCTGACTAAAAGAATGGAACTAATACAATTCTGCTACTGCAAGGGTTTCAAGCAAGGTCTTGTGAGGATCATTATGCTACCTTCTTCCTTCCGGACATCCGGAGGGAGACTGAGAGACATAGGGCATGCTGATAATTAAGACACACAGCATTTGCTGCTGCTTTAGAAAAGGTTGCAGGTATATTTGGGTGTCAGTTTACATTAGCTCTTGAATCTTCTCTTCCAGTTTTTCAATATCAGCGCCTTGAAATTCAAAAATCTGTTTCAAACACACAAAAGCACAAAAATATTTATTGACTTAAGCATCAAAGAGTTTTGTGCTGGTTGTAAAAATTGTTTCTCATTTCCATAATTTTAAGAGGAAAATTGATAATTTTCAAGTATCAATACACATTAAGCAGTTTGAATTCATGACCTTTATTGTTTGTAGCATGATCAAGCGCACTCAGGTGGTGCGGCCACAGACAAAGTGCTACTCTTTCAAATGGGTGATGTGACTATTTCTCCAGAGTCTCTATAATTCTTCTTAATGTATAACAGAAAACATACAACAATGCTGGAGAGGAAAAAGCCCAGCCCTTGAAATTAAAGCTCATTATATATGCATCAAGGGCTAGTTTGATTATAAACACAAATTTTCCAAAACTAAAAATCTTTTTGTGACTTCTAGCCAGATTCTAACACGTGCATTTTTTACACAGGTTTTTACAACCCCAACTCAGGGTATATTTCATAGTGGATGGTATATTTTAATTGTGGTGCTTTTTTAATAGTATATGAAATAATAAACTCTCTATCTTTCTCTTTTTGAGACAGGTTTTGGTTAGTCGAGTCTGACTGTAAAGTCCTGGTTCCCCTGCCTCCTACCACGAAGTGCTAGGATTACAGGCATATAGCAAACAGGCCCCGTTGGAATATCTCTTCAATAGCTCTCTTACAATAGGTTTGGGGAGATAGCTCAGCTGAAGTGCTTGATGCACAAGCATAAATGATTTACATTTGATTCCCTAGAACTAAAACAATGAGACACAGTGGACTTCCTGTGATCACAATCCTTGTGCCGGGGAGGTAGAGACGGTTGGATCACTGGGTCTGGATGGACAGCCAATCTAGATTACTTGGTGATCTCCAAGCCAATGAGAGGCCCTAAACCACTGAGATGGATGGTTCGTGTGGAACCATGCTGGGGTTGTTCTCTGGCTTCCACAGGTACCCCCGTACACTCACATGGACACATACAAGTAAGCACATTACCCTTAATAAAACAAGGATGTCAGCCCACACTTTGGAACCACTATCGTGCCAATCCTAAGTGTATTTGTTAGTCATTTGGGTAAACTGAGACAAGATCAGACAAAGCTTCTGGGAAGCAGGTCTCGAAGCCAGGAATGTGTTAGGACTTTGACGTAGGGGCTGGGAAATTCCAGAACAAAGCTCTGTGCTCAGTGTGCTGTGGAAAAGTAACTGTGCTCACACCTCATGTTTGGGCTTCCCCACTCAGCAGCATCCCTTTTGCGCCTGCCATTTTGTTAACCCCTTGAATGCCAGCCCTGGGTGTGGACCACTTTCCCTCTTGGTCTCATTTCACTCACCTTCTTGCTCCCTGGTCCACTTCTGAAACAGCACAGTATTCTTTTGAGTCTTGAGAATGGAGTGACCTAGGTGTGGGTGCAGAATTTCATGATTTATCTGAGTTACTGGCATGTTTTCATTCCCCTATAAATAACTCCCCGGCTTCTGGGAGGAAGATAGCAGAAGAAATCTGCCGATGGGTCTCCTTTTCAGGACTGGGGAACATCTCAGTTTGCAAAATGTTTGCCTAGCATACACAAAGTTCTAGGCTTGATCCCCAGCACCCCGTAAACCAACTGTGGAGGTGTGTACCTGTAATCCCAGCATCCAGGAGGTAAAGAAGGTGGAAGGATCAGAAGTTCAAGCTCATCATGACCTTCACAGAGCGTTTGAGGTCAGTCTAGGCTACACTAGACCTTTTTCTTCCTAATGGACTGGAGGGTGGCTCTGGGGCATGAAAGGAGTTTCACAATTGGGAACGCAGGGTGTGGGCGGTGTTGAATTCCACTTTAGTCTCTGTTTTTCCCATGGGAGCTGGAAGGGCAAGCCATACAAGAGCAGTGGCTCCCACTTAACCTTCTTTTAGACTTTTATGTCCAAGGTCCTCCTAAGCCTTTATCTTTTCTTTTGCTACAGTGGAGCCAAATACAATTGGAGGTAAGAGTGAGACCATCTGAGCATCCACAGACAAGAGATGGTGTTTGCTGTCATGACCATCACCCTGTAATTCTAGGTGATCCTCTGGACTCCATTAGAAGATATTTCTCTTATCCTTTTGGAGATGTCTTCAGTGAATCATGCTGTGTCTGCTTATGTCAGCCCACTTCCTACTTCAAAGGACAGGGGGAACTCAAAAAGAAAGGTTGGGGGCCCCTCTAGAGAGAATTTTCTTACTGGGAAAAGCTGTCTCATAGTGGAATGGTACAAGTTATGGGGCACAAAAATTGGGGCACAGCTCTGGAGACAGGTTCATCGCATGATTATGGAGTTGTGAGGTTCCCACTCTACAACTAACAAGAAAAGCCAGGAGCACTAAGAACCATGGCTACTAAAGACTATACATGGACTGACCCTGGGCTCCACCCTCATAAGTAGCAATGAACAGCCTAGTAAGAGCACCAGTGGAAGGGGAAGCCCTGGGTCCTGTCAAGACTGAATCCCCAGTGAACGTGATTATTGGGGGGAGGGCGGTAATGGGGGGAGGATTGGGAGGGGAACACCCATATAGAAGGGGAGGGGGAAGGGTTAGGGGGATGTTGGCCCGGAAACTGGGAAGGGGAATAACCATCCAAATGTAAATAAGAAATACTCAAGTTAATAAAGATGAAAAAAAAAAAAAAGAACCATGGCTACTGTAGAGTCTGCCATCTTTCTAGAGATACACTGAATCTACCACAGGCGACTGTCACCCACTGTACCACATGAGATAGAATTTCAAAAATAACTTCTAAGTAAAAAGCTTAGAAAACTATTATGAGGGGATCATATTGTATAACCACACCCAGACACCATGCCCACTCTCTCACATTGTTACCCTATCTATGCTCAAAGGCAGCTTCAATTCTGCCATGAATTGCCTTTGCATATTTTTAAACTTTACAAGTGGAATTTGACTAACTCTATTCTATGTCTGACTTCCTTTGTTCAGTTCCATAATCATGGTTTGCTGAACCCCAGTCTGTAAGTGTCCCAGTGTCCCTTTGGATGAATATAACATAGTTTATCCACTTGGGCTATGAGGAATGATGCTGCTGGGAACATTCTTGTCTATGCATTTGTGGGAATGGGTCAACGGGAATTCATTATGAGATTAGACTTTAATAGAAGTCCTTTGCCTCTCTGTCTCTCTCTGTCCCCCCAGAAAGGATCTCATATAACCCAGGGTGGTCTTCATGGTACAATATACCCAGGATGACTGCGAACTGCTCTATGCACACCACACTCAGTCTATAACATGCTGGGGACTATTGCAAATGTGAATTGCTTTATGCACAACCGCACTTAGTCTACACTATACCAGGGACTAATGCAGGGCTGACTAGGTAAGCTTTCTACCAACTGAGCTACATCCGCAACCCCAGAAACTAACTGTTCCTGTGAAGGATGAACATTCCAGTTGCTCCATGTCCTGACAATATTTTGTATCACCATTCTGGTGACTTTAAGTGACATTACCATTGCTCCCCAATTGGTCACCTTTAACGTGAACTACAATCACATAACTTTCTCTGAATTCAGTTTTGTGCCTTTTATGCTCCTGCTACTCCCACGAATCCAAAGCCACAGATGTACTTATGAGATCCTTTCCAAGCTTTTTCAGTGTTTTCTTCCTCACCAAAGATCCAGTCTTCTAATGATGTCTCAGTTTTGTCTCCGCCACCTCACCACCATTCCTCACATGAACTCTGAACTCTAGGGACCCAGAGAGAATTCACTCGCTTACTTAAGACACACAGATTGAGGACCTCTTGTCTGAAGCACTTGACCATAAAGCACTTCAGATCTTGAAATATTTGAAAGTAAATAAGGAGTTATCTTGGGAATGAGACTCAAATCTAGCTTGGAGTTTGCTTGTGTTTCACATGCATCATCTATTCATAGTCTGACATCTGCTCTTGTCTCCTTTGTGGTGCTATGGTAAAACACTCCTACCAAAGGCAACTTAGAGGATGTTAGGGTTCATATCACCTCATTACTTCCAGATCACAACATGTCATTGAGGAGTCAGGCAGGAACTCAAGACAAGAACCTGGAATCAGGAACCATGGAGGAATGATGCTTCTTGGCTCAATCTCTGGATCACTCTCTGGTTCATGCTTAGCTTTAAGCAGCTGAGGACCACTGACTGAGGGATGATGTCACCAATGGAGGACTGGTTACTCCCACATTAATAATCACAACAGTTCCTCATAGCCATGCCCACACAGACTAACCTGACTTAGGCAGTTCCTCAGATTGACTCAATTGAGTCAAAGATGACTCTAGCTTGTGTCAAGTTGACAATTAAAGGTAACCAAGGCAGGAGTTTTATGCAATGCTTTCTATTTTTTTTTCTTAAAAGTCTGTGTATGTTGAAACACCAGTCTTACAGCATCATGCTGGTACAAAGTATCAGGTTTTGGAACATTTCTAACTTTGGATGTTTGGGTAAGAGATACCCATGTGGTATTCTTTTAGCACTTGCACTTACTGAGTATCTACAGTGAGCTAGACCATTGTGAACAAAATAGACAAAATCCCTTAGGAGCTAATGGGCTAATAATAATTCCATGCTATTGCTGTATAATCATGGAAATGATTCCAGATGCACACCCATGCTGTGCTAGAACTCTCTGCTTCTCGACATCTAGTCCCATCCCTCCCTGATGGTCATTTCCTGTACCCTTCTGAGACATTTTCTTCACTGTCCTATAGCATTATGAACTTTCCATTATGATGTAATTGGTCTTGTCATCAGTCTGCCCACTATGCTCAAGGACAGAGACTATAGTTTTCTTCATAATTTTAGTGACCAGTTTGGAGCTATCACATAAATTAGCTTTTATTAGAGGTTATTTTGGTCATTGAAATATGAATTCAAGACTCTGGGTAGTATTAAATTTCAGGAATTAAGTTCTTCCCCTCCCCTCTCTCTGATGATTAGTACTGTCAACTTGATAGAGTCTAGAATCACTTGGAGATGGGCTTGTGACCATGTTTGTGAGGATTATCTTGATTACATCAGTTGGGGTAGGAAGACCCATTCACTAGACATGGCACCATTTGCTGGGCTCCTGGACTGTGTAAGTGAAGAAAGAGACATGAGCAGCATGCAGTCTTCCACTTTTCTCTCATTCTGGGTGCAGATGGAGTGGGGCCAATTGCTGTTGCTGCCTTGATCTCCCTGCCATGATGGGCTATACCTTAAATTGTAAGCGGAAATGAATTCTCTCCTAAGTTGATTTAGTCAGGGTCCTTTATCACAGCATCAGGGAAGAAACTAGGCATCCTCCTTCTTACTTTCTTGCCAGCCTTTCCTTCCTCCCTTCCTTCCTTCCTTCCTCCCTTCCTTCCTTCCTCCCTTCCTTCCTTCCTTCCTTCCTTCCTTCCTTCCTCCCTCCCTTCCTCCCTTCCCTCCCTCCCTCCTTCCCTCCCTCCCTCTCTCTTTCCCTCCTCCCTCCCTTCTTTGTTATGCTGGAGAACTGAACCCAGGGCCCTCACACACCGAAGGCTGGACCTCTACCATCAAGCTGCATCCTCAGCACCATCTTCTTTCGTTGTATAGTTGACCAAAGACAGACACTACATTTGTGTATCCCCGTGTAGTGGACTTTGCATCTGGGAACTTAGTAAGCAGACTGAATATATGGGGAGAGGCCACTGATCAGAGCTTGTGCCACAAGTGGCCTTGCTAATGAGAGCTGTGCAATTGTCCTGGAATACTGCTGGGGACTGGGGGACAAGCAGTGCTTGCCTAGAACCCAGGCCTGTTGTCTCATAAACCTTTAATCTTCTTAGAGTCTTTATAACAACCAGTTCAATATAAATGCTGTATAAAGAGCTGTTACCCTGTATTTTTTAGGAATAGTAATAAAATAGGGAAGTTTGTACATTTTTCAGTATAACACATATTTCTGGTCTGATGTTGGTTGCATGCAAGAATGTGGAATCCACAAATATGTAAATTCAGCTATTAAGGCTTGTGAATTCTGAGTAAACTCCTTTTTAATCGTGTGCTGTGGTGTTGTGTTGCTGTGTTGTATCTCAAAGGCTTTCAATCAAAAGCATCAGGGAATGAATTTACAGGTCTCTTAATGCTGCCTTTATTTTAAAGTTTTCTTTACCCCTCACCCCTCTGCTTTGATATAGAGTCTCGCTATGCATTCCAGGCTACCCTTGAACTTGCAATTCTCCTTTCACTGTTAACCAAGTAATAGAACTACAGGTCTGCCACCACACCTAGCTAGGTCATTCTTCGTGCATTGCTGCTGTGCACTAGAAATAATTACAGCAAAAAAGAGAGAAGATTCTGTATTTTTGAAGCCAATGGGAAGAGGGAGGCTATGCAGGACTAAAGAACTACCCAAGCTCAACATTATTTAAAAATGTCCAAACTTTCCTTATGGACATTTGGAAACACACAAAAAATAGAATATTAAAGTGACTCTTTTCTGACTCATCTATCACATAGGTCTAACCAGAGGCAGTGTTTCTTCTGTGTCGAAGACATTCTGACATTTACATGAAGTCTATTGCTGCTACTAGGAAAATGCAATGTGCTTCTGACAAATGGACTTCTGAGAGTCAAAATTAGATTAATGATACATGCATAGGATGATTATAATAAATTGGCCCTAGCCAGTTGAGGTACAGTTTTGGTTGAGTGAACACCGAAGTTGTGTTTGGACCAGCTGCACGATTCAGACCGGGCTCATCAATTTCCCAGACATTTGTACTTAGAACAGTAGCAATCCCCAAAGTGCCAGCAATGGCACAGCCATAAGCAAAACAGCACCAACCGACATAAGACCTCCTTGGAGGATGACTGTAGAGTTGTTTGTGATACAATCTCCTCGTTTATAACAGCAGGAATAAAGGGGGAACACATCCTCACTTTAAAATGTGGCTCAGGTAGGACGACGGAAGAGGAAAGTTTAACCATAGCAGCTTTAAAAGCCGCCCCACCTGAGATTGGGGACAACAGTAGATGCTGTTGATTCTACCTTGACGCCGCCTTCCTCTGACCCCATTCCACTTATCTCTCCAGAACCACTTACATCATGAGCACAGATTTGAACCCTGATGACTTTCCTATGCCCTAGGCAGACCTTGGCAATGGACATAGTCCAATTAAGATCTTTGGAGTTGAGCTGATACATCCAGAAGGCATCTGGAAGAGACACACTCGAATGCAAGATAAGGGTGACGAGCTGGAGCTGGCTCATGTCCCTCGACACTTAGCTTTATCGGATCGGATGGCATCCTTGAACTTGTTCTGACAGCGAGACAACAACAAAACTGATTTACTTCTGTTTCTTCCTGAAGCTGCTTCCCTGCCCTATGTCAACTTTTTTTCAGATAGCGCTCGTTTGGAGCTTGGTAGGAGTGTCAGATTTGCTGTGGAAATGCAAAAGCAGATGCTGAGTTACATAAATGAGGTGGGCATGGCTCTGCTCTGGTGTGAGTTTATCTATGAGTGACTGTGTATGATAACTATGAATCATACACAGTCACCTTTAGCTGGAGCATATGAATTTTTAGTCTATGCCATCAAGCAGATGAAGCTGCTGCAGGATCAGGCCCTTAATACATTGTGGCTTACCACTGAAGGGGATGTGGTATGATGTCAGAATCCATCTCAGGCCACACTGAGAATAGGAGAGGAACTGTGGCTACCAGAGATGAACTTCTTCCCATCACCGGGAATTGGGTAATGGGACTTTGTTCTGTGGGGTAAACTTAGCTTCCAGGGTTATTCTCTTCAATGGCATAGACCCACCCTCAAGTTTCCACTGGGAAAGCATGTTCGGATGCCCAGTGTTGGTTTTCTACAACCTTTGGCTTATCTCCATTCACACTCTTACCCACCCAAGTGCATAGTGAGTGTCTCTTAAGCCTAGATGAAGGAATAAGCTTCTGTCTATCCTCTCTTTTTTGGGGGGCACTGATCAAGGGCACACCCAATACTTTCCCCTCAGTCCTTGTAGACATCGTGGGAAAGTGAGCCTCCTTTCCCTTCCTCAGACAGGTGAAAAGTCACCACTACCCTGACATCACTTTTAGGTCTTTTGAAAATCTGGACAGGTCCTCTTCACCTGTGCAGTCCTAGATCCTTTCTCGGGTGGGCCATTTCAATGTCTAGATTTTAAGAATTGTTGTGCCAGGGGTCCCAGCCATGAACTTTTATGAGTGCCACTTAGTGCCAGAAGTACTCATGATAAGGGTCCTACTTTGGTTATATAAGTGACTCCTTGTGAGAAAAGATCTAATGTCTGGTAGCTTGAGTCTTGCATGGCTCTGGGGCAATCTGTATTCCCTAACAAGAGAGGCCATCAACAGATCTTTCCAGAGTCCACTAATGAATATTTTGTTTCATATTCTTTGATGCAATAAATCTTGACTCTGAGTACAACTTGTTCCCAAGTCTTCATATTTCTCACAAATCAACAACCTTTAAGTGCTTCATCAACTCCCAGGATTGTGGATCTCCCAGTATGATGTCAGTGATTGATTGCTTTGGACTGGGAAATGGATGTGATCACACTTCGTGTTGAGTTGCTTTGTCTAAACACGCAAACTGGGAGTATGAATCTCGGTTTAGATAGCAATGAAAGCATTGTAGTAAGATGTGTATGTGATAAGCATTCTCACTCCTATCGAGCCCGCCTTAATCCCTGAGGCTTAAAAGGGTTATCACCAAACAGAATCCCTCAGCACATATGTGTGAAGATCACTTTTGGAAACAGAGTTCACACATCTGTGTCCTCTAACAAGAGAGGCCATCCAAAGGTCTTTCTGGAGCACACTGTTGGGAATTTTGTTTCCCAGTTGCTTTTATTGTATATTCTTTGATGCAGTAAATCTTAACTCTGAGTACAACTTGTTCCTGAGACTTCTCATTTCTCATAAACCACCAAATGAAACATAGTAGCCCAACAGCAAAATTCAGAGGAGATGAACAGGGCTGGGTTTAAAAATGTACAGAGTGGGAAACCCTCAGCAATCAAGATAAAGGACATTTATGAACTCACTATAAATGAAAATTAACTATTCAAAATACAAGGGCTGGAGAGATGGCTCAGTGGTTAAGAACACTGACTGCTTCTGAAGGTCCTAAGTTCAATTCCCAGCACCCACATGAGAGCCCACAACTGCTCAATCTTAGAGGCATGAAGTCCCTTAATATCATCTGCATAAGTGATACATGTATGTATGTATGTATGTATGTATGTATGTATGTATGTTCATTTTTTTCTAAAGAGAGTTTATAGCCTTTAGTGGGTTTTTAGGATGGTCCACACATCAAACTTTATGATCTATATATATACACACATGCATATATAATATACATATATTCAAAATATATGATGGTATATAGTTTTACTTTCTATGATCTTAGTTTCCTAGGTAACCATGATCTGAAAAAGTTACATGGAATTCCTGAACTAAACAAAAGGCCTGAAATTACAAGCCACTTTGGGAAGCATGATGGCACCTCGTGCTTAAGGAGTGGGTAGTTCCTTCTGCCCACCCATTAAGCATTTAGTTGTCTCATCATCAGACCAATGTTCAAGTAACCCTTGCTTTAACTTAATAATAACCCCAAACTGTAAGAGTAATGATTGGTGGCCAAAGAGAAGCTATAAAAGACTTATTTTACACGAAAAGATAAAATTTCTTTACTAATAAGGAATGAAAATATTGTATAAGTTTCCAAGATCTACTACAGTAAGGAGGAGTATATGTATAACCTTGAGGGGTTGCTCATTAGTGTCTGTAGTTTCGAGCACCAACTGGTGGTCTTGGAATGAATTCTTTTTGGATAAAGGGTGACCAGTGCATGTACAATAGAGTACTGCAGTCATGATATTCTGGTTACAGAAACTAGAAAAGGTCTTCGTTGCTCCACTCACAAATTATCACAAGGAGGAGTATATTTACCAAAGCTAATCTTCCCGGAACATGATGTTCTTTAGAATCTAAAACTTGGATGCAAACACTAAGGAATATAGCAGAAAAGAACAATAACCCAACATGTTACCTGGAGTTTGCTGTACTTGTGTGTGCACACATGCAAGGTGCGTGTGTGTGTGTGTGCATGAGTGTGCGTGTGTATACACATTTGTACAGGTGTAGGTAGAGGTTAGAAGTCACTCCTCATGCTATCCACCCCCCCCCTTTTGAGCTAGCATCTCTTACAAGGTTGGGACACACTCATTGGGTTATCCTTGTTGGCAGCAATCCTCAAGATCCTCCTGCTTCTGTCTCTCCAGCCCTGGTATTTTAAACACACACTATCACGAATCTGGCTTTTCACATGTGACTTTTGGGGTCCAAATTCAGGTCTATATGCTTGTGTGATGAATTTTCTGACTGAGCCATCTCTCCACTCCATGACATCCGTTTCTTATAGCATCCCTGTCAACCAACTCTCCCCACCCCCATGCTCAGTTAATTATTCTCTTTACATCCCATTCACTGTCCCCACCTCCCAAAATCTTTTTCCCCATCTTCTCCTCCCTTTCTCCTCTAAGCAGTCCTGCCCCCCCTGGGAATACCCTTACCCTGGCACATCAAGTCTCTGTGAGACTAGGTGCTTCCTCTCCCACTGAGGCCACACAAAGCAGCCTAGTTGGTAGAACATATCCCATGGACAGGCAACAGCTTTTGGGATAGCCATCGCTCCATTTGTTTGGGACACACATGGAAACCAAACTGCACATCTGCTACATATGTGTGGTAGGCCTAGGCTCAGCCCATGTGTAATCTTTGCCAACAAACTTCTTATAGGAAAACTTCCAGCAGCCAGGGAAGGATTACTAAGTTCCCCAAGGCACTAAATATGGCTTCATGTGTTTTATTTCTTTTTTTAAAAAGTTTTGTGTTATTTACCATGTTTATGTGCTACGAATGGCCTGAGCAAGAACGAAGGCCAAGGAAAAGAGTAAAGCCTAAGGATGACGTAGTGTGGGAATGTCTATTTGAAAATGTTGGAGACTCCGTGGTAAGGCGGGGGGCATAGAATTTGAGCAGCAGAAGTAAGTCTGAGACGTTTGGCAACTATAGAACAAAAGGAGAATCCAAGCTCTTTCCGTTTGATGCAAAGACACACACTGTGTTCTCAAAGGAAGCAAACCTCCTGTGTTTTAGGGTAGTTTATATGACTTTATTCTTTATACTGAGAACCTTCAAAAGGCACAGTGCACAGAGGCTGTTTGCCAGACGTCTTACTGGAAACATAAAGACACTTCTTGAAATTGTACTTTAGCGTTAAAAAAAAATGGATAAATGGTACTTAATTTCTTCAATAAGTCAGTTTACAATTACATGTCCCAGATTCTGGACATGGCTTTAAGGACATGAATTTAATTTTTCTCTACTCTCAAGAAGACAGTTGATGCCAATGGAAGGCCTTCCTGCTTGTTTCTCTTCATAGAAAAATTTAAATGAATGCATTTTTCTGCCTCACCATCCCAATTGCCCCCCACTCTTGTAGTGAATCACAGACCACTGTGAGAAACTTGGGGAGAAAACTTCAGAAGGTTCATCGTGTAACTCTAGATGCAATGGGAGAAGTGGAGTCCCACGGAACTCTAAAGATCCGCTCAGACCCCGTTTTGAGATCTGAGTCAGAAGTAGTAGAGGATTTAGTGTTACTCCTTTTAGGGTCTCTGCATCCTTTCTTGGCTCTTGCTTTTGGCATGGAGGGTTTTTTCCCCCCATTTTGTTTTTGTTGCTATTTTTGGTTGTTTTAATATGATTACATATACTAAAAGGGTAGAAATAGATGCAGTCACACATTGTGGTAGAGATCGTTTCAAATTGTCTAGGTTTCAAAAGCGATCTTAGTTTTTATTTATGTGTCTCTCTGTGTGTCTCTGTGTATTTGTGTGATCGTACAGGCGTCTTCAGAGGCCAGAGGAAGGCGTTGGAGACAGGGCTGTGGGCAGTTGTGAGCCACAGAACACGAGTGCTAGGAACTGAATTCTAAACGGCCGAGCCATCTCTCTATCCCAACTGTTTTGTTTTTAAACTCCATAATCAGAATGCTATGCTAATAATGTTCAATGAAAACATCGATTCTTAAGGAAACTTCTTGGGACACGTCTATGTATATTATAATCAGGCTTCTCAGGTGGTCCTGGAACTAGAAGTTAGGGAGTTAGTAATATCATCAACTCAGTTAATTTTGTCTTCTGATAGCTGCCTATCAGCCACTTTAAATACATCTTTTAGTTGATTTCCTCACATTTCACATGCCCACTAGAAGTGCACAGGGCAACTCTTGTTCTCCAGGCCACTGTTGGGAGACAATGAAGCCATTAGGAGGTGGGGTCTAGTAGGAGGTCTTGAGGTCATTGGGGGTGTATTCTAGAAGAGAATCATAGGCTCCCTTTCTCTTCCTCTGTCTCAATTTATTAGGTTTTGGAGGGGGTGGAGGTTGTAATTGCTGCTAAAACACACCCACTTTATGAGAATGAAGAATCTATGGGAATCATTGATGCTTAAGTAGTGGATACAATCAGAGATTATCTATTTATTTATTATGTGCATGAGTGTTTGTGTGCACGTATGCTTGTGTACCATGTGCATGCTTAGTGCC
The DNA here is from genome assembly GCF_021556685.1 of Rattus norvegicus. NCBI lineage: Eukaryota > Metazoa > Chordata > Mammalia > Rodentia > Muridae > Rattus > Rattus norvegicus. The sequence continues at coordinate 77,953,226 of NC_141538.1, forward strand.
TGGGAGGACCAGGAGAGGGTGTCAGACTCCCTAGAACTGGGGTTGCACATGTCTGCAAGTCACCATGTGTACTGGAAACTAAATCCACAGTCTGTGTAAGAGCAGCTAGTGCTCTAAACCTTTGGGCCTTCCCTACATCTCCAATAAACTCAGAGTTTAAAGGCACTAGTGTTCTTGGCTGGATTCTGCTTTCTTCTGCATGGTGGCTTCAATATCAGGTTCCACGTGGTGATAAACTGCTATAGTAGATGCTGTCCTGTATTTCTGAAGCTTAAAACTAACAGCCTCAATAGAAAATATGTTGACTTAGGTCCTTAAACCAAATTTTGGCATTGGTTCTGGTTTGATAGACTTGATTAAAAAGGGTCTATATCCGATGGGGGTAGAGTTGATCGGTTAAAACCCAGAGATGGAGCTTTGAGATTGAAGATAGGAAATAAGGTTCCTGATAGACAATGGAGTATGGATGCTGGGGGGAAGACCACTGAGCCTGAGGAAGATAGGTACCTAATGGAGGCGACATAGTCAAGGTATATGGATAGGACTGGTTTGGCAAGACCATGCTCTAAGAGTTGGCAGCAAAGATGACATAGACAGGCAATTAGACACCTAGGTGGGGCAAGCTGAGGTGACACATGCTAAATAGTTTCGTTTTCAACCGAAAGCCACGGGAAGGAGTAGGTAGCGTTTCAAAAGATATCTTAAATCTATTGCACAAATTATATTACAGCAAATACCAAGAGATAGATAAAAAAAAAAATTAACAGCTGCTAGGTCAAGTAGATACCTTCATTTCCTCCTGTTCGACATGGTCTTTATAAAACCTAACGTGATTTTTTTTTTTATTAACTTGAGTATTTCTTATATACATTTCAAGTGTTATTCCCTTTCCTGTTTCCGGACAAACATCCCCCTCCCCACTCCCCTTCCTTATGGGTGTTCCCCTCCCAACCCTCCCCCCATTGCCGCCCTCCCCCCATAGTCTAGTTCACTGGGGGTTCAGTCTTAGCAGGACCCAGGGCTTCCCCTTCCACTGGTGCTCTTACTAGGATATTCATTGCTACCTATGGGGTCAGAGTCCAGGGTCAGTCCATGTATAGTCTTTAGGTAGTGGCTTAGTCCCTGGAAGCTCTGGTTGCTTGACATTGTTGTACTTTTGGGGTCTCGAGCACCTTCAAGCTCTTCCAGTTCTTTCTCTGATTCCTTCAACGGGGGACCTATTCTCAGTTCAGTGGTTTGCTGCTGGCATTCGCCTCTGTATTTGCTGTATTCTGGCTGTGTCTCTCAGGAGCGATCTACATCCGGCTCCTGTCGGTCTGCACTTCTTTGCTTCATCCATCTTGTCTAATTGGGTGGCTGTATATGTATGGGCCACATGTGGGGCAGGCTCTGAATGGGTGTTCCTTCAGTCTCTGTTTTAATCTTTGCCTCTCCCTTCCCTGCCAAGGGTATTCTTTTTCCTCATTTAAAGAAGGAGTGAAGCATTCACATTTTGATCATCCGTCTTGAGTTTCGTTTGTTCTAGGGATCTAGGGTAATTCAAGCATTTGGGCTAATAGCCACTTATCAATGAGTGCATACCATGTATGTCTTTCTGTGATTGGGTTAGCTCACTCAGGATGATATTTTCCAGTTCCAACCATTTGCCTACGAATTTCATAAACTCGTTGTTTTTGATAGCTGAGTAATATTCCATTGTGTAGATGTACCACATTTTCTGTATCCATTCCTCTGTTGAAGGGGATCTGGGTTCTTTCCATTTTCTGGCTATTATAAATAAGGCTGCGATGAACATAGTGGAGCACGTGTCTCTTTTATATGTTGAGGCATCTTTTGGGTATATGCCCAAGAGAGGTATAGCTGGATCCTCAGGCAGTTCAATGTCCAATTTTCTGAGGAACCTCCAGACTGATTTCCAGAATGGTTTTACCAGTCTGCAATCCCACCAACAATGGAGGAGTGTTCCTCTTTCTCCACATCCTCGCCAGCATCTGCTGTCACCTGAGTTTTTGATCTTAGCCATTCTCACTGGTGTGAGGTGAAATCTCAGGGTTGTTTTGATTTGCATTTCCCTTATGACTAAAGATGTTGAACATTTCTTTAGGTGTTTCTCAGCCATTCGGCATTCCTCAGCTGTGAATTCTTTGTTTAGCTCTGAACCCCATTTTTTAATAGGGTTATTTGTTTCCCTGCGGTCTAACTTCTTGAGTTCTTTGTATATTTTGGATATAAGGCCTCTATCTGTTGTAGGATTGGTAAAGATCTTTTCCCAATCTGTTGGTTGCCGTTTTGTCCTAACCACAGTGTCCTTTGCCTTACAGAAGCTTTGCAGTTTTATGAGATCCCATTTGTCGATTTTTGATCTTAGAGCATAAGCCATTGGTGTTTTGTTCAGGAAATTTTTTCCAGTGCCCATGTGTTCCAGATGCTTCCCTAGTTTTTCTTCTATTAGTTTGAGTGTGTCTGGTTTGATGTGGAGGTCCTTGATCCACTTGGACTTAAGCTTTGTACAGGGTGATAAGGATGGATCAATCTGCATTCTTCTACATGTTGCCCTCCAGTTGAACCAGCACCATTTGCTGAAAATGCTATCTTTTTTCCATTGGATGGTTTTGGCTCCTTTGTCAAAAATCAAGTGACCATAGGTGTGTGGGTTCATTTCTGGGTCTTCAATTCTATTCCATTGGTCTATCTGTCTGTCTCTGTACCAATACCATGCAGTTTTTATCACTATTGCTCTGTAATACTGCTTGAGTTCAGGGATAGTGATTCCCCCTGAAGTCCTTTTATTGTTGAGGATAGCTTTAGCTATCCTGGGTTTTTTGTTATTTCAGATGAATTTGCAAATTGTTCTGTCTAACTCTTTGAAGAATTGGATTGGTATTTTGATGGGGATTGCATTGAATCTGTAGATTGCTTTTGGTAAAATGGCCATTTTTACTATATTAATCCTGCCAATCCATGAGCATGGGAGATCTTTCCATCTTCTGAGGTCTTCTTCAATTTCTTTCCTCAGTGTCTTGAAGTTCTTATTGTACAGATCTTTTACTTGCTTGGTTAAAGTCACACCGAGGTACTTTATATTATTTGGGTCTATTATGAAGGGTGTCGTTTCCCTAATTTCTTTCTCGGCTTGTTTCTCTTTTGTATAGAGGAAGGCAACTGATTTATTTGAGTTAATTTTATACCCAGCCACTTTGCTGAAGTTGTTTATCAGCTTTAGTAGTTCTCTGGTGGAACTTTTGGGATCACTTAAATATACTATCATGTCGTCTGCAAATAGTGATATTTTGCCCTCTTCTTTTCCGATCTGTATCCCCTTGATCTCCTTTTGTTGTCTGATTGCTCTGGCTAGAACTTCAAGAACTATATTGAATAAGTAGGGAGAGAGTGGGCAGCCTTGTCTAGTCCCTGATTTTAGTGGGATTGCTTCAAGTTTCTCTCCATTTAGTTTAATGTTAGCAACTGGTTTGCTGTATATGGCTTTTACTATGTTTAGGTATGGGCCTTGAATTCCTATTCTTTCCAGGACTTTTATCATGAAGGGGTGTTGAATTTTGTCAAATGCTTTCTCAGCATCTAATGAAATGATCATGTGGTTCTGTTCTTTCAGTTTGTTTATATGATGGATCACGTTGATGGTTTTCCGTATATTAAACCATCCCTGCATGCCTGGGATGAAGCCTACTTGATCGTGGTGGATGATTGTTTTGATGTGCTCTTGAATTCGGTTTGCCAGAATTTTATTGAGTATTTTTGCGTCAATATTCATAAGGGAAATTGGTCTGAAGTTCTCTTTCTTTGTTGGGTCTTTGTGTGGTTTAGGTATAAGAGTAATTGTGGCTTCGTAGAAGGAATTCGGTAGGGCTCCATCTGTTTCAATTTTGTGGAATAGTTTGGATAATATTGGTATGAGGTCTTCTATGAAGGTTTGATAGAATTCTGCACTAAACCCGTCTGGACCTGGGCTCTTTTTGGTTGGGAGACCTTTAATGACTGCTTCTATTTCCTTAGGAGTTATGGGGTTGTTTAACTGGTTTATCTGTTCCTGATTTAACTTCGATACCTGGTATCTGTCTAGGAAATTGTCCATTTCCTGAAGATTTTCAAGTTTTGTTGAGTATAGGTTTTTATAGTAAGATCTGATGATTTTTTGAATTTCCTCTGAATCTGTAGTTATGTCTCCCTTTTCATTTCTGATTTTGTTAATTTGGACGCACTCTCTGTGTCCTCTCGTTAGTCTGGCTAAGGGTTTATCTATCTTGTTGATTTTCTCAAAGAACCAACTTTTGGTTCTGTTGATTCTTTCTATGGTCCTTTTTGTTTCTACTTGGTTGATTTCAGCTCTGAGTTTGATTATTTCCTGCCTTCTACTCCTCCTGGGTGTATTTGCTTCTTTTTGTTCTAGAGCTTTTAGGTGTGCTGTCAAGCTGCTGACATATGCTCTTTCCTGTTTCTTTCTGCAGGCACTCAGCGCTATGAGTTTTCCTCTTAGCACAGCTTTCATTGTGTCCCATAAGTTTGGGTATGTTGTATCTTCATTTTCATTAAATTCTAAAAAGTTTTTAATTTCTTTCTTTATTTCTTCCTTGACCAGGTTATCATTGAGTAGAGCATTGTTCAATTTCCACGTATATGTGGGCATTCTTCCCTTATTGTTATTGAAGACCAGTTTTAGGCCGTGGTGGTCCGATAGCACGCATGGGATTATTTCTATCTTTCTGTACCTGTTGAGGCCCGTTTTTTGACCAATTATATGGTCAATTTTGGAGAAAGTACCATGAGGAGCTGAGAAGAAGGTATATCCTTTTGCTTTAGGATAGAATGTTCTATAAATATCCGTTAAGTCCATTTGGCTCATGACTTCTCTTAGTCTGTCGACATCACTGTTTAATTTCTGTTTCCATGATCTGTCCATTGATGAGAGTGGCGTGTTGAAATCTCCCACTATTATTGTGTGAGGTGCAATGTGTGTTTTGAGCTTTAGTAAGGTTCCTTTTACGTATGTAGGTGCCCTTGTATTTGGGGCATAGATATTTAGGATTGAGAGTTCATGTTGGTGGATTTTTCCTTTGATGAATATGAAGTGTCCTTCCTTATCTTTTTTGATGACTTTTAGTTGGAAATTGATTTTATTTGATATTAGAATGGCTACTCCAGCTTGCTTCTTCTGACCATTTGCTTGGAAAGTTGTTTTCCAGCCTTTCACTCTGAGGTAGTGTCTGTCTTTGTCTCTGAGGTGTGTTTCCTGTAGGCAGCAGAATGCAGGGTCCTCGTTGTGTATCCAGTTTGTTAATCTATGTCTTTTTATTGGGGAGTTGAGGCCATTGATGTTGAGAGATATTAAGGAATAGTGATTATTGCTTCCTGTTATATTCATATTTGGATATGAGGTTATGTTTGTGTGCTTTTCTTCTCTTTGTTTTGTTGCCAAGACGATTAGTTTCTTGCTTCTTCTAGGGTATAGCTTGCCTCCTTATGTTGGGCTTTACCACTTATTATCCTTTGTAGTGCTGGATTTGTAGAAAGATATTGTGTAAATTTGTTTTTGTCATGGAATATCTTGGTTTCTCCATCTATGTTAATTGAGAGTTTTGCAGGGTGCAGTAACCTGGGCTGGCATTTGTGTTCTCTTAGGGTCTGTATGACATCTGTCCAGGATCTTCTGGCTTTCATAGTCTCTGGTGAAAAGTCTGGTGTGATTCTGATAGGTCTGCCTTTATATGTTACTTGACCTTTTTCCCTTACTGCTTTTAATATTCTTTCTTTATTTTGTGCATTTGGTGTTTTGACTATTATGTGACGGGAGGAGTTTCTTTGCTGATCCAATCTATTTGGAGTTCTGTAGGCTTCTTGTATGCTTATGGGTATCTCTTTCTTTAGGTTAGGGAAGTTTTCTTCTATGATTTTGTTGAAGATATTTACTGGTCCTTTGAGCTGGGAGTCTTCACTCTCTTCTATACCTATTATCTTTAGGTTTGATCTTCTCATTGAGTCCTGGATTTCCTGTATGTTTTGGACCAGTAGCTTTTTCTGCTTTACATTATCTTTGACAGTTGAGTCAATGATTTCTATGGAATCTTCTGCTCCTGAGATTCTCTCTTCTATCTCTTGTATTCTGTTGGTGAAGCTTGTATCTACGGCTCCTTGTCTCTTCTTTTGGTTTTCTATATCCAGGGTTGTTTCCATGTGTTCTTTCTTGATTGCTTCTATTTCCATTTTTAATTCCTTCAACTGTTTGATTGTGTTTTCCTGGAATTCTTTCAGGGATTTTTGCGTCTCCTCTCTATGGGCTTCTACTTGTTCTCTAAGGGAGTTCTTCACGTCTTTCTTGAAGTCCTCCAGCATCATGATCAAAAATGATTTTGGAACTAGATCTTGCTTTTCTGGTGTGTTTGGATATTCCATGTTTGTTTTGATGGGAGAATTGGGCTCCGATGGTGCCACGTAGTCTTGGTTTCTGTTGCTTGGGTTCCTGCGCTTGCCTCTCGCCATCAGATTATCTCTAGTGTTACTTTGTTCTGCTATTTCTTTCAGTGGCTAGACTGTCCTATAAGCCTGTGTGTCAGGAGTGCTGTAGACCTGTTTTCCTCTCTTTCAGTCAGTTATGGGGACAGAGTGTTCTGCTTTCGGGCGTGTAGTTTTTCCTCTCTACAGGTCTTCAGCTGTTCCTGTGGGCCTGTGTCTTGAGTTCACCAGGCAGCTTTCTTGCAGCAGAAAATTTGGTCTTACCTGTGGTCCCGAGGCTCAAGTTCGCTCGTGGGGTGCTGCCCACGGGCTCTCTGCAGCGGCAGCAACCAGGAAGACCCGTGCCGCCCCTTCTGGGAGCTTCATTGCACCAGGGTTCCAGATTGTCTTTGGCTTTTTCCTCTGGCGTCTGAGATGTGTGTGTAGAGAGCAGTCTCTTCTGGTTTCCCAGGCTTGTCTGCCTCTCTGAAGGTTTAGCTCTCCCTCCCACGGGATTTGGGTGCAGAGAACTGTTTATCCGGTCTGTTTCCTTCAGGTTCCGGCGGTGTCTCAGGCAGGGGTCCTGCCGCTCCTGGGCCCTCCCCCACGGGAGCCCAGAAGCCTTATACAGTTTCCTCTTGGGCCAGGGATGTGGGCAGGGGTGAGCAGTGTTGGTGGTCTCTTCCGCTCTGCAGCCTCAGGAGTGCCCACCTGACCAGGCGGTTGGGTCTCTCTCTCTCACGGGGTCTCCCTAACGTGATTTTTAAACTTTGCAGTATTGGTCATAACATTTTGGTTGCATACTATTCCACAGAATAGACAGCCTACACTGCGCTGAGACGTTCTGCCGAAAGAGGCAACAGAATTGCTTCTATTGTCGATGTCAGAAATAATGCTAGAATTATTACATATCCAGTTATTGTCTTCCCTTGAGGCGATCCTATGGCATATGTTCCCAGGGATGAGATATTGGTGTGAAAGACAAGGCATATTTTGTGCCTCCTAACTTTGTTGCAAAATGCTATTTCATGAAGCTCATGTGACTATCAATGCCCCTACTCGTTCTGCAAACACTAACCTCATCACACGCCGAGCATGTTAGGCATTTTATACTACTGGTATCTTCAGAAGAACAGCTAGTAAACATACTAAACCATGAACGCCGGGACGGGTCTCATTCTGTAGTCATGGTCACATATTTAATGTTTGTAACAACCCCGTGAGGGAACGTTAGAATATTCTCTATCTTACAACTAGGGAAACAAAGATCTACAGAGACTAAGCAAGCCACTGAGGGCCCCATAGAACCAGGGTTTGGAACATTAAACCCAGGCTGTGCACAATGTCACGAGGCTGGATTGCTTTGTATAATCTTTGGTGACTGCTTCCCCACATCCTGTTAATGACTGTGCTTATTTGTGAGAATTCTATCATGCCCTTACAACAGGCTCTGCCCCCAGAGTAGAGGGAATAGTGGGATTTCATGATTTGGATGCCTCAGAAGGAGAGAGACTTAGTAAAAGTCTTGCATTTTCTTTACTTCTCACGACTGGGCAGTGTTTGAAACGTGTGTGTGTGTGTGTGTGTGTGTGTGTGTGTGTGTGTGTGTGTGTGTGAATGTGTATGTGTCAGTTTGCATATCTCTCTATGTGTATGTCTGTCTATGTGTGTGTGTGTCTGTGTGTGTTTTTTTTTGTGTGTGTCTGTGTGTATGTCTGTATGTGTGTGTCTCTGTGTATTTTTCTGTGTGTATGTGTCTATGTGTGTGTATGTGTCTGTGTGTGTATGTATATGTGTATATGTCTGTGTGTTATGTGTCTTTGTGTGTATTATGTCTGTGTCTGTGTGTGTATTTGTCTCTCTCTTTGTGTATTATGTCTATGTGTGTGTATCTCTCTCTCTCTCTCTCTCTCTCTGTGTGTGTGTGTGTGTGTGTGTGTGTGTGTGTGTGTGTGTGTGTGTGTATACCCTTGATTAGGTTTTTATTTTAGCTCCCTTGATGGCTTCCATGAAAACATACCTTTCGGGAGTGCTTGAACATCTGGAATGTGGGCACTACTTGGATGCTACAATGTTCAGTCAATTCCTGGGAAAGAAAAGAAGTGGTGAAGAAGTCAGAGTTCTGTACCAAGTGTGCTTACTTGGTGACTTCTAAGAAGCTGTGTGTCAAAGCCTAGGGGCACCTGATACTTAACAGCATACCTTCAAAATCTCCAGGGAAACCTTGTGTAAAGAGGACCACTCTGGCACAAATAGGGCGCCTCATTTCAGGGCTCAAGGAGAGGGAGGGATGAAGATCAGGTAAAATGGATGCTGGCTGGCTAAATGAGCTGGGTTTAATAACTTTGCATGATGGCCGAGAGCCCCTGGAAGTCTAGTCTGGGAATGCCATCAGTGAAAGAGGATGGGAAAGGCCTGAAGACAGGAATGGCGTTATCTAAGGCATACACTGTCTTTTTGTAAAGCCTTATTACTCTCTTTCCCTCACTACTAATCTTTACTGAAGCATTCGGAGCGCAAAGACAAGAGAAGGGGCCAGAATTCCACAATCTTAACCCAATCAAACTGCCTCCAAGTGGTGTGTTTTTGTTTCTCTTGTTTAGAAGTTGAATAAAATTAGATGCCCATAGACAACAGAACTGAACACCTCTCATTGATATTTCTGCTGTTTGATTGGCTTTAAATCTCTTTCCCACAATAAATGCAAACACCAAATTGTATTTTTAATTATAATTGCCACGGAAGCAAGTAACTTTTAAGTTATTATTAAAGTGTGACTTTTGCTTCATCTTAAGTGACAGAAAGCTACAATAAAAAAGCTGAGAGTAACTTGTGTTGGTGCGAATGTGGTGAAGTCAGAGCTCTCTTACTGTAGTTGTCAGAATGTAAAATGATGGAGTTCCTTTGGAAAAAGGTTTTCAGTTCCTCTCTATGCTACTAAAGTGCAGTAGCAACAACCACACACATAGATATAGCCCCTTATATCTATGTGAAATAAAGACTTATGCTCACACAGAAATTTGTGCAGCAAAATTTAGACAAATATTATCACAATAACCCGTGTCTTCCCAGGTATGCTAAGTTGTGTCAAGTTGACAAAACGATGAACAAGTATGATACAGAAGAGAACTAATTTTTGACTTGCTGATCATTTTAAAGCTCACCTTTGACCCAGTGATTGGGTAGGTCACTTGTTACTTTTTTTCTGCTATAGTTTGAAAGCACAACGCCTCTCAGTAACCTGGGGCTCCAGCATGGAGCTATTGGGATGAAGAGGTGAGGCGTACCAGGGGCCTTTAGTTGGTTGTGGGGAGGGAATTATGCCTTTAAAGGGGACTGTGGGATGATGGCCCCTTCTTCCTCTTGTTGTCTTTCTGCTGCTGATGTCATTTCTTTGTTCTGCCAAGCACTCCTGTCTAAATGTGCTTTCCTCCTGCAGGCCCAAAGCAACTGAGCTTTCACCAAAGATTTCAATTTTCAAAACGGTGAGACAAAACAAATCTTTCTGTTTCACTTTCTCTTAGGCATTTTGCTAGGGTGACAGAAAGCTAATTAATATGGAATTAATGTTATCACCTCTCCTTATTATAAATTAACAAAGCCAAGGAAGAATAATTCTGTAGAGATATTTTTCTATAGTAATAGGGCATATTTGGCTTGAGACTCTGAGACTTTTTATGTTGGGAGAGGAGAAGTGGGAAGGATGGAGCTAGGAAAAAGATGGAGGATTTCCTGGAACTCTTTATGCTATATAAGCAACCCCCCTACAAAACAAACACAGGATACCAAAGCGAGATATGGCAAAATGTCTGTAATCATTGGGCTAGGTTTTAGAAAGTGATTAATAACTTGACAAAACCTAAAAGTAGTTTTCACCATGCCTTCATTATGATGTCTGCCTAGAGGTGAAGACTATTGGATTGATTGGTGATGTCTGCTACAGCAGGGGTAGGTACCATATAGTTGCTAATATTTAAAGAAAGTTTCATAAAACAGTTTACTACATTTATTGTGAAAAAAAGATGTGGAATCCCCCTTGTTTTTTTAAGCCAGGTGATATCATCCGTCACATTCACAGAACTCCACAGTGTTTGGGGTTTTATGGTCCACACAGAGGATTTAGGAGTTTTACCTGAGATGAATCCACATCCACCTGAGCAAACATGACATTTCGGTATTGTAAAGACATTGCCTTCAAGACAAAAGAATAAAACAGTATAAACATCAACATTTGCACCATGAAGTGTTGTTCTGTAAAAGAAGAAATGTATGACTTGCTTGCTAAAGAGATCTAAGCGTCGTCATTCCGAGGGTTCATTACCGCTTAGAACGTGGAACCCCTCAAGCAAGGATCCCCTGCAGGGTCTAAGAACAAAAGTGAGGATGTGTGCTTCAAGATTCAAGGACAAAAAGGAGAGCAATTTGGCTGTGTGCAGTGGAGGCCAGGCCTACCCAGTCTGGGGTGGGGAGACAAAACAGGATGTTCCTGACAGTATCAAGGGATTACCTGTAAGAGTTTTCAAAATCTGTCTGGGGTGATGGGGGTGGGCTTAGAACGGTGTTAGAAACCATGCTGTGGTGCTGGTGTCCCAGAAAAAGGTGCAGTTCCCTGAACCAGCTATTACTTTTTACCTCCTCATTTCTGACAGAGTTTGGGAGGCTGCTGTCAGTAGAAGGGATCCCTGGTGACTACCAGCCTAGCTCTCCCCGCCCAACACACACCCTCTATCATCTATCCTCTATTGAAACTAGATTTTTTTTTCCCAGACTCCCTTGTCAGCTGACTTCAGCTAGCCAATGGGAAACCATGCAAGAAATGAAAGGTGTTAGAAGACGGGGCTGTCTTCTGCTTCTATTTTGTTTTTGAAATGTCTTTGATAACAAGGACCTGGTTCAGGAGGTACAGGTAAAGGACAGTAAAAACTTATGTGGGCACAGATTTATGTCCAAATTGGCGGGCATTTCAGAGTATCTTGATTTGTTTAAAAAATCATGTCACAAGCATCTCTAGTCGCCTCGGTCAAATGAGACTACTCCTAGAAGGTGACATACAAAGTGTCCAAAGCTTGGCCAAGTGGAGTCAATGCCAGAGAGTGCAGTCCCTGGGGAGGGAGAAGCGGAAGATGCAAGGCATGAGAATGCTTAGGTGAGAAGCCCTGTTGCTGGCAACCCCCCCCCTGTAATTTCTTGTGTGAACCATGACTTCTATAGGGGCTCTTTCTTCTCTGGTCTCTACTGTGAGGCTTGAGATTATGTTTACTGAAAAAGGCTGTTTCTAGTTGCACTTCGGCTCTGCCCTCGGCACACACCTTTAATCCCCCCAAATAAAGGTAAAGTTAGTTTGTAGAAGGAAGCAGTGGTGTCTCAAGGTGATGTCTAATGGAGTGGCAGACAAAGTGACGAATCAGAGAAAGATTTGACAGACTAGACTATGTCCAATTCTCACAAGAAGAGAGAGGAAAGGGAAGCTACTTGAGGGAGAGCACTGCAGAGTAGGAGAGAGGCAGTTTTACTGGGAGAGTTTTACAGAGACAGGTTGAAGAGAGAACAAGCCAGAGACTGAGAGGAAGCTAGAAGGTCAGAACAGGTTGATAAGAGTTAATATGAGGCCAAGAAGAGCAATTCAGGAGAGGCTGGAAGAAAGAAGCCAGATTAAATTAGTTATCATGGGGAGGGGTTTCAAGCCAGAAAAGCTGAGTTAAACCAGCCTGTCAGAGCTCAGAAAGAACTAAAAAGGGGTGCGCTTATTCAGCTGTAAGTCTCAGAGACTGAAACATTCTAGGCCTAGATAAGATTACACAGAGGTTAGAAGCTTCCAGGACTAGGCCTAGGTTGGCAGATGGAGGCAGTAAACCTCCGAGATAACAAGTATTTCAGGAGAATAAAAGACACTTTGACAGCGGTCCCTTGAGGTAGCGAAATGGGAGAAAATTATTATTATAAACCTAAAGACCCTTGGGGTTTGGTAATATTTTTCAGATTAATAAGATGATTCTGAGCTGGGGGTAGTGGCACAGTGCTAATGCCAGTACCTGGGAGACTGAGGGAGGAGAATCATAAGCCTGAGGTCTAACTGGGTTATAGGGAGTAGCCTGTGCTCCGTGCCACAGAGTGTGGCCCCATGCAGCACCTTCTCACCCTGCCTTCCAGTGACTTAATAAGCATTTAATTCGTGGTGTTAAAATTCTTGTTTAACTTTATTTATGTTTCTAATTTGCTCTCTGCCGGGTACAGTGACTAGAGGAGAAAGAGCCTTCCTCCTAAGCCCTCATGGACAAGGAGTTTAAAAAAATCACACAAATTACACAAATACTCTCCCTTACAAAAGGCCAAGAGTTGCAGGTACAGCAAAGGCGAACATTTTCCAGCTACATCTCCCTCAACTCTCACTTATTCACAGAAAAACAACCCCTCGTTTGACAGGTGTCCCTCTGCTCTGTCTTATCTGCATATATAGTGAGTAATGTTTACATAATTCCTTTTTTTTTTGTTCTTTTTTTTCTGGAGCTGGGGACCGAACCCAGGGCCTTGCGCTTCCTAGGCAAGCGCTCTACCACTGAGCTAAATCCCCAACCCCTACATAATTCCTTTTAATTCTAGTATAAGATGATCTGTTAACAGACACGAGCTTTTCTTTTAGATTTTAGCTATTGCAGGATATTAAATGAACGTTCATTTTATTTCATCAAGAGTCACAGATTTATTCAATCTTAATTTTTTAGGTCATGGGCTAATTAACCACTTAACATGCTATACTAAGTTATTTATAGGCCTATATTTTTCTTCTAACATCCTATCATATATATATGTATAATTTATATACCTTATAAGAAATTGGTAAATTATTTTTAGAGCAACTGTTTCATTTTACCGTTCTACCGTCTAAGAGATAACAATACATTTCTCCACATCATCACTAGTTTAACAAACTACAACAGGAACACGGAAGCAAAAACTAAGACTTGGGTTTTAAGGCTGGCGATATAGCTCTCCGTAGAGTGCTTGCCATTCAGTCATGAAGACCTAAGTCTGACACCGTGAACACATGGTTTCTCAGAACCCGTGAGAAAAATAGACACTATGGTGGTATGTACTTGCATTCCCAGCTCTGGGTAGGTAGAGACGGGTGGATCTCTGGCCAGGTTACCCTACTCAGTGAGTTCCAGACCATTTAGAAAACTAACCTCAAAAACAAACAAACAAACAAACAAACAAACAAACAATCTAACCCAACCAAAGCAAAGCAAAGCAAACCAAACAAGTCACCATCACTTAACAAAGGATAGATGGCGTCTGAGGAATGACAGCAGTTGTGGTTGGCACACATACATGCACACATGCACAAACACACACTCAAATGGCATATGGTATTGAGTGGATTGACACTTTGGCACCCAAGCACTGGCTATTTCTGTGGCACAGTGAGAGAACCTCCCTCCTTAGTTTTGAGTCACAGAATGGTCTGTCTAACAATAGCATGTTCCTCTGGATAGTACAAGAATTTTGGGCAGAGCGGGGATCCTGAAGAGTCACATCGAAGGAGGGGGGATAGCCCAGTGGGTAAAGCACTTGCCATGCAAGTGTAAAGACTGAGGATGCGATTCTGGGACCCATGTAAAAGCCTTTGGGTATGGTCGCCTGCCTGTAACCCCAGCATGAGGGAAGCAGAGACAGTGGGTCCCTTGAGCCATCTGGCCAGTCAGCTTAGCCTGGAGATGAGCTCTTAGTTCTGCAGGAGAACTTGCTCCAGTCTGTGAGGAAAGCAGCTGAGGAAGACATCTGACGTCACACAAAGCACACACATACAGGTGCCAAAGGAGAAATGTCTTGTAGCTCGTCCATCTGCTACAAGTTCATTTATGTCTGAATATTGATGGCTGTGACCGTTGTTAGAGTTAGCTTTGGCAGATTCAAGAGGTCAAGTGAGAAAATCCAAGATGCTTAAAAACCTCGCTGAAAACAGAGTAGAACATTTTTAGTTGTATTATCAAAGGACCTTCTTTATATTCAAATATAAAGAATATATATGTATATGATATATATTGCACAATTATGATTTGATACATGTCACAAAGGTGACCACAGATAACCAGGAGACTTTGTACAATCAGCAGAAAGAAGACTAAAATTCCCTGAGATGGAGTGGGGGACGGAGAGTTTATATCTCAGTGGTTAAGAGCCCTGATTGCTCTTCCAGAGGATCAGGGTCCAGTGGCAACTCACAACTGTCTGTGACTCTAGTTCCAGGGAATCTGATGCTGTCTTGTGGCCTCTATAGGTACCAAACAGTACACAAGCGTATTTCATGGCTAAACATAAATGTTGTGTCTATCTAGGATCTCGTTGAGTAAGTTCTGGGTTCCAACTTTGGAAAGATGTAATGATACGGAATTGCTCTTCCCACGTGTAATCCTTCTGCGTACCCTGGTGTTCCTTAGTGAACGCCCCACAGTGAAAACATCCCAAACTTCCGGTCTCACCTCACGACATTCCAGAACATTAGCTTCAGGTTCACTGGGATGCTTAAAAGACAACGAACAAAAACAACAACAGAACTCCTAATAGTTCAGAAGTAGGAAAACGTAAGAAGGGTTGGAAAAGCGTTTGGGGACCTAAATTCCTTTGGCAGCTGTAAGATAGACACTGGAAATCCTTACCTGGAAAGCAGGAGCAATCATTTTGCAGGGGCCACACCACTGTGCTGAAAATTCTACCACCACAAGCCTATTTCCAGCAGCGCCAAGCAATTCTTTAAATTCCCTCTGAAACGAGAGCACAGGAAGAAGTGCACACAGTCACAGAATCTCACAAACTCTTGCAGAAATAAAAGGGAAATCTTGCAAAGGCTACAATGACAGGGGAACCTTACCTTACTGTCTTATAGATGCTCCAATCTTTTCTTTCTTTCTTTCTTTCTTTCTTTTTTTCGGAGCTGAGGACCGAACCCAGGGCCTTGCGCTTGCAAGCGCTCTACCACTGAGCTAAATCCCCAACCCCTGTTCCAACCTTTGCTAAGTGAGTCTGAGGTTAGACATAGTTTTCCCCGTGAGTACCCGTGAGTGAACTGATACATCCCCAAACAAGTTAGAAGTTTGCTTACTAAATGAGGTGGTATGGTGGCTACCTTTGGGTAGAAGCAGGTCAGCCCGGGAGAAACGGAAGTATTAAGGAGAAAGCAGAACCAGTGTTCAAGCTGATCGTCTGTTTAATAATTTTAAAACAGGTGTGAATGCATCAGGGTCGAATTTCTTGCCTTGTGGGATTGACCACTCATAAAATCAATACTATCCATGTAGCAATTTATTTTGTCATTGCTAAACATCCTAAGTAAAATCTTAATAATTGTTGATGTCACCTAATTAAAGTCTTCCATCCCGGGGTCTCAGATCGCTGTATGTGTGTTTTTGGTTGTGACTGTCCTATATTACCTACTTGGGGCCTATTTTTTCCCTATTGCAGTCTATTGTAGCTTACCCCTCCCCCCTTCTCTCCCAGCTCCTCATTTGCAGATGGGAAGGAACTCTTATCGGGTGAAAGAATGACAGCTATAGGGAGTGTTCTTTACAATTGACCTTCTCACTGCTCACTGGAATTGAGATGAGCTCCCCCACCCTGATGTTCGGAGCTGTAATCCTCATTCTCACCCCATTGAATATATATCCCCATCCTATTGATTTCATAGCTAAGGCCATGGATGGTCACCAACTTTCTCATGGCCAACCAGAGGCAGATGGCGCAGACTGTTCATTCAGGCAGCTTGACTCCCAGTGCCTATTTCTTCAACCATTACTGATTTCTCTCGGGGATGAGCTGTGGTTGAAAGAGCCCGGACAGGATGCTGATCAGGTTAGTTCATAATTGGATTAAGTCGAGCAGGGCCTATCCCCATTAAGGGTGGAGTTAATGTCATACAGAAGGCATGCGTGCCCTTCAGCAAGGGAACCTGATAAGTTCCCATTTGACTTAGTTCCGGGCAGGTGACGATTCTGAGAAGATGCACCCACTTCCTGGGCCTGTTATTTCTGCAGAATGGATGACTGAATTCTCACACAGCCAAGACAGGTCTCTGTCTCTCAGTGGTAGCTCTATTTCCCGTGACATTAGAGATTAAACCCAGCGCACAGCACAAGCTAGACAAGGCCTATCTTTAGCTCTAAAGCTAACTTTTTTTTAAATTTTGAGATAGAGTTTCATTACTTGCCTTGGCTGGACCTTGTGTTCACTAAATACCCCAGGTTGGCCTTTAACTTGTAATTCTGCCACTGTCTCTTGAGTAGCTGGAAGTGCCAGCCTGCACCACCAAACCTGGCTTCTCAGGGGCTTTTGAGTTTCATGTACACCATGAGATTCAAGTCAGCCAGAGTCACATGGTCTCGTCTTTTAGTGAGACACTATGGCAAGAGACATAAAACCAAGACAAGACTTGAAAGGTCTCCCTTGACGTAGAGCAATGAAGGAGTACTGGGTGGAGAACACAATGAATGTCTATCAGGACTCATTGGATCCTGCTTTTGAAGCACTCCATGAAGCCAACAAATACTTGCCATGCTTTTAATCTTCTGCACCATGATTATCACCTGGGACTTGCTGCTGACCCTCTCCTGTTGGATCAGGTGGATCACGGTAGCTGTCCCATTAATTACGGCATTCTGCGTGGAATAGAGAGGTAACTTTTCTATGACCTCATTGCATGGGTCATCTCAGAACCTAGAACTTTGGGACTCTGAACAGTTTCACCTTTTAGGCTGTGGCTAGGTGACTAGTTGGCTAGCCAAGACCCTGAACACCGAGGGTTTTGGATACAGAAGCCAAGCTCTGGGTGCTCTCATCTTGCTCTCACCCCTTTGTCATCCATTCCTACACTTTTCTTTATTCTCTGACCTCCCCCATCTCATCAGAAAGCATGCACATTAAGTGGCTCAAAGCTAACTCCATTTAGGATTTTAAGAAAATGTGCGGTAGAAAGAAAAACTACCAACACCTTAATCTCATAATGGGCTTTCTGTAAGTTCATTTTATGACTCACAGATTCCACGAACTTTGCCTTTCTGTTCTATTAGACAACAAGGACACTTCATTTTGACACAATCAGAGGTTGGCAAACTCTCCTCCACAAGGGGCAGAAATATATGGTTTTCCTAGTACCAACTTTTAAAAACTGTAAAAGAAAAAAAATCTTTGTTAACAATCTGTGCACGTACACACACACGCGCGCGCGCACACACAGAGCAAAAATTTAAGGTTTTTCAGAATCAAAACAAAATAATCTGGCTATGACTTCTGTTCCTTAGGGCAACAAGGACAAGAAAAATATGAAAAGTAGTTGGTTCTACAATAAAATAAAAATGAGGAAAATTCTTTGTTTGCCATTCCCCGCCAACCCCCAGACCTGTGTTGATAGAGAGACATGTGTTTGGGCCTGGAGGGGATGCACGCCCATGGCTAACTGGACCTTGGTCTGCTTTTGCTGGCAAGACTGAACCGAAAGTGGTCCAACAGCAAGATGCTTTTTTTCCTTGTGTACACACTGCTATTTTCTCCTACAACAATAAGAGATAGTATTTCCCATGTCTTTGTCCAATATCCCCCTCCCACATATTTTGCCTCCTGAAGTGCTTTGCCTATATTGCTATATAGACCCTGTTGGCATTAGAATTCAGTTTTCCTCTGCTTGATCCTTCTATCATCTCACTCAGGGGTTGGCAAACTGCAGCCAACCAACCAAACCAAACCAAACCACCATCACCACTACCACCACCACCACCACCACCACCACCACCAATAACAACAGAATCCACACTTCACAATTACAGGTCAAAGGTTTAAGCCTCATGGAATCTTCCTTTGTTTCTCTCGGTTTTTATTCAGGAAGGGAAGACAGATGTGACAAGACAGATTGAGCATCCTCTGAACAAGGCCCTTCAGCAGAAGCCCTACTGATGTTCTGGGCTACAGTTTTTGCTATCACGGTGAGTAGGGGGACCCTGTCTGCACAGTACGATATTCAGTAGCATGAGGACATCAGGGCTCTACCTACAGCTGTCACTAGCATCTCTGAGTGGTGGCAACCATAAATGACTTCTGGGGTCAACAACTCACACCCACCTTCAGCAACTACTGCTTCAAAGGGAGGGCTGGCTTCCAGGCTTCTCTTGCACATGGTTTACCTTGCAAGTTCCCAGGTAGTTTTGTCCACTCGTCTAAGGCGAGCTGATTGATACCGCAGCTTCAGAGGTTTTATGTTGCTAGAATTGATTCAGACTTGAAGTCTGGGTCACTTGTCACATAGAGAGACAAAGCAGACGTTCAGACACAGATAATTAAGGACAAACGACTGCCTCACGCTCTGGTATCTGAATGGATATGAGGCTGGGCCATACTTCTGTTCTCCAGTGCTAAGACTTACAGACTTTCACAGCGTTTGCTGCCAAGCATCTCATGCAGCCTCAGGACAAGGAGGGTCATGGGAAGGCATACAGAAGCCTGTTTATTCTCAGGATTTAAGCAGCATTAATATCCAGAAAATAGTTCAGTTTTTACAAAAAGTAGTACCTTTCTAAAGAAAAATGTTTGCTATGTTAGTTCATAAACAGGGAAAATTTCTAGTCTCAGAAAAGTGATCAAGCTAAGAACTTTCTAGAATAAGAGGTCTGAACATTGCCTCTGGACCTACCTGACTGACTGCATTGTTCCCTAACATGTGCTCACATGTGTTTTTCAAGACTCTTTCCTGACATCATCACTGGAATCATGAAAGTCTGAGACAGCCTGGAGAGAGATTCCTTATGAGAAGTCAGAGCTGGATTTTTCTTTTGTTGTTGTTGTTGTTTTTTAAATTTTGTTTGCTATTTAAAAATTTTTTTTAACACAGTCCTGAGTGAAGGCCAGGATTTTTAAAACTTCAAAAGAGGCCAAGGAAACCAGTGAGCGAGAGTACGAAGGGAATAAGTAGTGAGAGGAAGGAAGAAAAGGAAGCAGGTAAAAAGAAAAAGAACAAAAGAAGATAGAGTTAAAATATGACCAGTGGAGGAGGGCCAGGAGGGAATTGTAGACAGAAAGAAATAAGGACTTGGAATCAAGACTTCCATTGTGTGGAAATGAAGAATGGGTTCTCATTAATGCCCCAGCCTTGGCAACTCAAATCCCACGTAGACCTTGATCCAAGGTGAAGACCTCATCAGCATCACGTGGGATCCTGGAAGAAGTGCAAGGCTTTGCATCAAATCCACTGATTGAGAAAGAACCTGCTTTCTGAGACGCTCTGTTACTCCTGTGCATGCCGATGTTTAAAAAGTCCAACTATCAAGAACCACATCTATCTGAGGCTCTCTCTAGAGCAGTGAACAAGCTACCCCGGCATGGCCTGGGAACTGCACACATTCCCAGACCCCACCCCGGACTTACTGACTCAGAACCTCAGAGGGTGAGGCCCGAACAGCATGTTTTAACAAGTCCTCTGGGGATGTGTTGCCCGCTGTAGATTTAAACAGAACCTAACAAAACACAACTGGATTGACTTAGGGTGGTCAGGTGCAAAGCAGCTGCATGACCTCAAAGGTGTGCGGTAACGTTCAGTATATTTAACCCCTTTGTGGCTTGGTACTAATCTACCAGGATAGAAACCATCTGTTGCATATCTGCTCAGTTCCTAACAGGTATTAACCCTTTGGATTGTTGGATTTGGGGGAGATCCAGAGTATTCTCAAGCAGGACCTTGTTCAATCTCAATGAGGTCATGACACCCAAGGCTATTAACCATCATTGTGTGTGTGTGTGTGTGTGTGTGTGTGTGTGTCCATGTACATACATACATACATCACACACACACACACACACACACACACACACACACACACACACTTAACTATGGATCAAACCCAGAGTGTTGGACATTGATGGACAAGTGCTCTACCACTGACCTAGTATTACCCCTCCCCTACTTTTCCACCACACGTTTTAATAATTTATAACCTGGTGTGGCTGTCGTTGCAGACCAATGTCTTGTGATACCGATAATGAATGTAATAGACAGCTGCTCTCTAGACACCAAGTTTTCCATTTTGTTTTTTCGGGACAGGGTTTCTCTGTGTAATAATTGTCTTGGCTGTCCAGGAAGTCACTTTGTAGACCAGGCTGGCCTCAAACTCACAGAGCTCCACCTGCTGAGCTTAAAGATGTGCACCACTACCCCTGACTGACACCAAGTTTTCAGTGTCAGTACTTAAGAAGCTTGTCTGTTAGAGAATGCATGCTTGTGGGGCAGTTAAGAGCACTTGTTGCTCTGGTAAAGGTTCAGTTCCCAGCACCCACATGGTAGCTTATAACCTTCTGTAATTCTAGCTCCGTGGAACTGGCTCTTTTTCACCTCCTCCTGTACCAAGCACACATGTGATACACATGCATACACGCAGGCAAAAAATCAAATACATACAAAAATATGCCTTTTAAAGGGAAATGTTTATTTTAAAACTGTATTTGTCTGGAGATTTAGCAATGAAATAGGCATCTCCATGGGATTTGTTACTGTCAGGAACGAAAGTCTCTGAGCCAAGGCCACGGCAGGGGCTGTATTCACTGGCACAGGCTAAATGAACCAAGATGGCAGGGTCGTCTGGAAATATGCCTGTTTGGGTAGCGTGGAAAAAAGGAAAAGCAAAAAAGGACTCAGAGAAAGACCAATGTACAAATGACCACTCTCCTGCCTCACTCAGGCCCTGCTCTGTGCACGTGGGGAAGTGAGAAGCCTTACTCACCTCAGTGAAAAGCAGTGCCAAGGGCAAAGTTGCTAAATGTGAATTCTTTACAATTTTGCCACAAAGTCATTTTTCCATTGCATGCTTTAAAAATGTGATTATTTTGTGGTTCTTTACATATTCTTATATTTTCCCTGGTATCAAATGGTAGCTTTAGTTTCCCAACTGACCTTCTGTGAATCATGATCTAAATATCTTTTAGGACAAATCTAACATAAAAATACATTAAAAAATAAAGATGTCCCTAGCCAATCAATAATTAAAATGCTGCCCAGGCATGGTCCCACTTCAGAACTTGAGACAGGAGGACATTGAGTTTGAGGTCAGCTACCCAAAAAGACTCTTTAGTATTTTTCTTTTTTTAGTGTGGGTGAAGAAAGAAGTGAGAAGAAAATAGTTTCCTCTAGGCAATTTAGCACCAATCTTTCTCCCTTACTTTAAGGTATTTGTCATAGAAACCACCAGGAGTCATGAGTGGTAACACAATTACAAGGCATTTCCAAGTGATGTATGAAAGACCCCAGCTTAGCAGCAGTAACGCCATTTTGCAAGGCTGTACTTAAGATGACTGGTTCAGGGAAAGGTTAGAACACTGAGTACACAGCGGCTGCCAAGCAAGATATGTTTGGTTGAAGGCCTGGCAACAGGACGACTTCGGTTGAGCACCTGACAATGAAAAAAAAGCCCCGGGAGAGGTCCCACACCCTGGTGGGGGGCCGAGTCAGTCGTTATGTTCCAAGAAGGTAGCTAAGAAACTTGCCCCCGGGCTGAACCCTTGGGGGGCCGAGTCAGCCGTTATGTTTCAGGAAGGTAGCTAGGAAACTTGCCCCCAAGCTAAACCCTTGCCATATTAGAATCCACCAATTATATCCCTGTAACCATGCATCTGCTTCTGTATGCTTGCTTCTGCTCCCCAAAATCCTATAAAAGCCATCCTTGGTTCCGTGGGGCGCGCCAGTCCCCCGAGTGACTGAAGCGCCCGCAGGTGCCTGTGCCTGTGTATCCCGACAATAAACCAAATCCTCTTGCTGATTGCATCCTGTGGTGTCTCGGTCTGGTCTTTGGAGTTGGAGGGTCTCCATCCCGAGGGAAAGTTCTCCCTGAGAGCTTTTCATTTGGTGCGTTGGCCGGGAAAGGAGATCCTCCACCCAGGGACCACCGACCACCCACTGGGAGGTAAGCCGGCCGACGTCTGTCTGTCTGTCTAATTTTGTCTCGTTCTACCTTATTCTGTCTGTTCTGTGAGCGCTCAGCCAGGTCTGTTCTGTGGGCGCTCAGCCAAGTCTGTTCTGTGAGCGCTCAGCCAGGTTCTGTGAGCACTCAGCCAGGTCTGTTCTGTGAGTGCTCAGCCAGGTTGTTTGGAATTTGGGCGGGACGAAGAAGGAGCTGACGAGCTCGGACTTCTCGCCCCGCAGCCCTGGAAGACGTTCCAAGGGTGCTAGGGGCCCGACTTTTCGGGCCCCAATCTGGGAGAGGAGAAAGATCCGGACTAACGGCACTCTGTCTGTATTTTTGGCTTTCAGAGGGCCCCGGACTTTTGCCACCTCTATCTGACTTTTTGCTTTCAGTTTGGTACCAAAGCCGTGCAGCACGCCTGTCTGTTGTTTGTTTGACTGTTGGTGTTGTTTGTTTTCTCTGTGTTCTAATCTTCCTTAGAACTAACATGGGACAGTCCCTAACAACGCCCCTAAGTCTCACTCTTGATCATTGGAAAGACGTCCACGACCGGGCACACAACCAGTCCGTCGAGGTTAAAAAAGGAAAATGGCAGACTCTCTGCACATCCGAGTGGCCCACCTTCGGAGCCGGATGGCCAGTGAATGGCACATTTAATAAGATCATTATTTTACAGGTTAAAGATCGGGTCGTCCACGGACATCCTGACCAGGTTCCTTATATTATCACTTGGGAGAGTCTTGCCTTATACCCCCCCCCCCTTGGGCGGAACCCTTCGTGGACCCGAATTGGCCTCCCCTCAACCCCCAGCCTGTCCCCTCGGCCCCGCCCGGTCTGCCGGCCACGTCTTCCTCTCTCTACCTTTGTGAACCTTCTAAGAAACCTGTCCTCCCGGCAGACCCAAACTCCCCTCTCATAGATCTTCTCTCTGACAAGCCCGGCTAAAACGGAGGAGGCAGAGCCGCCGGCCAGATCAGTTGCCCGGCCACAGTCTGATAAGGGTTTCTCCCCTGTCGCAGGGAGATTGCGCAATAAGCGCGAGGTGATGCCAGATTCAACCTCCCAGGCTTTCCCACTTAGACAGGGAACCGGTGGCCAGACCCAATACTGGCCGTTTTCAGCAGCTGACATTTACAATTGGAAACAACACAACCCTTCTTTCTCCAAAGATCCGGTGGCACTCACCGACCTAATAGAATCTGTTTTACTTACCCACCAGCCTACTTGGCATGACTGCCAACAGCTCTTATAGGCCCTCTTAACCTCAGAAGAAAAACAAAGAGTGTTCCTAGAGGCCAGAAAGCATGTTCTGGGAGATGATGGGCGTCCCACCCAGCTGCCTGAAAAAATTGATGCTGCATTCCCACTTAAGAGACCAAACTGGGATTTTAATACAGCTGAAGGTAAGGGACACCTACGCCTTTATCGCCAGTTGCTTCTAGCCGGTCTCCGAGGGGCTATACGACGCCCTACTAATTTGGCTCAGGTAAAACAGGTATTACAGGAAGCAGGGGAAACTCCCTCCGCCTTTCTAGAGAGACTTAAGGAGGCCTACCGTATGTACACTCCCTATGACCCAGATGACCCAGGACAAATGACGAGTGTCTCTATGTCCTTCATCTGGCAGGCTGCTCCAGATATCAGGACTAAGTTACAGAGGTTAGAAAATTTGCAGGGCTATACATTACAGGATTTACTTAAAGAAGCTAAAAGGATTTTTAATAAGAGAGAGACACAAAAAGAAAAAGAAGATAGAGTTCGCAGAGAGAGGGAAGAGAGAGATAAAAAAAGAAACAAAGAACTAAGTCGAATCTTGGCCGCCATAGTTCAGGGCCAAGAAAGGAAGGGAGATGGGGGGGAGCTCGAAAGGGGCTGAAGCTGGATAAAGATCAATGTGGCTATTGCAAAGAGAAAGGGCACTGGGCCAGAGAGTGCCCCAAGAAGCCTGGCGGACCCCGAAAGCCTCGACCACGAACCTCCCTCTTGGCTCTAGATAAAGATTAGGGAGGTCAGGGCCAGGAGTCCCCCCCTGAGCCCAGGGTAACGCTTAAAGTTGGGGGGCAGCCGGTTACTTTCCTGGTAGACACAGGAGCCCAGCATTCAGTCCTCACTCAAGCTTCAGGACAACTCAGCGACCGGACGGCCTGGGTACAAGGAGCTACTGGTGAGAAACAATACCGATGGACTACGGACCGCCGGGTTCAGCTGGCTACCGGTAAGGTGACCCATTCTTTCTTACATGTTCCGGACTGCCCGTACCCTCTGCTGGGCCATGATCTGCTCACCAAACTAAAAGCACAAATTCATTTTGAGAAAGGAGGGGCCCGAATAACTGGCCCCCACGGAACTCCCCTTCAAGTTCTAACCCTACAACTAGAGGACAAGCCACAATCCCTAGAAATAGACACTTGGGTCACGAATTTTCCACTGGCTTGGGCAGAGACTGGTGGGATGGGGTTGGCGCTCCAACAGCCCCCCTTAATTATACAGTTAAAGGCCACTACAACTCCAGTCTCCATAAAACAATACCCCCTGTCACATAAAGCTTATCAAGGTATAAGGCTTCACATTACGAGGCTTCTAGATCAAGGCATCCTAGTCCCCTGCCGGTCGCCTTGGAATACGCCTCTTCTGCCTGTTAAGAAACCTGGCACTGGAGCTTATAGGCCAATACAAGACTTGAGAAAGGTCAACAAGAGGATAAAAGATATTCATCCGACTGTTCCAAACCCTTACAATTTGCTCAGTAACTGTTCATCGATGAGAAACAGGGGTATGCTAAAGGGGTCCTAACACAAAGGTTGGGACCCTGGAAACACCCTGTGGCCTACCTGTCTAAGAAATTGGACCCTGTGGCCTCCGGCTGGCCACCGTGCCTAAGGATGGTGGCTGCTATTGCTGTCCTGATCAAGGACACTGGAAAATTGACTTTGGGGCAGCCACTCACCATCCTAACACCCCACGCAGTGGAGGCCTTGGTAAAGCAGCCCCCAGACCGCTGGCTCTCTAATTCCCACATGACCCACTACCAAGCCTTGTTACTGGATGCAGAACAGGTTCAGTTTGGGCCCGTAGTCACCCTCAATCCTGCCACCTTGCTTCCTCTACCAGAGGAGGCAAAACAGCATGACTGCCTACAAATCCTCGCAGAAGTACATGGAACCAGGCCGGACATATCGGACCAGCCTCTTCAGAATGCTGACCACACATGGTACACGGATGACAACAGCTTCTTGGCAGAGGGAGAGCGAAAGGCTGGAGCTGCGGTCACTACGGAGGACAAAGTGATTTGGGCGAGAGCCCTGCCTGCTGGTACCTCCGCACAACGGGCTGAACTCATCGCCTTGACTCAGGCGCTCAAGATGACAAAAGGTAAGAGGCTAAATATATATACAGACAGCCGTTATGCCTTTGCCACAGCACACATCCACGGGGAGATCTACCGGAGGCGGGGGCTGCTCACATCTGAGGGTAAAGATATGGCTAAAATTCTGGCCCTCTTAGAAGCCCTATTCTTGCCCAAAAGACTGAGTATTATACATTGTCCAGGACACCAGAAAGGGCACAACCCAGAGGCACGAAGAAACCGGCTGGCCGATGCCACGGCGCGAGAAGCGGCCATGAGCAAACAAATCTTGCCCTTAAATAGCCCAGACCAACCCACGCCCCCACCAGTGGGACAAACCAGTTGGGTTTATGCCCATGAGGACATAGAGCTCCTAAAAAAATGGGGGCCATCTACCACCCTCAACTAAAACAGTGGGTCTACAAAGGACTTTTGAATTGATCTCCTTTTTACATAAATTAACCCAATTGGGGTTTAAGAAGATGAAAACCTTACTAGATCGGGAAGAGATAAATCTGTGTTTTTTGAATCGGGACAAAGCGATACAAAAGGTGACTGAGAGTTGCAAAGCATGCGCTCAGGTTAACCCGGGAAGGACCAGGATTGGACAAGGAGTTCGTCCTAGGGGACACCGTCCCGACATCCATTGGGAAATTGATTTTACTGAAATTAAACCAGGTATATATGGATACAAGTATCTCCTAGTGTTTATAGACACCTTCTCAGGATGGGTCGAAGCCTTCCCCACAAAGCACGAGACTACAAAAATGGTCACTAAGAAGCTCCTCGAGAAAATCTTTCCCAGGTATGGCATGCCTCAAGCGTTGGGGTCGGACAACGGGCCCGCTTTCGTCTCCCAAGTAAGTCAGTTGGTGGCCAAATTGCTGGGGATTGATTGGAAATTACATTGTGCCTATAGACCCCAGAGTTCAGGTCAGGTAGAACACATAAATAGAACAATTAAGGAGACTTTATCCAAACTTACGCTTGCAACTGGCTCAAAGGATTGGGTGGCCCTCCTTCCCCTAGTTCTATATCGGGCCCGGAATACCCCGGGCCCCCATGGTCTAACTCCTTTTGAAATAATATATGGAACACCACCCCCATTTGTCCATTTCTTTGATTCAAACATTGCTGATTTTGCTGACAGCCCTTCTCTGAGGGCCCATTTACAGGCCCTACAGATTGTGCAGAGAGACGTCTAGAGACCTTTGGCCGCTGCTTACCAGGACAAGCTTGAGCATCCGGTGGTGCCACACCCGTTCCAGATTGGAGACACCGTGTGGGTACACAGACACCAGACCAAAAATCTCGAGCCACGGTGGAAAGGACCCTACACCGTCCTCCTGACTACCCCGACCGCCCTAAAGGTAGACGGAGTCTCGGCTTAGATCCACGCACCACACGTCAAGGCAGTCCGGTCTGAGGAATTGACTAATCACAACACTACACCCCAGACATGGAGAGTTCAGCGCACTCCAAACCCCTTAAAGTTAAAACTCCTACGTGGCTCCTCCTAGCCCTTTTGTGGCCTAGAGTCAGTGGGGGAATAAGCCCCCACCAGACAGAAATTTCTTGACCAAGTCGAGTGAAAGATTTCACTCAAAGTTAGCAAAAAAATGGGGGAATGAAAGACCCCAGCTTAGCAGCAGTAACGCCATTTTGCAAGGCTGTACTTAAGATGACTGGTTCAGGGAAAGGTTAGAACACTGAGTACACAGCGGCTGCCAAGCAAGATATGTTTGGTTGAAGGCCTGGCAACAGGACGACTTCGGTTGAGCACCTGACAATGAAAAAAAGCCCCGGGAGAGGTCCCACACCCTGGTGGGGGGCCGAGTCAGTCGTTATGTTCCAAGAAGGTAGCTAAGAAACTTGCCCCCGGGCTGAACCCTTGGGGGGCCGAGTCAGCCGTTATGTTTCAGGAAGGTAGCTAGGAAACTTGCCCCCAAGCTAAACCCTTGCCATATTAGAATCCACCAATTATATCCCTGTAACCATGCATCTGCTTCTGTATGCTTGCTTCTGCTCCCCAAAATCCTATAAAAGCCATCCTTGGTTCCGTGGGGCGCGCCAGTCCCCCGAGTGACTGAAGCGCCCGCAGGTGCCTGTGCCTGTGTATCCCGACAATAAACCAAATCCTCTTGCTGATTGCATCCTGTGGTGTCTCGGTCTGGTCTTTGGAGTTGGAGGGTCTCCATCCTGAGGGAAAGTTCTCCCTGAGAGCTTTTCAATGTATATGTCTATTCCTACCTCAGACCCATACTTTTTTATTACATAGTCAACTAAAATATAAAAGCTGGACACTTAGTGCTGCCCTTTTCTTGAGGTGTGAGGTAGCAGGTGCCACCATGATGAACAAGGGAATGGAAATGATAGGAAAAGCGAGAGCTATGGACAGAGGCAGAAGTGGAGACGTGACAGGTGACAGGGGGCTGAAGTTGGCATACTGTCATTGCCCAGTAGGGTTGGTGGGGTGGGGTGTATTAACCTGGAGCTTATGCAAATACAGACTCAGACCCTGACCTGCTGATCTCTGTGTCCAGGCAATGATGGAGGCCTGAGATGAAGAAAGTGTCATTTTCTGGATTGGATCTTTCTGAAGGACCAACGTGGTCCATGATGCCAGTGGCTGATGTTACCACTGAAGCCCATGCAGATGTCTGTGGTCTGGGCTACCTAAATCCATGTCGAAGTCGGTGGGCTGGGGAGAGCTGGCCCCAATCCTCCTTGGCAGCTGAATGGCTCTCCTCAGTTGATGGCTTCTAGCATGAATGCAGATGGAGAAAGACTCATCCTTCCTTGGGGGCCTGGCCACTAGGAATTTGACCATGATCCAGTGACTATATGAACTTTTCCCCCAAGACAATTATGTTAACATGTGACACAAAGAAATGTGAATTCTATGGAAGACAAATGACTGAAAACTGAGGTCCCTCTATGTAGGGCATGTTTGAGCTAAGGTATAAGAAAACCAGGAGAGACAAAGAGGCCAGGGTTAGATTACAGAGGGACTCATAGAGAGAACTTTGAAGTTGGTAAGCAACAAAGAAGGGTCTTTGAGTGTTCCAGAGCAGGGAAAGTGAGGCAGCCTGTGTCATGCTTTAGGAAGGATGTAATGGCTATTCCTGCTTGTCAACTTGACGATATCGGGAATGAACTACAATCCAGAATTGGAGGGCACACCTGTAATCCAGATCTTTAGGCTGGAAGATACAAGTCTCTGATCTGGATCTTGCCATGGAGATCTTGAGGCACAGTGGCTATGAAATCTTAGGCGCAGACAAGGTAGTATACACCTTTAATTCCAAGAGTCTAAGACAAGGAGATCTCTGAGTTCAAGGTCAGCCTGGGACAAAACAAGTTCCAGATCCAGGTGTGGTGGCACACACCTTTAATCCTCCCATGTCCACACCTGCCCAACTCCTGTGACCTATCTTCCCCTCAAAGAAAGAAGAAGGAGGAAAAAGTTTATATAGTCACTGGATCATGGTCAAATTCCTAGTGGCCAGGCCCCCAAGGGAGGATGAGTCTTTCTCTATCTGCATTCATGCTGGAAGCCATCAATTGAGGAGAGCCATTCAGCTGTCAGGGAGGGTTGGGACCGGCTTTTCCTGGCCCACCAACTTCAACATGGACTTTATTATCTTCTGTTAGAGACCTACATATGGACATTGAAGAAGGAAGATTCACTCTTCTTCACCGCTTGCACTGACTTGCCAGCACATCTGTTGGAGTCTACTTCTACAGAAGAGCAGCTGAAGCAGCCAGCCTTGTGGGACTGAGCAACTACTAGATCCTTGGACTTCCCCTCCACAGCTGCCCATTGTTGGGGAGTTGGACTGTCAGTCATCATAATAAATTCCCTCAATATAGAAAGACATTCCATATGCTCTGTGACTCTAGAGAGCCCTGACTAATACAAAGGGTAAGTTGATGAGGTAGAACAGGCTAAAAGGAGAGCTCTCAGATCCAGAGAGGCCTGATGGGAACTGCAGAACTTTGGTAGAGTGAACAATTTTCCTAGAACATAAAGACTCTGCACTGCTAAGGTAGAAATGACAGTATTGACTGCAAATATTTGTCAACTTTCTATGTCTTTAAAGAACACAAGAGGGCCAGAGATCTCCATCATTGTCAGTCTTGCAAAGATGGTCACTGATCAAAATGGGAACGTGGACTGTCACATACCTCTTTTCAAAATTAAGCCTCAAGAAATACTGCCTCCGTCATCATCTCTCCAAAGCTCCCAAGGTGGGATTTATATACTCCCATAGCTCTGGTCTGTCCATGCTTGGATGAGGAGTCCAAAGGCGGTTATCGCTCATTACTTTTTCTGTATAGGTGGTCTGACTGTGATCTCCCTCCCCGCCCCATGGGTCGTAGGAAGGAGGAGATCCAACCTAAGCCCTGATTCACACCCAAGGTCTCTGTCATCTGCTGTGCAATGGGAGGAAAGGGGCCAGATTTCTTCTACATACCCTTTTGGTCTTGGAGCACAGCTGTCAAGGATGGTACCACCCAGATCACTAGAGTGTAGGTGACTGACATAAACTTATTTTGCCTCTTTGATTCCTTACTTTGGGATTACCCCCAAATTCAAAATTGGTCAGAGCTCCAAGGTTTTCTTATTTGTAAAATGAGAGGCATAGATTCTCCTTAAGAGTTCCTCACAGTTTTAAAGTATGGCAAGAAAGAGTCACTGTGGTAGGTTATGCAGAAGGCCTGATTGGAGATGTCTGGGGCTGAAGAGGAACAGGAAGCACGAGTAGTTACTAGAATGGTCCATAAATGTGTATTGGTTATAGATAGAATTTATAAGGCTACTATAGAAGAATCATTAATGCACAATGAACACAAGGTGCTGGGACGATGGCTCAGTGGGCAAACCATGAGGACCTGAGTTTGGACACGCCTGTGACCTCAGCTCTGGAGGGCCTGCTGGTCTCAAGAAGTCTAACTGAAAGGGAGACCCAAGCTCAAGTAAAGAAATAAATAAGTGGAGAAGTAAATGAAGAAATACACCCAGGTGTAACCTCAGTCGCCGATATGTGATCACACAGGTGAGTGTACCCATACAACATATATACATATGTGTACATCCCCAACATATATACACAAAGGAAAAAATGTTTTAATGATAAAAGTTCATGTGAGATAAAAGTGTGTGGAACTGGAATATATAGCTTCATACTTTAAAAATTGGAGGTTACTGTGCTAAAATATTTATGGCAGAAGTCACCAATCTAGTTGTTACAGTTTGGTCATGTGATTAAACATTCTAGGTATGGAAGAGACCCAATGTTCCCAACTTTAGGCAAGCAGGGGAGGGAAGACGTTAATTGTTGCAATGAGGAGGTTCATGTTGAGGGTATTTATTCTTTTTATGAACAAACTGAGATAAAGTTAGTGCTAAGTCAGCATATTTTCATTTTAAAAACAATTGATTTTATTTTATGTGTTTAAGTGTTTGCCTACATGTATATATGTGCCCCATATGCTTGCCTGGTGCCCAAGGAAATCACAAGAGGGAACTAGGTCTCTGGAACTGAAGGACCAGACAGTTGTGAGCTGCCATGTGGGTGCTGGGAATGTAAACCTGGTTCACTGGAAGAGCAGTGGGTGCTCTTAACCACTGATCCATTTCTCCAGCATCCCTCCCTCCTTCACTCCCTCCTTCCCTCCCTTCCTCCCTCCCTTCCTCCCTCCTCTCTCCTCTCTCCCTCCCTCCCTCCCTCCCTCTTTCCTTCTTTCTTTCTTTCTTTCTTTCTTTCCTTCCTTCCTTCCTTCCTTCCTTCCTTCCTTCCTTCTTCCTTTCTTTCTTTCTTTCTTTCTTTCTTTCTTTCTTTCTTTCTTTCTTTCTTTCTTTCTTTCTTTCTTTCTTTCTTTCTTTCTTTCTTAAGACAGAGTCTCTCTGTGAAGTCCTAGCCGGTCCTGAAACTCAGTTTGTGAACTAGGCTGGCCTGGAATTAGTGGAGGTTCCTTTAGCTCTGCCTCCCACACGCTGGGACTAAAAACCTGCACCACCATGGTACCTGGTTATAAACTCATTCTAAGGGAGGGAAGAAAAGAGAAGGAAGCAAGAAATTGTAGTTTACGAATGAGACTGGGATAGGTCAGTTGTACTTCCAATTTTTCTTAGCAGACTCTTGTAATGACTTATGTACCAATCAGGAGGCTGGGAGACTCCGTCCTAAGAAAACTTGCAATAACAGGAAAAGCGGATTGTCTTAGAATGAAAACGAGAAGTTAAAGGGCTTACTTTTCTCCAGACATCTCACAAAAAATGCTTGTAAAATATGTATTCTATCACTTGAATTAAAATTATGTGTGTGCACACACATGCACCCATCTTTTTAGAAATGTATATTTAAGTAAGAAAAATTAAAATCAATGAAAAAATAACCCATTATCTAACCTGAGGAAAATGGCTGTCAGCATCACTGTGACTCTGACCTTGCTCTATCTTGCAGTTGTAAGATATTTACTAAATGCTCAGCAAGAATATGATAAACTTCTAAACACTCTTTAACCAGAGAAACACCTTTAGAATCATTCATTCATTTTCCCTGACTAACACTCTGCCCTAGGTAGTTGTAGAGTAGAGAGGCACCCAGTACCCCTCCTGGAGTCTGTGTGTTCTTTCCCCCTGAAACATTTTCTGAGTATGGCAGCGGTATCCGCCACTGTGACCACCATCGGAACTGTGACCAAACGCCCAGCAGGAAGCACCCTTACTGGAAGAAGGCTTTGCTTTGACTCTTCAACAGTGGCTTGTACCACAGCTTGCTCACAGCCTGGGGAACCAGGAAACAAAAGACTTAGGGCCAGAACCAGAGAGAACTCTCACTCTAACCCATCCAGCTAGGCACCCAAGTCCACAACCTTTAACAACAGCCTGCCAAACATGAATTCTTCAAATACATGAGCATGTGGGAGGCATTTCTCAGTCAAACCAGAACAGCAATGTTCTCAGCAAACACATTCTGGTCTTCAAAGGATTTTTGTTTTGTTTTGCTTGACAAGTAAGTACATTCTGGGTGGTATGGGCAGAAACCACTTTTTAAAAAACTGGGTAGAAACTTAGCCCCTGGTCATCTCAAGTAGATTGTTTTCAAGTGAAGCTCAGAAATCTATGCAGAGGACATGTGGTTCTCCCTATCCCATGGACCACTACCCTCTCAGCTCTGACAGGACTGCACAGCAGGCTTGTTCTTGGTGACATGTGAGCAGCCAATAGCAGTCTTACTATATTATGGGGGTCACCACAAGTTGCCTGTTTCTGTAAATTACCGTTTACTGGTATTTATATCATTATCTTCTATTGTGTTTGGTTGTTTGAACTTCTGGTCATCCTCCTGCCTCTGCCTCTGGAGTGCTGAGATTATAGGCATTGCATCATCCCGACTAGAAGAATGCTGTCTTCTAAAAGGGAGGTTAGCGACCATGTTTTCTGTCCTACAGAAGCAACTAGGGGCAGTAAATAGATGGGCATGGCTGTGTTTTAAAACTTTGCCCCTAAAAGCAATGTGCTGAATTTGTCTCAGAGGCTTCAGTTTGGTGACCCATGTCCTAGGGTGAGATAGAGGAGAATCCCTGTGGATCAAGCAGGACACACAATGGATTGTCTCTTCTGGATGCTTTGCAATGTTCTGGATTGGGATGAGCCGTATGCGATCCCGTGGATAAGACTGGGGCGCGTCAGGTATTTTGGCCATTCTAGAGCCACCAGAGTTGCAATTCCTTTAACGGTGGCATAAGATCCAACGCGACTCATTATGGTGTCTTCATATGGGTGTCGCTGCACCGTCCTTACTTATGCCTGTCTCCCGCTGCCCTGGCCCTTCCCCATTTCTACCTCTTGCTAGTCCCCTCTCCCTCCCCAGACAGTTCTTACTGAATTCATGGTATATGCATTCTATTACCGTCTCGTTCACCTGTCTTCCCTTAAGATCTCTTGCCCCTCTCTCCTAGTGCCCTCCTGCTTTTATGACCCCATCCCCACCCCAACATTCAGCATTAAATCTAGACCTTTGTCTGAGAGGAAACATGTATTATTATTTGCCTTTTTGAGGCTGGTTTATAATTTGCCTAACACAATGGTCTTCAGTTTCTTCCGGTTTATTTTTTTTTTCTGAAAATATCATGTTTTCATTTTTTATACCTGAAAGTGATCACACCATAAGCATATAGTACATGCTCTTTGCCCTCTATGCGTTGATGGGCATCTAGGCTGGTTCTGCACCTTGGTTAGTGTGAACACTGCAGCAATGAACATGGTGTACCACAATTCGTGTGGTCCCTTGGGTACATGCTAAGGTTTAGTGCAGGTTGATCATGTGCTGCAGAAATAAGGGCAGTAGGTTGAAAGAGCCTGTTGGTTTCTCATGAATCTCACTGCAAAGGGATGGAGGACATTTTCCCCTCTTCTCTTCTCTCTTCTCCTTTCCTCTCCTCTCCTCTCTTCCCCTCCCCTCCCCTACCTTCCCCTGCCCTGTTCTTCCTTCCTTCCTCCCTTCCTTCCTTCCTTCCTTCCTTCCTTCCTTTCTCCCTCCCCCCCCCTCTTTCTTTCTTGGTTTTTCAAGACAGGGTTTCTTTGCACAGCCCTGGCTGTCCTAGAACTTGCTCTGTAGATGAGGCTGACCTGGAACTCATAGACATCCTCTTACCTCTTCTTTCCAAGTACTGGTAATGTTTTTTATAGAGTACTGCCACTTTTATATTATTCTAATTATTAATCTGTCTTGATGATTTTCATGTTACATGGATGTAATGTAACGCCTGCTTTGTTTCAAGGACAATGCATTGAATACTGACTCTTCCTGGCTGCCTATGTGGCAGAGAGAAAGAAACCCCTTCGACCTCTCCTGGGTGGGTATTTCTCACTCACAGGTGTTTGTCTTAAGCTCTTTTCTCTTAAAGCACTGGCACTCCCTGAACTAAGCTGAGCTGTTCCTATGATGTGCCCAGACCAAGGATCCTACTGGGTGTGTCCTGGCACATGAGAATAGCGCCAATAGATGACTCTTCTGGATGTGACTGGACACCATCCATCTGCTGAGGGCATGAATGGTGCATACATAGGTGGAGGAGAGAGGACGTCCTCTCCTTCTCAGTCTCACTGAATACCTCAGCTTATCTTTTTTTGACCTTGACCTGGTCCTAATCCTGAGATTCAGACTAAAGGACCAACCTGCTTTCCTGAGTCTGCTTCTTGAAGATCATGGGACTTGATAATCCTATGAGCTAGTGCAATAAAGACACACACACACACACACACACACACACACACACACACACACACACACACAGGTTCTCTTTCTTTGAAGAGTCTTGACTCATCATTCCCCAAAGCCCACATGGCTTTTGTTTGCTTTGTAGTCAGATATTGCCTACCTCAGAATCTATAAAGACCTGCTATCTAATTTAAATACCACCACTCATTCTGTTTCTCAGAAGGCACCATGACTTCTGTGTGTTCCAGACTTAAACATGTTTGACAGCTGTTAATCCACTGAGTGGGGCAATCTTACTGAGTTTTGAGGATCAAATGAGATTATCTGTGTAGTGAGTCTGTCAGCTGTGATCCACCCCACAGATGCAGGAGATTATTACAGCATTCACTTAGCACTAAGCTAACAGTCACCAGGTGCTTATACTGGAAATAATGAGGAATAGTTAAAAGTAAATAGGGCCTATGTCTTAAGTTTATTGGAATGGACTTTCTCTCTACAGCTTGTTTGGGAATTTGGTAAAACTATTTCATTACAGAAGAAAAAATCCACAGAATATACAATACAGAGAAATTTAATTAAGCTAAGTTAGTAGCAATTCTTTACATCCACTTTTTATCTTAAGCCATGCTAGTATGCACATATATGCAATATGAAAACAAAGGGGTAGATTTCACTATTTGCAAGCTGCCTCCTCTTCATCCTCCTCTTCTCCTCTTCCTCCTCCTCCTCCTCCGTTCCTTCTTAAGAAATGTGATGATCCAGCCTCCTGCTTCTGCCATCATGCCCTTGCTGTCTGCTGCTGTATTTTCCCCACCACAATGGATTGTATCTACTGAGAACTGTGATCCAAAATAGACCTTCTTCCCTTAAGTTGCAGTTATAGGGTAGATTATCATAATAGCAGGAAAAGAAACAATGATGACCCACCCTTTCCCCACCACCTTTCCCAGAGCTGAGATAGAATACAGCACCTGCTAGTCAAGTGCCCCACCACCAACTTGCATTCCCAGAACACTAGCTCTTGCATGACCAACAGTCTCTTGTGATCCTCAGGATTTTTGCCACTGTTATTTTTCAACATAATTCTGCCTGGTACACATACTCTTGCAGTGGTTGAATGGATCCCATAGACTCATATATTCGAACACTTGATCTCCAGTTAGTGAAACTGTTTGGGAAGGATTAGGAGGTGTGGCTTTATTAGTGATGTGCCAGAGGGGGCAGGCGCTGAGGATTCAAAAGACTTAGGCCATTTCCAGTGTACTCTCTTTGCCTTCTGCTTTTGGAGCAAGATGTGAACTCTCGGCTGTTCCTGCCACCATGGACTTCTGAGACCATAAGTTCAATTAAATAAACCCTTTAAAAAAATAAGTTGCCTTGGTCATGTTGTTTGGTCACAGCAATAGAAAAGTAACTAAGAAACTAAGACAGTTATTGTCTAATATGAAAACTGCATCAGAGTCTGTTGGGTGTATGCAGGATATGGAGAAGGCATAGTCCATGACTCCAAGTTTGCTTAATATGAATAAAGCTGTAATAAATATACTTGTAGTTGATCATTAGCTGCCCAACTTATAACCTGGAGGTCGTCTGGTGTTCCTCTCCTCTCCTCTATCCCTTCTCCCCTGCTCTTCCTCCCCCTTTCTTTTATCTTTCCCATCCAACCTACCTCTTAAAAACAAAGATAAAACATAGATCAAAGCAATACAGAGAGGGCTGGAATATTACATAATCACTTTCAAAAACTGAAAACTATACACGTTGAAATTTCAAAGGCTTTCTGTGGAAGACATGGGAGGAAAAAACAGGATTTAGGGAGACAAGTTTTTAGGGTATCGACTTCTATCCCACTCTGAAGCATTTTTACCTTCGAAATGACTGGATTTCCCAAATGACTGGGCATGGGAGCCATGTTCCCCGCTGTCCTTCACACTAGACTGTTGCCACAGTGGGTGTGAGATGGGGGAGAGAGAGGGGAGAGAAGGGAGAGGGGGAAAAGAGGGGAGAGGGAAGAGGGGGAGAGAGGAGAGAGGGGAGAGGATAGAGGGTGGACAGAGGGGGTGCAGTTAGATGGGGGAGAGAGGGGAGAGGGGGAAAAGAAGGGAGAGAGGAGAGAGGGGAGAGGGGGGAGAGAGGGGAGAGGGGGAGAGAGAAGAGAGAGTGAGAGAGCAAGAGAGGAGAGGAGGGGGGAGAGAAGAGAGCAAGCGAGAGAGAGAGAGAGAGAGAGAGAGAGGAGAGAGGAGAGAGAGGAGAGAGAGGAGAGAGAGAGGAGAGAGAGGAGAGAGAGGGGAGACAGAGAGAGGAGAGAGAGAGAGAGAGAGAGAGAAGAAGAAGGAGGAGGAAGAGGAGGAGGAAGAGGAGGAGGAGGAGGAGAGGAGAGGAGAGGAGAAGAGAAGAGAGGAGAAGAGAGGAGAGAATGCAATGTTAAAGGAAGGTAGGAGAGATGGGAGAGCTCTGGCCCAGCTTCTCCATAACGTGAGTCATCACCACTGAAGTCTGGAAGGGAAGGGGCCACACTGCTTTAGAAAGGAAGGGGTCAATGGTTGGATCAGAAGGTACTAGGTTCTTTGTACCCCACCACTTACATCTGCTGTATTTTGATTTTGTTGCCTTTACATGGTACAGAATTACTGAATCTTGATAGGATGGTTTGTGTGCATTCCTCTCTCTCTCTCTCTCTCTCTCTCTCTCTCTCTCTCTCTCTGTGTGTGTGTGTGTGTGTGTGTATGTGTGTGTGTGTGTGTGTGTGTGTTTGTTCCTGAATGTTTTTCCCCAAGAGAGAATTTAGTCACCATAGCAAAGGTCTAGGGAGGAGAACAACCATTCCTCAGTCAATACCACATAATTTTGCTATAAAATTGGATAATGAGGAAATATTGTCAGGAAAGCAACCCAGGAGACGTGACCAAGTGGGAACTTATTGTTTGACTGAGTAAGAATGCCAAAGGGCAAGCTCAGACCATGTCATTACCAATTCTTCACACTGTGTTCTCTTTGTCAGTCTTCTTCGTATATGTGTGCAGATGTGTTTGTGTGTGTGCGTTAGTGTGCACATATGTGTGGAGCTCAGAGTTTGCTATTTGGGGTCTTTCTCAGTCATTTATTATCTTTCCACTGGTTCAGCAGGCTGAACATCCAGTGATCACCAGGGAGCCACCTATTTCTGCCCCCTCCCTCGTACTGGGAGTTAGAGATGTGGTATCCCTGGCTTTCTATGTGGATTCTGGGGTGGCCCAATTCAGATCTTCCTACTTTTATGGAGCAAGCACTTTACCGATGTAGCCTTTCACTCATCCTCCTTCCTTGCTCCCCAAAACACACGCAAGCATGATCTTAACCTCATTTTTGACCACGTTGTACCTTCAAAACCACGGTTAGAAGTGTGTGTTCACACCCTTTATACACTCCAGGACTGTGTGGTGTATGATGCTTTTCTGGTGTTCTAATTTACCTGCTTCTCTTGAGCAGGGAGAGGCTCTAACAAGCAGAAGGAGCGATGAATCTGGAGGATGGAAGGACTGGGGACAGTGAGGTTTTTTCACTCTCTCACTGCTGATGACCTCACTCTGGAAACTCTCGCACAGCCTGAGCCTTAATTTTTGAATCTGAAAATGAAGGCAGGCCCTGGTGCTTGCTGATGCACACACAGCCCTGAGCTAAGAGCCTTCCGAGCACTGCATTCTGGAGGGGACTGAAGTCCCCCATTCACCTCTGGAGCCGGTTGCTGGGAAGGAGGACACACTTTCCACACAATCTGAAGTGGGAGCAAATAGGAGAAAAAGGAAGGGTGGTCATATCAGCAACAGAAAGGCAAAGCCACAGGGGAGGGCGGAGTCCAGATACTGCTGCCAAAAAGGTAGGCCTGCTGTGTGTTTCTGACTCACCAGAGAAGAGACGACAGGCCAATGTTGGGTGGAGAAGGCAGTTTGGATGTGTGAAAGTGGATGAGCCTGTTGTAAAAGGCAAAGAGAAGCTCTCAACCGTCTCCTTGTTCTCAAAGTCTCTATTCCACTCTTTGGGGAACCAGTAAGGAGGGTCCTGTCAGAATTTAGCATGTCGGTGCACAGCACAAAGTGATTCATTAAGAAAACCAACAAACCAACCAAAAACCTATGCTTAAGGCGTTCAGAGTTTCAGAAAACTCAGGCAATACTGCTTTCCTTTGTTTTTGTCTTTTCTTAAAAGTAGCAGAGTTATAGTCATTCAATGTGTATGAGTGTTTTTCCCTCATATATGTCTGTGCACCAAGTGGGTGCCTGCTGCCTAAGGCTGGAGGTGGGTGAATCTCCGGGGAGGGGAGTTACAGACAATTGTGAGCCATCACATGGGTACTGGGGCTAGAACCTAGGTCCTCTGGAAGAGCAGCTAATGCTCTCAACCGCTGAGCTATCCCTCCAGTCCAGTTTTTTAAGAACAGGGTCCCAGACGAGAGCATTCCAAGGTGTTCTGAGATGCAGAAAATGCTTCTGGAGACCTGGGTGATTACACCCAAGATTGTGAATTTTCGTGTGCCAATATCATCAAGACAGTGATAGACACAGCAGGATTAGTTTTATTGGTTTTTATTGAATCTAAGTTTGTAAGAGGCATCACTAATTCTCATCCAATTACATGAGTCTTTCTGTTGTGAGAGGTATTCCCGTTTCACAGATGTCAAAAGTGAAAAATACTCTTTTTTTTTTTTTGATGAATAAAACACATCCACTGGCTTATCTCTGTAGCATAGTATGATTGAGATTTTGTTTGACTCGGATACTCTAATCCAGTGGTGTATGGTGGGGTGTGTCTGGCTGAGATTTTATCAGTCTTCAACACCTTTAATATCTTTAATATTGAACACAGGCCTGTGAAACTCAGTGATGAGGGCTGATGTGTTTGTAGTGGGGGCACCAGGAAGGGAGGTTAGGAATATGGAATGTTTTGGTCATTAGATCTCCGAGCACATTAGGTCAAGAGTGAGTGTCCTTCAACTCCATTGCAAGCGTAGGGCAGTGTCCTTTCCTGGAAGAGGTTTGGGAACATTAAGGCTCCAGATCCATGTGCTGGTTGTGCTTTCCCCCCGGGAAGGGAGTATCTCAGCTTCAAACACCATTGTGGTGCCTGCTGTGTGGACTTCTTCAGTTTAACTCACTTAAGTGGATTCAGTGTGGAGTTGGGAAATCAGAGCTCAGAGCTAGTCTCGTGAACTGGTAGTGTGACCGTGGACTCACGGGGAAGCATTCTTATTGAGAGAAACTGACTGACCAAGCAGGTTGGGTAAGTACCGGTAGTGTGAGGCCTGCTCCTATTACTCCAGCCGGAGAGTGAGACACTTGAACAGCACTTTGTTCAAGTCACATGGCTGGTAAGGTCCTGGTCAGCATTGATGTGGGTTGTGGAGTTCCAGAGCTCTGCACCCATAAATAGGAAATAAACCTTGCTATTAAAGCTACCCAGACACATAAACTAGTCAGCCTGCAAAGAGAGATGTGCTTTACTGGAGATGTGTTTGAAGTGGTATGAAACCCAAAGGATGAGCTAGTTAGGTCCAGGCAGCTTGCTAATAAGTAACCTGGGAGTGAAGCGGCCACATCGTCATTTTAAGAAACGACACATTTTATTGCTCAGTACTTTCAGAGCATGTATCCATGGAATCAAAACCTTTTAAGGAACAATTAGGTAGTTAGGAGATAAAAGAAAGAGTTTCTATGGGCAGCAGATAGAGCATAACTCTTTATAAGACTGAAAGCCTGGAGTATAGCAATAAACAGTCCGCAGTGACGGAACCGGAGGTGCCCTTGACCCGATGAGTGCTGCAGTGGAGTTTGGGCTGCCATACTCCAGAGTGAAGCGGTCACGTACACCGGAAGCCTCCCAAGGCAGTGATATAACGCTGCTTCTGAATTTTTCTTTGGATAGAGTATTAGAGAAATCTTCCAAAGCCTCACGTCATAGCGATGCGTGTCTATGTGCCGCTTTTTTTGGCACTCGATGACCCGAGCCAGCCTCTAAGGAAACTATCATCAGTTGTGTCTTTCAGAAGCATGTCGCGGGGGGGGGGGGGGGGGGGGGCAGGCTTTGAGAGTTCATAGGCTTACCCTACTTCTGTTTTGCTCTACGCTTCATGGTTACAGATGTTATTTCCCAACTTCCTGCTCTGCCTACCTGCTCACATGCCTATCCGCACCTGTGGACTCTCCTTTCGGAATTGTAAGCCACGATAAACTTTTCTCTCATTAAAAAAAAAAAAAATAGGTTTTGTTGCTTCCAAGGCAGGTGTGACTCACCTCTGTGTTTGCATATGTATAAACACAAAAACATCTAGACTATCCCAATTCCTGGAACCTTCCCCAAATGTTTTTCTCTAAATTGTAGGAATTATTTGTTTCCCTTAGGTTTTTTTTTTCTCTTCCTCAGAGCTTAATTCGTGTTTACTAGATGCCAAATGTTACCAAGGATAAACGAATGAAAAGGACACCATGATTCTGTCTTTAAGAAGGGAGTCAGGCCAGGGACAGCTCATACATAGACTGCACTCAATACCTGAGTGGAATGAGAGGGGTGTGGAGATGATTATATGGGAGAAGGCAGCAAGAGTAAAAAGAGGCAAATACATGAATTTAAATGTACCCAAATGCAAAATTAGGGAAGAACCTAGAAAGAATTATCTACAATAGTTTGTAGTTTTTCAGGTCTAAGAGGGAGGCTTACCCTAGTGTGGATCAGCACTAGGAATGGAGAAAGCTAACTGCCCGGCTCTCCTGTGTCCTATGCACTTTTTACTTCTGGCTGTGTCTCTGGACTCTGAAATCTTAGGTGTGTTAATGGTTGAAATCTAAAGCATAAGCAAGCAGTCTGCAGCAGGAGTGCCTATGATCTGCTTAGCTTCACCTCAGGGTAAGTGCTCACTTGTGGTTTGGAAGATGTTCGAAAAGCAAATGGCCACTGAGCAGACCAGACCATGAAGAGTCCTGCTGCTTGGATGGGGAGAAGCATGGGTCTGTGTTGTGAACCTCTGTCTTGCCTTCAGTGGAACTACAGGATTAGCAAAATAGTCTAGTGCCTTAGTGACGTGCCTGAGATCAGGATACAAAAAATAAGGGGTACTTTTCTGCTTCCACCC
The DNA here is from genome assembly GCF_021556685.1 of Rattus norvegicus. Lineage (NCBI taxonomy): Eukaryota > Metazoa > Chordata > Mammalia > Rodentia > Muridae > Rattus > Rattus norvegicus. The sequence goes on from NC_141538.1 coordinate 77,995,283, forward strand.
CTGATTCTGTGGTAGTTTTGCCAGCTTGACCACCTTGGCAGCCCGTGTACCAGTCCCAGCTTGTGCCTGTTTTCCCTTTCCACATTCCAGCATGCAGGACTCTCCCTAACAGAAAAGTAAAACACTGCTATATCATAGGCACATGCAAGCACACACAGTTTTCCTTCAATGTTCGGGTACCCGTGTTCATTTGTCTGTTCTCATTTTGATCACTGACCAGAAGGGACCTTGGGACCGAGAAGGGCAGAGTTCATTCTTTTACTGTCCTACATCAATTGACCTTGTTGTATAGCAAAGACAACGGTACCTGAGATTTCAGGACCTGAAGCCTCTGGGGAGTTGATTCCGTCTGCTTAGTCTCCTGCCTTGCAAACACACTGTGGGTCTGAGTTTGAGCCTCAGAACCCACATCAAAGAAACCAGGCATGGCTGTGAGTGCTTATAATCTCAATGCTGGGGAAAAATGGAGACAGGATGATCCCTGTAGTTTGTTGACCAAACTACTAGTCTACAGTCTACTAGGTGAGATTCAGGCCAGTGAGAGAAGATGTCTCAAAAACAGAACAGTGACTTAGGAATGACTTACCAAGGTTGTCCTCTTGCCCTCCACATGCGTGCACACACACACACACACACACACACACACACACACACACACACACACACTTCTCTCTCTCTCTCTCTCTCACTCTCTCATACACACACACACACACACACACACACACAGACAGACAGACACACACACACACACACACACACGTAAAGAACACAAAATGTAGCAAGAGTATTTATTGCGAGGGTGGGGTCACAATGGCGAAGCTAGGTGGGACCAGGGAATAGAGAACAGTCGTATCAGTAAGAGAAGTATTTTACGCAAAGGCCTCCAGATGAGAGGCCGGAAGCCATTCATCATGGACACTTCTTTGTTTTGCAGTTACGACTTCTGGAACATCTGGGCTGTCCTTTAAACACAGCCTGGGGGTACTTGGTGGGACTCCTAAACCAGAGCTGCCTTGTGATTAGCATGTTTTCTTTGGCAAACATTAGACACATGGGCTAGAATAACAAACCACTGCACTAATAAACCTTTCATGGGGTTGAAAATGCCGAGATCAGGGCTAAGCTAAGGTTCACCTGGAAAGGGCGTTGGGTGGCCTGGCTGAGCCTGACCTTGGGTTTGGTGTTGGTCACGTGGGCACCCCTCTTTTGAGCTTCTGAGTCCTTCGGAGAAAAGGAGCTTTGCAGAATGTGCTGAGAATGTGAGGGGCTGAGCGGGAGGCAGGAACAAGAAGCACCAACAAAGATTTATTTGGTTACTTATAAAATGATGGGCGCCCACAGAGCCTTGAGTTCTCACAGCTTTATGTGATGTTGTAGGGAAAAATGTGTTCTTAAGGGACAAATCAGAATACAAACTTTAAGGTATGCTAAGTTAGACTTTGGAAGTCTCTCCGCTCTAACCATGTCATATATTCACAGGAATCGATTTGAAGAATGTGATGTCCTTGGGAAAATGATCCCTGATGGCCTTATTGGATTTTGCCTCAGTCTCTCCTATCAGGGTTTTCTAGTTAAATCTGGTTCCCTATTACCCTCCATGACAGGATATTCTTTAACTTCGAGAAGCATTAACCTCCCTTGGAGGGAGAGTAAAAAGATCCAGCAGACATGACAAGAATAGGAATCTTACTGACTGACTGAGGGGTAGGTGTGTAATTAGACAATCTCGGGACCTGAGGCTTATGAGAAAACCCACTTGGTAAACATTTCAGAATCCACAGTTCCTCAGAAGAGGGGGACCAGCAGCCTTCCAGTTGGTCCATCATCCGCAGCCTGTCTCTTGGGGGTACCTGTGTCTGTGGCTTCACTCTGTTTAAAAACCTGAAGTATTCAGAGACATTGATCCCAGAGTGGCACGTGTCTCAAGCGGCTTTGGCTGCTGAGTTCTGCAGTTGAGAACATTTGACATTGTGTCCCTGCAGCCCTGTGGCCCTTGCAGTTGCCTCATTGCTCTTCATGGTCATGGTCAGGACTGCTTGTTAGTTCAGGTTTCATTTCATACAGACCCAGGCACTGGGCCCAGGTTCCCTGGAATTGACTCATCTAAGCTTAGGAAAAGGAGGTTGATGTCATTGCCTTAAAGTCATCCGGGAGGAGAGTACCTCAGTAGCCATCTTCCAAGGCTCCTTGTTATATTAGTTGCTAAAGGAAGCCTCAGAAAGTGATTGTAGCAGGACTCGGCTGGAAAATTTAGCATAGTATAAATACCTACCTCTTACAGAACACTTTACCTGGAGGATATATAGTACACAAGGATAACAACTGGGGGTGTTTTTAATGCTTCGTTATAAATACCTTACTTTAATCGCCAGGCAGTATCCTCTTATGCACACAGCTGTGCCCTACCAGGCTATCCAACATCATATTGAACTAATAGTCTTCTTGATCTTAATTCTTCTCCAGTTGTTTCTGAAGGTGTGTTTAAACAAAACTAAATGGAGGCAGGTTTTGCACGTATATGGTCTCTGCCTACGCATGTGATGAATCGGTCATATACGTACTTATGCATTTATGCCGAGATTTTATTTCAATTAGTTTTTTTTTTGGAGATCATCACTTGTTATGAAAGGGGAAGTGTTTTTACAAACGTAAATATGATGTGGATTTTAGTTTTTGATGTTGAGATAGGCTTTCGTTCTATCTCAGTTGGGCTTGGCACTTGTCATATAGCACAGGATGGCCCCATGCTTGGGATCCTCCCACCTTAGCCTGCTGAGGGCTGGGATTTGCAGGCCTGTCCCACCACAGCTGGCACTAACAGTGATGCATCTTCATTGAAAACAAGTGAGATATAAAGGGGAGAATTGAATGAAGATGTAAAATTGACCCACACTTCCCTGTCCTACAGAAAGTAATTATTAGCAGAATTTGGCAGATCTCCACGTGCTTTGTATGTACATATTTTAGACAACTGAGAACCACAGGAAACACACTTTATATTCTATTTTCAATTCACATCATGGAACCCTGATTTTTTTCCATGACATTAACAGTCTTGCTAATACGTTTATAAAATGTTTAATGGCTTTTAATATTTAATCCCATATAACCCCAGAGCCAAGTCTTTGCTCTTTTAAATTATATAAGCCACTGACATTGCTCTTGAGATGACTTTTGGGACCCCGTCCCATGCCTGTCTGCGTCTTTGTTTCCCATGAGGTAAACAGGCTTCCTTCTCCAGCACGTTCCTCCTGCCCTGATGTCCTGTGGTAACAGGCCCAAAGAAACAAGACTAGGCAATTTTGGACTGACATATGGGCCAAAACAAACCTTTTCTTTTATTAAGGTGATTACTTCAGACATTTTGTCATAGTAACAGTGTGTGACTAACACAGCCCGGTAACTCCTTGTTTCTTCTAGTTCTCATCATCTACTGTCTCATAAGCATCCCCTAATACATTCCTCACTTGTCCAATCCTGTCTTGATCCATCTCTCAGAGGGTCCAAGCTATATGTGAAAGCCTTTTCTGTCACCTAATGTCAGTGTCTCTAGGTTATTCATTTTACTCCATACATACCAAGCTGTCTCTCTATAGTGGGTACAAATTGAATTACTCAAAGCTTAATTACATTTTAATAACTGGTTAGGTCAGTTATTCATCCTTACACTCTTCTGAACTGCTCTCCGTGAACTTTTGAGCAATCCTAATTTTAATAATAAGGGTTTTTAATCTGTGCCATTAGTGAAAGAAATCTACAGAATTTGGAAATGAACGATGAAAGAGAAGTAATATGAAATCTAATTATATAGAGACGAAACTATGATTTAGGATGTGGTCTTACTCTTAAGTGATTTTTTTCTTGTTTCTATTTCCAGATTGCAATCCCTTAATATTCGCTTTATAGTCATAACGCTAAAACCTGCCTCGATTATGGGGACTTGAGGGTTGAAGTCACATCCTCCTATGAGTCAGTAGGATATTCCAGCAATTCCTCATTGTCTCATTAAAAAGAAACTTGACTTAAATCATAGTAATAATGTCGTGCTCATCTCTGTATTGTGATGACACCCCGGGGCCTGTCCTGTCTTCCAAAGAACAAATAGAAAACTTCACTGTGCTGTGCGCTGTTGCTTCTTTCTCCTTCAGACATGGTTAGCCCTGTGCAGAGAAGCCACGGGGGCTTAACATTATCTGACCCATAGCTGCGTAGGACCGCATGTATCTTGCTTACATTTGAAAAGGTAGTTTGATATTTTTAGTTGTGTTTGTCTAGCCTATTAGTATAATTGTCTGAAGGGCCTAGAAGGTATTCAATCCTATGGAGACTCAAAGGAGTGGCTGGGAAGCACCGATGTGGGTGTTGAGAACTGAACCTGGTTCTCTGCAACAACAAGAGCAGGAAGTGCTCTTAACTACTAAGCCATGTCACGTTTTACCTTGACAACAATACACATGGATGATTTGTAGTATTTTCCTTCTTATTTTTTAAAAAAGTAGATTTTCTCAGGCTTCTGAGCATGGAAGCTTGAAAGGAGAGATGGTTGGGTTTAAACGCAGGGTCTCCTGCCACATAAGCACTGAGTCTTCCACTGATTTACACCCTGGTCTAGAACGTTCTGTATCCTGATTTTCAACCCCTGTCACTCCACAGCTTTCTGCATCTGACAGTTTCCATGGCATTGTATTATTTTTGAAGGCTGCATAATATTCTGCAGACATTGAGATAGCACACTTGAGGGTTCCTGTTGTTAGATGTTGTCTGTGTTCATACCGGTCACTGATAAAGACTGTGCCATGGCGAGCTGCTTTTCCCTCAAGCATGCTTTGGTTTTCACTCAGCTTTGTCTCAGGTCGGGGTCCAGGGACCTTCCCTGTCACCTCCTTCTCCAAGGGAACAGTTATGACCACAAGTCCATTCCTGGTGGTCCTCTGTAAGCAGGCACAGCTGGCCTGATAAAGATGGTCAGTGTTCTGCTTGGAGGACTGTGGGCTACAAGTATGAGCACATGTCTGCAACTGCACGGCTCCTACCGAGAGATCATAGAAACAGAGACAGAGTTCCTAGAAACTTGCAGTCCAGTGAGCCTGCTGTGTGTGATAGTAAATGAGAGACCTTGTCTCAAACAAGGGGGAAAGTGAAGTTCGAGTGCGCACACACACACACACACACACACACACCCATCACACACACACACAAACCATCACACACACACCCTATCACACACCATCACACACACAGACACACACACACACACACTCACACACACACACTCACAAAAATCATATATCCCCACCCGAAAAACTGAAAAAAAACCCCTCACTTATGTGCTTCCTTAAAATCTTGCATAACGGGGTTGGGGATTTAGCTTAGTGGTAGAGCGCTTGCCTAGCAAGCGCAAGGCCCAGCTCCGAAAAAAAGAAAAAAGAAGAAGAAGAAGAAGAAGAAGAAGAAGAAGAAGAAGAAGAAGAAGAAGAAGAAGAAGAAGAAGAAGAAGAAGAAGAAGAAAATCTTGCATAACACATCTAATTTGTCTTATTTTGGAATTATAAACCTTTTAATCCATTCAAAGTAAAAGAATGATAAACATGGGAAGAAAGCGGCAGACAAACTGAATGACAGGCATATGGATGAGAAGTGGGAAGGTTGTCAGGAGAACAAGCCAATGGCTATGAGACCAAAGGAAGGGCAAGGTCCTTCCTGTCTGTCCTGCATCTCCCTGCAGTGCTCCAGTGTGCCCTGTGCCTGTGGGAGAAGTTCTCCCAGAGGTTGGAGCCGATATGATTACGTATTTCCTGTATTAAAATGAAATCTTGGGTTTGGCTTTATTTTCCTGAAGTCTGGAAAGTCTTTATTCTGAAATAGGTAAAACGATGACAGTAGATGACGTCAGAAACGGTGGGGCAGCTTGACCGTCTCCTGGGCACATAGCCCTCCCTTCCCCCGCCTCTCTGCTTCCCTTCTTCCTTTTTTTTTATCTTTCTCTCTTTTTCTTCCTTCCTTCCTAGCTCCCTCCCTCCTTCTCTCCCTCCCTCTTTCTTCTTTTTTTTAAAAAGATTTACTTATTTATTTGTTTACTTATTTACTTATTATCTGTAAGTACACTGTAGCTGTCTTCACACACACACAGAAGAGGGCATCAGATCCCATTACAGATGGTTGTGAGCCACCATGTGGTTGCTGGGATTTGAACTCAGGACCCTTGGTAGAGCAGTCAGTGCTCCGAACCACTGAGCCATCTCTCCAGCCCCTCTTTCTTCTTTCTTTGTTTGTTCCTTTCTTTTTTTCTTTCTTCTTTCCAGGAAAGCCAGAGCCAGCTCTGAGAACTTTCTAGAGTACATTTCCTTATAAATCATGGTCATTCTGCACCCACTCCCATGCCTACAGCTTTCCAAATAGGAAAAGGATCCTCCAAGTCACCCTCAACACCAGGACAGACTTCTTTGCTGGGGACACTAAGTCTGACTCACTTTTCTTTAATGAAGAAAGAAAACCTTTACAGTCACACACTGAACAAACAAGACAGGACTAAAGGAAGGGCCTCCTTTACCATAACTGTTCAGTGCCCCACATGGGCTCATGTATGATGCCAGAGGATTACGAAGGAAGTTCATGAGTTCTTTTCTTTGTTCAATAGCCACCTTGGAAAAATGGCACTACCCAGCAAAAACCTTATTTAGTAGCAAAATATATTTTAATGGAAAGTCATCTTTAAGTAACTGAATAAAAACGAAATCCAGGGGTTTTCCCAGCAGACAGTGGAGTATGTACATCTGGTGAGGATGGAGCAGTGTCCGTCTAATATAACTTTTATATAGAAAATGCAAGCATATTTAAACAATGCAAACATGTAAGAAAGGACGTCACAAAAAAAATAACAAAATAGATCACAAAAATTAAAACGTCAACCTCAAGCTTATAAAACAAAACAAGCCCCAGCACCGTGTTGGTCTTTCTTGGTGTGAGTTCCAGGAGCTACTGGAAGGAGATGATCCTGCTTTGGGAGAGGTGGTGGGGTATGGGGTTAAAGCCCGCTTCTCCTTTTCCTGAAGAAAGAAAACAAAAGAAAACGTAAGGAAATTATAGGTTCAAGAGGAAAGATGAACAGAGGTGGGGGAAACTTTGGGGGTGCTCGTGGAAAAGGGGACAATAATCTTAGTCCAGTATACACATCTGCAACAATATGTTCTAGGAAGACGGTCATTTCTGGGGAGAAGGAAGATGCTTGGACACATTAAAATATCACTAAACATTTTTTCAACTTCAATAGTTTTATTGTAATTATATCCCTCAAACATTGGCTGGGATACTTTCTCTCCCTCCCTCCCTCCCTCCCTTCCTTCCTCCTTCCCTCCCTTCCTTCCTTCCTTCCTTCCTTCCTTCCTTCCTTCCCCCCCCTTTCTTTCTTTCCTTTGTTTTTTCTATAAGACAGAGTTTTATTCTACAGCTATAGCTGGTCTAGAACTCACAGAGACCTTCCTGTTTACCTCTGGATGCTGGGGTTAAAGGTATGCACTGTCATATGGGATCTTGCTAGGACGTTTTCAATAAACTACAGTGTTTATTTTGTACTTTCTGTTCAAGAATATTACTTTTATCATTTGTGTAAATCTTTACTGACTTTTAGTATTTATTTAAAGTGTGTGTGTGTGTGCACGTGTGTTCGCACGCTTATTTTTCTAGTTTTAGGATATGTGCTGATGAAGGCCGCTCAGTTCTGTTTATTTTTGAGATCTTGTCTTCTTCTTCAATCCTGACTTGATTATTTCTAGCCTTGGGTTTAGCGAAGGTTTAGAGAGACTATCTAGTTAGCCTGTGATTAACGAAGTTTACGCTCCAACTAGAGATACCTTCTGCCTCTTGAATTCCATCCTCCCACTCCGGAAATGGTCCAAGAGTTTCGGCTCAGTCTTTGTAATAGGCTGTCTTACCTGGAGCAATCGTGTCCTGTCCAGGATGAGAGACAATGGCATCGGTTTGGTCTTACGCATTTCCCGCCATTTAAGCAGGGAGACTGACAAGTAGCTGTGATGAAAGAAATACATGCATTCATTCACTTAATCAACGCTTAGACATTCTAAAGAGGTCGCAGACGCCCACAGGGTAGGACTTGCTCTTCCCCCTGATCTACCACTGGTCATTCCTCACACATTTTACATCCGTACGTGGCATCATACCCCACCCCCACTGAGCTATTCAGGGTGGGGTTAGGGGATGGGTCAGGGGAGTTTCACATCAAATCCCTATGTTAAGTTTCACCACACTAAGGTCAGCTTTATTAAGCATGCCAAGCCCACTGGGTTCTGTCTTTTAAAATATTTTACTGTGTGCATTATTATTCTGTGTGCAACAGATCTGGCACTTAGGTCTGATCTAAGTGTTTTATATACTCAGTTAATTTATGGCTCTTCTGGAGGGAGCCGGCAATAAAATCTAGATTGACTAAGTCAGACAGCAGTTTACAGGAGAATAAGTCTGTCATACAGAGTGCCCAGGACAACATAAGGTTGGAGAGATGGCTCAGTGGTTAAGAGCGCTGGCTACTCCTCCAGAAAACCTGGGTTTGATTCCTAGCACCTGAAAAAAAATTATACGAATTTAAGGTTTAAAAATATAAAATTAAAAGAGTAAGCCCTGCTGCCAGGAATAACAGGCCATAAAGATAAAGAAAAAGAATGCAAGAGAACTACTTTGCTTATCACCCGGTGTGAGTAACTGTTCTTTGTTCTGCCCCTGTGATGTTTATTTAAGCCCCTACTTGTGCTTTTCAGCCATTGAGTCCTGCAGAGAGCATTCCAGGAAACCTGGCAGTCCAAGCCTAACCAGAGGTGTTTCAAATACAGATGCTTCATCAATTTTGACAAACTTTTAAAAATAATGAGGACCTGAAGACCCTACCCTTCTCCTGATTTAGTAGCTCTGTTCCAGGAACCAGGGGGCCATAAAACCTTCTGGCGTCCCCTTATCTCCTGGAGCCATAAAACAATCCTGTAACTTGTGGTGCCTTCCCCTTTGACACCCCCCAACCCCTGGGCTCACAGCCTCTGCCTTTAAATGCTCTTTCTCCCAGCCTCTCGCTGTCTCCTTCGTGGGATATGTGTCGGCCCAGAGATCTCTGTAATAGGTCTCCGTAATAAACCTCGCCTTTGCTTATTACATCCAAAATGGTCTCTCTGTGTCTGGGGTCCTCGATTTCCCAAGACTTGAGTAAGGGTCTCTCTGCATGGGATCTTTCAGCACCCACATGGTGGTTCTTTCAGCACCCACATGGTGGTTCACAGCTATCTGTAACTCCAGTTCCAGAGGATTCTGGGCACCAGACATGCAAGTGGTGCAGAGACATATGAGAAGGCAAAACACTCCTAACATAAAACATGCGTCCAATAGTCTTTCCTGTGTGGCCAGGGGACGCTTGTCATGCTCTTTTAAATTAATATATACACATTTATTATAAATATCAGCATCAATTAGAATTAGAGAACCATAATTAGAATTAAAATTAGTCACAGATGAAATCCTGAAAAAATGTCCAAAGATCTAGTATACAGGCATCTTTTTCACAAGCCTACATCGTGTGCACAAGCCTGTCTGTTAAGTCTAAACATTGATGAAAGTCTATTACCCACAAGCTCAACCGGTCAGGTAAGTCCTTACAGGAAGAATATCAGATAGCCATCGAGGGAGGGCTGGCTATGAGTTTTACTTTAACACAGCAAGGCAGGACCTTTCCTGCAAGAAAAGCCCACGCTTTATAAAATACGGCGACCTCTCCGCTAGGCAGGTACCAGGAATTAGGACCAGGGATGAAGAGGAGCATGAAGAAATAAATGCCAAGCTTTCCCCCTGAAGGACGCTCTTGCCAGGGAAGAGTAAGAATGGGCCAGCAGGATATACTTATTTATAATTTAATCAGAAAATGAGAATACACACACACACACACACACACACACACACACACACACACACACACACACACACACACACACAATGAGATCAGGATAAAACCCAACAAAAGTAAAACCAGAACATCTCAATCCGACTCCCCGCAGTTTCCGTTTGCGGGGTAAGAAAACACAACTTACTCTCAGGAGCACGGTGCGAGGAGACCCCTGACGGAAGTCAACACTAGCAAATGTTCTCACTCCTCAACCGCTCCCTCCATCCTACTCACGTCCACCCGGTCACTCATGCCAAGTAGCTTCCGCACGGTGCCATTTTCTCTCCGGTACACGCTCTTCCTTCGTGATGCACAAATTTGTCTTCAATCTAGCTGTATTTGCTGGGTGTCCAAACTATCATGCCTTTTGGACTGCTGCGCTACTGTGTTCCAGACTCCTCAGGTTCCACTCCTTGCCTAGACAGCAGCCTGTTTATCCTGGCTCCTCTAGCTCAGTATGTGGTGTTGGTTTCATTTCCTGAGGTCAGACTAGAAAGAGTGGCACCACCTCCCTCTCTCCCAAGCCCCCTCCCGTCAGATCTGTCACCAAGTCGCGCCGATCCTCCTTTTCCAGCTTCTCACAGAGCCACCGTGTTTTTGATTTTCATTTCTCAGTTGTGAATTGACACGTGGTGTTGGAAATTGAACCCTGGTCTTCTGGAAGAGCAGCTGATGCTCTTAACCACCGAGCCATCTTTCCAGCCCTGATCCATCACTGAGTACTGTTCCTGCCTAAAACCCTCCAGGGCTCTTGTGCTCTCCTGGAACAGACCAGCGCCTTGAAGCTGCTGCGCGCACGTTTCCGGATTCGATCCTGTCCATCTTTACAAGCCACGCCCCCTGTGTTTCCTTCAAGGCTTCCGTCAGCCGTGACTGCGAATCAGTTAACACAACAGTCTGTACTATAAGTCTGCACGCTCCATGCCTTTGAATGATCATCCAGTGATCATTCATGACTGTTGGCCTGGAAATGGAGCTGAGAATTAACTAGTAACGGCTGGATAGGATCCAAAGAAGAGGTCATTTACCAGCTGGTAGGATTCAGTAGGGTGTGAGAGACATTGTTCTGGAAGGATCAAGATGAGGTGCCAATGTAGATGGCATTCTTTAAGTGCAATTTCCTGAAAAGCAGTTTTTGGTGGTGATCCAGTTTAGCACTGATAAATGGCCTCAGAGTGGCTGGCTGGGACCCTTCCGTTGTGACACCACCGCTCAGTCCAAGTTCAACCCATCTGTCTCTCGTATGGTTTCATGAAACTAAATCACGAACACAAACCGTGGGAGGAAGCTTACCTGTATGACAGCGGGATCCAGTCCAGCCTGCGGGGCAGTCACACCGATAAGGGGCCACACAGCGCCCACCATTCAAACAGGGGAGTATGCATATTGCTAAAAGAACAGAACAAAATAGAATAAAAAAAAAACATTAAAACTGGGTTGAAAAGCATTGACCGTGATACTCATGTTCAGATCGGCTCAAATGTTCACAATCCATTTTGCTGGAGGAGAAACTAGACAATGGCCCCCTAGAGGATCTCCCTGTATCACTCTGCTTATTAATGAGTGTCACTGGGAAAGCACATCAGGGTGGAGATCCTGACTCAGATGTAACCACTGAGGCCAAAGGCACTCTTTCCTGGAGGACACTCTGTCCTCACTGTTTGCTGACTGCTTTGCTTCCGGTCTTTGTAACATAAGCAGCACAAACTCCATTGATCACCATTTCAAATTCCTTTTGAGAACTGTGTGAAGTGCAGCCTCAGACTTTCTTCTTGAACTGCACGTGAGAGAATGGGAGTTGGCTGGGAGGTACCATAGGCTCTTGCTTGCAATATTTTAGTAGTGATATGACGATGTCTTCTTTTTCCTAGGAGCCAAGGACTGATGTGGAGCATGTGAAGTCGTTGCCTTGCATGAACTAGGAACTGGTTAGAAGGGCGGACTCTCACGTTGTCCCATCTTTGGTCGACTGAACCAGATTCTACATCTTAAGGCCGCTCCAAGGTGCTTCTATGCAAATTAAAGTATGCGATCTCACCTCTGTTTTGTGCAGAAGGGCAGGTAAATGCTCAGCAAATTAAGCTGGCTTATCCTGGCCTGTGACTTGGGTATCCCAGAATCGTGGGACCCTAAGTATTTATCTCACTGAAGCCTGGGAGCCAGCCCCACATGAAAAGGAATGAGGAGGGAGAAGGAAAAACTGTGGCAGCTTTAAAAAAATATTAGCCATTGTGAAAACCCTTGATTTGATGACTTAATCACAGCCATTACTCATTTTCCTTTTAAAAAAAAGGGTGAAAAAGTCACATTGAATAAGTTTTAGAGTCGGCCTTGAGTTCAGCAGGGAAAGAGCCCAAGAGGTGTAACCTGACTCCTGTCACATCAGGGACTCAGCAGGGCCTCTCCACACACGCAGCTGTATCCTTATACATCAAGACATTGAGTTAACACACGTTAGTCTGTAAAATCATTTAAAAGAATTCACTGAGGGCCATCCAGACAGCTCCACAGGTAAATGCACTTGCTAAGCAGACCTGATGACTGAGTTTGATCCCCAGGACCCTTGGTGAAAGGAGAGAACTAACTCCTGAAAGTTGTCCTCTGCCTTGGCACATGCGTGGGCACAAATAATAAAATGAAAAAAAAAAGGGAGCTATTTATACACCTTTGATAAACCAAGCGTAGTTTAAGCATGAAAATTCTGCTCATTTACTAAACATCATATAGATTAGGATTTGTGACTTTCCCTATTTTCTTAATTAGGAGTGGCTTTCTCATGACTAAGCGTCATGGTGGACTCCCATGTTTTCCGAAAGGCGCAGTGCCCTGTGATATGCACAATTATTCCAACTGTAGCAAAGACTGTGGCCAGATAGCACTGACCTGAGATAAGGGGAGAGAGGACTGTGACACTCACAAAGCCCCCTCCTAAGAAGACTCAGTTGCTGGGCGCCAAGAGGCTCGTGAGACACTAGATGAGGCAACTGCACTTTCAGGGATAGATAGATACTATAGATGAATTTTCTGCAGCCCGCTGATGTGTTAGACCTGTGCATGCTGGTCCGCTGCAAGGGTTTGAGGCGATCAGTTCCTTGGGACAGCGAAGGCAATTCCCAGGAACTGTCTCTCCTAAGCCTGCAGCTTCTCAGCAAATAAAAGGGGCTCAGAGCAATGCTCAAGGCCAGACTCACGCTCTTCACAAAGTCGTCCCATCCAACCGTCTGGGCAGGAGCAAGCGTTTGGTCGTTGGCAGACCCCTTCATTCTGACATGGGAACCGGCAGACAGCTGGAAAGAGAACAAGGTGATTCATGATTCCAGGGAATTCTGGAGAGCTGATACTGAAGAACGGGGCTCATTCACAACTCACAAATGACTCAGGCTTTATGGAAGAAAAATTCAATTGGACACTAAGAAAGAATTTCAACATATGAGGAGAGGCACACGTTGTTGGCTGTTACCGTCACGCTGCCCTCATCTCTATGGAGGCGAAATGATCAAAGGCAAACCGTATTGACAACTTAGAACTTGATTGTTTTATACATGGATTATAAGACATGCATAGTCAAGCTAATTACCATTTGTTAGCACAAGTAATTACCGGTTGTTTTTCCCCTCTTCCCTCTTCCCCTTTTCTTTCTTTCTTCCCTCCCTCCCCCTCCCCCTTTCATCTCTCCCTGCAAATTTCAAAACTACAACACAATATTGTTAACTTTAGGAATGCATTAGATCTTCAGACTGCGTTCATCTTAACTAACAGACACTTTATATTCCCTTTTCCCTCAGCCCCTGAACCAATGCTGCATTCCATGACTCTGAATTTGGCCATTTTAGACTGCACGCTCAGTGTCACAATTCTTGTTTTTTTTTGCAAATACTTTTAGAATGAATAAAGCAACTGTGATTTCAAAGGAACATTCAGATGTTGTCAGGAAAATACAAGCTCTAGAGCACCGTACTTGGAGACCTATTACTTTTTTCCATTTTGAAGAAATGTACATGTTTTCAAAAAATGTAAATTAGCAAGTTATAGAAAACGACACAGTGGCTAAGACAAATTTAAAGTCAAGCAAAATCAAAGGGGTGTGTGTACTAATCGTTGGAGGTCCACATCTCCCTTCAACCTCACTGGGAAATGATTATTCAAATTTCCCCTTACCTCTGCAGATAGGAGGTGGTGTCCATGTTCCATTTTCTAGGCATACACTCCTGAGGGAACCTTCTAGCATGTAGCCACTGTAACAGGAGAAGGTGACCATGTCCCCATATTGGTAATGCACACCTCGAGCAATTGCGTTTTCCACATGAGTTGGAGGACCACAGGAGATTTCTATAGGAAGACACGGATAACAATCAAGCCCTTCCAGCTCACCCAGACAGAACACAGCGTTACCATGAAGACTGAATCAGGTTAAAGAGCATAGAGAAACCACATACACGAGCTATTTTCTACCTGTGTAACATGTCTAGAATGCTAGGAACTGAGAAAATAATCTGCAGCTTTAGTCAAATTAGGTGACAAGATAACCGGGTCCCTGGCCTGGGATTCAAATGTCTAAAACCCAAGGACGGGCAGCCCAGAACAAGAGTGAGCTCTCTGACCTTGCCAATGAGGTGGCTGCCAGAAAGGTAGAAATAAAATGTTTATCAAATTAGTACAGGGGATAAAGCGTGATAGCCTACCATTTCAGAGTAATTAATGATCGTGGATTATGAAACGTTGTTACTGCCAAAACCAGGGCCTTCAACCCAGTGAGTGCTCAATGTGGGTTTAGAATATGAATGGATGCTGGTACTAGCTGGTGGCTACGTTTCATAAAATTCAAGACCCCTTTTTGATGCTGCAAAGTGTCTCTGGGGATCTGTGTTAGATTGAGTAACCGTCCTTCCTCCCCTTTTTTTTTTCTTCAAAGCTATATGTACTGTATATTTAAAATCGAGATTATTATAGCTGCTTTTGCTTTGAAGATTTTTATAAGACATCTCAAGATAATTGTGGGGTGCTTTGACCACAGGGCTGAACTCCAGGTTCTGCTGGGTACCTAGTTAGTGCAAATGTAGCAGGTGGTCAGACCTCATGAACTGCCTTACTGAAGGCCATTTGTTTGTCACAGTGTTAGCCAGATTTGGTAGAGGAGAAAAGAAGTTTGTCTGATGTTTTTACATTTTCTTTTTTTTCTTTTCTTTCTTTTTACTGAAAACATTATTTCTCATAAACTATATCCTGACTACAGTTTCCCCTCCCTCTACTCCTCCCAGTTCCTCCCCACCTCCTCTCCCCTCCAGAACCATTCCCTTTCTGAAGCAAAGAAGTGCAGGCTAACAGGAGCCAGATGTAGATCTCTCCTGAGAGACACAGCCAGAATACAGCAAATACAGAGGCGAATGCCAGCAGCAAACCACTGAACTGAGAACGGGTCCCCCATTGAAGGAATCAGAGAAAGAACTCGAAGAGCTTGAAGGAGTTCGAGACCCCATATGCACAACAATGCCAAGCAACCAGAGCTTCCAGGGACTAAGCCATTACCTAAAGACTATACATGGACTGACCCTGGGCTCCAACCTCATAGGTAGCAATGAATAGTAAGAGCACCAGTGGAAGCGGAAGCCCTTGGTCCTGCCAAGACTGAACCCACAGTGAACTAGATTGTTGGGGGGAGGGCAGTAATGGGGGGATGGTGGGGAGGGGAACACCCATATAGAAGGGGAGGGGGAGGGATTAGGGGGATGTTGGCATGGAAACCGAGAAAAGGAATAACATTTGAAATGTAAATAAGAAATACCCAATTTAATAAAGATGGGGAAAAAAAGAGAAAAGAATTCTGAGAAACAACAACCAAACATGATGAAATAAAATATAATACTAAAAACCAAAAACCATCACACTGAGGTTAGACAAGGTAGCCCAACAGCGCAGAGGAAGTGCCTGTGTATCAGAGCCTGAGAAGACATAAACACTAATAAGGAAAGTTGGACACATGATGTAATAAACTTCCTGTGAGCTGTGTAGTAAGATGAGATGCCATGAAAACGTCGAGGTAAATGTGACTGCGCTTAGAGTTGTCAAAGTATGAGCCACAGTGAAAGCGGCATTTGTACTAGGCTAGAGAGTGCTGATGGACCAGAGCTGGAAGGTTTCTAAAATCCAGGCAACCGCCTGTAGAAAGATCACAGGAAACTCAAGCTTGGCTTATAGCACTCTGGTAATCAAAGCATGGATTTCCGGTCACTTACATGGGAATCATCTGGTATTTTTTAACACACATTTCTGGGGTTTCTGACTTGTGAGCCTGCACTGAGCTTTACATTTTAAAGCACCCGTTTGCAGGAATTAATATGAGAAGCAGGTAGGCAGGATGTGGAAGGTCGCTGCCCAGGCAAAGGAAGGATACGCGGTTTTAATCCGAAGACTTCCTGTCCGATAGAAAATGTAAAAGAGGCTGGAGGATTAACAATCATGGAAACGGCTCCTCTCCAAGGCAACCTGTGATCCACTCTAGAATACTGACTGTCAGGCATGCATGGAAAGAGCATTTGTAACAAGCACACGTCTCTCTCTGCTCTTGCTTCCAGTGGCCTGAATGGTAAGCGCCAGGGAGCCAAGAACCAAGGTGCGGATGCGTGGGCAGAATGAGGCCACTTGGCCTGATGCCCTCTGGGCAGGTGGCTTAAACTAGACTAGAAGGCCAGAGAGAAATCTGAAGGATGCTCGCTTCTCTCCCTTTGGGTAGTGGTAGATTTCTAAGTGTCTAGGAGCAAATCCTAAAAGCAGAGTATGGAGTTTTCAGACGTGTTCTCTCTCTGTCTCTGTCTCTGTCTCTGTCTCTCTGTCTGTCTCTATGTCTCTGTCTCTGTCTCTCTGTCTGTCTGTCTGTCTCTCTGTCTCTGTCTCTCTGTCTGTCTGTCTCTCTCTCTGTCTCTCTCTGTCTCTGTCTCTCTGTCTGTCTGTCTGTCTCTCTCTCTGTCTCTCTCTGTCTCTGTCTCTCTGTCTGTCTGTCTCTCTCTCTGTCTCTCTCTGTCTCTGTCTCTGTGTGTATGTGTGTGTGTGCATGCATGTGTGTCTATGTGCGTGTGTTTAATAGTTTCTAATGCTGCAGCACACTATTAGCTAAAAAACTTGGTGTGTGTTTGCGTGTGTGCGCGTGTGTATGGGTGTGTATGTCTTTGAGCTACTGGGCATCTCTTTTCATCTAGAGAAACTGCTGATGCGGTATAACATCAACTGATTTATTCTAGAGAACAAACTCACAAGATAAGTATTATTATTACAATTAACAAACGAGAACCCTAAAACTAAAAGGACGCTAGGGCATTTATGTAAGTTCAGAGTTAAACTTCTGGAGGCTAGAATTCAACCCCACTAGTGTCTTTATGTGCGTGTGTTTTGTTTCCTTATTTGAAGTACGAGTGTTATGAAGATGGAGTATACATTGAGCAAAATATTCTTATGGAGTCGAGAGCGTCACGTGGGTTAGGCCCAGTGAACACTTTTATTGACTGCTGTTGACAGAGTAGCTCAGGCAACAAGGAAGATAAGTGGTGTGATGTTGGCAGAGAGATGTTTAAAATGGAAGCAGGAGGTGGTAGTAGAGGTCAGGAGATAGTCACAGCAGGCTAAGTCTGATTGCGGGAGGCAGTGTTGTAGCATGGGTGGACTCACATGGTGCTGGGCCAGCAGCCGTTCTCAAGTTACAGCTCCTGGACCAGCAGTATTCCTCCACCTATTTGTCACTGTGAACAAAATACGTGTGCAGAGTGACCTAAGCGGTGAAGGGCTTATCTAGGCTCACAGTTCCATATGGTTCAGTCCATGGTTGTGGGCAGAGATGATTCTTTACCTCATAGAGCATACAAGCAGTACAAGCAGGAGAGAGAGAGAGAGAGAGAGAGAGAGAGAGAGAGAGAGAGAGAGAGAATATGAGAGAATGAGAATATCCACGGACAAGGAACCGTCAAGATTCTGCCCCCAGTAACCTTCCTCCAGCTTGGTATCACCTCCTAGAGTTTCCAGCACTTCTCAAAAATACTGCCACTAGCAAGGGACCAAGCACACAGACCACAAGTAGATGAGGGACATTTCCATAGTCAAACCATAACAATATCCATAAGCAACACCCAGGAACTATTAGAAAATGATGTTATCTGGCCTCATCCAAAACCACACAGACTCAGAAACTATGGGGTGGCACCCAGTTATCTATGTTCCAGTGAGCTCTTGAAGTTCTACTGACACACGCTCAAGACTGAGAAGCATCTCCGGGTAATTTTGTTTGCAGGAAGTACCTGAAACCTATTAAACGATACTGTGAAGGAAGGCTCTGATGATGTGGAGGAAAATATGTATTTTCAACTTGGTGTCTTGCTTTCTCTCAGTAGAGCACATTTTGACAAATCTACTCAGAGAATCCTAATCTTCTAGTCAGGGAGGTTTTAGCTTGGTCTGGAAAATTCATTTAAAATGTTCAGTATTCAAACATAATTGTTTCTCATATTAAATGCCAATGCAGATGATGACTAAAATAGTATAGAGATCCAACTATGCACAATTAATAGAAAATGACTTCCCAGGAAGGGAACAATGGCTCTTGCAAGCCCAGGTTCAGTTCCCAACACCTACATGGTGACTCACAACTACATATGATTCCAATTCTAGGGGCTCTGACATGCCCTCCTGTGATCTCCACAGTCACCAAACATGCACATGGCACACAAACATATATGCAGGCAGAACCACTCATACATCTGAACAAATTCAAATATTAAAAAACTGTCGTAAACAGAATCAAGCATTAATTAACATAAAACAAAAACAACCCCCCTAAAACTTTGGCCAAAAATGATGACTCAGCAAATAAAAGTACTTGTAAATCATGCATGAGAATCTGAGCTGGGTCCTTTGGACCTGATTTCCCTGTGACCTCCATATTTTTGCTTTATGTTACACCCATTCTCTCTCACTCCACCCCTCTTCCTCTCCCCGCTCCATCTTCCCTTTCCCCCCTTCTCTCTCACACATTAACTGTAAATAAAATGTATACTCTTTTTTTTTAACAGAAAAAGAAAAACTCGGAGAGATAGGAAAACCTTGCATACTCATGGACTTCACTGGGCTCTGCCCGTTGACTCACTTTCACATCTGGCGTTTGTCTGTGTCCAAGTCTCGTCAGGGTTGCACGTGATGATGCCGTTGCCTTTGAGCAGGAAGCCTTCTCTGCACTTGATAGATACATTCTGGTTGACGTAAAACTCTCTCTCAGAAAGGAGGGCATTCTCAGGAATCACAAAAGGAACAGGGCATGGATTTGCTGTAAAAGATGAGTCAGATGTTTACTGAGCTGTCTTCTCATTCTCTAATTTATCTCTTTGAAGACAAAGTAGAGGCCTACAGAGCATGGGTCTTCAATGACAATAATAATATAAATTTTAAGACGAAAATGGAGTACTCTGGCCTCAAACTCCTGCCCTCCTGACTCAGTCCCACCACGCCCAGCAAAGGGTTTCACGATTTAGAACTTCAGGCATCAGCCCAGATTTGCTTTCCACCCACATAAAATTATTTGTGAAGATTAAATATCAGGCATATAAGAAACCAAGGGCCACACTGTCTCTCAATATTTGATGAGTGTCAACAGCATGGTGAATTCTGTTGAACTCCATCCTCTTACTGAACATGCTTCAGGGAGGACGGGAGTAGAGAAGCATCAGACCTGGCCGTGCAGGGTGAGCCTGACTTCAGGCCTGCACTGTGAGGAACAGAATGACAGGACCTCATGCTGTATTTGTGGGCCTGATGGTAAAAACAGGATGTTTCCACAGCTTAGAAGGAAGCACAGGACGTGTCGCTAGGGCTCGACTTTGCTCAGAGCAAAAGTATGCCACACATACGGACACAGGCTTCAAGCTATTTCGGTTGTTCTGATTTTAAGTGGAAAGTAAGTTTTGCTGAGGTAGGGCTCTTCTGAATTCTGAAGGCTGTGTTCACGCACTACAGTACTTTACACACTAGTCAGAAGCCTTCTCACGCTGTATTCCATTTGTATGGTTTTCATTCAAGTGGTCAAATTATCCTTATTTACCGCATTTATATGTTATATATTAACATTAGATTTTAACCGTATCTTCTTTCTTTCTCCCCCTTTCTTCGTGTCACTGGAACTCACAATATCTTCGTTTCAAAATGCTTTCATTAATTTGTAATTTCTATTAATGCTTGAATTTAATCAGCAGAGGAATCTGATAAAAGCTGACTCGTAGACAGGCTGTTATAATATATCGTAAGTAGAGTTCTAAAATATCCCATAAAGTTGGGTCTGATGGCCACAGACGGCCTTCCCGGGACTGATCTCATTTATCAGTATTTCCCCTTCAAGCAGAGATATGTATGAAACTAGCTGTGGGGCAGAATGTGATTAAAACACCCCCTAAAGTCAACACACACGTTTGCAGAGGGGAGCCAGGTGACTCCAGGTTCCATTTGCAGTGCAGTGTGCCTCAGGGGGCCCTTCCAGGGTGTAGCCTCTGTGACAGGAAAACAGCAGGCTGGGTCCAGATGTGGTGTTTTCCAAGACAGCCTTCCCATTGGGAAACTCAGCCGGAGCCTCACATCTGCTCTCTAAAAGGAAGAAAAGGAAGAATGCAGTCTGTATTAAATACTTTCCCAAATCCCTTTGGCTTCTCCTGTTATATTTGCTTTTTGAAAGTACTCTGTGTGTGTGTGTGTGTGTGTGTGTGTGTGTGTGTAGTACTCATATATATATATTTATATATTCACCAAACACACACACATATATATATATCCATATAAACATATATGTCTACTTATGAATGAAACACAATAACATTCATTGATACAGAGAAAACATACTGCATGTATCTGTTGAATTACCACACGCTCATGGTGAAGATTGCTATTTAGTCCTGCGTAGTTCATCTGTCTTTATGTATTTTGCTAAGAGGGGTGGATGTTGTGGGGTAGTTTAGATGAACACGTGCATCAAATAAAGGAATCTCATGGCCGTGAACTTATTGTATAATGCCAACCTTACTATTGTTCTTACAACACTTGGTTTGTAAGACCAACTGAAAACACAGGATTCTCAAATAAAATTGAATGTCCTATAAGTAGCATTTATTTTAGAATAAATACTTCTTAAAAATATTGTGTGGCCCATATTTATATTAAGATTATTTTCCACCTGAAATTTAAATTTAGCCGACTGCTGCACATTTCTCTCTCCTAAATCCAGCAGCAATTCTGGAATGAGTTCAATAATCGCTAAAAGAGAGTGAGTTTCAGGAAAGCTAAAGAACTTGGTCAGGGCCACTCTGCTTATAAAGACATCAAACAGTGTGGGTTGAGATCACTCAGGTGGCAAAGGTGACGAAGCCGAGCCCTGCGGCCTGGGTTCAGCCCTCGGGACCCACATGGTGGAAGGAGGAGTCACCTCCCTAAAGTTGCCCTTTGACCTCCAGATGCATACGGTGGTTCACGTATCTCTACTTTTCCATACACTCAAAACAAAAAAATAATTGCTTACAAAGGAGATCGAAAAGGTAAACTTGCTGTGACATAAAGTAGGGAGGTCAAGGGTCAGGAAGAGGCAGACATGAGCGTGGGGTTAGTTAGAGCAAAGTCCATTTTATTTGCTTGGGGGCGTCTGAACTGTAAGGATATGATACTAGCTTGTATTACAGCTATAGGATAGAAAAATGGCATGAACACTTGAGAAATGTCACTGCTGGGGATGTGCTGGAGAAAGCAGGATCTAGAACCTTAAAAACTGGGCTTAAAGGGGCTGGAGAGATGGCTCAGTAGTTAAGGGCACTGACTCTTCCAGAGGTCCTGAGTTCAATTCCCAGCAACCACATGGAGGCTCACAGCCATCTGTAGTGGGATCTGGTGCCCCCCTCTGGTGTGTCTGAAGACAGAGACAGTGTACTTATGTACATAAGTAAATGAATCCTAAAAAATAAAATGGGTTTGAAGCCTCATTTTATAATTTTATGGAGACAGAGATGGAGGTTTAGGCCAATAACTTCTATTTTAGCTTCATGTTTGGCCTGAAGGCTCTTGTGTCAGGGGTTAAGACTCAGGTTAAATGACTCAGGATTTCTGCATTATGTTTTGCAGAGTGGAGCACTGGGCTTTTCCAACTACAGTGCGTGGATGTCAGCTTAGGAATCTGGTTGACACCCATGCTGGTTCATTAGGATTGGGATGGACTCAGACAACATACGTCAGAAACATTCTTCCCTCCGCCTTCCTTCAAGCTCCTGGTTCTCTGTTCTTGCTCTTTCTCCCATGGTATTTTATTTTCTAGTCAGTTCCTCTCCTGTATAAGCAGTATAAACAAGTTTGAACCAGATCACCAGTACCTCTGGGCCTGCTCTGGTTTGTACTTTTGAGAAATACTGGTCAAGGGCATCCTACAATGTCATGGGCTTCCATGGAATCTGCTAACATACAAAGAAATTCAATAATTTCATGAATTATGTAAGGAGCTACAAATCAGGTTCTCTCTGTCTACCTCCAAAAGTATTTGTGACTTTAAGTATACCTAAAGTGTATAATAGCATATCAAGATATTAATAATTTTTACTCTGAGTGGGTGACCTGTTTGTGTTGTTTAATCTTGAACTTAGTGTGTATGACTAATAACTTAAAAATGGCCACTCATTAACACCATGAAGGTTTCCATGCCAGACAGGTGGGATTCCTCTTTGTTCCTTGCTCCTGTTCCCTGCACAAACATTTTCTGAACATGAGCAGTTCAGATAGCACGCTGCTGGGGTTGAAACACGCAAGGTCACCATGCGATGTAGACTCATGTAAAATGCCCTTACCTAGTGATGCCAGGTCTCATAAACATATGAAATAAAAATTTAAGAGCAATAAGTAGATAGAGAATATTAAATGATTAAGTTACACTATATTTGGACATATGTGACTTGATTCAGATATTAAATAAAATACTTGAAATAAAAAGAAACATATTGGGATACATTTTTTTAAAGGAATATTAATTATCATGGACTGCCCAAAGTCGTAAACAAATGTATTTCTATGACTTGAGGTGCTACTGAATATTTAAAATTATTTTCAATGTAATGTTTACCCAAGATTTTGGGAACTAAAATAGACATTTTTCTGCACTGGATCACAACCATATTACTCCTTTACAGACTTAAGGCTCTTAAAGACACAGCGTCACTTCACCTGTCTGCCTCTGAAGCAAAGGGAAGAAAAGGGGGCATGGGATAATCCACCCATCGCCAAAGAAACTTGGCAAGACTTGAGTTCCTGCAACATTTTGCTGGACTGTGGGTATCTACTTGACTGATGTTCCAACATCACTTAAAAATGATGTCATTAAGGGCCAGTTATTTCACCTATAGCAACCGTTCCAAACTCTCTAGTTTATACTTGTTAAGAAAATGCCACAAAAGAGCCAAGAAACCCAGGTTTCTAAACAAGTGTGTGCTGTTGTCAAGCCAGCAGTCCTATTCCACTTACTTTCTGATCTCTACCACAGGTTTTAACCTTCATTGCTTGGGATCTTTGAACAAAGGCTATTAAGTGTTCTCTTGTGGTTTACCTGCCTACTGTACAAAACGGATATACGAAGGAAATGGAGACACACTGCTATCTTGTGTCCTTGGTAGCATTTCCAGGATCCTTGGTGTTCTTAACTCACCTCTGCATACTGCCACCCGTCCACTCCACTGTCTGTTCTCCTGGCAGACTCGTTCCCTGTTCCCCTGTGAACGAACAGAGAGGGCTCATGAGCAGGGTCCTAATTTTATAACAGAGAGACAAGAAGGGACTGGGAAGCCGTCTTAGCCATGGACTTGGGTGGCTTGGTGCTGGAATGCTGAATGAATATAATGTAAAGTTTAGAATCTGAAAAAAAAATTCCACTGAAAGTCTTCCGTGGCAGAGTCATGTGATGATGGCAGATGTGGCTTTATCTTCTGTTTTAAATGACAGCTGGTCATAATCCATGGCAACGATGTGTGAAGAACAGGTCAGCAATGTCGGACATAAACTTGTTTAGTATATTTAAAAAGATTTTGAATGGGAAAACCCCTTCCCCCCAAAATAAAAAATTCTGAATGCATTTATCTTTCAATACTTCAGGCATAAAACAAAGCTTGTGAGATACTATATTGATCTGAGGGCTGAAATTTTCAACCACGAAACTCATCTACTATGCCTAAGTCTATCAAGGGCCTATGCGGTTAACATTTTAAATCATCTGTTAAAGTCGAAGCTTTACTCCTCTGCCTTCTGAAAGACAACTTTCTTGAACAATCATTTGTAATTATTGGGATATATTTTTCAATACCCAATAGCTCTTTGTGGCCATGTAGGCTGCTTGTCTGCAGTGATATTTAAGGCTCGGCTCTTGGATTCCTGAGTTTCATTTTTGTAGATCTTTGTTTCACATTTTTCTCTTTATCTCTTACCAGAACAATCTGTGTTCCCATCTCGTATTATGCTTCTAATCAACTATGAAACAATAACTAATTAAAGGCTTATAACATTACATATTAAAAGGACTGAGTTTTAAGTCCCACCCACCCCTGCCTCTCATGTGTGGTATGTTTGGTGCACAAATGTATCCTGCTCTCTCTTTCTCTCTCTCTCTCTCTCTCTCTCTCTCTCTCTCTCTCTCTCTCTCTCTCTCTCTCTCTCCATCTCTTTACCTACCTATCTAAGGACCTTAGTTTCTACTGAACCTGCAGTTAGCCTGGCACCCAGCAATCCCCAGGGACCTTCTTGTCTGCAATCCACACATCACTGGGGTTACAGCCATGTATGCAGACCCCTGGCTTTTTAATGAGAGAGTATTAGTTTTTCAGATTCCAGTCCTCATGGTTGTGCAGTGAACACTCTTTCCAGAAGCATCTTTCCAGCTTCCTTAGTAAGTCTTCAGAAGCTTCACTGTAAGTGTGAACTTCAGCACATGGGATTTGTGAACTATTTGTTATTTTAGTTTTCTTTATGCTCATGCATGTTTCAGTACATGTCATATATATATGGAAGCTTACGGTGGCCAGAAGAGAGTCATGGATTCCCTGGAGCTAGAATTGCAGGTGGTTGGGAGCCAGCTGAACTGAACTTGGGTCCTCTGGAAGAACAGCTGAGCCTTCTCTCCAGCCCTTTTTCATGATTATGCATGTATGCATGCATGCATGAATGTATGTATGTATGTATGAACATATGTATGTATGTATGTATGTATGTATGTATGTATGTATGTATGTATGTGTTTTAGCTGTGTTCTGAATCAGCAACAACCAGGGAGCTGCTAATCCTTTCTGCTTGCTTTCATCTCTGGTGACTGATATCCTTAATGTTCTCCTTGGAGGCATTTCTAATTTGAGCCCTGCATTTAATTATTGATAAATCTTCACTTGTAAAGATCTTGTTGACGCTAATGGGGCAAGTCCTGTCCTGACTTTCCTAAACAAAACAACAAAAAAAACCTAGATTCCATAAATTTCAGTTTTTTTTAAGTACGTTTTTTTGTTTTCCTTTTAATCAAATTGTAGAATACTTGAAAAACATGAAAGAAAAATACAGCTTCCACAATCCTCCATCCAAAGACAAATTTTACCCTTGTGCTTTTTCTTTGGACAGAAAAATACTTTTCTAACTCATATGTCAGACCTTAATAGTTTAAAAGAATCAGACAAGCGCCCACCTACCCAGCTCACTAAGAAGTGAGGCACTCTTGGTGTCAGGAGGCTTTGCATTTTCTCAGTGTTCCTCCACTTTGCTCTCTTCCTCTAACCTTTAAATTGTGAATAATCTGTTTGACTATGTCAATGTTTACTCTAATACAAATTCAAATGAATCAGTAGCTGTTCACTTTTTAAAAGCAAACCGATTCTCCCCACTTCCTCTTTAGATACTGGCAGCGTTTACCATGCATTTTTTCCTTTTCTTTCTCTGCCCTTCGTTTGCCTCGCTTACTATTAAGTCTTAGTTTTAGACCTATTTATTAGCACACTTCCCCCTGTCTAATCTGTTTCCAACCAACTCGCCCAGATTTTTAGAGCCTTAGATTGTTAGAGCCTTAACAGCCATTTGATTAGTGACTGGGTGTGATTTGTTTTAAAGATTTATTTATTTTATTTATATGAGTTCACTGTCACTGTCTTCAGACATTCAGAAGAGGGCATCAGATCCCATTACAGAGGGTTGTGAGTCACCATGTGGTTGCTGGGAATTGAACTCAGGACCTCTGGAAGAGCAGTCAGTGCTTCTAACTGCAGAGCTATCTCTCCAGCCCCGTGAATTTTTTTTTTTTTTTTCCGGAGCTGGGGACCGAACCCAGGGCCTTGCGCTTCCTAGGCAAGCGCTCTACCACTGAGCTAAATCCCCAACCCGAATTTTTTTTTTTTTAATAACCAACCCAATCTTTAGTTGTTTATTTTGATTAATTCTCTTAGTTGATTTATAGTTTTTCTTAAAATTTTTTCAGGGATTTTTTTTTCGATATTCAAATAGCTCATAAAAAGGTATTTGCCTCACACACAGGTGAGGGCATATTTACATAGCAGAAGAATGTAACATAATTTATATTGGGTGTCTTGATTGTTTTGCTTGGTTTTGGTAACAGTTCAAGTCCTGGGAGTGCATGATCACAGTTATCCTGCACAGACTTGGGGCAATGCAGAGAGCATGACTCTCGCCAGTTATTGCCTGCAGCAACCTCAGCCCTGTAATTACTGGACGGCACGTGTCCGCAGACTGGAAGTGAGCAGATCAGTGCCCCAGTGTCCTTCGGGTCCGCCAGGAGAGACGGCCTGTCACAGAAGTCTGCTGGGTCTAAGAGCTGATCCCCAGCTACTTTCCCATCCCTCAACCTCTGGTGCTGAATGCTTGCTACATATGCAAACCTTTGACCTAGTTTGTTTTCTAGTGTGGTGATTGAAACACTAAGACCAAAAGTGACTTGTGGGTGAAAGGCATTATTTCAAGATACTGCTTACAGTTAGTTCATCATGATGAGAAGTCGGGACAGGGATTCAAGGCAGGAACTTAAAAGCAGGAACTGATGCAGCAACCACAGAAGACTGCCCCTTACTGGCTTGCTCTCATGGCTTGTGCAGGCTGCTTTTTCAGACAACTCAGGACTACCACAGTGGGCGGGGCTCTTCCATGTCACTCATTAGTGATGAACATGCCAGGCACATCTATCTATAGGCTAAGCCAATGGAGGCATTTTCTCAATTGAAGTGCCTCTTCCCAGATGACCTTATCATGGGTCAAACTGACTAAACAAAACAAAACACTGACCTGCATGGCCCTACAGAAGACCATGATGGCAGTAACTAAACAATATGTCATATATTTAAGAAAGACCTATGCTTTCACGAATCTCTAGGTCCCTTCTCTATTTCCTCTCTTTTTTCCCTGTCAATTTATTTGTTTTAGATTCTAGAAAGCTTATTTGTTCTGCTGATGTTCTCAGACACACTTTTGCTAGTTGTTTTCTATGATGTCACTGATTCTGTTTATCAGACTTAGAAGCTTAATAAAATCAAGTTTCTTCTTCTTCTTCTTCTTCTTCTTCTTCTTCTTCTTCTTCTTCTTCTTCTTCTTCTTCTTCTTCTTCTTCTTCCTCCTCCTCCTCCTCCTCCTCCTCCTCCGCCCCTTCCTTCCTTTTCCTTCCTTCCTTCCTTTCCTCCTCCTCCTCCTCCTCCCCCTCCTCCTCCTCTTCCTCCTCCCCTTCCTTCCTTTTCCTTCCTTCCTTCCTTTCCTCCTCCTCCTCCTCCTCCTCCTCCTCCTCCTCCTCCTCCTCCTCCTCCTCCTCCTCCTCCTCCTTCTGGAAGGGAGCAAGTCATTTTCACACATGAGCTGTTTCCATCCAGAAACATGAAATGTCTGTTATCTTTTTTGGGGGTGCGTGACATCAACAGGCACAGCTGATCAAAGCTAAATACAGCGGTTCATACGGATCTCAAATTCTGGTCTTCATTCATCCACTGGTGTGTTTTTGAAGGTGACTGTCCCTTCGTTAGCATTTGGTTCCCTGTACATGCAGCCTGTACTAGGGAGCCAACCTTTCCTCTTCAGTTACACGTTCTTGACGTACGTTTGCACAGGAATATCTGCTAATAGTTCCAGGCCGTTCCTCTTTAGGACAATTAGGAGTCTCTGTCCATGCTGTTGGACACCGGTAAGTCTGGTGGGAGACTTTTGAAACTTCCTTCAGTTGGCTCCATGTTTTCTTTAAAGGTTTACTTACTTTTATTTCATGTGTGTGGGTGTTTTGCCTGCATATATGTCTGAACACCATATACATATATATACATATATATACATATGTGTGTGTGTGTGTGTGTGTGTGTGTGTGTCTGCACTGCCCACAGAGACCAGTAAAGGGCATTAGAGTCCCTGTACGGTTGGTTGTGAACTACCACGGGTGCTGGGAATCAAACTCAGGTCCTCTGAGAGAGCAGAGGGTGCTTTTAACTGCTGAGCCACATCTCCAGCCTCCTCTGGGTTCCCACTATCTTGGGTGATGATGGTTTCCAGGCAGGCTTCTTCATCTCTCACTCTAGACTGATAGTCATTATTTCCCCAAGAAGCTGGGCATAAATCCTTTGAAAGGACTCTCAGGTGATTTTAATGTGTAGAAAGGAGAGCAGCGATTCATAAACTTCATTCAGCTTCATAGTTAACACGAGACTGCTACTCCAACAGTTTAAGTTAAAGTACCAACTTCTTCAAATTTCATGAGTTTTTGGTATATTTTGTCTCAAAAAATGTATATATGTTTTCTTAAGAAATTTCAAGATCAGTAATCTCATGGACAGAATGCCCCAATTTCAAAGCCAGGAAAATCCCCTGGAAACAACCCATTCTTAGATTACCACTCTTCTTTTCATGTTTATTTTCCTAACCTTTGAGAAAATAAAATAACCATAGAAACCTGGTTCCAGTTCTCGTGGGCTTCTCCCTCTCTTTGATTCTTTGATTTCACAGTCACAAACAACGGAGGGAGGCAACACCACAAACATTTAACAGCTGACCTGTTCTTACACAGCACTGTGAGTATTCACAAGCGATTCCTGAAAAGGCAGATGATCTCCTGTGATTCACAGCAGCTCTCTTAGACAGAGTTAGATGGCGAGATAAGGCTTTCAGAGGAAGCAACTACAGCTCTCCCATTAAAGTTCATGGGTGCTGCTGCTGTGGTTATGATACTGCAATTAGGAGTCATCTTACAGATAAAGTGGAGGTTTTCTAAGTATAGTTCTGAGGGGCTTCAGGCTAGATATATCACGGGGTGTGATGGTTTGACTAGGAATGGCTCCCACAGACGTGTGTGTTAGAATGGGGGCCCTTAGGGTGTGGCACTATTAGGAGGTGTGGCCTTGTTGGAGTAGGTGTGGCCTTGTTGGAGTAGGTGTGGTCTTGTTGGAGTAGGTGTGGCCTTGGAGGAAGTGGGTGGTGGGGGACAGGCTTTGAGGTCTTAGAAGCTGAGCTTCTAAGGGTGTGTCTGAACCTTCACTTCTGCTGCCTGTGGACCAAGATGTAGAACTCTCAGCATGTCCAACATCCCGTCTGCCTGTGCGTTGCCATGTTTCCCTCCATGATGATAAGGGACTGAACCTTTGACACTGTAAGCCAGCCCCAATTATATGTTTCCCTTTATAAGAGTTGCAGTGGTCAAGGCATCTCTTCACAGCAACAAAACCCAAACTAAGGCCCAAGGGAACCTGGCATCTCAAGTAAGAGCTTGCTGGGTCCTGTGCGCTCACTGCTGGTGAAGTGCTTGGCTCCAGTCTAGTACTTCCTTGTTGAGGTTGTTCTATAGTGACTATTGTAGTGACTATAGAACTCTAGTAGTGACTATAGTGACTATAGGTCTATAGTAGGACCAGTTTGGAGCTGTCTGACATGGGTGTTGGGAACCTAATTCAGGTCCTCTGCTTGAGCAGCAAGCGCTCCAAACTGCTGAGTCATCTCTCCAGCCTTAATTTGTTTTTCAAACTGACCTTGAACAAGCTAGATAAACACTCTACCCCTGAGCTATGTCCCTGGACCCTTTCTTCTCTGTCTGTTTTGTGACAGAGCCTTGACACCTGCCCAGGCAGGCCTTGAACTTGTCAACCTCATGTCTCTTCCTTCTGAGTAGCTGAGATCACAGGTAATGAGTCACCACACCTGGCTGATAACTTTTGGGTGCTTAAATATTCTAAGTCATCTTTTAACTACTTTTTTTCCCCCAAAAGTGTTAAGAAAGTAAAGTAACAAAATATAATAGGATGTTTTTAGAAGCAATGTTGGTAAAGCTAATTTATTCTAATATTAAGAAGAATCATAAGCATATCAGAACAGCACATTAATTTTTGTTGAACGATTTGTTAGCATACCTCTAATTCATAGCCAGGGTCACACTGATAAACAACGGTGCTTCCGAAGCTGTATTCACTGCCGACCACGAATCCATGCTCTGGACTTTCAGGCTGCCCACAGACAACCGGGATGCAGGATTCCTCGGAAAGCGGTGGCTCCCATGTACCATCGGGCTAAAGAGCAGACCACAGGGTCAGAGTTGGGATTTATACGTGGGTGTTCTGTTTATATGGCAGACTCATCCCCAAAGTGAGAGTCAAAAGGACCCAGGGTTGAATTGAGTTGCTTCTTACCTATCTCTAGGTCTTAAAAACACAGTCAGCACTGAACACTTGTTGACATCTCAGAAACACAAAATAAACAATTTCCCTCAAACAGAGGTGTCCCATAAGGAAGTCTTTAGTACAGCATGCTAACTAGAGGGTGGGCTGAGGGAGGGTTAGTGCAGATACCCCACCTTTTATCCCAGGGAACCCTGCTGTTGCCTGTCTGCTTGTGCAACATCTGGGCCTTCTACTTAAGACCATCACAGCCCCTGGCAGGTTTCTCCATACAGATACTCATCTGGGCATGGGATACTTTGCTATGCATATCTCACTATAGGTTAATTAATTAATTAACTGGTTAATTAACTGGTTAATTAATTTCTATAAGTACCCTGTATCTGTCTTCAGACACACCAGAAGAGGGCATTGGATCCCATTACACATGGTTGTAAGGTACCATGTAGTTGCTGGGAATTGAACTCAGGACCTTTGGAAGAGCAGTCAGTGCTCTTAATCTCTGAGCCATCTCTACAGCCCAGTGTTTTTGTTTCTGTTTTAACATTCCCCTTAAGTTTGGCTCCTTCTTAATCTAAAACTGGGGATATTACGAAAAACCACTAGTTCCATTTCTTTTTTCCTCCTTGTTAAACAATTTTATCTTATACATGTGAGTATTTTGCCAGCACATTTCTCTGTGCTTGTGGACATCAGATCCCCCGACCTGTAGTTACAGCTGTAAGCCACCATGTGGGTGCTGGGGGCCAAACCTAGGTCTTCTGGAGGGGCAGCAAGTGCTCTTAAACACCAGTCCATCCCCCTGCCCCACCTTCTATTTCTAGGAAGCATCTCGAATCTTTGGATGTAAGTGAGAACTTGAGGAATTTGTTCTTTCCAGGCGGGCTAGACATGAGTTCTGTTCATAGTAACAGATGCCAGAGTTAACTTACACATTCCAAGCCAGACAGAACCTTACCTGGCACGTTGACCGGTCTGCTCCGTCATAGGTAAACCCTTCTGTGCACGACACAGAAACTTGTCTATTCACCTGGAAGTCATCTCCGTGAACACGTATGCGCGTCCTGTTGGATGGCACAGGACATGTTTTAGGACTGCAGTTGATTCTTTCAGGGAACCACCGACCATCTTGCTGGCAGGTGAATGTGTCTGTGTCCGTATCCACCACATACCCTTCCAGACACCTGCAATGCAAACAAGAAGATGAAAACCAAGAAGGTACCACGCTGTGACCGACCTATGCCCAGGTGAACACAACTGCCCCAGGCTCAGGACATTCTGTGAGAAACCTGAAAACTGGCTCAAAGGTCAGATGGATAACGTCCCTGCACAAGACATTAATAAAGCAACATCCAGACAAATTCTTAGTGACTCACACTCAGGACCAACAAAGGCTAAAGTCGTCTTAGATGTTGCTGGGGTTACTTGTCTGTTCATTCTGAAATAGCCACCAGTTTAAGAAATTATAGGGACTGGACTCCGATACTGATAGGGATATGACATGGTGTTTATGGTTTGCCTCCTATTCAACACTCAGTACTGTCTGAGGTGCTTGTATAAGGTGCTCCTTTTAAACTTGATCGTTAAGCACTGTCATAGCCATAGAATGGTTAACACTTAAGTCAACTTGGCTCTTAAGTTCCCAAGTGATTTAAAAATGTAAATACTAATGCAGTGAGTGGGTCCACACAAGGATGCTTTTCTGGTGAGCCCTCTGTGTGCTTCACAAATACCAACGAGTCCAATCCTCACGTCTGCCTCATGAGCAGGTGCCATTTGGCTCCTCACTGCCATTTGGCATCGATGAGGTTAGCACCCTTCTTGAAGCCACATGACTCTGCATGGGTAGTGTGAGATGTGGAGAGACTGAGTTCTCTAGAGGGAATTGTCTGGCACCCATGTTCCTACTACTCCCGTATGCTGCCTTTCAAATTAAACCATTTAATTAACTTATAGTGATCATTGGAAGATATCTTTTAGTTTCCACCTATTAACCAGGTTAGGTGGGAGACAGAAGTCTCCTACAATCGAACCAACCTGATTAGTGGAAACTAAGCAAAGATTGGTCATCATCACATGCCAAGGACAAAGCCCCAGGTGACTCCTCATGAGCAGGTGACATCGTGGCTCTCAAAGTGCCTGACATATCAACATCTACCCAGAAGTCTTAAAATATACTTCAAAGTCACCGACTGGCCACTCATTCTTTTGTTTTGGGCTAACATTCTGTCCTTCCGTAGACTTTGCTTTTTACTACAGTCAGGGTAACGTGAAGGTGGGGCTAAAACGTTCAGAATGAGCCACCCCAGAAGAGGTGCTAAGTTATCAATGAGGTATGAGGCATTAATGCTCATAGTTCTCCCAGGAACATGAACGAATTCTTGAGACAATCGAGATGCTTTGGAACCTGATAGTTATTTATTCCAGTAACATTTTTAATTCCTAAGTTTATTCTAAATTTTTACGTCTTTCATTTTAATATTTAATGTCACGATCCCCCTCAGACAGCGGAGTATTATGTGAGCAACATATTCTGAGCTTAAGTAGCGCAGGGTGGATAGCCTCCTTACTTATATTGCTCAGTGATTCAAACATAATTGAGGGTGGTTAGAGGACCTTGCAGCTTTGTGAGCACCATGAGGATGGGCTTAGAACCGTAGTCTGGAAAGGGTCTACATTTATTTTCATAGTAAGTGGATTTCTACATAGTCCCGAGTAAATAAAATGTTAAAAGCTTTGGGGTTTGGAGGGCAGCCCAGAGATGGTGGTTCTCTTTCTAATTAGCTGCGTTTGGACCTCTGACTTCATTTTAGAATCTTCTCACCTACACTCCTTGCGGACTCCACAGCCACCCATGGTCTTACCTGAGTTTCACTTTGCTTTCATAGGTATGTGCCTCTCCTGTTGCCACTGCATTGGCAACCGTCGGTGGGGGTCCACAGGACACGGGCTCACACGTTGGGTAAGGCTCGCTCCATATCCCCTTCTCTGTACAAATCAGATCTGAACTACCCTGTATGATGTAGCCAGGTCTGCAGCTGTAAGTTACCACGTTGTCCTCTGAAGGGCTACCCTTGATGACGATTCCGTTGGGTACAGTTGGGAGAGGGCCACAATCAGCATGCTCACAGAGTGGGAAGTCAGACCATTGGCCGTTGGCATCACAGGTGATTTCAGGAAGTCCAAGCAGTTTGAAGCCTTTGAAGCACTCGATCTGGACCGTCTTTCCACAGCCCAAATCAGTTGCATTGACGGTCCCCTGTTGAATGATGGGTGTGGAACATGTGCAAGGTAGACAGGAAGGCGTGCTGCCGCTCCAGGAACCATCGGGAAGGCATCTCCTTGATGGGTTTCCGTGGAGTTTATAACCAGTAAAACATTGGTACTGTATGTGGCCCCCATGAAAAAAGGAAAAGCCATTAGGGAAGCCCTGGGGAAGATCGGCAGGAGGACCACAGGTAGCTGGTTTACAGATGGGAACTTCTGCATCCCAAGTCCCATTGGACTGACAGGTGAGTTTCGGAGTCCCCTGCAACACATAGCCCTCTAGACAGTGGAATGTTACTTCTTTCTTGAACCCATAGTCTAGGCCATCTGTCACCCCATTTGCCACCTGTGGTGGGGCAGGACATCTGACAGGCACACAGCTGGGAGTGGTACCACTCCAACTTCCATTGGTAAGACAGACACGACTCCTGGCTCCTTCAAGTATGAACCCTTCACCACAAGAGTATGCAATCTCCTTTTGGAATGTGTACTCTTCTCCCGTCACTTGGCCATTGGTGGGGACCGGGGGCGAGCCACAATCCACAGGAAGGCATACAGGCTCATGGCCATCCCACTGTTTATTTTCTTGGCATGTCCTCTTCTCAGTGCCATTGAGCACATAGCCGGAGTCACACTCGTAGTGCAACACACCCAGGTATGAGTAGTCGTTTCCTTTGATGGACCCATTCCCGAGTGGGTTTGGCTCACTGCATGAGATGACTTCACAGCGTGGAACCGTGCCACTCCACTGCTTATTCTGTAGACAAAGTCTCAAGTGGGAGCCTTCTAGAACGTGCCCCGGCTTGCAACTATATTGGGCGGCACTGCCCATAGTAGTCTGTGTAAAATGTAGAAAGCCATTTTCGGGAGCAACGGGCAAATCACATTCAATGGAAATACAAGAGGGTGCGGTCCCATTCCATGTGCCATCTTCCTGGCAGACCAGCACAGGGATTCCCAGCAGTTCATAACCAGGCTCACAGCGGTAAGACACCGTCGTGCCATATAGAAATTGGGATGCATGTGGTACAAGGGACTCCTCTGTGATTTCCGACGCTTTGGCTGTCGCTTCCAAATGTTGAGGGTGAGGAGTCAGATATGGGACTTCCATCATGTCGTCTTCTTGGACAAAATATCCCTGCCCATCGCTGACTCTAGTGCAGTCTCCAAAGTCTATGTGAGGAGGGAGACCGCAGTCTATGGGTACACACGTCGGGCTGGAGCTTGACCACCCCGTCTCTTCGCAGGTCTGCATGGCATGCCCAACCACCTGAAACCCGGGGAAACAGCTATAGATAATCATGGCGCCATATCTGTAATCCGCGCCTTCTACGAAACCATTTTCGATGGGCTGGGGGTCACTACAGTGGATGGCATTGCAAGATGGGGCATCCATATCCCAGTCACCTGTCTCTAAACAGGTCAGGGATTTGGGACCTTCGAGCCGGAAGCCTCGGTCACAAGAGTATGTGATGGTTTGTCCATACTGAAAGCTCACGGAAGAGAATTGGCCATTTAGAATCTCTTTGGGCTCTGGGCATTCAATGGGTCTGCACATTGGTTTTCCTCCAAGCCACTGGCCATTTTCCCCACAGAGGGTGGTGGTGTTGCCCACTAACTCGAAGCCTGGCTTGCAGGTGTAGAGCGTGGTGCTGAGATAGGCGAGCCCTTGCACATGGATGATGCCGTTGAGGATCTCCTCAGGTTGGGGACATTCCACCGGAACGCACTCGGGCAACGGCGAACTCCAGGTGCCGTCAGCTTGGCAGAGGATGATTGGATTGCCTCTTAAGAAAAACCCATCGACACACAAATACTTGACGGTACTTCCAAAGTGAAGAGCACCCGAAGACGCGGGGACGCCGAAGGGAATCAAGGGAGGCGACTGACAAAGGACCAGCTTACAAACAGGAAAGGAACCGTTCCATTGCCCGGATGGCAAGCACTTGAGGACAGAGGGGCCCTGCAAGGCATGGCCCTCTTTACAGGAAATGGTCATCACGCCTACCTCAGAAGTTAATTCCTTCAGCACGAGCTGGTTTTCTAAGAGGGGAGGCTCTGCACACTTAGTGGGGACACACTTTGGGCTTGGTTTCTTGCTCCATTTGCCAGATTTCTGGCAAGTCCAAGAATTATCACCAACCAGCTCATAGCCCTCATTACAGACAAACTGAACCTTGGACCCTACTTCAAAGCTTTCTCCTCTCAAGAAGCCATTCTGAATGGGAGGGGGTTTCCCACAGTTGAGAGGCGTGCAGGACAGAGGGGCGTCACTGTGCCAGTGTCGGTTGGCTTGGCAGACAAACACAGGGCTTCCGACTGCCTTGTAACCTGGGTTGCACTGGAACCTTGCTTCGCTCTCAAAGGTCCTGCCAGTGGTGTGCTGAACAACAGGGAAAGAAAAGTCAGCACAGCCTGCAGAACAGGAAAGCCAACAGATAGAGCACATTGACAGGCAAACAGAATAGAACCCGAAGACCGACATTTACAATGAATCAGTTAGGACGTCCACGAGTAAAGATTTATGACGTTCAAAACTGGTCTGCTCTGATTTTTGTGGGAAGGGAAAATGTAGAGGTAAAATGTGGAAGATCCGATGAGGTCATTTCCTCTGTAGCAATTCTTATGGAACCCAACAGAGATAAGATCAGGGGTCTACGCAGATTTTGGTGAGCTGAAAGGCAGTGCCAACAGTATATATAGAGAACTTAGTGTGTTAAAAAAAGGTATGCATAGATGTTTTAGAAACTATTTCAGTTAAAATATTGTCTACTTAAAATGGCACCATGGCCTTTGATTCGGGAGACTAGACTACTTCCCTTCTCCTCTTTTTCTTCCTCATCCCTTGTCCCCTTCTCTTTTGGTATATGTGGGTGCATGTGTGGGGCCCTGTTGCCAACCTCAGGTGTCATATCTCAGGTGCCATTCACCTTGCTTTGCTTTATTTATTTCCTGAGACAGTCTTTGACTATTGCTTGTCGGGCAGGCTAGGCCAGCAAGCCAGTGAGTTCTGGGGAGTCAGGTGTCTCTGCCAGGGCAGCCTGTGGTTATAGGTGTGTGGCACCGTGCCTGGCTTTTCTTACCCTGGGGTCTGGAGATCAAGCTCACACTCTCTCTTGCACAGAGAGCACTTTACCTCCAGAGCTATCACTACAGCTTTTGTTCCAGTCTTCCTGACACACTTAGTGAGAAGACACTCTAGGGTGGGAAGCAGATTACATTCGTACCACACTTGACAACGGGCTCACCGTGGTGAAATTACCTTTAGATGTCTCGAAAGAGCAATGCAAAAACTGCACCTCACAGTTCCCTTAAAAATCGGAGTAACAATAAGCATCGCTGAGTTCCATTTAGGTGATGAGTTTGGTAAGAGCAAAATGGAATTTCATGAAAACTGGCTCTAACTTCATATTAATGGCTAAGCTAGGTTACAAAGGCCTAACGATAGGTTACTATAATGCAGAAAGATGTATACTGAGGGGGCTGGAGAGGTGGTACAGTGGTTAAGAGTATCGGCTGTCCTCCAGAGGACTAAGGTTGAATCTTTAGCACCCACATGGTGCCTCTCAACTGTCTGTAACTCTAGTCCTATGGGATCTGATGCCTTTTCTCGCCTCCTTGAACATACAGGGTGCATGGTTATATGGGCAGGGAAATACCTGTATGTATAAACTAAGAATTTGAAAAGATAAATATTGTAAGGTTTCTTAATTATCTTGATTAGTTTTTATTCAACACACACTATGTGTAGACTATATGTGTAGAGTAATTTCTGTTTCAGCAATCTGTTCACTGGCTTTACTTGGAAGTACTCACTCAGTCACGGTAGTGACCCAATGAGGGATGGACATTTGCTAGTCTCTTACCTCCAGGAAGCCGTTCTCAACCTTAGGTGGTTCGTTACAGGATACGGGGTGGCAGGTGGGCAGGGGTCTACTCCACTGTCCCGTGGCCTCACATGTGCTCTTCTTCTCCCCTTTGATATAGAATCCCTTGTGGCAGCTGTACGCCACCACGGCCCCGAAACTGTAGTTCGTTCCACTCGGGTAGCCATTTGTGATGCTTGGAGGCTCTCCGCACCGCACTGGGATGCACTGGACGGACAAGGGAGAAGGGCTCCACTGTCCACCTCTCAGGCATTCAATCTTCGCTGAGGTGTTCAGTACGAAACCCTCCATGCACTTGAAGCTTACTACCGAGCCAGCTGCAAATTTTGCTTTGCTCACAGACTCCAAGATGCTGTAGGAAACAGATGGGGGTTTCTCACAGAAGTGAGCTATGCAGCGGGGCACAGCCTGGCCCTCGGGGGGAACCCAGTTCCCCTGGGCATTGCAGATGAGCTGGGAATTGTCAGCCAGGCTGTAACCATCTGCACAGTAGTAGAACGCGGTGTCCCCGAAGAGCCTGTGCGCAGTCTCTGGAGAGGCGTGGTCCACATTGGGGGGCTCGTCGCAGGAGACGGCCAGGCACTGGTGGTTACTTGAATTCCACTTGCCATTGGCCTGGCATATGATGGTGTCAGGGCCGGCAAGGGTGTAGCTATGAGAAGGAAGGGAAAGAAACAACTCAATGTAGTATCGACAAAAGGCATTCTCTTCTCTTTTCATTTTTCTAGTCTTTCCAACACTTACTTTGCCTTTATTCTTTGGTTTTTTAAAAAAAATATTATTTAGCAACTGGATATTGAACTTATTGTTAAAATGATTTTAATGCTCGATTAGTAAGGAAATAGGTTTAAGACTTTTGCTATTTAAAGAACTCCAATGAGAGTTACACGTGTGTGTGTGTGTGTGTGTGTGTGTGTGTGTATGTGCTCTGTGTGTGTGTGTGTGTGAGTGTGTGTGTGTGTGTGTGTGTTTGCTTGCTTGCTTGCTTCTCGCAGTTGTACATGTGTACATGTACATGCTTGGAGAGGAGAGATCAGAGGTCACAATCATTTATTAGGAGTCATCTACCTTACTTTTTGAGAGGCAGTTTTGTTGTTGTTGTTGTTGTTTTGTTTTATTTTGTTTGCTGGGACCTGAATATTGCAGCATAGGCAGGCTGGCTTACTGGTGAGTCTCGGAGATCTGCTAACCTGCTTGTCACCACCTTCCCAGTACTAGAATAATACGCAGGCCACGCCCCCACAAAGCGGGCCACGCCCCCACACCCAGGCCAAGTTTCTCGCACAGGTTGCAGAGGATCACATCCAGGTTCTCATTTCACCAACTGAGCCTGACCCCAGTCCCTGACTACTTCACATTTTTAAAAATAAAAATGAAAAATAAGCTTTGGTCCTATTTGACTCAACTCAATATTAGGCCGCCATAGCATTGATAGTTTCAGTGTGTTGATTTTAACTGTCACAGTAAAGAAAAAGCTTTAGTGGGCTACACTTAGCCTAGACATAGCTTATAGTTGTATACTCACATCCAGTGAACTTTAAAACAGTGATTATTATTCTAGGATCTAGAGGTTTCCAAAAACTTCTGACGGTGGGGTTAGAGTTAAAAGACTTTGCTCTGCATGTGGGTTTGTCAGGTGATGAGTGTGTGGATACATTTTGCTCTATCTGAGCCTTTCTTTGCCTCTATCTGATGAGAAATTATTAATTCAATCCCCAGGGCTATCTCAATAGAGCAGAACATTAGGCTGTGTGCTTAGGAACTGTATCTGAGGCCCTCTCATTTTCCCTTTCAGTCTCTTGAGCAACAGAGTTTTGAAGGGGTATCTAACCTCCGTTCCGTCTGTTGTTTTGTTACCAGTGATGAGAAGAGGATGAAAGCAGCCGGGTGCCTAGTTGATCCATGTTAGACTCTGTGATTGGTTCATTGCACAGATGGCTGGGAGGTAAGTCAGTCACTCGCCACACATCGCTCAGCAGTTAGCAGAAGATGTGAGATCCAAATTTGGTTACTAGATTCCAACGCTTACATCTTTCCCACCATGCAGCCTCCCTCTCTCTCCTTTTCAGACTAGATAGATAAGACTACTGTTTGTGGGGATGCTGTGGGAACTACATGGAGGTGTCATAATACAAACCCCACTTTTCAGCCAATAGCCTTTAAAAAAAATTTTTTTTGTTAGATATATTTCTTTACTTACATTTCAAATGTTATTCCCCTTCCTGGTTTCCTGTCCATAAGCCCCCATTCCCTCTCCTCCCCCTCCCCCATATGGGTATTCCCTCTATACATCCCCCTTACTAACCCCTTCCTATATTCCCCTGCACTGGGGTCCAACCCTGGCAGGACCAAGGGCTTCCCCTTCCACTGGTGCTCTTACTAGGCTATTCTCTGCTACATATGCAGTTGGAGCCCTGGGCCAGACCATGTATAGTCTTTGGGTAGTGGTTTAGTCCCTGGTAGCTCTGGTTGGTTGGCATTGTTGTTTTTATGGGGTTTCAGCCAAGATTCTTAAGGCGTTAGCAACCAAAACTTTTACTGAGGTCCCTTTTAAGTCTACAAGAAGTAATCCATCAGAGAAAAATTGGAATTCTGTCGTCCTCAGCAGACATCCATATGTACAGGAGACTGATGGACAAGTCAACAGAAGTGACAGATGCCAGGAGACATCTGTATATCCGCCCCACTTATGGCTGTGTGCCATGCAATGTGCGGAAGCCGTGTCTGCATGAACTCTCTTATTCCCAGTAGCTGAGGGAGGTCTCCGCTTAGGGCCTCTTCAGCTCATGGTTTGGGAAAACCTCAGTCTTCACAAGTAGATACAGACTTAGTGGGTAGATTAGATGACTTTTCTCTCTCTCTCTCTCTTTTAAAACGGATTTATTTATTCATTTATTA
Organism: Rattus norvegicus; assembly: GCF_021556685.1. NCBI lineage: Eukaryota > Metazoa > Chordata > Mammalia > Rodentia > Muridae > Rattus > Rattus norvegicus. The sequence goes on from NC_141538.1 coordinate 78,035,929, forward strand.
TATATGAGTACACTGTAGCTGCCTTCAGACACACCAGAAGAGGGCATCGGATCTCTTTACAGATGGTTGTGAGCCACCATGTGGTTGCTGGGAATTGAACTCAGGACCTCTGGAAGAGCAGGCAGTGCTCTTAACTGCTGAGCCATCTCTTCAGCCCCAGATGACTTCTCTCTTAACAGTTACAGGAAGGCACCCACAGGCAGTTTGCTTAGAGATCAGATTTATTAAAAAACCACCAGGCTGGGCCCGTTGATTTCAGTGCCCCTGCACAGGACATGTCCTGGGTAGAACATCTTATTGAGATTCCTGATACCTTACAGCTCAACGTGAATCATTTACATCCTTGTCCCTGACCCCTCGATGTACCTGGCATCGTTCACTGGCTAAAGTTCATATGCACAGACCTAGACAGCCCTGGTTTATAGGAATCCATTGTACATAAAGTTGTTTTCCTTTATTCCCTAGCTCCAGGTGCCCTGAAGCAGAAGCATCTGTCTCTAGCATCTTCCTTATTCCACAGAGCTTATCGAGAACGTGAAAACTACGTTATATAACTTGGAAGCACTTGGGTGTCTCTGATCCTTGACCTTCTGAAAGCTCTCCACCAACTACTCTTTCCCAATGAAAAAACTAACAGCAAACCAGCTCTCTAACTGAATGGGCAAGGACCACTGAATGCACACTTTAAAGAGATACGAACGCGAAGAATTAGTTTTTAGAATCTTCAGTATTCCCCCAGTCTGGATTAAGACTTTTGTTTTTCTTTATGCATTTCAGTTAAAACGTGTTTCTTCATACATGGTGTCACTGCCTCGTCATACATGACCCTCCTCAGGCCACTGATGCTGTTAGTGAAGTGCTTGTTTGCGGTGGCCAATGACCCGATGTGGCAGACAGAGTGTAACACTACAATACTGCAAGATACATAGTTGTCTCTGCCCTGGGCCTCACATGGAGTTCCTGAGGACTTTGTAATTCCCCAAGTGCCAGCAGGTCAGGGCTTTGCTCAGCGAAGACAGGTTAGAGGATAAACAAAGATGAACATTTTTAAAAAAGGTTGGAATTTTAAGATGATAAAAAGGATATGTATTCTAAACGACATCTAGCAGAATTCACCGTAAGCCATTGCTTAATCAGTAAAGCACCAAGTTGCTTGCACTATTTAATTCTGTCAGACGTTTGGAGTTATATTTGGAATTGTAGGGGATATCTTTTACTCACTTATTTTGTTGAGGGGTCATTCAGAGAATAAGCATTTTATAGTTGATCACGTATTCCCTATAACTGCTGGCTACCGAAGTGAGAGAATGTGAAACTGGGCTAGGTCTAAGCTGTGAGAAAAACCTGGATTCAGTATCGACCCAAGATGGAGGTTTACTCACTTCAACTCTGTAACCCTTGTGCTCTCTTGTTCAAGAGGTCATGGGGACAATTTTTATACTTTTATTAAAAATCGGCCACACACCCTACGTCCCTGGGGAAGGAGTCCATCAACATCTCAAGGATGCCTTAGGATTCCAGCAATACAAAAGAATCCTTTGGAAATGGGCAGAATCCAGTGGTTGGGTTCCTACTTACTAAACACCATGGGCCCTGGGAGCTTTATGAGTGAGCTCCTGAGAGCACCATCTGGTCCCCTTCTAAAAGGCAAAGGCCGCTCATTAAACAGCTGGTTAATGAGAATAATAGAAAGTGTGAAGAAGCGGCAGTGATGAATCTTAATTTCAATTCATAACGACTATTGAAGATCAAAGCTCTCGTCTTAATAGATCCAATAATTTCCTTTAAAAGCTTCTGTGTGAGAAGAATCAAAAGAGGGAAACCCGGGGAGGTTTTTATGATGTCATTAACCCTTCCACACCCCTGAGTTTCATACCATCAAATGTCAACCTAAGGATGAGAAGGAAAAAATGAGAAAGAACTGGCATTTGGGGTGTGGATAAAAATTTAGAAATGCTAAATGTGTGGGTAACAGGTGAATTTGCATTAGTGAGTTGGATGGGGTCGCTTGCTTCTTTACTGTCCTGAAAGAAGGACATGGGCCATTCTACTTGAAGTCCTCGCCTCCTCTCTTTAGACTTGAGACTGTATCTTGCTCCCAGGATTCAGGGAGTGTCTCCCTCAAAGCTCACAGGGAGTATAGAAATTAAAATCAACCAAGCAACCCAGCAACAACAGTCCAGCACCCATCCCTATTGACAGTTGGCAGTGTTGGGTGAAGGAGAGACAGTGTTCCTTAAGGAATTGGTCCCCTCTAGGTGGTCCATGTTCTAGGGAACAGTTCCAAACTCATGCATGCATGGGCAGCAAAAATTGGACTCAGTGTGTGGTAACAATCAAATCAAAGCAGAGGCCATTAAGTTGGGAGGAGGGTTTAGGGGTAGGGGCAGATCCTAGAGGACTTGTGGGGAGGAGTGAAGATGATCAAATTACATCATATGCATGTGGGAAATTCTCAAAGAACTAATAAACTATTCTATCATATTAAAATGACAACAGTGAGACAACAGTAAGACTGTTTGCATGTTCACATGGTATGGAGGTCTGGGTGTCTTATACCATCTGGAGGGCACAGGGAAAGCAGACTGGAGATCGGAAAGGAGATAAACTCCACCTTCCTGTGCTTGAGAGCAGCTGAGGACAAAGAAGGCAGGCCAGGTTACCTAGAAGTCACAGCTTGGATACAATGATGCTATTCTTAATATAACAAGATGCAAGGGGTGTGCTACACAAGCCTCAGGGAGGAGTTCAGGATGGAGGAGACAGCAAGGCAGGCCACACCACCTACAAGTCACGGCTTGGATACAATGATGCTATTCTTAATATAACACGATGCCAGGGCTGTGCTCCACAAGCCTCCGGGAGGAAAATAGAAATGGAAAAGACAGAGAGAGGACAAGAACAGATTCCTGGTTCTGGCTATCACACAATCTGTAAATTCTCTCTATAATACTTGATAAGATATAACAGGCATCAATTTAAGTGCATAGCTGGGCTAACCAGAAAAGAAATCTCCAGGTTTTCAACATGGAGCAGAAATTGAAACCAACAAAGCAAGCTTTGCCAACGAATGCTGTGGTTGCCTTTGGGTCAGACAAAGGAAGGAACCAGAGAGGAAAAGAAACACAGCCTCCGACTGAATTAGTAACGGCGTGTCTGGCAGGCATCCACATCCCGGAAGGAGGTTTGTTAACATGGCAGGCTTGCAAAATTTGGTCCATCTCCGTGTTTGCAGAGATGCTGGGTGGAAAAGTGAGGTACTTGCTAACTACAGATCTGTGCCTAATACAGAGTTCATGTGCCTAATGTGCCTAATACAGGTTTCAATCCACACAACTCATTTTATAGGCAAAACCTTTCAAATTGATATATTAATACAAAGCAGAGGGCCCTGGGATAGCTGGTAGAAAAGTCCAGAGAGCCAGATCATGTGGACACAGTAAGCATTTTTCCTGTAAGGAGAGACTGAAATGGCAAGTCATGCCACAACCCTAAGGTGTCTTAGGGTTATTATCACTATGATGAAACACCAAGTTGTGGAGGAGAGGGGTTATTGGGCTTACACTTCCATATCACTGTTCATCTTCAAAGGAAGGGCAGGGACCTGCTGCCAGGAGCTGACCCCCGAGGTCATGGAGGGGTGCTGCTTACTGGCTTGCTCCTTATGGCTTGCTCAGCCTGCTTTCTTATAGAATCCAGGACCACCAAGCCAGGGATGGCACCACCCACAGTGAGCTGGGCCCTCCCCTGTCAGTCACTAATTAAGAAAACACCTTACAGGCTTGCTAAGAGCCTGATCTGTGAAGGCATTTTCTCAACTAGGCTCCCTCCTCTCTGCTGACTCTAACTTGTGTCAAGTTGACATAGAAGTAACCAGGACAAGAGGCACGTTCCCCATCAGGAAAGGTTCAGCATGAACAAGGTTTGCAAGAATAGCGCTCTGATGAATGAGATGCTAGAAGAGAACCGTTTGCATACTGGGTTTTAACAAGCAGTGTTACTGAAGTTGGACTGGATTGCCAGGCATCAGAAACCAGAAAGAGCGGAGGGATAGGGAAGGTTGACTAGAAGGCACTAGGTCACAGGCACATGGGAGAAGTTGAGACTGCAGGAAACAGCCGTGCACATTTCAATAAGCTTCAAGAAGTCATTCTGGAAGTGTTCGCCGTAAAGAAATGACAAATACCTAAGCCGGTAGGTACATTTAACCTGGAGGAAGAACGGCATTGTGTACTGGATGCATTAGGTGATACCCCATTAACGAATACACTTTTTAGACTTTCATGTATCAGTTTCTAAAGTATCATTTTAAAAATTAAAACGGTTACATTGTTTACTCCCTTCTCCTTCTTCCTTTCTGTCTTTCCCATGCCTCCCTGCCTTGTTCCCTCTCAGATTGGTGGCCTGCTGTTACATATATATGCATAAATATAGAAATGCAAGCTGCTGACCCATTACGTACGACCTGTTGATTGCAAGAGTTTAGGGCTGATCACTTGGTGTTGGACAATCGATGAGGGGGCTCATCCCTTGGTAAGAATAATTCTCCCTCATTCGGGAATTCTTTAATTGCCTGTAGATCTTTGTCTGGGGTTGGCCTCGTGAGAATTCCAGCTTCTGCTTTAGCATGAGAAATGGTGTTGTTTTTGTTCCGGGAGCCTCATTGTTGAGGTATCTTGGGTGCAGCTTCCTGCCATCTCTAGGAGACTCACTATCGCAGACAGCTTCCTACTCTGTTGGCTCTGTACAGTTCCCACCCTCTCTTCATTTGGGCGTTGTAAACAAATAGATCTGGAATCCCAGATAGCTATTTGTGATTGGACTGAAGGTGCTGTCGCCACCTGCTGGCAGTCACATGTAAGTTACACTTTAACTCGGCCGGCAGGGTCTCTTTGAATTTTGAATTATTAATAATATCTTGCAAAGCTCCAAATATGCATATTCCATGACCTGGGTTACAGCTTCCAATGTCTAGGCCAGGGATATCCCATTTTATATATATGCCAGGAAACATGCAGGAGTACTCTACGCTCTGCTTTTTATTAGCAAATAAAGTGGGAACAAATTAGTCTACTACTGTAGAGAAACAAGTAATTTAGAGACTTGTGATTTGTGGTGAAATAACTATTCACTTGTTCAGCCATCGAAGACAATCCCCTCCTGTATTACGGGCAGCCAGCAGGGGCCAGCACTTCATATGATAATCATATTACAATGCTAAAGTTACTGCTGTTGTTGTTTTCATTTAGCATTTCAGAACGTTCTAATGTCAGTGTTTGGGGCTCCAGGTCTCCTCAAGAACATGTCACCATGACACACACACACACACACACACACACACACACACACACACACACACATGCGCGCACCCACCAGAAGTCAACATCAGTGGTCTTTCTCTGTTGTTCTGTAGTTTGTTCTCTACTGAACCTGAAACTTGCTCTTTTGGTTAGACTGGCCACACAGGGAGCCACCAGGATCTGCCTGTCTCTGCCTCCACCAGCCCTGGGGTTAAGATAAGTGCCACACTGCTCGAGTTTTTACCTGGGTGTTGGGGATCTGAACTTAGTCCTCATGAGGAACCTTACTCACAGAGTCATCTCACCAGGCCAGAGATGACTCGTTCTTTAAAATATATATATATAAATGTATGAGAGCTCTGCTGCATATAAACCCACACACCAGAAGAGGGCATCAGATCCCATTACAGATGGCTGTGAGCCACCATGTGGGTGCTGGGAATTGAACTCAGGACCTCTGGAAGAGCAGTCAGTGCTCTTAACCTCCGAGCCATCTCTCCAGCCCCTGAGATGCCTTATTTTTATACAGGCATATTTTATACCAGTGGAAAAGTAGTGTATCTACATACGCATAATTAAAAATAAAATAAATATTTAACAAGAGAGAAGTGATTTAAATGATACTGCATAAATGAGGCAATGTGTACAAACATACATCAACATGTAAATTAAAAGTCTATTTGCCTATGAAAACGTGCCTGTAATTATGACAGATGGGCATTTGTTAACATGAGGAGAGTAGACAGGCATTGAGGCTGGTTTCTGGGAGAATCTGTCCTATCGTATTTCTTGCTTTAAAACTACTTAATTATAGCAAAAACTGAACATGTGCTTCTATCTCTATAATGGGGACACAGGTGACTTTAAACAGAGCGCTGTGCTATTTTTACAGCTGTATAGTTCAAAGGCTCTGTTAAAATTGTGGCCAGAAGGCAAGGGAACAAGACAGAAACTCTCTTTCCAGCGAGGCTGCTCCCACAGCACCCCGAGCAGAGGACGGCTTCCTCAAAGGGGCTTACTGTTCTATCATCAAAACTTGGAACTCCAGAAAAAGAAAACTGTCTTTTAGTAGTCGATTTTTGTCTCTCATAAAAAAATTACAATGGTAATGATTTGTGATTTGTGGTGGAGTGACTATGCACTTGTTCGCCTGTTGCAGACAATCCTGTATTACGGGCAGCCAGCAGGGGCTCATCCCTTCATATGATAATCATTCAATGATAAAGTCATTGCTCCTGGGTCTCCTCAGAAACGCATCATCACAGCCTGGACTGGTGACCTGAACCGAGTCCTGACATCTCAGCACCCCCATGCCCTCACTCCAGGGCCAGTTAACAGCTTCATTCTGGGCTTTATTGACGCCATCCCCTCCTCCCATCCCTGCTAAGCCACTCATCATAGTCTTTGTTCTCTCACAAATATCAGCCCCTAGTGAACTAGCTTGACCTGGGAAAGTGTTTCTCAGTCTGTGGGTTGGTGTTGGGACCGGTGTTGGGAGGGTATTGAACGACCCTCTCACAGGGGTCACCTAAAACCATCAGAAAACACACATACATTATGATTCATAACAGTAGCAAAATTACCGTTATGAAGTAGCAACATAAATAATTTTATGGTTGGGGGGTGTCGCCACAATATCAGGAACTGTATTAAAGGGTTGCAGCCTTAGGACAGTTGAGAACCACTGCCACAGGAGGACATTTGAGACACAGAGAGGACACGCTGCTTCTCTGAGGGCACACAGCTAGAACAGAAATCCAGGGGGCACTCGAGTGTGCAAACACCAGGGATGGTGAAAGTGTAGAAAGGGAAGAAACACAGTCCCCGCAATGGAGGGTGTGTCGGACCACACTCAATGCCTTGGTGGCCTGAGGTCCTAAACAGGTCGTCACTGGGATGCATCCCTCCTTTCTCTTTGCCTCACAGGACTCTCCTGACCATCAAAGGGGGCCACAAGTAAAACCCTTTGCAATGTGTTTCCTGCTTTGCCAAATATCAACTTTCCAAGTAAGATACTAAAACAAGAAGCCGGAGCCTCACTTTTTTTTTTTTTTTGGTTCTTTTTTTTTTCGGAGCTGGGGACCGAACCCAGGGCCTTGCGCTTCCTAGGCAAGCGCTCTACCACTGAGCTAAATCCCCAACCCCGAGCCTTACTTTTTTATTCTCTTGCTGACTTACACTGTGACCTTTGTGGGTGATAGACAGATACACACTTGCTTCGATGGCTTTCCCGCACTCTTGGTTAAAGTATAAAGATACTTTGTACTGCATTGCTCTTTGGCTACTATCTGAATCTTAACTTAATAACTAGTACATTCCAAGGAGATAGTGCTCCCACTGTGAAATGTGCCTCCTCTCCGCTCTCAGAACATAAGATCAGGAAGCTCTCTCTGGCTTGGCTGTCAGGGAGTTTCATTTTGTGTCCTGGATGCCCCACGCTCCCCTCCTTACAGGCTTTACTTACCCCTCCTTGCATGTGTAAGTGACCATGTTCCCAAAAGTGAAGTTGCTCCCTGTGGTGAGGGCATCTTTGACCATTGGAGGCTCTCCGCAGGACACAAGTTGACAACTAGGTGGCGCTCTGTCCCAGCTGCCGGAAGCTGTGCATTCAATGAGCGACGGGCCCTGTAAGCTACAGAGATCAAAGAGGGCTCAGGTCATTCGTCTCACTGGATGACTGTTTACTCCATGGAGAAATAGAACTTGGGAGAAAATACACACTGAATGTTGAGTTTTAGTGCACAAAATAGCAGTTCTTCACATCGTATTCTTTTGTAGGCATGTAAAAGAAATTTACAGGGGTCAGACCGTTTAAAATAACGAATGGGCAAAGAAACACAACAATCACTTGGAGAATTCAGGTCTAATGTGCTCATTGGTAAAGGGGGAAGTCCAGACCTTCTGACTGACAGGTTGCTGGGATGGGAAGGGTTAATTATTATCCACCTGGAGGCTAGACACCTGAAGAGACAGGTGTTCAGAGTCACCAAGGTCAAAGGCGCTGTCCTTCCAGGACCTGAGCTTTGGGCTGTTGCTCATGACTCTGACCTCTGGCTGTTCCTTGACTTTACAAACCCTGCACCCAGGGCATAGCTTACCCACCTATGTTTCAAGCATGATTCTGACACTCTTGATTAGTTTTTTTTAAACATTTTTTTGTTGATTTATTTATGTATATGAGTACATTGTCACTGTCTTCAGACACACCAGAAGGCGGCATCAGATCTCATTACAGATGGTTGTGAGTCACCATGTGGTTGCTGGGAATTGAACTCAGGACCTCTGGAAGAGCAGGCAGTGCTCTTAACCACTGAGCCATCTCTCCAGCCCTTGATTATTTCTTTTAAAAAGTTATCTTTTGTTGTTGTTGCTGGGGAATGTGTGGAGAGGTCAGAGGACAACTTGAAGGAGTCCCTTCATTCCCCCCATTAGGCTTAGATGCAAGCATCTTTATCCTCAGAGCCATTTCACTGGCCCTTGATTCTTTACTTCTATTCACTTGATCTGATTCACTTTACAACCTGATGAATACCTTTCTGGGCACAGTCTGATACGCAAGTGTGCATGTAGACACACACACACACACACACACACACACACACACACACACACAAACGTGAACTTCTTAGAGAATTAAGACCCTTCCATGCTTGGTGCTCCGCAAGCCCCTGGCTCTCCTCTTTAGAGTCCGACCGCTCCAGTGGTTGAACTGTGAGGACTCCTGGAGTCACAGATGGACAGTCTCCCTGACGTTCACTGTAAGCCAGGCTCCAAGAGTCACATGGATTTTAGGATATCCCCACTTTTATATGCTTGTTTTGAAAGCCAGCTAATTCACTCACTCAAGCTTAGGGACACCGGGAAGACTGTAGGGAGCTGGACAGCTGTCCCCCCTTTACCTGTATCCGTCCTCACAGGAATATGATGCAATCGAAAGGTAGGTGAGCCCGCTTAGGATGTATTTCCCGTTATTTATGTTCTCAGGCTGGGAACACTTCACCAGCTCACACACAGGAGAGGAGTGACTCCACGAACCACTAGCAAGGCATGCTGACTCTTCATCCCCGGCCAAGGTATAGCCTTTATCACACCTGGAAGAGACAGGGGGAAATGGCTGAATATGGATGGCTTTATGATGCACACTCTAAGCTTGTGTGAGTGGATGATGGTGTGTGCATGAGCATTGGTTCACATGTATGACTGCAGCCATGCGCATGTCATGTCCTGCACAGGGAGGCTGAAGGATAACCTTGGGAGTTGGTCCTTGGCCTTCTATCTTGTTTGAGGCACTATCTCTTTGCTGCTGCCTTTAGTGAGCAGGTGTGAGAGTTCTGGGGAGTTGCCTGTCTTTGTTCTGCCCACCTCCATTTCCCTGTAGAGCTATGAGGATTATAGTTGCATGTGACTGCACCCAGCTCTACCTGAATCTGAGGACCACAGCTTGGTTCTCAGCATCTACATCAGCACTTCTGAAGTCCCTGTAACTATAGTTCCAGGAGATCTGATGCCCTCTTCTGGCCTCCCTGGGTAACTGCACACATGGGGCAGCCTCACCCAGACACATAAATGAGAAAATTTTATAAAAGCCCTCTGCGATTGTTTCCCCTTTCCTTGGTATTCTATTACTGCTGGCATGCCGTTAACTACTGCACTCCACCTTTAAAGTTAGACACTCACCTGTACCTCACCTTACTGCCATATGTGAACGCTGACCCGTCAACACCGCCATTTTCAGGAACAGGTGGGGCACCACAGGAAATGGCTGTAAGGAGGGAACAAACTGTGTGGTTATCTGAAACTGTGCAAAGCCCTCTGAAAGCTTCCAGCTTCCAAATTTTATCCCCTTGTCATGTTTAAACGTGAGCCCAATTCCTGGCTTTCAGAAGAAAGACTGACATGGCCTAGAGCTTTCCACACCAACCATTTTATCTTTCTAGAACCGCCCAATACAGTGATCATGGCCATTTTCTCAGTGTACCTTCACAGGATGGTCTGAGGTGATCCCACTCGCCAGACTCCAAACACGTGATTTTTCTCACTCCCACCAGCTGGTGCCCTTCTTCACAGGAAAATGTGACTTCAGCACCCACGCTATAAATCTTGCCCAAAGAGTGGCCATTCTCTGGATTTTCTGGAGCCTTACATTTAACAGGTTCTTAAAGGAAAGTTTTTGTAGAACAATAAGCGGTGCTCACACAACCATAGAAAGTCTCAAAGCAAAAGAAACCTACAGCAGTTAAGGCGACTCTAAACATGGGGCAAGGGCTTTTGAAGGGAGAGGCAAAAACGCCAGGGACTTGCTAGACATTACTAGATAATACATTTATTAGGCACCTACACATTAATATTTTAAAGAGAGTTTTATTGTTTTCAAATAGTTTTATTATTCTAACTTAATGTGTACATGTCTCTATGTCAGTATACACACCTCAGTGCTGGTGCCCATGGAAACCATGGATGTCCCATCCCCTTGGACTTGAATTTACAGGTAGTTGTGAATGGCCCAGTGTGGCTGCTGGGAGTAAAACTTAGGTCCTCTGCAAGACCAGTGTGTGCTCTTAACTCAGCCACTTATTTATCCAGCCCAGTGTGTGTGTGTGTGTGTGTGTGTGTGTGTGTGTGTGTGTGTGTGTGTGTGTCTGTCTGTCTGTCTGTCTGTCTGTCTGTCTGTCTGTCTGTGTCTGTATGCAGGTGCCCAAGGGAGTCAGAAGAGAGCAACAGATTCCTTGGACCTAGGTATACAGGCATTTATGAGCTGCCCAAGGTTGGTGACCTGACTTCCATCCCTGTGACCCACACATTAGAGGGACTCTTGCAAATTGTCCTCTGACCTCTCTCACACAAGTAACACAAAGGGGGGCGGACAGGCTGTGTTGATTTAATCTCACTCAAGATCATCTGGGCTATGAATATCAAATATTTTGTTTGTTTATTTACTTAATACTGCTAGATACTAGCACAGAGCATGCTCAGCCGTTGCTCTATGTTTAGCCACACCCTCAGCCCTTTAAGGATTTTAAAGGAACAAAAAGTAAATGTAATTATAGGAGTGGATTTTGGAAAAATAGCCATAAGTGAACAGAAGAATGATATCCAAATGCTTATTGTTTTCCACAGCAGATGTTAAACTTAGGGGAAAGTTACTTATGGTAAATGTGTGAGATGAACTATAAAACAGAAATTAAAGCTATATTCTCAAACTCTCTGGGGACGCGAGATTATAATAACTAAATCTTTGTTTCCTATCAGGCACAAGACACCTCTTGAAACTGTTTCCTGTTCCCATGTTAGCTCACTCTCAGGGCCACAGTCTGCGTTTTCAGGATTATTCTCCCTCTCTTTGACTGGGGATTTTTTTTTTACAAGGCTCTTATGTTTTATCCCATTCAAAACTCACCTTTTTAAAGAAAGGAAAAGCATCTAAATATGATATTATCCTGGGAAACTTTTGCATCCAGCCCTCACACAGTAAGGGATAGCCCTTGCATCCTTTCTGCTGGACACTAATATGATACAGATGGAGACATCGGCATTCTTTGTAACCAAGAAGATCTCTGTGGATAACCTAGTTTGTTTCTATTTCTATCTTGGGACTCTTCTGCTCTCTGCTTTCCTTGTTGCTACTGTTTCCTGTTTCTTGATATTTATTTGCTGTTTCTCTCCTTCCTCTCTTTCCCTCCCATCCCTGAAACAGAATCTCACAGCACCTGTCTGTTTCAAATGGTTATCACTTTATTTTGGGGGAGCCCACAGCCCGGTGTTTTGACGCCCTCTTTAAAACGTCCTCTTTACTTCCTTTCTCACGGTGCTCTGGCAGACATGCTTATAACAGATTTAGGAAGATATTAGTGAGTTGAAGGTCAGCCAGCTCTATCAAAGCTACCACAGAGGAGGGTGATGTGGCAAGGCAAGAGGTCAATTTCCTTCAAAGATATCATTTGGTGTAACTGAGGCAGAGGGAAGAGATCGATGGGAAAGCCTTGAAATGCATCTTCCTCGCTCTGCTTGAGGCTAAATGATATCTCTAAGTCTACTGCTATTCTTGTAATTTCCTTAGACCTCTGTCAATATAGTTGACTCAATTGTGTGCTCCAGAAAGTGGGAAGCCAGGGGAAGTTCAGTGCCAATTAAGAGTATCTTTAATGGTTACCATGTGTCCTTCGTAAGAATGTTACCTTCCTCAGCTATCCATTTACTCTTTGAACACCGCACTCCTGTCTTACTTTTAAAACAACATACCCTTAAAATGCATGCTTGGATTAAGCACCTGAGTTAAGAACGTCAGTACCTGCACAGTTTTTCCCATCTCCCGTGTACGGGGGCTTGCACGAGCATATGTAGGATCCGTTGGTGTTCAGGCAGGAGGCGTGCTCACTACAGTCCGAGCCGACTGCACACTCATCAACATCTGAAACGGAGGCAGTTCACAAATAGTCCAGCAAATTCATTTCTCTTATGTGTCAAACATTTGTATGGCTTCTAGGTCGCTACATGTCACTTAACACATAGAACTGTGTGTGTATTTTATGAAGTTTAAGTGCAACCATCCAACCATCATGATTATTCTGCGGAGGACCAATTAAATCTACGACTCCCTTACTTGTTAGGTAGAAAACCAGGGATGGGCCTACCATTTTAATATTGAACTTGACTAAAATTGAGGACCATTTTTGGCTTCCCTTGGAAGAGACATCTGTTTTACCATTAGCCCTTGCCCAGAGCTTGCGGAAGAGAGGTGGACTTAGCACAGTGATATCAGGAGAGCCTAACATGTGTGGTAAATGTTTGCCAAGGAACGTGGATGTGACTCCACACGGCAGCAGCCAGCATTTATCTCACCGAGACAGGATGGAGAAATGCCGTTCCAGCTCCCGTTGTCTGTACAGAACATTCTGGAGTCACCCAACAGGTAGTAGCCACTGGTGCACTGATAGGTCACTGTGCTGCCAGCATGGAGGTCCTCGGCTGAATAGAAGCCATTCTCCAAGGTGGGAGGCAGCCCACAGCGAATGCCTGGAACAGGGCAGCAAGTTGTGCAAAGCGCTCAAAGAGCATCTTGCTTGCATGGACCTACTTTCATGGTGGCTGCCTTAGGTAGCTACCCTTTCCCTACGGTGCACAAACATTAGTAACTAGAGTGTTCTACACTGCTTGCCACACATGTGCTCTCAGCATGTGGCACATTGTCTGGTTCACGGTAGGCATGTCATTCATTCATTCACCCATCCATCCATTCATTCATTCAAAAACATCTGTGGTACTCTTACTACCCATTACGCCCTGTCCTAGGTGCTGGGCTTACAGCAGTGAATGGAATGGATGGGACTCCTGCTTTGTGGTGCTTCCTGTCCAGTGAGGTGGACAGACCAGAAGATAAATAGATTCTGTGTCAGGTGCTACTGTCTATTTTTGGCAGTGTCTTGTCTCTACAAATCTCCTCACCTCCTGCCCTTGCTGCTTGCTTAGGGTCTTTCTGGTCTTCACCATTTTACTCGTTATAAACAAGCCTTATTATATACATCCCCTCTCCCCCATCTCTTCCTCCAGAATGTAAACACAAGAATGGGGCCAGCATCTTTAGAATATGTATCAGTGTGCAGCTAAATCTTGTAGAGTTAATGAATGATTGGGACATCCTGCTCGAGACACCTGTCCCTCTTTCCTCATCCAGCAATGGCGTACCTCAGGGTGGCTGTCTACCCTAAAGGGACCTTATTTCACCTGTTTTGAGTTCCTTGTCAGCACCTCAGAGGCATTTGTCAGGAGTCCTTTTTGTACCCCCATCACCCACCTCCCCCATGGTGCCTGGCTCAGTCTCTTAGGGCCAGGGCACAGACTGGACGTCTTCTGGGTTTGTGGCAGTATCTGACGAGCATCTGTCTAGCAATCCCCGAGTTGGACAAAGGTTGCTCACGTTCACAGTGAGGGAGTGGCTGTGACCACTGCCCTTGGTTCAGACAATACTGCACCGGATTCCCGACCATCTGGAAGCCCGGGTCACAGAACAGACTGACTTTGGAACCTGGCTTTCGATCTCCTGATGCAGGTCTCAGGTGAGGCACGGACCCTTCTAAAGATGGGCAATCTGAGGACCAAGAGCACAGGCACAGTGCAGGTCAGTCACACAGCAGCAGGGGCCTGGAGTCAAGGGGCTCAAACCCTTGCACCAGCCGGAAACCGGCTTTATTGTGTTCAGACAAGTTACCCCATACCCTAGTCATCGACAAACTAATGATAAGGGGGGAAATCTTACTGAGTCATCAAGCAATTTTTTCCAAAAGAAATATCTTTCATATTTTAAAAAAGGATTTTTTTTCAAGACAGGGTTTCTTTGTGTAGCCCTGGCTGTCTTGGACACACTCTGTAGACCAAGCTGGCCTTGAACTCAGAGACCTACCTGCCTCTGCCTCCCAAGTGCATGTACCCCTACTGCCCTGTGGGTATTTTAAAAAGATCAAATAGCATTCTTGCAAATTATCTAAAATCATGAATTCCACAACACTTTAAAAATTCATCTAAATGTAATGAGTTTAGATAATAGTTCCTGCTATCCAGGGTAAATGTTCAGTGAGCGGGTGGGAACAGGAAGTGGCTTTTATTTGTTTCACAAAATTAACTTCATCTCAAAAAGAAGCAAAAACGGGGACTGAAGAGGTGGCCTGGTGTTATCTTGTAGAGAACCCAGGGTCAGCTCCCAGGACCCACACTGAAGATCACAACCACCCGTAACTCCAGTTCCCAGGGGTCCAGTGTCATCATCTGCCCTTCATGGGCACCAGGTACTGATGTGATACACAGACATACGTGCAGGCAAAACGTGCACATAAAAATAAAATTTAAAAATCTAGAAAAAATAAAAAGGGCCCAAACCCACAGTCTCCCTCCCATCTATTTAACTTAAATTTATCTTTATATGAATATCCTACTCAACTATTTGGTACCTGTTGCAAAGGAAGAATTTCAATATTGAAAACATCCTTAGGTGGCCAAGGTAGGTGTGATTCCTATTCAGGGGAGGATTGGCATGTGGAACCACAAAAGAACTTTCTGAATCATGCACTTTGGACAGAACATTCCAGAAGAGTCAAGATCCGGCAAAGGTGTAAGAGAGAAATCCTCACCAGAGCAGAAGATGCTGCTGGAATCAACCTTCACCTTCCCCGTGATCCCCGATACGAAATCAGGCCATGCTAACACGTTTCCCCGACTGAGTTCCTCTGGGCAGGAGCTGGCCAGCGACTTCACCTGTGAGTTTAGAGCATGCTTGTAGGTAAACCGTCTGCTAAAATGGAGTATACACATCACACTTAGCCTTGTTGGGTTAGCCACGGGTTGTTGTGGCGTGGCAAGGTGAAGAGAAGCATAATTTAATATGGTACAATCGCAAAGGCCACAGGGAAATTTCTGCCTTTTTCTAATCTCCACCATTAGGTCTCCCTAATATCTCTCCCACTTAAAAGACTCACAAGTTGCCTGAAATTTCAAAATTCTTTACATAGAGATTCTTATCTAGATGTTAAGGTTTTTCCCCAACCCCAAAGATATTACTTAAGCTGTGTGTGTGTGTGTGTGTGTGTGTGTGTGTGTGTGTATGTGTGCGTGCGCACACGTGTGTGCACATGTGCCATGTGCCGCCTGTGTGAAGGTGCTTGAAGTAGCCAGAAGAGTACGTCATATCCCCTGGCGCTGGAGGCCAGGCAGTTGTGAGTTATCTAACATGGGTTCTGGGAACTGAGCTTGGGTCCTTCGCAAGAGCAGCAAGTGTTCTAAAGCACCGAGCCATCTCTGCAGCTATCAGCACGGTTCTGAGAGTGAACATACATCAAGCCATCACCATGGGGCAAACCATCCCACAAATGTGTAGGTGGCCTTTTCTGACTCCGGCCAGAACTCTGTTACATAATGTCGTTCTCTCTCCTTTACAGTTAGGAAAAATGAAGTTTAGGGAGATGGAGCTACATGATGGAAAACATCCCAGGACGACTGTGGTTAAACTTGGGGATGGATCTCAGGCTGACTTGAGCCTGGCTTGAAATACAACTCCATCTGCTTTATGTCTGTGGATGCTCTTAGGCCCATTTTGAGTCTAGTTAGGAAAATTTGAAGTAGGACTCTCTCTGGTTCTTTCCAACTCAGAAATTATAATTTTTTTTTAAAAAATAAAACGCTTGTTCCCATTTATGTCAGAATATCACCAAGAAACTAAAGGTGTCAACAGTGGAAATCGCTGTGGATAACCGACCGACTAACAGACCGCCATCCAATACCAGTGATAAATCCTAGTTAGGAGTTTACAAGAAGACACGTCATCATTAGGCTGTTCGTGGTTGCTAGGTTTGTACCTTTGTATCTCATTACTGTCATACACTGAAAATGGAATTGACCTGCTGTGGAGACAGGACATAGTCCCAGAGGTTGAGCTGGCTTATGGAGCCCACAAAAGACTCAGCCGGGTTGAATCCCTCTCCTTTTTTGTCTTGCTCTTGCCCAAGAACTAATGCACCACCACCTAGAGAGAAAGAGAAGGGGGGAGGGAGTGAATAAAGAGGTGGAAACTACCCCAGTGGTTTGTTATCCCCCAAATGCTAATTTAATAAAAGTGCAGCTAATACAGATGTATGAAAGTGTCGTTGAAGGCTGAACTAGGGAACTTTATTGCATGGCTTAGCAGCAGGGACAGAGTGAAATTAAGTTTATGTGGAGAGTTAAAGGCAGAAGGAGGGTGAGCCCGCCAGGCTCCAGTGGAAAGTTCCCATGGCTCCCTGCCTCTGGTCTTAGAGTTTCTTCCACAGGGGATGCCTTTCTCCTCCCCTTTGTCTAGCTATCTCTGCTGCAGCCTTCAAGGCAGGCTTGTTGAATGCTGCAGGCATTTACGCAGCTCCTGTTGACGTGGTGCCTACACGATCAGGCTGGGAACGGTCCCAGCAGAGCAGACAGCTCTTCCACATGGGGTGGGGTTGTGATGCTAAGGGAAGAAGTGCATGCGAAATGTATCCCAGTATAGGACACTAAGTTAAAAAAAGTAGGAGTACACAGACTAACACTCCTGGGGGGGGGGTGGATGGAGGGATTCTGAAGACATGTTTGACTAAGGGTTAGTTTTATGCAGATAAAAGATACAAAGTTTCTGGGCAGAGTTGTAGAATGCCAGAAGGAATACAACTACATGGTGTGTGGGCCTGGGGTTATGAGGGACTCTCTACAGCCCTTGGGTCTCCCCAGCAGCCTGTGGCTAGAGTTTGCAATAGGCCAAGCCCGCTCCACCTGTGTATACTCTCTACAAGCAGGACAGCCGCGAGAGAATGTACAGCGGACAGTTGTGTGTAAGCACAGCAGTCTGACTTTGGGAGTCTCTCTTCTTCCAACCATCCAGAGAGGGTAATTAGGCATAAACAGTATTACAAGGAGGTTGCGGGTTCTGTGGTGGCCTTCTGTTCAAATATATTTCACAGGGAGGCGTATATTGTTAGAGTGAGTTTTTTTTTTTAAGTTTAATTTTGTTTACTTTGAGACATTGTCTCACACATCCCAGGCTGGTTTCAAACTTACTATGTAGCTAAAGGTGGCCTTGAACTTCTGATCCTCCTGCCCCTTCTTCCCAAGAGCTACAATTCCAGGCATTTCCCACCATACCCTGACTCAGGACAAAATATTTTAAATTTATTGAGAGTAGAGTGGTCTCACCAAAGCCTTGACAACTACTGTACTAATCTTGTAAAAATAATCACACAATTAAAGGATCAGTACTGGGAATTGAACCTAGGGCCTCTCATATGATAGGCAAACCCTCATCACTAAGTTGTGTCCAACCACATGGTTTTCCAAAGCAGCTTCTGTATCCGGCTCCAGGTAATATCAGCATAAACAACCTCTCTACTGTTTCTGGTTGACGATTTCTGGTTCTTCGGGGTTAATCTCCCTAATTCATACCCATGCACACTGTCTTTGCTGCCTGTATTCATCAAACCCTGAGGCTTTCCTATTCTCCTCTTCCCTCACAATAACACCACTCGTCCCTGTTTCTATAGCTAGCTGCCATTGAGGCTGTCCTGTCTGCTCAGTACCCAGGCTGCTCTCTTGACTGACTTGGTCCTAAGAGGATGTGGGGGTTCATGTCCCAGTGGGTGTGCAAGAGCCATCTCTCTGTCACATCAGTATTGCTGAAGGAACAGTGGTTGTCTCCTGTTTGCCACTTGAAACATGACTTTCCCTCTCAGTAGAGACAGACCAAGAGGTCCAGATTCTCCTGCTATTAATCCTCTACCATTGCTGGGGACTGTCCTCTCTGGTTAGAAACATTTTTGTTATTTAGGTTTTTTTTCCCAACACAAACTCGATTGCTCCCTTCTGACCATGATCGCTATCCCATCCTAAGGCCATCAGTGATATTCCATTGACCTTAGGATGAAAACCTCCATTGTTAACCTGTCCTATGAGACTTTGTATGACTGGCCATTACCTCTTTCTACAGCCTTGTGCAGTGCATAGCATATTTATTTTTCTATGTGTGTTCCAGATACTTCCATTGATCTTTATTTAATTCTTTTAACATCTGATCTGTTCACTGGTTAATGCTTGGCTAGCCTTAGAACTCAGGAAAGACATCTCCCTTGTCTCCACCAATATTTACCCTACACAGCTCTTTGGCTGTGGACTGTCAGGGAACTGTATCCCATTCCTCCTCAGTGATTACCTCAGTTAGAAATTACCTGTGATAATGGACCTAAATATCTTACTCCTGCTCCACACTGACACCTTGTGGAGGGCAGAAATCTTATGGATTTTTGTCTATGGGTGCCCAACTTAAGGAGTGAGTTCTTGGTATACATTCTCTATAGTCACAAATTTTGGTGCCGTTTCTATAATATTTTAGTATTACAAAGTAAAACAAAAGGACATTTTCTAAAACATAAATTCAATATCTGCCTTGAGGCTCTGAAAAGGTAACCTCATCACATTTTCATGCGGATGTAACTCGTTATAGGATTATATTGGCCTATCTTGGTTCAATATAACTTGCTTCTGGAAGATACTAGTTCATTTTTAATATTTTAAGATATTTTTGTTGAATTTGATTTTACCCAGACACTATTCTTATGTACTGGAAACATGAGGAAAGCGAAGATAATGACATCCACATAGGTCTTCCATGGGTATTTAGATTGACTTTAGAGGAAACGTTGAGTTCTACTTGACATGGGATGCAAAAGCTGGAAAATGTGCCCAGAGACTCAGTTGATATAGTTTGTCCCAAAACAAAACTGAAAGCCTCCTAAAAGGTTGTAAGCAAGTCAGCAAGCCAGCAAGCAAACAGGATACCAGCAGCTAATGGCTTGCTTAGAACACAGCTTAGCAAATGCTCCTAGCCTAGCTTGCTTCTGGGTCAAACCAAGATCCCCAAGGCTTCTCTCTTACAGTCCTGTAGCTCACCCAGGGAAAAGCATTTGGTATCTTACAGTCTAGATAACTGACGAGTGGTAAGGGAAAGACATCACTGTGGGTCTTCGTCTGGAAGCAGTGACAACCAGGTTGGCCAATGCCACGTCCGTGTAAGCATGACCACCTCTAGAGTCTCATATACATGAACCCATTTCACAAAACATACCAGGTATGGCTTTGCCAACAGAGAGGCCAGTACCACTGTCAGATAGCTCCCCGTCTATATAGACCCTCCAGGCTCCACCAGTGCTTGTCCATGTGATTGCAATATGATGCCAAATGCCATCATTTACAGAGGGGCAGTTGGTGATCTTTTCCTTTCCATTCACATAAAGAACCCAGCTGTGGAGAGAAAGAGTCCAGGGAATTCAGTCAATGGTCACAATGCATGATTCATTCTCTGTGGCACATTATTCTTTATCGTGTGCACGTGCACATGCGTGCATGCGCGCGTGTGTGTGTGTGTGTGTGTGTGTGTGTGTGTAAAGTACTCATGTAATCCATTAGTCATTTCTCCCCTCCATCCGATAATATTTTAGAAGCAGATCTATGTTACTAATTACACTAAATTCTAGGTCAATGTAAACACTGATGAGAAAGGAAAAGTCTTCAGACAAGACAAGATAATTGAGACAATTTACCATGCTTTGAAATGTCCAGAACCAGCGAGAGTTGCTGAAATGTCTGACTGATACCCTTCCTCTAGAATATGTGTTTTCTAAGACCAGAAACAAACTTCGGTTGACTATAGGAGCTAAGTCTGCTTTGGGGCTTATACTATGGACTGGGCATTTGTGTTCCCTCAAAATTTGTGTGTTCAAAGTCTTAGCAATCTAACAGTGTAAGAAGAGAGGCCTTTGAGGGTGACTAGGTAAAGAGGACAGGGGTCTCTAAACAGGAAGGACTACTGTAAGTAAGTTACAAAGAAGTTAGCAGGAACCCCTTGCTGCTCGGTCTTTGAGGACACAGAAGAATACGCCTGAATAGGATCTGTGGACCAGGAAGGCACATTTCCTAGAGCCTGATTCTGCCACCAATTCAATCTTGGACTTTTTATATTAGCCCAAACAGAGTAATACAGTTGCCAGACTGGTCATATGGTAGTCCAAATACATATGTCAAAATGAAAAGGACACCAAGAAGTTCCAGGAACCCTACTATTCATGGAAGTGGTGTAAAGACAGCCAACAGTTTAAAGTGGAAACTGTCCAAAGGCAAACAGAAACAAAGAAATGACCATGGAAAGTGGAGGAGGATAAAAGTCTTCTCAGACTTTAGCAACTATATTCACAGGAGAGGAACATTCTTGGAGCACCAGCTGTTTTCTTTCTAGATGTTTCCCCCTTTCCTCTCTTTAGCCAAGCAGGCAGAAGTTTATCTCTTTATGTACAGTTTACTTCGAATCTTTGCAAATGCCCTAAATTTCTGCTCCCTGAAAGTTCAAGTTGATGAAAAAGAATTGTGTTTGATGAGATTTCTACCCAAAGAGTGAAACTGCCCCAGCTTGAGAGGAAGAAAGTTCCCAGTAGGTCTCTGGGACCTGCAACTTGCTCATTAGGGCAGTGCTATGTGTGAATCTGAGAAGAAAGGGCCCCATGGAAAACCAAACAGCCTAGCCGGGGGTGGACCTGCAGTCCAGCCAAGGAAAGCAAATGTAGAAAAGAGCTGGAGTCTTCAAAGGATCCCAGAGGCCAAGCTGGTGAGCAGCCCAGCAATAACTAATATGGACAGGTGACCAAAGTTTGGGCCTGTCCAAGTCTGTGGCTCTTCAGCAAACTCTAGGTACAAATGGAATGACTTTATAGTCAGTGCAGAGGGAAGGACCTGGAGTTAGATTTAATTTCTCTTGAGGGAGCTAAGAGTGTCTCTGGTACCCTAAAACTGTGCTGGTCCTCAATCCACCTGTCTCCCGCAGACAAGTGTTGCTGATGGCCCTTGATCTTTGGATGTTCTGCTGTATAAAGAAAGGGCATCAGTCTCTTGAGAATTAGACCTGACGTTCCTGTGATGTAGCCTTAGGCTCATTTAGACTTTCTAAAAATTTGTTTTGCTATCTGTAGAAGGGGCAGTATTTCCTCAGGGAATTGTTAAGATCAAATAAACCAATAGCCATGAAGCAACACACAACTCACATGTGAACAGCTATCACCAACATCTGGCTTTCCCACAGAGCTCATCCAGATGTTCCAGTTGTCTGTGGTCGTCCAGGCTTCCATGCTCCCTCGTTCCCAACCCTAATGTCAGAAGGTGAGCCCTGAACAGGGTTCAGTTCTAACTTGGTGTCAAGAGAAGCCCTCCCTGCCACATCCATTCTAACTCCTGCTTACCCATTGTAATCAGTCAGGAGGAAGGTGTTGTCTTTGTTGCCCTCCAGTGCATAGGAGATGGGCGTTCCGTAGTTGATGACATCAGAGGACTTCATCCAGAATGCACAGGTTATGGCATGGAGTGTTGGAAGCACTCCATCTAGAAGGACGTACCCGTAGATGCCAGAAACTTCAAAATCCAGGTTAAAACCCGAAGGCTGTTCTGCAACAGATAAGGAGAGTGTGCAGAACGTGGTTTTCAAGCACACTCTCAAGCTGTCCAGGGAAAGCAGTGGGCAAGAAGCGCCAATTCCAAAGATGCTAACTTAGGCAACCATGAAGATTTGGGAAGTGATTTTAAAATTAAACAGTGATTCCACATGATATGTATGTAAGCTGTGAAAGGGAGCAGAAAGAAAGGGTTGGAGAGGTAGAAAGGTTGAGAGTTGATAAAGTGGGGCATATGGTGACGGGAAGGAGTGTGTGTGTGTGTGTGAGAGAGAGAGAGAGAGAGAGAGAGAGAGAGAGAGAGAGAGATTGAGAGAGAGAGAGAGAGAAAGAGAGAGAGAGATGCTGTGGAGGAGGGAAGAGACTAATTCAAGGACAGCATCCCTCCTCACTCAGGATCTGTCTTTTCCATGACTGATGAACAATCCAGCTCTCTCTCTATTCAGCTCTACAAAGCCTACTCTATACCAAAAGTCTTTTGCCTAAAAGACGTAGGTCTCCTGAGAGAGCAGATGAGCGCTGTTCTATCAACTCTCTGATCTACCTTTCCACTAACCTTCACCGCCCAAACCAAGCAGTCTTTTAAACACATGGGAGAAGTGGAGAATGATGGTTAAAGGTTCCACAGTCTCACAGGACAGGACTTGGTTTGCTCACTCGTTTGAGTTCAGCGTCATAATATGGTAAACATGGTTAATAACAGCGACCTGAGCAAAACTGCTGAGGCAGTGCTTTTTAGAATTCTCACAAGGAGCATGTGAAGCAGTTGCGCAATAGATATGTTAGCTAGATTGCTTTAAATACTCTACTTATGCCAGCTGAGGACATGATCTCCCAACACTTAGCACTGACATGCAAAGCCAGACATGACATCTGTAATACCAGTGAAAGTGGAGAAGGGAGGTCTCTAGGGCTTGCTGGTCTACCAGACTTGACAGTGAGCTCTTGGTTCAATGAGAGACTCTGCCTCAAAAACAAATAAGGCAGAGGGCAGTTGGCACTGACCTCTGACTCCTACTCTCACATGTATGTACATGCAAAGAGAATGTGAGTGCATGGACACACATGCACAAAGGCATGCATGCATGCACTAACAAGACCTCAAAGGAGGGAGAAAAGGAGAAAGAAGGAGTAATGAGAGTTGATCTTCTGGCATGTGGCAGAGTCTGGATGCACGCAGCAAAATCCTAAAGGTTAAATAGGGAAATGTGGAACCCCTCTGTCAAATTGTTTTCTCCATTTCCCTCTTAGATCTCTAAGCTTTGGTTTCCTCGTGCATGTTGTTGGGGATAATGACAGTAGTGCCTTGCTTGTTGGTGGCTGTGACAATGAAATAAGTACCAAGTGCTTAGCAGAGCCTCTGGAGTGTGGGCAGTACATGACATGGGTGAAACCCGGCACTGATCAATTAGTATTCTCTGTATTGCTGACAGTTATTCTGAGTTAATAAACATGTGTCTCACACTTGAGTTCATACACACCTGTCCCACATCTGAGATCCAACAGCTCTCTCACACTTGCATTCATACACACCTGTATCACACCTGAGTTCATACAAACCTGTCCCACACCTGAGGTCATACAGCTGTTTCACACCTGCATTCATACACATCTGTCCCACACCTGAGTTAATACACGTGTCCTACGTCTGAGTTCATACACACCTGTCCCACACCTGAGTTCACACATACCTTTCCCATACCTGAGGTCATACAGCTGTCTTATACCTGCATTCATACACACATGTCCCAACCTGAGTTCATATGAACCTGTCTCACACCTGAGTTCATACAAACCTGTCCCATACCTGAGTTCATACACACTTGTTCCACACCTGAGTTCATGCACATCTGTCCTACACCTCAGTCCATATACACCTCTCTCACACCTGTGCTCAAACATACCCTTTTCACACCTGAGTTCAAACATACCTGTCTCACACCTGCGGCCTGAAAATCCTGGCCGACATTTACAACTGTATGAGTTTAGTTCATCCACGCAGGTGGCCTGGTTCCTGCATGGGTTGGACTGACACTCATTGATGTTCAGTTCACAGTGTGGCCCTGTGAAGCCTGCTGGACATTGGCACCTGGAAAAAAATGAAATGCAGCAACAAGAGCCATGAGTGGATTTATTGAAGAAGCCATGTCCCCAACTTACCACAACCTTGTCTCAGAAGACTTAGGGGAAAAGTACTTAAATTGTTTATTTTCCCATTCATCTATTGTGATTGAACACCTTTAAGACTATATCACAAACAGAACAAAATAAAGAGAAAAGTAATTCTCATCTAGGTGTACATATGGCTAGTTGTGGAGTTTATGTATGCTGAGTCTTCTCCCCACAGAAATTCCTAGGAAAATGTGGACAGCTCAAAAGCCCTTTGATTTATTAAGCCAATGTTAAAATAATAACAATGCTGCTGTCCTTCCCTCTTAACTGATGAGGTAAAGTTTGCCACAGCTGTTAAATCATTTGTGGACATACAATATAAACCCTAAATGAATCCTATATATGTCTATTTAGAAACTTCAGGATTTTGATTACTAGTAGGAAAGTGTGTGTGTGTGCTGTGTGCTGTGTGCTGTGTGCTGTGTATGTGTTTGCAAACTGGAGGGAATCCAACTATCTTTAGAGCTTATTTTTTTTAAAACAAAAGGTGTGGATCAATTATGGCAAATATGAAGGGTTGCTAATCATAGAGATGAATGCATGCCTTTATTATTCTTCTCAGTTTTCTGTGAGGCTGGAGGTCAGACTGTCAACATTAGCACATTCACCTGGAGCTGTCTTTGACCTTGGTCTGAGGTGACTAGGGTGCGTACACCAGTGGAGGAGTTTAAAAGGAGATCTTAGCGTGCAGGGCCATCTTGACTGGCTCTCGGCACTTTATGGTAAGTCTGTTTTGGCCAGCAGCTCACTCATCTATCTGACGTTACGACACTGCCGTATGACACTGCCGTAGCTCGGCCTATGACGCTCACTTAATCAACAGTACTGCATCCTGGAGACAGCTCGTTTTCTCTTTTCCTCTGACTCTAGATGAGTTACACATTCTTCTATCGTTTTGAACCCAGGGATGAAGTCAGAACTGAACATTTCTTATCGCTTATGGCGAGATGCTCTACCTTAGAAAATGTGAAGCTTCCACGAGAAAATGAAGTTATATTGATAACACTTCACTTCCACACAGACGACACAAATTTCACCGGCCTAACCCCCTTCTTTGTACGTATTTATGTGCATACAGCTTTGGCTGTTCACAGGACAGTGGTAAATGGCAGGGGCAAATCTGGAGCTATTAGCTAATTTTGAGAGCTAATAGGTCCAGCAGCAGCTTTAGGTGCATGGCAATCACTAAGTTTCACCAGCAAGAGCAGCCTATGCTTTGCACTGCAGAGATGCAGTCTCCCGTGTCTCCCTGCAGGCTGGGGGATGCACAGGCGTCTCCAAAAGATCAATGGAGGGGCCATTTTGTAAACTACATTCTACTGACACCCTAAGTGCTCCCTCAGGAAGGCAAAGTCTGTCCCCCAAAAACTTGTATTTCACCCACGAAGGCTCAGCTTTTATTATGGTACCTGTACCCATGTTGGTTAGGTTTCTTATGATGAAAGATTTCTAAAGTAGATGTTAAAACAGCACAGAATTGCAATGCACATGGGCTCTCAGGCAGTATGGTCATGTAGCCCATTTTAATTTTACTCAGTACAAGAGTTGTCAGCTTTACATAGTTAGTGCAACAAATGTAAAATGTTTGAAAATATTGTGCGTGTGTGTGTGTGTGTGTGTGTGTGTGTGTGTGTGTCTAGTGCTAATATATTAACTTCTGTGCCCTGGGATTGTACTTCTTTCTTTTCATCATGTGTGTGTGCTCATTCATGCATACATGTGTGTGTGCATGTGTGCCTGTGTGTTGTATGTTCCTGTGTGTGCACTCATTCATGCATATGTGTGTATGTATTCTTGTGTATGTTCCCGTGTGTGTGTTTGTTCATGCATGTGTGTGCATGAGTGTGTGTGCATCTCCAAGTTGTATGTGTATACATATATGTGCTCATTCATGCATGCATGTGTATGTTCATGTGTGCATGTGCTTGTTCATGCATGTGTATGTACATATGTGTGTTCCCATATGTGTGTGCGCATGGTGTTCCTGTGTGTGTGTGTATGTGTGTGTGTATGTGTGTGTATGTATTGTGTATGTGTGTATGTGTGTGTATATGTGTGTGTATGTGTGTATGTGTGTGTATATGTGTGTGTATGTGTGTATATGTGTGTGTATGTATGTATGTGTGTGTGTATGTGTGTGTGTGTGCGTGTGTGGCCAGAGGTTTGTGTCATGTGTATATCTCTATCATTTTCTACCTTTTTTCCAACACAGGATCTCTTACTGAACTCGGAGTTCACCATCTTGGCTAATCTGGCTGACCAGTGAGCCCTAGAATCCACCTGTCTCTGCCATCCCATCCTTGTGATTACAGATTCGTCCTGCCACACCGAGCTTTGTTTTACACAGGTGCAAGGGATCTGAACTCACGTTTTCATGCTTTCTTAGCAAGCACTTGACAACCAGCCCATCTCTCCAGGCTCTCCTTTCATCTTCTGTAATTTGCCAAGAGCCAAAGTTTCTAATCCTGGCACTCACTACATGCATAGGCTGCAAACAACTTAGGTTGCCTATCTTAAAACTACAGGTTCGGGGTTGGAAGTATATAGTTCAGTGATGTTTACCTAACATGCAGGAAGCTGTGGGCTTTCCCCCCAGAACTGCAGAACACCAGGCCCGATGGTCCGTTCATGTGATTTCAGCACTTGGGAGGTAGAGGCAGGAGGCTCAGAGGCTTAAAATCATCCTCGACTACATAGGTGAGTTCTAGGGTAGCCTGTTCTACGTGTAGGAGACTATCACAAAACACACACGCATATCACAAAACACACACGCACGCATGCATGGACACATGCACACACCAAACAAGAACAATGAAAACTCTAGGTTCACATCTAGGCTTAGTCCTGACTTATCGTAAGTGGTGGTGAGACTCTGTGGTGCCTTTTTTTGAGTCAGCACATGGGGATAGCTGACTTGGGGCTTTGCATTTAATACTCCATTCAGACTCCCCAGTGACTACTCAGTCAGGGAAACAGAAAGTTAAACTCTAGACATGGCCTTTTACCTGAAGCTGTTGGCGCCATCCTTACAAGTGGCTCCGTTTTGGCATGGCTGGCTGAGACACTCATCCACATTTTTCTCACACCGAGTACCCAAAAATCCAGGTGGGCATTTGCACGAGAAACCCCCAACTTGGTCTTTACAAACGGCATTGTTTAAGCAGGGGCTCGACTGGCATTCATTGACGTCTGTTTCACAGTGCACACCTGGGGATGGGAGAGGACGAGAAAGAGCTGGACGGGTTCCCTCCAGAGGACAAGCAAGCCACATGTGACTCCCTGGCTGCACCTAAGGCAGAACGCTGCAGAGCCACTGCCACTAAACCTGCTCACGATGCAGCCTGTAATGGCTCTGGTTTTGCTGAGACATTTCTGGATTCTGCAGTTTCTAAACTCAGCTCATTTTATCATTTTTTCTATACTATGCTCAGCAACGGGCATTGAGCTAAAACAACGTTCAAAAGGATGATAAATCTAGTTCTGTTTTTTTTCCTGTTTCTTTGGCCTCATGTGTTTCCTCCCCTAGGATTTCCCCCCTCAGACTTCTTCCCTAACAACTAAGTACATGTTTCTTTATGCACATTTCTTTCATCAGTTTGTAAGATACATTACTGTGTGTCTTTTACCTTCAGTTTATGAACAACATTTGCACGACCTGTCTCCAACAGTATGTTCATAAAACCCAAGTGTAACACTTAGACATTGCATTACGTAACATAATATTTACACGACACATCAATTGGTCAGTGCAGCGACCTTTATTCACAGAATTTTGGAGAAAGGGAGGAAACGTGCACGTCTTACCGACGTATCCGCTCACGCAGGTGCAGCGGTAGCTCGCCAAGCCGTCAGTGCAGGTTCCTTTATTCAAGCATGGGCTGGAGCTGCACTCATTTATATTTTCTTCACATATTTGACCTGAAAAGAACCACAGAGTCTTTGAGCTGGAGAAAACATGAGATTTTTTGTTTTTTGTTTTTTGTTTAAAGCAAGTGTTTCAGAGTGAAAGCAGGAATTGGAAATCATGGCCAATGAGCTTGTGGAGGTTTTTTCTTTTTTGTTTTCCTTTTTTTTTTTTTTAAAAAGATTTATTTATTTATTTTCAGACACACCAGAAGAGGGCATCAGATCCCATTACAGATGGTTGTGAGTCACCATGTGGTTGCTGGGAATTGAACTCAGGATCTCTGGAAGAGCAGTCAGTGCTACTGACCGCTGAGGCATTTTTCCAGCCCAGCTTGTGAAAATTTTGCTCTTTGCCAAATACATTGACACAACAATTTCTCTTTATTCTTTGAATTGCAGAAGGGAAAAGTTTACCCAGAGATGCACACAGTGAGAAATGACACCTACGAACTCCTGACCTTCTCTCAATCTCTCAATCTCTCTATCTCTCTATCTCATCTCTCTCTCTCTCTCTCTCTCTCTCTCTCTCTCTCACTCTCTCTCTCTGATGCAGTTTCTCTGACAAATAATAATGCAGCTAGCAATCAGAAACCATATTTCCAGTGCCAGTAATGCATGTTAATATCTAGCATATATCTATTCAGATATATATTATCTATCCACTATCTGTCTATTTACCATCTGTCTATCATCTATCTATCTATCATCTATCTATCTATCTATCTATCTATCTATCATCTATCTATCTATCTATGAACTCAGTTTTATTTTATGTGCATTGCTGCTTTGTTTGCATGCATGTCTGTGTAAGGGTGTCAGGTCTTGGAGTTACAGACAGTTGTGAGCTGCTATGTGGGTGCTGGGAATTGAACTCAGGACCTCTGGAAGAGCAGTCAGTGCTCTTAACCTCTGAGCCATCTCTCCGGGCCCTCTGACCACATTTTTAAGGAGGTGTGATCATCTTAAAGTCGTTTTCTAACAAATTCAATAGTTACCGTTCTTTGTTGTGCATTCCTTCTGATGTTGAGCTGAAATGGCACAAAATCGACAAAAAGTACCGGCGAAAATGCTGGTTTCAAACCTGGGTTCTCTTTTCTATATATTAAACTGCACCCTCATGCGCATTGGTTCATATACATTCAGAGATTTTCTATAAAAGTCCTGAACACAGAAAATGGCTCCCAGGTTTTAAGTAGAGAAATGTATGCAGAGATGTGTCATCTTCTCATTGCACATGGAAATGCAGCCATATGCATGAGGCAAAGAGCGAGGAGAGGGAGCATGGGGATGAACAGAAATGGCTGGGCCTCTGGCAGTGGGTCGCCTGCTGAGCCCAGGCCCTCAGTGTGGGCAGCAAGTGGGCGGATCTGCAGCCCCTCAGTTAGAACCTGAGCACGTCTGCCTCTTGGCAGGTCCGTGTGGTACAGCCTCCTAAAAGAAACCACACACTTTAATTTGTGTTCACCAAACAAAAGGCTATGTCTTTCTTGTAAGAGATACAAGGCATACGTTTCGCGACTGCCTGATTACCAGCTGGAGGGAGCTTTGGGGTTATTTTCAGTCTTTCGGACTTTTTCTTATACAAATCTTTGAATGTATATAAACAAATGTGCATGAGGGTGCAGTGCAATATATGGGAAGGCAAACGAGAAAGGCTAAATATCAGAGGATGATAAGGGCCGGATGCAGGCCATGAACATGCGTTATGAAAGAGGACTGAAAACAAATGGGTTTTCTGTTCTAATTCTGTCATGGATTTTTTTAATTACATTTTTAAAATTTACATTTCAAACGTTATCCCCTTTCCCCTCCCCAACCACCCCCCTTTCTGCCTTTCCGCCCTGACATTCCTCTACACTTGGGGGTTCAGTCTTGGCAGGACCAAGGGCTTCTCCTCCCTTTGGTGCCCAACAAGGTCATCCTCTGCTACAGATGCAGCTGGAGCCATGGGTCTGTCCATGTGTAGTCTTTGGATGGTGGTTTAGTCCCTGGGAGCTCTGGTTGGTTGGTATTGTTGTTCTTATGGGGTTGCAAACCCCTTTAGCTCCTTCAGTCCTTTCTCTAACTCCTCCAATGGGGACCCCATTCTCAGTTCAATGGTTGGCTGTGAGCATTCGCTTCTGTATTTGTCATGTTCTGGCTGAGTCTCTCAGGAGACAGCTATATCAGTCTTCTGTCAGCAAGCACTTCTTGGCATCAGCAATAATGTCTGGGTTTGGGGCTATATATGGGCTGAATCCCCAGGTGGGGCAGGCTCTGAATGGCCATTCCTTCAGTCTCTGCTCCAAACTTTGTCTCCATATCTCCTCCTATGAATACTTTTGTTCCCCCTTCTAAGAAGGACTGAAGCATCTGCACTTTGGTCATCCTTCTTCTTGAGCTTCATATGGTCTGTGGATTATATCCTGGGTAATCTAAGCTTTTGGGCTAATATCCACTTATCAGTGAGTGATAAGTGCATACAACCTATTTGACAGTGAAAGTGTAAAATCCAATGTGACGTGCCGTGGCTTTAGAATCACTATTTAAACTGCACAGAAGTTCATTGAGATCTATAGCCTTTGGGTCTTGTTAACTTAGTGTGTGTTTTTTTCTATTTGCAAGTTTTTTTGAACAAAGAGTTTATAAATAAAAAATCTTTGATTAGACTTCCAGGAAACACATATAAACTCAAGGTGCCTCCACATAAGACTAGGGCTAACATCATGTCATGCACCCCAAATGAAGAAAGCAGAAGTGGTTCAAAGGATTGTCACCATAAATCATGTTAACATTTTTATTTCACTAGGAAAATTGTTTGTTGGTGATAACGTGTTTATAATATAGTTCTGGGAAATGTTTAATAAGGATTGTAAAGGACTTATTAAATACAGACTGTAGTGTACATGCAAGAATTAAAATAGTTATTTAAGTGCAGCTTAGTATATAACGTTTCATGAGTTAGGTGCAGAGATAACTTGTTGATATGGTCTCCATTGCTGTCAAGACACTATTATGAGGTTGTTACTACTTCTGAGAGCATAAATCACATTCTATTTCATTAGACTCTATTATTGATACTAGAATCATTATAATGGAATTTAACGTGGGAAATGATAGTGAGGTTGATGGATGGAGGATACTTGAAGGCTGTAATTCTCTGATTTAAAATATGACACACATACACACACACACACACACACACACACACACACACACACGATCACCCTCAAGTTAAAGAGAAAAGCAGGGCCCATAATGGCAAAAGTGACAGCTCCATCACACACACACATGCACGCACACACACACACACACACACACACACACACACACACAGATCCACAGCTCAGCAAGGTGCTAGTGAAGAGCTGTGGAAGGACCTGTTTACCACCAGGAAAACAGTGTTTCCTCTCGCTTCCTGATCTTCTTTTTCTGCATCTAACATTTGGAGGCTCCCATCTTGTAGATGAAGAGAGAACCAGGTCTGTCCATTTTATAAACAATAAGCAATTTCAAATTGATACCTTTTTCTCCTCCCATAACAATATAATAAGCAGGTCTCAAATGTCCATAAATAATGCAAAACAAGACCAGGTTTAGATTGCAAAGGTGGGAGCCTTGGCCCTTACCTGTATAACCCGATGAACATTCACAAGTGAATCCCCCGACTTTGTCTCTACAGATTCCACCGTTGAGGCAAGGCAGTGAGCTGCATTCATCAATATCGGTCTCACACTTTAAGCCTAAAATGTACATCAAACACTAAGTGATAAATCAAAGGGAGGGAGTAATAAACACTCGTGATCATTTGAAAGTAATGGTCCCATAATCCAGGCTTATAAGGAAGAGCTAGCCTCCAGCTGTGTTCAGTGAGGGAACTGCGTGCTCTCATACAAACTTCAGCTGCTACCTTAGAACACTACATGTGAAACAGCAAAATGCCTTACATCCTTAAGAGAATGCAGAGGGAAGCTTGCAATTATAAACCAGAGCCACAAATTATAATTTTAGTCATAAAGCAAAACTCCCACAAAAGTATATAGAATTGATACTAAGGTCACTTGGCTCAAAGGGTGGGGTGGGGTCAAGTTTTGCTAGATCTGAGCTCATAAAGTAGATGTCCTGCAGTGGGACATCTTTCCGTAGGGTGCACACACGTTTCCTGGGTTAGCTCTGTTAAAATCTCTCTCTGCCAGGTGGACTCAGATCATCAGCATCAGCATCAGCATCAGCATCAGCATCAGCATCAGCACCAGCACCAGCACCAGCACCAGCACCAGCATCAGTATCAGCATCAGCATCAGCATCAGCATCAGCATCACCTCAGGACAAAAGAGAAATGCCACATCCCAAGCCTTCTAGTTATGAGAAGCATAATGTCTTACATGGTCTGTGTTTAGCACCCCAAAGTCTGATTCAGCAGACAGGCCAATTTCACATGAAACTTGATAAAATTAGTATTCCTCTATGGTACCTGTGTATCCAGGTGGACAGAGACAGACATAACCACGCCCAAGCTGTTGGCAGGTTCCACTGTTGTGGCAAGGGTTTAAGAAGCATTCGTGAAAGACCTACCAGGGGCACAAAAGGCACGTGTTACAGAGAAACACTCAGGTCAGTTCAGAGCATTCCTACTTAGGTGCTAGAAGGTTACGACGCTGCTTCCAGGTGAGCTCGTTCAAGCCAGCTGAGTACGGCTGTATCTTAGCAGCCTGTTAGGGATGGGCACAAATGCTGATTCTACAGCCAAGGAAACACATGCATTGCTCCCACGTGTGGGTTGCATGTTACAATCCACTAGAGATGCTTTTGAAATATATAACGTATATCAACCAAGGCCAGTTACAACAGAGCCTCAGTGTGAAGTCCATACATTATTATTTTAAAGTGGCCAGTGGACTCCATCGTGCCACACTTTAGAGGGCCCTACATGTCTCTGTGTCCAGCCAGCCCACTTTCAGGTAGACGCACTGTGGCAGACTGTAGGAGGATGACAGAAGGAGTACAGTATTGATGGCTTAAAAACCATCTAAGGCAAAGGACTCAGGGCTTTTGGGTAGGATGAATTAAGGATGATGACAGTATCTATCCGAGATACCTGACATAGCGTCTGACAGAGCAGACCATCTTCTAAAACAAAACGGAACTGGAAAGCAGGCCTGGGAATATATGTTTTGGCAGGACACCCACCCGGCATTGTGAGTCTGTCAGTCAATTCCCAGGAAAACACACACACACACACACACACACACACACACACACACACACACACAATCACAATTGGTTTAGTTATGTTCCTGAGTGATGGTGTTTAATTCTTCACATATTATTCCAAGAAACAATTTCTCTGGTCATAAAATATGTAAATATTTTTGAAATAAAAGCTGGATTATCTTTCACCACCTATAAAAAAGCCTTTGTAAACCAAATCCCCCTTTTCCCAAAGATGGGTCAATTAGTGATCAAAGCCTCCCACATCTACATACTGCTGAGCAGGCATTTTGGGGGAAATAATTCCAATTTTTGATTCTAAGAACATCTAGTACTGTATCTTTTGAAAATTCTTATTAAGAATCATAACTAAATAGGCCTTTATAGTATGCATAATCTGATTAGTGTTTCAACCCCGGTGTTCTGCGATATATAGAATGGCAAATCATTCTTCAAGCATCCCATCAAAGAAACACTCTGTGTAGGAAGCAGACTTGCCTGACTGCTGACTTCATACTTGTTTTGGGTAGGTCCAGGGGCCGCGAGGGGCACTATGCTTTCTTCTGCTGCTGAGAAAGTGGAGCTAAAACCTAACAAGACAAACGGGCAGAATGTCAGCGTGTGGTTGGTGTGGCCCATAATTACACTCTCTGGAGATACTCTGGGTAAGGCCTGGCTGCAGAGTGAGTCAAGCCCCACGTATTCTGTTTCAGTAATTCTGCACAGGAAAACACAGTCATGGGGGGCATGTCCTTCCATCCTAGACGCTGGGGGAGACCTATGTTGGTTGCCAAGAGCAACGTTTCCAAAATAATTCTGCTAGTCTTGTCGTCAAGAGGACCTTACTCATCTGGGAAGATGGCTTAGCGAGTAAAAGCGCTTGTTGACAAGCAGGAGCGTCCGAGTTCCACACATATGTGTCCAAGCACACATACGCTTAATACATACATAAACAAATGTGATAAAATTGTTTTAAAAGACCACAGAAGAGTGAATTAATAAGCCCAGATATCGGAATCTACCCCGGAGGGCGATGCTGAGAGCGGAAGAAACCAGGGGGACAGATATGGGCAACACTCAACATGGGATTGGTAGGTGAAGCAGAGAACTTACTCGAGCAGTCTGTGATGGACGTGGCCCCAGTGATGGTTGTAGTTCCATAAAAGGGACAAGCGAGGCAGAAGGACTTCCCTGCATTGGGTTGGTAATAGTCTCGAGGACAAGGATAGCAGGGTGTTAAGCCAGAACGGGAGAATTCTCCTACTGGGCAGGGCACTACAAAGAAAAAAAAATAATTTGTGTGTATAGATTACACATTACATTTAAAACAAGATCCCTAAACTTCTGTCGTGAGAAATCTACTGAAATACTGGTGTCACCTCTTAGGTTTGGAAGAGGAAGTTCCAGACACCTAATTAAAGCAGTCAACCAATGTGTAAGATGAGAAACGTTGCGTCTGTATTTATGTATGCAGTAAACAGTGGCTCATGTTTTCATAGCAGCACTATTTCATACATAACGCAAAGCTAAACACACACAGAATACACAATCTTAATGTTCCGATCATGAGGGAAATGCAGGGACTTCACTTAATGCTAATATGAATAGTAAGACCATATTTGAAATTGTGTACTGAGATAGCCAGGGGAGAATACTGCCTTGCAATTTCTGTTTACTAATGGTGTTAAGAAGAACAAATGTAGCCATGGATCTCAATAAATCTGGCCTTTAAATAAGTTTACTGGACAATTTAGTTATAAGCCAATGGCATAGATCTCGGGAACCTTTCCCACGGACAAAAGCATAACAATGTGAAAGGGTGGGATGTGTAAGCTTGTTTGACCTCAGTCAGCATATAAGTCAACATGGATCAACATGCCACATGCCACACCCTCCTCTAAACATATACAAATAAATAAACACATTAATATACTTCCAAAGCTATTGCCAGAGGTCAACAATTCCACCTCAATGTCTGTTTTAACTTCATCGGGAAGAGTCAGAGTGAGAGGTGGTTTAGTTCTGGTCCTCACACAATGTTGACTTTTGTCTCATGGGATGGATATGTTAACAATGACGGGTAAGGTACCATTTATGGGGCTCATTTCAGATTTGTGGCCACTAGTCAAAGGGTTTGTATGTGAGAGAAGATTGCATAAGCCTGGGAGTAATGCATGACATGTAACTGCTATTAGGGATTCTAACACTTCTGAGCATGCTAAAACAAAAAAGATGTTGTCTTTTCAGGAAGTGTAAGATAAGCTCAGCAACAAACAAGCAAAAACCAAAAACCAAAAACCAAAAACCAAGCCAAAAGAACCCCCCAGAACAACACATCTATAAACAGATCAATATAGAAAGACAGGGAATCAACAAAGAAAGAGACTGATGGAAGGAAAGAAGGACGGAGGGGAGTCAAAAACTCAGAGAAAATATGTGAGGGTCCATTTTACAAGTCACACGTTCCTCAGTTTAAACTGCAATAGTGTTGGTCCAAACCTACAAAAGATAGCTGAGTTAGTCACCAATGACGAGCAGAGTGTGGCTGACTAGGGTAGGAATACGAGGAGACGTGGGGGCATTTACCAGAACTCTGCCACATTCTGGGAATTAGGACTGCTTAACTGCAAAGCTGGTGTTAGACGAACCTCAAGGCTTGCTTAGAAGACTGAAAGAAAAGTCAAATATGAATCCACTTCCCTATAAAAAAAATTCTAGTTGCTTTGTGCTCAGGGGAAGTTGGGGTCCAGGCCAAATTATTTTACTGCAGACTTTCTTTCCAAATTGGCTCACGTATTAGCAAAATCAACGAGTGTCTAGCAGATCCGTTTCAAGCACATTGTTTATTTGACACTGGCGTAAGAAACAAACAAACCTGGAGATTGCTTTGACTCACAGGCATGGTTTATATGTTTCAACCACCGTTTAGAAATATTCTCTTCTCAAAGCTTTGGTCAAACAGTAGGTTGATGAACACAACTCAAGGAATCTAAAGTCTAAAACATTTCTCTACCATGACCCTGGTGCCCCGAGACAGTTTAAACAGATGGGAAGACTCAGAATACTTGTCTCCCAACACACTATGTCCTGTGGCTCTGAACTTCTGAGGACTACATTACCTCAGATGCAGCTCAGACACACCCCTCCCCCCACCCCCCGTCACAGGTAAACGCCTCACTTGGCCAGGTCCCAGGAATCTCACTCAGTCTGGTTTTGCCTATAGCTATGCATGGCTGTAACATGCCTTGCTATGCAGCCTGGAGCATGGGGACAGACGGAGGCTGGCTCTTAGGAGCATCACTCAACAAGAAAATGTCTTGTTACTCTCTTGCTATAAATCTTGAGCTTTTAAGTAAGAGGATCATGAATTGGGAGAGCACACATTTTAAAAGTCATCATGCACACCGGCTCGTTCTAGCTGGCCTCTGTGACTTCAGAGGCAGTTAACCAACCATTTATTCTAAATACAACTCCACTGGCTTTACAGGGAAACAAACTCTTGGAGTGTCTAGCAACAAGTTGATTGTGTGTGTGTGTGTGTGTGTGTGTGTGTGTGTGTGTGTGTATGTGTATTCATGTGTGTGTTCATGTGTGCATATGTGTGTCTGCACAGTTTTGTATGCATATGTGCGTTCATGTGTGTGTGTATTTGGGAGTGTATATGTGTGTGCATGTTCATGAGTATGTATCTATGTGTATGTTCATGTGTGTGTACACAGTTATTATGATACATTTGTGCATGTGCTCATGTGTGTGTAGACATTTGTGTGTATATATTTTCATGGGTGTGAACACACTTGTGTATGTATACATTTGTGTTTGTGTGTGTGGCAGGTCAACTTTGGGTGTCTTCCTCTATCACTCTTCATGCTATTGTTTAAAACAGGGTCTCTCACTGAACCTGGAGCCCATGGATAGGCAAGAATGGTTGGTCAACAAGCACCAGAAGTCCTCCTGTCTGCCCCACCCCCACTGCTGGGATTACACGTGTGCTGCCATGCCTGGCTTCTCACATAGGTGCTGCCGATCTGAACTTAGGTCCCATGTTTGTACGGCCTGTAGTAACTGAACCATCTCCATAGCCCATCACAGATGAGTTTGCCTGTCCATTCTGGTTTTGAGATAGCGTGGACTTTTTATCTTCTTGTTAGCTTACATCTTCAGGAATTTCTGGTTGGGTAACTATAGTCAGCTAGGATGATCCAGATATTCAATGTGGAATGCTGACCCTCCATCTCTGTTTAAACCAGTAGCTGCCACAGTGTGATCCCGGGACTAGTAAAGATAGGCACCGCCCGAATCCTAGGTAGAAATGCATGTTGCACCCCAGGGACAGAACCCATAAACCTGCACATCTATGGTGGCCGTGAAACCTCACGCTTATCACTGAGGCCAGGACAGAAGTCTTGTGCTGTACACAGAGAGCCCATTGTTTACACTGAAGCGCTGAGGGCTGGAACCAAGGAGCTCCCCACGAAGAGACAGCAGCTTATTTACATTCTTCGCATACTGTGGACATTCAGTTTTGCTAAAAGCATCCCACTCCTCCATGCAGAGAGCTCAGCATATGTAAATAAATCTAAACATCGAAAGCGTGGATGATAACCTCCACAAGCAGAGATGTCCACAGCTCCTCTTTTCACAGTCGTGGTGGTTTCTGGGCATGGGAGGCAGCTCCGGGATCCAAAGTCTGGTTGATAAGTACCGAGCGGACACGACTCGCAGGTCTCCAGCCCACTGGAAGAGTAGGTGCCTTGCTTACACTGAGCTGAGGGGAAACATACCACGCAATGAGCGACAGGATGGAGATGCTTAAAATTAGTTGGGGGTGGGGTAGGGCTTCCCCGGTCTAAGGCAGGACGGAAAAGGAAACAGGAACACTTCCTCTTTAGGCAGCGACACAAGGTAGAGCCGCCATGTTTTGCATATCACTAAGTTTTAGACACATGCCCAGTTCCTTCCATCGCTGCCTATCAGAGTTCCAGCCACACCACAGTGAGGCACTATCTTTAAGGCAAGTTGTGCACTGGGAAGAGAGACTGGAAGGGAAGCTCGAATTGGCCTCCATCCCTATAAACACAGCAGTGCACATCGATCTCCAGGTTTCTGCCGCCTCCTCCAACAGTTTCACTGACCCACAGCCTTTTCCTTCAGTTTCTCCAACAGACTCTCGCTGTCCGTATTGCCAACAGTTTGGGGACATTTTCAACCACCTGTCACCTCCTAAAATCTATATTTATCGTTAAACACTGACAACTGCTTGCACATCTTTAGCATGGAGGAACAATTTCGAGCCATCACTTCAGTGAGGTGTGCCTCCTTCATGATGAAAGAAAATGTCTCCACCAGAGACTTGCATTGTGAAGAACAGGAGAAATGCAGAAAATGCCGCCTTTCCTAGAGGCAAGAATCTATTCATCCGTGTTTGCTGCGATTCATTTCCGAGTCCACAGAGAATCGATCATTTCATATCAAACACTATTCTAACAGTATTTGTTACAGAATACCTACGTCTAACTTGACTTCGAAGTGCCATGAAAGTCCTTCCTACTCATTAGTGTGAAAGTCTCAGGCTAATTAATGAATGGATTGAAGTTTGTCTGAGAGAGGGGCAGGCATGTGTGTAGCAAGGCTTGGTTCCAAGAAGACAGAAATAATTTTTCTGGACCAGGGACACATTCGATTAGTACTTTATAACTACAAGAAAGAATGTGGAGACTTGATTTTAGGACTGCTTTTATTTCATCCTATTTTTAGACTGAGGAATTGAGGCAGGGCTAAGAACCCTCTATCCCAGTGGTTCTCACCCTTCCTAATGCTGTGACCCCTCAACACAGTTCCTCCTGTTGTGGTGACCCTAAGCATAAAACTATTTTTGTTGCTACCTTATAACTGCAATGTTGCTACGGTTATGAATCTTAATGTAAATATCTGATATGCAGGATATCTGATATTCGACCCCTATTGAAGGGTCTTTTGATCCCCAAAGGAGTTTCGACCCACAGGGTGAGAACTTCTGGTCTACTGCAAAGGATGGCAGTGAGCGTATTGAATATTTTTTGTTGTTGTTTTGCTTTGGAGACACGATTTCTCTGTGTAGCCCTGTTTGTTCTGGAACTCCTTCTATAGACCAAGTCAGTTGGCATTGAACTCATAGATCCGCCTGCCTCTGCCTCCCAAATGCTGTGATTAAAGTTGTGCACCACCACACATGGCTGCATACTGAATATTTTAAGCTAAAGGAACTTGAGGGCAGGAGGGTCTCTCTGAACCTCCCCATCTCCTTGTCTCACAGTAGATCTTGAGACCATAAGAGACCTGTTCATTCTGCTACCCAGAGGAAAGGGACACCCTTGACTCTGAGGACACTAGGGCCTGGGGGTGGGGGTGGGGAACGCAGACAAACAGGCCTTGGCAACACTCTTTTACTCTTTGTCCCTTTGTAAATTCTACATAGCCACTCATGTCATCATCAAGCTCAGCACAGAACACACATTTCCTAGTTTGTGTCTTCATTTCTAAAGGCTCCCATGCCATGTAAAATTTTCATTAAATAAATGGGTATGATTGTCTCTTGCTAATTTATCTTTCGATACAGAAGCCTTGACCAAGACCAAATGATGGACAAAGAAACCTCCCTCCCATTACGACTGGGCACAAAAATCCATCCATCTCTGGTCAAAGCTTAAGCCCCTACCTTTGCATTCCGAGATGCTTCTTGAATGGAGATATTCCGTGTGAGTCCTCGGGGGACAGAGCTTGCACTCCAGCTGCCCTTCTTCATCTTGATAGGATCCCATGAGGCAGCTTTCACAGGTGGAATGCTCCAGAGAGTAAGAGGTTCCCAGGGGGCAGTTGACTGTGGACAAAACAGGCAGGGAATTGAAGCTTTGCAGCCATGGCACCCACCCTTCAGTTCCTGTACCCCATGAAGCGGGTGTCTAGGAACTACTGTGTATGCGTTAGGTTTCACTGTAAGAGTTCTACACCCACAGTGGGTAGACCTTCCGGATACATACTTCTAAACACCAATAGTAGTAGATTATTATTTTGAGAAGGTGTATACGTTTATTGCTCAATCCTGGGATCGATATGATAGGGCTTTGAAAGAGGGAGGAAAGCTATGACAAACCATTACAGAGAGCATTTTAGAAAATGTATAGGTAGCCAACGAAAAACTGAAGGCAAGGATAAAAGAACGAATATTTAACTAAACTTGTGATGGCTTCGTGATATTGAAAATGTTTTCTAAATTATCTTTCTGCATGTAACACCCCTACACCCGGCAATAAAACGAAACTACTTATCCATTGCAGTGCCATTTCTAGACACAAAAGTCAGACGCACACAGAAAGACTAAAACATCGAGGGAAAGCTGGCCCTCGGAGGGAGTGTTTCAGGTATCCTCTGTCAAAGGCATCTAAGGCAAGGGGCACACTTTAGAATTTATAGTGTCATGGAAATTCCGAGGTCAAATAGCTTGTTAGGCTCCCTGAGCGAGTGGTTATCAACACGTTCTAGAGAGTCGCCTGGACTTCATACCAGGTGGTCTGTGGTCTGGAGATGCTAATGAATTCAACTATTACCGGGTGCCTATTGAAAATTGATTCTGACTGCTCTATTGCTATGGTGATGGGTGCATGAGTTTTCGGGCGGGCCTTAAGCTGAGCCATGATGCATCACAAACATTTTATATTGGCACAGGTCTGAAGACCCCACTGAAATGAGAGAAATTCCTGATTTCAAGTCAGTTCCTGATTCTCTCAGAGAGGGAAGAAAAATCTAGAGTAGGCTCATGTTAATAGCTTCTAATGAGTTGGTTTTTGTCACACTAGGGAAAAAACAAAAGCAAGCTATAGGAGTGATGGCTAGAACTTAAGGAGGAGTCTTCATGAACGTGATACAAGGGCCATGACTTAAGGGAAACTAACCTGAGATTCACCTTATTCATGGTGGTGGTGGTGGTGTGTGTGTATGTTTGTGTGTGTGTATGTTTGTGTGTGTGTGTGTTTGTGTGCACATGTGTGTGTGTGTGTGTGAGAGAGAGAGAGAGGGAAGGAAAGAGAGAGAGAGAGAGAGAGAGAGAGAGAGAGAGAGAGAGAGAGAGAGAGAGAAATAGGTTGGAATTTATCCAGACTGTAGCAGTGTAGAGAAGTGGTAATGGGGAAACGTAGGAAGAATGGGGGGTGACTGGTGAGTACAGGAGACTTTGAAGATGATCTGAAAATAGACTAGTGATGGTTGCATCCTGTGAATGAATTTAATGCCACTGAATTGTACATTTAAAAGAACTTATTCATGTGAATTTTACCCTAATTGAAAAGTAATAGAAACACTATAGTTGACTGTGGGGTTAGGAATTTCTACCATGTCCTTTTCTGTCTTTGAGCATGTCCTGTAACTCCCTGGCTTTAGCTTTCTCTACTGTGTATTGACATTAACAGTGCACCACAGAGTGCTTAATGACATTAAGTGGAAGAGGTGTGCACCTAATAGACAGAAGTGGTCAAATATGTGTTACTGCTGTTGGGGCAATTAATAAAAAGTTAAGAAGCTGGTTTCATTTTTAAGAATTATTTGTTTGTGTGTGTGTGTGTGTGTGTGTGTGTGTGTGTGTGTGTGTTTACATGAACATATGTGCCTTTGGAGGCCAGAAGAGGGAATCAGAACCCCTGGAGAACCCCAGTGGTTGTGAGCTGCCCAGTATGGATGAGGAAAATAAACTCTGGTCTCCTACAACAGCGGCCAGTGCTCTAACCACTGACCATTTCTCCAGCATCACTATGAGGCTTAAAGAGCTATAAGCGGAAATAAGTTTCCTTTCCTTCACATCAAAACACTTGGCTTGTCGCCAACAATGGTGTGTGCTCAGCTTCTTGAGACAATATAGTATGGTAACAACCACATAACAGTGCAAAAGGTCTGTTCCATATCAGTGCTCTTTAGACACACTTGGACAACATCTGTGCACACTGAGGAGCCGGGTCCCAGCGGAGGCTTACCACACATGCACCCCTCAGCACCGAGCCTGGGTCCCAGCGGAGGCTTACCACACACGCTTCCTCTCAGCACCAAGCCTGGGTCCCAGGGCGTCTTACCACACACGTGCCCCTTCAGCACCAAGCCCGGATCCCAGGGGGTCTTACCACACACGCGCCCCTTCAGCACCAAGCCTGGGTCCCAAGGCATCTTACAACACACACACCCCCTCAGCACCGAGCCTGGGTCCCAGGGCATCTTACCACACATGCGCCCCTTCAGCACGAAGCCCAGTCCCAGAGGAGGCTTACCACACATGCGCCCCCTCAGCACCGAGCCTGGTCTGCAGAAGAGAAAAGCCTTTTCTGTTTCTAGGGAATTGCTGTCAGCCACCACCGTTTCTGAGGCAAGCTGGAAAGAATACATGGGCCCTTTATTCAAGGTGCTTTTCAGGCGATTTGTGATTGTTTCCAATGTCCTAATGAGTCGCTGCTGATTTTCCAATTCAACGGTATCATTTCTTTCCTCTGGGAGTGGCACACTAGCTGAGATAAAAACGCGACAAAATTAAACATGCACGTTCGCACCCACAGTCATCCACAGAAAACGTGTGTTAGGTACTAACTATAATAGTAGTTTTTACCCCCAATGAAATCATATGTTAAAGTACGTCATAAAAGATTAACTTAAAATAAAGTCAACCAGTTCTCGCTGAATACGTCACACGTGGGTAGTATGTTTGTCTGAATTCTTTTCTTAGATTCTGGGTTAATAATCGCCTGTTGGAGGGGGGATTCGTCATCATAGGATGAATTATTATTATTAGGGTAAATTAAAAATGGCCATTTTGGTTTATCCTGTCAACACGCAAGCAAACCAGGTGCTTGTGTCTGCAAGGGCCAGAAAAGGGCTCTGTGACACCAAACAGCAAAGCAATGGCCATGCTTAGCGAGCTGCTCTCTCTCTCTCTCTCTCTCTCTCTCTCTCTCTCGCTCGCTCGCTCGCTCGCTCTCATCTCCAGGGTTACTTCCTAATAAGCATAAAGCACGACAGATTTCAGAATTCGCTTCCCAGCTCCAAATTTCTCCTCATACTGCTTTGGCAAATAGAAAGTTTGCTCTTACCTGTGATGTTAAAAATTAGCTGAATTTGGGGGTCAGACAATGGGACAGTTCTTTTAATCCGTGATGATCTTGTTTTGCCTACATCAGCGGGCGTTTCCTGTACAACATCCAGGAAGTGGTCGTAGGAGTAATCCAGCCTGTTACCTGCACCCCAGCCCCCTGGTCCTGATGAGAATTGGGCAGAGAAACAAGTGGTCAGGCAGGTGTCTCTTCCTCCATGTTTAGGTTCTAACGCCACAAGTCAAAGTGTCCCCAACCATTTACTCACTACCCCTGGTGTGCAGGCAGTTTGGCCCAAGCCTTACCCTGTTATTTTGGGGGCATTTTGCATTTAATTTAGAGACTAATGTATTACCCTTTTACTTATGAAGGTGTATAGAATTTGTCACTTCTTTAAGTTAACAGGTAATTTCCCTCAATTTAAGGGTAATTGGGAGGGGGGGTGCAGAATTCTAATCAGTCCTAGTTCTCCTCTATACCTTCCTCCTATGGCTTTATACGCTTAATGAATGCAATTGGACTTTAAAAAACAGGTTTGTGCCTCTGGAGAAGACATGGATATGTGTGACGTCTAAAGTGCCCTTGAAGCCACTCTGATTGACAGCCAGACACCAGGTTTTCAGTTCATGAAGTGTGACGTATGATTGTATAACCCCAGCCAAATTGCTTTTATCTTCCTGAACTCCGATCCCTTCATTAATAGATATCAATAATGAGCCAGGCTTCATAGCTTCGTCTGTAATAGGAGGGAACTGTTTATACACCCCGCCTGCTTTAATGTCTGACTCAACTAATCAAGTCAGCTAATTACGAGATATTCATGCTGCTCCGGTCACACTGACACTTAATTATGTCCTTTAAACAAGTCGTGCATGAGATCCTGTTTGTCCACTTAGGTAAACTTTCTTCAGAGATTTGTTGGCTCTCTGTGTGTACTTAAAAAGCTGGAATCGGTATTTCTGTGATTTCAGTTTACATAGTCTCCCAGAAATACTATGTAGCAATGATGGAAAGTTGATTTACCATACTTAGAAAAAAATCTTTGATAAAAATTTTCGGTCTACTTGGAAAAGCATTCAAAATTTTTGTTAGACCCGGACATTTAGACTTCTAATAACCACGTTTTATAACCTGGGTGTGAGGACTGTTGATATTTCACATGCTGGACTGTTTTGAATAAATGGCTTACTTGCAAAGCTAAAAGATTATTGCTGGGAGCCCTCCCTAGCGTCACCCTCATGGAACACTGGGAGTTTCTACTGCATAGAGTTTTATATTTTAAGA
The DNA here is from genome assembly GCF_021556685.1 of Rattus norvegicus. NCBI lineage: Eukaryota > Metazoa > Chordata > Mammalia > Rodentia > Muridae > Rattus > Rattus norvegicus. The sequence continues at coordinate 78,080,857 of NC_141538.1, forward strand.
ATTATCTTTAAGTACTTTGTAACTGTTATGATCATATTCTGTAATAGGTCACTTTTTAAATTTTGCCACCACAATGTGACTTTTATCCTGAAGTGCTTTCATTAATATTTTAAGGTGACATTTTACACCAAAATTTAAGATATCCATAGTGAATTATCACAGGGCCAGATTATATAGCCATGCTAAACTACTTGATGAAAAAAAGTTAAATTTTTCTTTCTTTTTCTGTTTTCCACCACTCCTGTGGAGCAATTTTGTTTTAACAATCCATCTTACAAATCAGCACCCCTAAGTAATATATTTACCAATTGCAAAGCCATTTTCATAGTTGTAATTATATTCGATGCAGTATTTTTTGGTCAGGTCCTCCAGTCTGCAGTCAATGTCATCAGCATCGCTACAAAAGGATGGGACCTGCAAATAAAGATGAGGACAGAAGTCACCGTGCACTTCTGGAGGACCCCTGGCTCCCCTGGGCCTCATGACTCCATCAATGGGATGAGCGAGGGCCCTTTATGCTTGCAGAACTCTACATGTTATGAAAAGACCCTTCCCCTTCTATCCATCCACCCTTCTCTCCCTCCCTTCATCCTCTTCACCTTTCAGCCTTTCACTGTCTCAGACCACCAGTATTAAATCCATACATTTTAATCTCCACTAGTGTCCCTCACCAGAGGGAGCCCAGGACTCCTGTGCTATTTCTGACTTGAGACTACCATAGATTCCTTAGCCCCCTTTTCTGATGTTACGTCCCACCCCTCTCTAGTCCCCTAACTCTCCCCTGTGTTCTCTGAAACTGAGTCAGTCCAAGAGAAGTTTTCAAGGTTGTGTTTTCTCTATATCCTCTTCATCTTTGCTCTAAATGAAACTCAACTTTCCAGAGTTCTGGACTGTTTTCCAGAAAAATGAAACATTATAAATCCAGGTCTTCTGCAGTTCTGGAAGTGAAACTCCTACTGTGAAGCTTTCCTTCTATTTCCAGACCCTCATGTCCCCTCTGCCTTCTTGAAGACTCACAAGGTGTCAGCTCCACCTTCACTGTCCTTTGTAGAAGCCATGTCATGAACAACACTTCCTCTTTCTCATCTCTTCTTTCCCCCTTTCCCACAAAAAACCTCCCTCAGATGAGGTTTCCCATGCTTTGTACTGTTTCATTCTGTAGCACTCTCTACCTGCCATGCTGTCTATTTCCCCGTGTAATTGGTTTGTTGTTCATCTATTCACTGGGATGTGAAGTTTGCAAGTACATAAGACTTGCCAAGGTTATCCCATAGAGCATAGATGCTGACTAAAGTCTAATCAAATGAATGGGCACTTAATGTCATATTCTGATCCATTTTAACCATCTTTAACCTACCACAGTATGCTCACAGTTTCTAATGTGAGCTCTGACTATTATTTAAGGAATAACTCACTAGTTTGCACTAGGGTGTGAAACTATGAGTGTGTCAGTGCCCTTTACAATACAGACCTGAAACTCACAGTGACCAGATGAACACAGGCGGTCCTGCAATCTCTGGCAATGGCAGCATTGGTTTTCCTACCAAGTTAGCTTAAGTAAAACATTTTAAAGCAAGGGCTTATCCCAGTTTACACACTGAACATTTTAATAACAGCACTTGGCATTTGGCAAGCAGCACTTTAATAATGTTTATTAGCAAATCAACAAATCTCCACCCACTCTGTCACACAAAAGTATGGCTCCTGCCTTCTAGGTATTCAGTTCAGTTAGGACCATTGCATTTCGGTCTTGAGATCTAGACAAAAATGTATGCAATAGAAAATCCTGCTGTATGAGGATGTAGCTCAAGTTGGTAGAGTGCCTGCTTTGCATGCATGAAGCCCTTGGTACAATCCCCTGTAACACGTACTGGGTGTGGTGGTACAAGCCTGTAATCCAGTGGCTCTCTGCCTTCCTAATGCTGGGACCCTTCAGTACAGTTCTTCGTATTGTGGTGAGCCCAACAAACCACAAACTTACTTTCAGTGTTACTTCATAACTGTATCTTGCTTCCGTTATGAATCATGGTGTAAATATCTGAGATGCAGATGGTCTTAGGGTCGCAACCTACAGATTGAGAACTCGGGCTGTGTGATAGGGAGGTGGAGACAACAGGACGAGCAGTTCAAGGCCATCCTTGGCTACATAGTGAGTTTGAGGCCACTGTGGGCTACTTGAGACCCTTTCTCAAAGCTCAAAATCAAACTCAAAGGGCAGCAACAAAAAAGGGAAATGTTCAAATGTTCAACTAGTTCTTAAAAATAATATAACTTAGGGGTTGGGGATTTAGCTCAGTGGTAGAGCGCTTGCCTAGCAAGTGCAAGGCCCTGGGTTCGGTCCCCAGCTCCGAAAAAAAAAAAAGAAAAAGAAAAAAGAAGAAAAAAAAGAAAAAAAAATATAACTTAAAAGTTTGGGCTTTTTTGGTGTGTGTGTGTGTGTGTGTGTGTGTGTGTGTGTGTGTGTGTGACTTATAAAGCAAGTATTTTTAAACTATAAAGACTTTAAACATTTTAAACTTTCTGATTCAGAAAGTTTGCAAACTGAATTAAAACTTATCTCAGAAGTCTAAATTGCATAAGTAATTACAAATACAAATTTGGATCCCAAAGAAGAACATATTCAGGAATGGAAATTTCAGTTGCAAGAGACCCAGAGAAGTTAAGACAGCTTTGGTAGTATCTTTCAACACATGACACACAGCCAAAGACTCCTGGTGACATACCATTTTCCCCAGGGTAGTCTCAAAAGCTGCAGAAAACTTCTTAAACAGATCCATGTCATCACAGCGAGTGGTTTTGTATAGCATCTCAAAGGACTTGAAGCCATGGTTTGCAAAACGTTTTACTAGAAAATTTTAGGCAAAACAGCTTCAGTTGGGTAGAGTTTCAATACAAATTTAATTTCTTTTTTACTCCCTCTCGTTCCTTTCTTTTCCCCACCCCTGATCCTTCCTCTTTCCTCCCCTCCTTTCCCTCTTCTTTTCTCTTTCCCTCCCCTCTCCTCCCCTTCTCCTCTGTTACTTGCTGACTTCCTTCCCTCCTTCCCTTCGTTGTCTTGTGCTACGTAAGCGCTCTATCACTGAGCTATAACCCCAGTCCAGAGCTTTAGTTTTCTATGAAAAAACTGAAATTCAAAACTTGAATCCTAGAAGAGGACTGACCTCTAAGACGCTCTACAAGGATTAGGACAGACACATATATGATAATTCCATAGTGATGGCTAATATTTTATATGCTCCTTAAAGAATATTTTAAAGTTGAATAATTTTTTTCGATTCTGACATGAAATATAAGATTCTTTTGTAGTGAGAGGTGGCAGTGAGAGACAGTTTCCAGGCATCCCCTGGCTACAATAAACCTCAGTGGAGAGGCTCTGTGCTCTGCTACCGACGTGAGTTTGCTTTGATCTAATATTCTGTAACCTCTAGTCCTATGAGAAAAGTAGCAGTGGAGTGAACCAGAGATCCTTTGATCTAGATGACATCAAAGTTGTTTAAATTTATATAAGTTTTTATTATGTGTTTATATTTTCAACTAACAGACATTTACAAGTTTTAACTGTTATGTATAGTTGTAATCCTTGAAAGTATCATTTCCACAAAGGCAAATTTCTACAAATGGGTTGCTAGAGTTTAGAATGTAGTTTGTCCAAGGGTTCGATCCCCAGCATCCTCCAGTCCCTCCCCCACACTCCATCCCACCTCACACACAGACTCAGCAGCTCTGGATCTAAGTTAAATCTAGACACCATCAATCTACTGTTTTCTATCACCTACACTGGACATTAAGTCCCATAAGTTCTTTCACTAAGAAACTTCAGGTAAAGAATTCTATGCTCACAAACTTCCTCACACATGCTTGGTAAATCATGAGCAGATCAAGATAGTTCTGCCTTTCTCTACTAACCCAATCTCTAGCAAGACTCTGCTGGCTGATATTTTAAACCATACACATTTCTGATTCATGACACCGTTTCCATAAATTCTCACTGTAAGGCACATTTTCTGTGTGCCATGTAGAAAAGCACATGGTGGTGCACTTTAAAAGGTGTGGGATTGAAACTTACTAGCACAGTCTGGCCATTCTGTAGAATATGGTGGTCTCCAGATGCCATCTTCAAAAGCACAGTAGTATTTCTCAGTCGACCCTTCTGTGAAATCATAGCCCTCCCGGCAGGTCAGGCTGCAGTTAACTCCAGCACTATCCTGGGCACAGATAAAGTCCCCGTTTACAGGGGTGAAGGGAACCTCACAGGGAGAACCTGTGTCAAAATAACATTGTATTATTCAATTATAGTTGTAGGAGCAGTGTGGTCTAGGAACTAAAGCTAAGTCAAGGAGAGGACTCCTGCCTACTACTCCCTTGGGACATTTTACCAAGGGTCCCCAGGACGGGAAAGCAGCACTGACTACATTTTCCTGTATTGTGGTTCCTGTACTGTGGGCAGATGTTGAAAAGTTGTACTACTATGCAATTAGGAGTTATGCACATTTTATAGGAAGGTAAAAGTATATCTGACTTTGTACTATGGTTTCTGGAATAACTGCTTGAATAAAACATGGCTAACATTATATAGCAAACACCCTTTCAAGGTCTTTAAAGAACGCTTTGCAATCTCAGAGGAAACGGTTCATGTAAGGGCAGACGTGAGGCTGAATCTTGACTATGAGCTTAACAGGTTGACTGATGCCTCTAAAATTAGTAAAGTGCTAATTTACTCTGGGGGAGTCGCTGAAGGTGTTTCCAGGGATGATTGGCAGGTGGGGACAGTCATCATCTGGGAAGAACCTGTCCTGAATGTGGGCAGTTCCATCTAATAAGATAAGATGGGGTGGGGATAAAAGAGAGGAAGAAGGAGCCAGCAGATGTGCCCACTATTGTGTCAGACAATCTCTTGTTGTTGCCTTCACTCCTGGACATGAGAATCCAGGTTCTTTCAACTTTTAGTTTCCCAGCAACCCTCCAAGGAGCTTCCAGGCCTTTCTCACTGGCCTGGGACTACATCATGAGGATGAAGGTTGCACTCCAGGCTTCTAACTTCCTGGAGTGAGCAGCAACTGGGTTCTCTGCATCACCCACGTGCAGAAACCATAGCTGGCTCTCCAGCCAATATCATGTAAGGCAATTCAGTAAATCCCTTTATAACTGGCTCTTTTCTTCTGGGGTACTCTTGTCAACACAGGAATTAGCAGCCACCCACATAGACAATCTGTCACATGGTCAAGGATGACAACAGGAAACTTACAATCTGCCAGCATTTCATCTTGAAAATTCAGCACTTATCATCTTCCCCCATAAAACAGAGGACTGCAGTGATCACGTACATCAGATGTTAGCTAGACTTGGGGAGAGTCTGGTGAAGAGAGTACCTTTTATGACAATGTGGATGTCGCAGGTTCTGTTGTTGCCTGAGGGGTCGGTGGCTGTATACCACACCACCGTTTCCCCATGAGGAAACAGGTCGCCTTGTGTGTGACTGCTGGTAATGACCAGTTCAGCCCCTACGGAGGGAAGAAGGGGTGTGAGTCCATCAGTCTGCAGTTAGATCATTAGCCTTCCGTCTGATGTGCTTCCATTTTCTATTTATGCAAAGCGGCTGAGCAACCCACTCAGTGTGATTTGTCTACTACTGGAGAACAGAAGATTTAACATTTAGGCCGTAGCACAGAAATAATAGACTCAAAAATCCTATTCAATTAGGGAATTTTGTTAAACAAACTATCCTCAGTCTGCTGGGTGAAAGCTTGGTGGTTTAAGAAATCGGTTTGATTCCCCTGTTGTTTTAGGGAATGTTTTAAAAATGGACTCTAGTTACATTTGCTCGGGTTTCCCCACCACCTTCCTATGGCCTTTTGTAACCCATTCAACTAACATTTGGGAACGAGTGCAAATACACAGAGTTGGACTGGGATGCCAGGAGAAATTCTTATCTTTTCAGGGCATCATAGGCTCAATTTAGTAAACTCATCACAACCTACAAGTTCAAAACCTAGCAACAGTTTAATAAATGCCCAGTGAATACTGAAGGGAGTGAAATCCCAATGGCTGAGCCATGATGCCAACGTTAAATTATACTCGCGTTGAAAGGCACCGCCTGGTGCCATTTCTCACTCTTCTCAGCTGTTGTTTCTTTCACTTCTCTTGCCTGGCCTATGTCAAGATCTGTTTGTGCTCACCGGAGTTGTCTGAGAACTGAGGCTCGTCCCAGCTGGCAGGGTGCTCCTTCTCTACGACCTGGATTGGAGGTGGAGATCGGCACCAGTCTATGACAGGAGGCTCGACGTCTGCAGAACATGGAATCAGACAAAGAAGTCATGCCTGCTCTTTAAAGCATCAAGAGACATTGAGACTACCTGTCTGACTCCCAGATTATTGGAACAAAGGACCCCATATAATCCTGGGTAATCTCATACTGGGAAAAGGAAAAGGCACCGGCCAGGATGGACTTTGTCTTCTAGAAATTTGTTAGACCGCCTTATAGGATGAGACTGAAGCCCAGACAATGATGGTCAGTGGTGGGTGGGGCCAGGCATTGAGGTGAACTGTATAGATGGTCAGATCCTTGGTCTGTACTTAAGTTTTAACCCCACTTCAGAAGACTTGGGGGTTTGCTGGATCTCTTCATCCCTCTTCCCAATGTAGCCGCAATGAATGCATCTATTTTTTTAAGTTTTGCAGTATTTATCTGACTCCCCGGTTGTTGAGGATATGTGGCCAAGCCTGGATTGGGTCCTAGGCTGTGACCTTCAACTTTGATGAATTTATTGAGCATTAGAATTCAGATTGACGGGTGGCATGCTGGTGAGTTTTAACCGTTGCCTTGACACAACCTAGAATCATTTGAGAAAGGAGTCTCATGGTGATCTGTAGGAAGGACTTTGGGAAACTGTGTTGACTGCTGATTGGGGCGGGGAGACTCGGCATAACTGTGGGAGGTGTCATTCCCTAGGCAGGGGTCCTGAACTGTGTAATAGTTAAGAAAGCAAGCATGGATGCGTTTGTTTCTCTTTGCTTTGGACTGTTGAGGTGATGAGACTAGTGGCTTCGAGTTCAACTTCCCCTGAGTGATCAACTGCAACTTGAAATTGTACTCCAAATAAATCCTTTGCTTTTGGAAAATGTCAGGGCTTTTTATCATAACAGAAGTGTGCTTGGAGTAGTTTTGAGATGGGATGGGAAAGTCATGTTTTAAAGTACTGGTTGAATGTCATAAAAATATATACTGATATATATGTATGTATATATGATATGTATAATATATTATATATGTTATATAATACACATGTGTGTATTATATAAATATGTACTAATGTATACATATCAGTAAAGGACAGTAAAGAAATTACTCAGGAAGGGATTTCAATCTCATTATAGATTTTACATATAATTATACATATTAATTATATACCTTTGAAGCCTGAAGTACAAATTACTATTTTAATTTTTTTATGTGAGGACATAGACAAGACAAACTTAAGGAACTTGCTTGAAGTCATTAAGTTAAAAACTTGTAGTCACTGCACCAAGGCCAAGACATTTTGGTCTGCTCATGAAAGCACATCTTGAAACCGAGGTATATCCCTGAGAACACACATATTTCCATTTTAACCTAGGTTTTACAAGTAAATTCCCAGTCTCTGTCTTTCTTGCTCACTTGACATTTTATGAGTACAATAACTTGGGCTTAGTGCTACCCTAGATGGATAGCTCCCTTCTCCACTAAATAACATAGCTCCTGGCCCCTAGAAGGTGTTCAAAGCAAGGAGCTTAAATAAAGCAACAGAAGGAGAAAAGCTCCTGGCAGGCCAGTGCTCTTCGAGAATACTGAATCAGTCATCTCACAGTTAACCTGAAAGCAGTCATTATTTACCCACAACCAAACAACAAACCAGCATTCAAACATCATCTAAGCTTATCTGGTTTAGCTGAACATCTGAAAAGTTAATCATAGGTACAGGAGCTGACTGAGACTTAATCAATCGCTGTTTGTTGCAGGCAGGCAGCCGTCCTGAATTGCCAGCACCAGCCTCCCTTACCCATCTGCACCACGGAGACAAGGAGAAATATATAGCCTTGGGGGTGTTTCCCGTCTCCATCACCCGTTATCTGCCTCGTGTCCTTCTCTACTTTCTCTTTACCAGTTTGGAAAATCAGCTAATGTCTAGCTAGGCACACAAGTAGATATTTTCTATTTCACCATCCCAACTCTTCTTATAAAAGTCATACTTTGCAAACTCTTAAGTCACACTTTCATATTTGAAGTCATAAAGCCAGATAAAAAGATCTGTTTTTCATGCTGGTAAAGCCTGCATTTAACACAACGTGGACAAAACAGCTAGAAAGCTAAATACTGGGAAAGGAGTTAGGCTGATTAGATTTTACTGGAGTCCCATGTTAATCTAAACTTATAACTCAGGCCGTCAGGCCAGTGTGAGATACATTCCTTACTTTAAGGAGCTGTGTAAACCTCATAGAATAAAATGAATTGGATATATCCAAGTTAAATGCAGTGGAAATAGATCTATAACAACCAGAGCGAAATGTAGGGGCTGGAGAGATGGGTCAGCATTAAGAACACTTGCCGCTCTTACAGAGGTCCCAGGTTTTCCTCTCAGCACCCACGTGGTGGTTTTCAATCGTCTTTAACTTAAATTCTAGGAGATATGATGTCCTTTCATAACCTCCTGGGATATGACCGTACATATAAACATATATAGTCAAAACACTCATACACTATACATATAAAAATAAACATTGAATATGTTGTTATCTAGCTTTTACAAAGATAATGTGTATCAGGCTTTGATTCAAGTGATTTATATGTCTTATTAAAAACTCCACGGTCACTTAATAGAGGAGCAGACCTTCACTGTCCTTTTGGAGGCAGAGGGAAGGATCTGTTCAGTCTAGTGGTTGTGGTGATGGAGAGACTGGAGACATTAGGTAGGTGAACTCTATGGAATTTGATAACCTAGTGGGTTTGGCGATTGAGGAGAAAGAGCCAAGCATGGCTTCCTGGCTTTTGCTCTGTAGCTCTGCCGTTGACTTTTCTGGGCTAGGCATCTATTAGTTGGGTCTGAGATGACTGTGGCACATCTGTGTGGGAAAACCTTTTGTCTTTCCTTTTTTTTTTTTTATTATTAACTTGAGTATTTCTTATTTACATTTCGAGTGTTATTCCCTTTCCCGGTTTCCGGGCAATCATCCCCCTAATCCCTCCCCCTCCCCTTCTTTATGGGTGTTCCCCTCCCCAACCTCCCCCCATTGCCGCCCTCCCCCCAACAATCACGTTCACTGGGGGTTCAGTCTTAGCAGGACCCAGGGCTTCCCCTTCCACTGGTGCTCTTACTAGGATATTCATTGCTACCTATGAGGTCAGAGTCCAGGGTCAGTCCATGTATAGTCTTTAGGTAGTGGCTTAGTCCCTGGAAGCTCTGGTTGCTTGGCATTGTTGTTCATAAGGGGTCTCGAGCCCCTTCAAGCTCTTCCAGTTCTTTCTCTGATTCCTTCAACGGGGGTCCTGTTCTCAGTTCAGTGGTTTGCTGCTGGCTTCGTCTCCGTATTTGTTGTATTCTGGCTGTGTCTCTCAGGACCGATCTACATCCGGCTCCTGTCAGCCTGCACTTCTTTGCTTCATCCATCTTGTCTAATTGGATGGCTGTATATGTATGGGCCACATGTGGGGCAGGCTCTGAATGGGTGTTCCTTCTGTGTCTGTTTTAATCTTTGCCTCTCTATTCCCTGCCAAGGGTATTCTTGTTCCCCCTTTTAAAGAAGGAGTGAAGCATTCACATTTTGATCATCTGTCTTGAGTTTCATTTGTTCTAGGCATTTAGGGTAATTCAAGCATTTGGGCTAATAGCCACTTATCAATGAGTGCATACCATGTGTGTTTTTCTGTGATTGGGTTACCTCACTCAGGATGATATTTTCCAGTTCCGACCATTTGCCTACGAATTTCATAAAGTCATTGTTTTTGATAGCTGAGTAATATTCCATTGTGTAGATGTACCACATGTTCTGTATCCATTCCTCTGTTGAAGGGCATCTGGGTTCTTTCCAGCTTCTGGCTATTATAAATAAGGCTGCTATGAACATAGTGGAGCACGTGTCTTTTTTATATGTTGGGGCATCTTTTGGGTATATGTCCAAGAGAGGTATAGCTGGATCGTCAGGCAGTTCAATGTCCAATTTTCTGAGGAACCTCCAGACTGATTTCCAGAATGGTTGTACCAGTCTGCAATCCCACCAACAATGAAGGAGTGTTCCTCTTTCTCCACATCCTTGCCAGCATTTGCTGTCACCTGAGTTTTTGATCTTAGCCATTCTCACTGGTGTGAGGTGAAATCTCAGGGTTGTTTTGATTTGCATTTCCCTTATGACTAAAGATGTTGAACATTTCTTTAGGTGTTTCTCAGCCATTCGGCATTCCTCAGCTGTGAATTCTTTGTTTAGCTCTGAACCCCATTTTTTAATAGGGTTATTTGTCTCCCTGCGGTCTAACTTCTTGAGTTCTTTGTATATTTTGGATATAAGGCCTCTATCTGTTGTAGGATTGGTAAAGATCTTTTCCCAATCTGTTGGTTGCCGCTTTGTCCTAACCACAGTGTCCTTTGCCTTACAGAAGCTTTGCAGTTTTATGAGATCCCATTTGTCGATTCTTGATCTTAGAGCATAAGCCATTGGTGTTTTGTTCAGGAAATTTTTTCCAGTGCCCATGTGTTCCAGATGCTTCCCTAGTTTTTCTTCTATTAGTTTGAGTGTATCTGGTTTGATGTGGAGGTCCTTGATCCACTTGGACTTAAGCTTTGTACAGGGTGATAAGCATGGATCGATCTGCATTCTTCTACATGTTGCCCTCCAGTTGAACCAGCACCATTTGCTGAAAATGCTATCTTTTTTCCATTGGATGGTTTTGGCTCCTTTGTCAAAAATCAAGTGCCCATAGGTGTGTGGGTTCATTTCTGGGTCTTCAGTTCTGTTTCATTGGTCTATCTGTCTGTCTCTGTACCAATACCATGCAGTTTTTATCACTATTGCTCTGTAATACTGCTTGAGTTCAGGGATAGTGATTCCCCCTGAAGTCCTTTTATTGTTGAGGATAGTCTTAGCTATCCTGGGTTTTTTGTTATTCCAGATGAATTTGCAAATTGTTCTGTCTAACTCTTTGAGGAATTGGATTGGTATTTTGATGGGGATTGCATTGAATCTGTAGATCGCTTTTGGTAGAATGGCCATTTTTACTATATTAATCCTGCCAATCCATGAGCATAGGAGATCTTTCCATCTTCTGAGGTCTTCTTCAATTTCTTTCTTCAGAGTCTTGAAGTTCTTATTGTACAAATCCTTTACTTGCTTGGTTAAAGTCACACCGAGGTACTTTATATTATTTGGGTCTATTATGAAGGGTGTCGTTTCCCTAATTTCTTTCTCGGCTTGTTTCTCTTTTGTGTAGAGGAAGGCTACTGATTTATTTGAGTTAATTTTATACCCAGCCACTTTGCTGAAGTTGTTTATCAGCTTTAGTAGTTCTCTGGTGGAACTTTTGGGATCACTTAAATATACTATCATATCATTTTAGACAAAGTTCCTCCTGTAGCTCGGGCTAGCCTGGGCTAACCGGGAACTTGCTATGAATTCCAGGCTACATGAATGATCCTTATGTCTTAGCCTCCCTAGAGCTGGGACTACAGGCATGAGTTACCATGCCACATCCTAGATGAGGTTTACTACTTTAATTAAATCATAGTTTTAATTTAATTTAATTAATCATAGGTTTGGGTTTCAGAAAAGAGATCCAAGCTGGAGACAGACAGGTGTGGGTTGTCAGTCAACAGAACCACACAGGAAAACCACAGAGAAAGAGTAGAGGTCTAAGGCCGGAAGCTTGGGCGCTCATCAATGTCTGAGAAGTAATGAAGAAACAAAGGAAGAAAAGGCAAGATGGGAGTTAGTGGCAGACTTGTGGCAGAGAAGCCAGGGGAGAAAAAGATGTAGGGAAGAAAGGGATGGCTAAGAAAATAAGCCCAGAGGAAAGACTGTGTAAGAGAGGAATGAAAAAATGAGAGCACACTTGACCTTCAGATCTTAGGATAACTTTTAAATGGCCCCATCATATGAAGTATGAAGTATGATTCCTTTCAGAAAAAAATGCTGTATATCACAGCATGCTATAAAATAAACATTATGTAAAGTATTTTTTTTCAAGTGTGATACTTGCGTTAGGTTAAGAAGTTAAATTATACCTGAGTGAAAACGCTTACATAGTAACATCTACTTGTTTTCCATTCGAGTTTTTAAAAAGCTTAATTAAGCTCAGAGAGTTCGTTATGAGGTGATTCGATAAGCAGCTTATGTATTTGATGGGACCTTAAGTAAATCATTAAGAGACTCAGGTGGTCAATATTCAGTCGTGGGTCTAGGAGGGGATCGTAGGAATGGCAGTTCAGAGTCACAACAGATTGTTGGTGACCTTGATGGCAATGCTATCATAGGAGCAGAAGGCACAGAGTCTAGGCTTGAATGACTTTGAGAATAAATGGCAGGTAAATAAAAAGAGGTACCAGCCATCTGGAACTTTCCAAAGAGCTTAACTGGGCAGAAATAGAGAGGGTGACAGTTAAAGATATGGAGGGCTCTGAGAGAGAGGTCTGAGGGTTTCAATGCCAGGAGGAAGAACCTGGGTCGCAGACAGCGATGGATATAAAGGATTGTCTTTCGAAACAAGCTACATGATTTGGAGACTTACCAATAACCTTAATGTAGAAAGTGCAGCTGGCTTGGTTACCGGATGAGTCGGTTGCCGTGTAGGTGATGGCCACTTCTCCAATTGGGAAGAGGTAAGGTGGGCTAAAGGCTGGATGGACATGGACTGACACCTTATGGAGACAAGTAATATTTAATAATGTCAGTAGTACATCCATCCTCTCATTTATATATGGTCACTAAATGAATTAGGTGATACAGTATTTCATACAGGGAAAAAGGGGAGGAAGCAAGTCCTTGTGGTGATTTTTGAGACTGCTCATTCACTGTTTATAGAGGTAGCATACATATTATTTCTTAGATTTTTAGCATAATACAGTAGAATGCTTTCATACTCTTGCATGAGCTTCAGAGCGTAGAACAACTTTTAAGTGCTTCTGTCATGTTCTGCACACAAATATAATTTCTTTCAGAGAATATGCTGAAGACCTTTCAGTTGGTTCTGAGTGTCACTCTTGCAAACAGTTTTGTATACCATTTAAAACATATTTTTACTATTTCCTTGCACTATCTTTTCACGCATAGACTTGACCCCAGCCTATCAGTATTTTACCGATAGGTGATAAAATGTTCTTTCCTACAGCATAGTAACAGTCTGCATCCCCTCTGTCTGGGACTATGGTGTCAGAGTTCTCAGCTCTGTATTAAATACCTTTAACTGTGTTAAGTGAAAAGTTCGGTGCAGGCCCGAGTTTTAGTCATGTTTTTATTTTGGGATATTCGTGTGGTGCTGTGGATCAAAACTTGGGTCTCACACATGCTATACAAAGCTCTCCAATACTGTTCAATATCTCAACCCAAGTTTCTCAGTGTTCAGCCAAGATTACATTCTCGTCTTTCCATAATATTACAATAGATTCTTTCTTCCCCATTAGCTTAGAAATTGTGAAGTAATAAAACTATATTAGCATGTTATATAAAAAGCATTATAACCTGTAAAGTTTTTTTTCTCAGTTTGTTACATTAAGAAGTTAAATGAGGGGGTTGGGGATTTAGCTCAGCGGTAGAGCGCTTGCCTAGCAAGCGCAAGGCCCTGGGTTCGATCCCCAGCTCCGAAAAAAAGAAAATAAAATAAAAAAAGAAGTTAAATGAGGGGCTGGAGAGATGACTCAGGGGTTAAGAGCACTGACTGCTCTTCCAGAGGTCCTGAGTTCGATTCCCAGCAACCACATGGTGGCTCACAACCATCTGTAACAGGATCTGATGCCCTCTTCTGCTGTGTCTGAAGACAGCTACAGTGTACTCAGATATATAAAATTTTTTAAAAATTTTAAAATGAAGTTAAATGACACATGAATAAAAATATTATATAGTAAAATATATTTATTTTCACTAGAATTCTAAAGTATTTCAAATAAGCTTAGAGAACACTTTATGAGGTGATTTGATAAGGATTTGTATGTATTTGATGGCATTTTTTTAACCAATTAAGAGACTCAGAAGCTTAGCATTCTTTCCTAGGTCTGTGAGGGGCTTGAAAGAGTGGCTCCTCCTTGGGAGTGATGGTAGTTGAGGGCTGCTGGGAGACAGGAAATCATTGTTTTCAGTGCTATAGTCATTGATGGTTGCCCATACTCTAGTGGTTCCCCAACACCCGGACTCTCAGTGGATGGGGGAGCAGAACTAGTTAAACCCCAGTAGGTGTTAGCAGAAGTCCGTCTGGTTCTTCACTTTTCTCGCATAAAGGCCATAGCATAGGAGTGTACAGAATGGATCCTTTCTCCAGCTTCTTAAGCCAGCAATGCCCATAGAGCCCTTCTCACTCCACCCACATCTCTAGCTCCTTTGCCATCAGAACTCTCCAACCGGAGCTGGGGCTGGTGCTCCTTTCCTAAGGGCCATGGCTTTTGAGCAAGCCTCACTTAGATAACAAATGATAGTCTTCCTACCACAAAATCTATTCTTTAATAACATCTGTAGAATTCTTTTGCTTTAGAGTGGAACATTCACTGGTGCTGGAGGACAAAGACACTGTTGCGGTGGTCATGATTCTGCTGACGTTACCAACTCTGACTCTAGGGAAGCCCAAGGAGGAGTTGGGTGTGGGTACAGAATAAATGAAAGAGCATTCACAGTGCTGATTTCTCTATCCCTTGGGCCAGCTCTGGGCTATATAACAGGACAAAGCTTTGAAGTGCATATAAGATTCAAATTTTTATTTAGATAGCAAGATTCTTCTTTTTAATCCTTGCAAGTGGATTTTAATTACAGAAAGAAGTTGTTTTCATATCCCAAAGTAACCAAGTCTAAAGACTGGGAAAAATCAGTTATTTTTTATTGATATTTTTCCCAGTTGAGTTTGTTCAAGTTGAGTCGTACAATTAGAGTTTTTTTTTTTTTTATCACATTATACCTATAATTTAGCATCCTATTTTCCCACCAATAAACCTCCCTTTTTGAATTGCCCTAAGGGATGATCAGAGGAAAGGCAACAGTCTAGAAAAAGGTCCTCCCAGAAACCTGGGTTGTTCTTTCTTTTATCCTCCTTGAGTTCGTGTTTGTTGGGCACTGCTACAGTAAGTTCTGAAATTGCCTTACCTTGCTCTTTCTTTTTTTTACTATTCTATATTACAAAAAACTACCTCACCTGCTTCATTATGTCTGTTCCAAAAAAAAATCCTCCTGGTTCTGAAGATATTAGTGTGGAGATCAATCTTGCTCTAATGAATGATCACTAATCTCAAACCGTCTCTCAACATTGTTCAATAATCCCACTCTATTTCTCTAGTTGGCCCTCTCCTCTTTTTCTTCAAACTTCCAGAATCTCTCTCTCTCTCTCTCTCTCTCTCTCTCTCTCTCTCTCTCTCTCTCTCTATCTCTATCTCTATCTCTCTCTCTCTCTCTCCCCCCTCTCTTTTGGAAGGGTCTCTGGCAGACCCTTCCAATTCTGCTTTGAGTCTGACCATGGGCCACAAACAATAGCTTTTCATGTATATCCAACCTCTTGGTCCACAAATGGGTCCTTCCATTTCTATTTCCCCTCTTTTAGGCAAATTTGCATTCTTCTCCTTTGTGGCAGCTCAAAAGACATCCAGGTCTTCTCTTGAACTTGTGAACATTACCTTATATGGCAAAAGGCATTTAGATGATATGACTGAATTAAGAATTATAAAATGAAAAGATTATCCTGATTCACCCAGATGGGCTAAATGTAGTGACCTCACTGTATGATGTCTGTATGATGGCAATGTTGAGACTACATGTCCATGGTGCCATTTTACTACCATTGAGTCTGCTCTAATGTCGGGAGGCCTTTCTTTGACACAACGTCTACATTCCTTAATATGAGTATGGCAGTTTGAATATTCCAGGGAGTGGAATGTGGTAGTTTCAGGATCCTTGGTTCAAGGACTGACACTTTTAGGAAGTGTGGCCTGCTTGGAGTAGATGTGCCCTTTTTGAAGGAAGTATGACACTGTGGGGGTGGGCGAGAGAGCTTCCTCCTAGCTGCCTGAGGATGCCAGTGTTCTCCTGTTGGCCTTCAGAACAAGATGCAGAACTCTCAGCTCCTCTTGTGCCATGTCTGCCTGGATGCTTCCACCTTGATAATAATGGAATGAACCTCAGAACCTGTAAGCCAGCCCCAATTAAATGTTGTCCTTTATGAGAGTTGCCTTGGTCATGGTCTCTTCGCAGCAGTGAAACCCTAAGACATTGAAGCATCCATTGAGCTAATGAGCCATAGGTTCCTAGGCATGTATTTGGTCTTCTATGCACAGGATCCTATAAGCCATGATAGGTATTGCTTTCATGGAGTATCCTGCTTCCCTGGATCCATTCTTCTCATTTACAGAGCTTTTCTAAAAATGACTACACATTCCCAGGGGTGCACTATCACAGCAATTCCTCATATTTTTCCTGTTAGCTTTTGTTGCAGAAGTTGAACTATCTGACAGGGTGATGGTGACTGGGTTGGGAGTCAAGAGTCAGGCAATGGGATTTGGACTCAAGTTCACGAGTTGAGTGTAAGAATGTGAGAAGTGATTGAGAAAAACAGAGGCAACACTGAAAAACCTCATTGTTGGTTCTCTAGGCAATAGGGAATAAAAGACAAAGTGGTATTGGTCCGGCCTCTGAGACCCTGCCTAAGATTAGGAGGGGGAAATAAAGACATGCTTCCTGCTTCTTATTGATGCTGCTGGGCTGTCTTATCTCAGAGACTAATGGACATGTGATTTCTGCATCCCTGCAAAGATGCTATACTTGCTGCATTGTCTCATCAGATCCTAAAATGCATCTCCCTCTCTGCGCTTCCTAATGCTCCACATTGATGAGGATGCACATGTTTGTGTGTTGAATAAAAAGTATTCATAGTGTGCCTGAGGACACCTCCTTATGTTTAGTCCTGGAGGTCAGAATTTTAAAAGCTACTTTGAATATAAATCTATTCAACACAATTATCAGAACAATTATTATTGATTTGCCTGGAAGAGCTTACACTTATTTTTATACCCAGCTGTGGAAGCAAATGTTGCTTAATGATATCTTCTTACATCTGGACACAGGAAACCACATTCCTAATTCCTAAATTAAGCTTTTCCCTACCAGCTGATGGGAAGCTACTGTAGTACATGTAATGTTAAAATACTGAGTAAGGCTGGATTCTGGAAAACATACTCATATCCCATCCTTCAGGTTTGCTTAAAATGCATTCCTTTGGAGTTTATCATCTAAAAGACAGCTTCAGGACTAGGAATCAAGGTTGGTTCCACATCTTTCTTTTCCTAGTTTTTTTTTCAGAACTACCCAAGGGATGAAAACTCATCAATGATGAGACCTTAGTGGAAATACAACAAACTTATGAAACAAGATGTTTCGGTCAGATTCTTATCTGACATTTCTACTTAAAAACTCAATGCTGGTTGTTGTCTCCAGATGAGGCATTAGCAGTTATGGTTGTAGTATATATTTCCACCTCATTGTTAGGGTATAGTAGAATTTCTGCCTCACTCATGTAGTTCATTTAGAATCCATTTGGAAAGGATGGGGATGTTCAGGCCAGACTTACCTTTTCACCAGAGTTGTCTTTAGCCGTTGGGACTTGCCAAGTGACATTAGCAGAGTCCTGCTGTCCCTCAGTCTTTGCCTTGATGTCATTTGGACAGCTGATTTGTGGAGCCTCCACGTCTGACCCAGAAAAAAACCATAACTCAATGAAACATCCTGACACATACATTTATTTTTAAAAGGTGGTAAAAAGTCTGGCCATATTAATACTTTATTATTTTAATATGCTGATTACCATTTAATGCAGACCACATGGCTATTTTGTGTGGTTTATCTTGTGTGACTTAGGGGCCCCTTTCTGGACTGGCCTTGCTGTGTAGCCCATGAAGCGCTCTCTACAGTCTGCCCTATACTTGGGCCTTTGCCCAGATTCTTTTCTTGGCCTGCCTTAATGCCTTCTTCCCTGATACCTCAAGAGCACTACAAGTCTTTTCATACTAAGCTCAAAAGCTGCTCCTGGCTCTCCCAAAACACTTGGCATGCTCACTCCCAGAGACTTCATAGTCTCTGTACTTCCCAACCACAAAATGTGGCATGTCATTGTGAAACAGACTCTCCCCCTCCATTTAGTTGAAGAAAAAGCATATTTCTCACCCTGTTGTTTTATTTAGTGCGTAGCAGACAGTGGGGACCCGGTCAATATTTTATTTAATGAAACAGATGAATAAATGGAGGAAAATGGAGGCTGACTGGGGCAGAAACTACCCTTGAAAATGGGGCTATCAATCAGAATTAATTAGCAGTCCCAGAATGTGCTATTAAACAAGCAGCAAATTAAAACTAATGAGGCTCATTAGTTGAAACAGTGGAAACACTTTACACACTACAAATGCTGACTTAAGCTTGCTAACATCGTACTGAGCCACATAGTAAAGTCAAGTTCTTGTCGTGGGTTAGAATGCGTCTTCTACTTCTAAATGGTGTTAAATGAGGTCTACCAAATTTCCCAGATGGTTGTATCTGAATTGCCTATAGTGTGTCTCATCTTATTGTTTCTCTAGAATTGGATTCAATGTCTAGTTTTCCCTAGGAAGATGCACAGCAGTTAATTCTTTTTGAAAAGCGATTGCAGTTCTCATTCATTGTTCACTAATCAGTGAGTTGCATTTGATTTTTTTCACGCTTGTTTTCTCTCCATCTCCTGAGGCTTGGTTGCGATGTGAATCTGACTCATGTTCTTTGGTACAGTTTCTTCTTCTCTAGAAACTTGAGTTTTCCTCATTAACTCTGCAACTTAGAACTATCTCTCAGGGAAATTTCAGCCTGTCAGCCCAGCGCTCAGAAGCTACTCAGGGGGCTAAAGATCCAGATCTCTTGGGAACACTTTTCTACATCTGGATCCCTTTCCCCTTCAACATCTGGGTCTGTGAGATACATATGTGCTCTCTTGATTTCATTCACATCTCTTACCTTCAGCCTCTTGGGTTCAATCAGCTGAGGTACTCAAGTTTCTTATTTATTGCCTGTTTATTCCAAAGGGATCCTCATTTTGACACTCCAGATTAGCGACATTTCAACAATATCTGTTCTGGTTCTTATGCTTATATTTCCCTCATCTTCTGGAACACACACACACACACACTCACACACACATGAATGCACACACGCACACACACATGCACTCGCACACACACACACACTTTTTCCTCAGGACTATATTTACACTATTTTTTATTTCTTTGGACTCTTTCTTATTTTTAACACTGTCATTACCACGGTTTGTTCTTGCTGTGGGGTAAATGACACTCTAGCAGGCTTGAAAGGCACACAGCTCTTGTTCCTTTGGGCCCCTTCAGCCCCCTGCATTATATACATCAGACTTTCTTCAAAGGCCTCCAACTCCCAATGGGAGCTCTCAGCGGATTCCAGCACTTGTGTCATCTTTGAATTTCAATTTCTTCTGTCCTTCTCTCCCGACTGGATTGTTGTAAAGTCACTTGTTTGAACCAGAGTCTTTCTGATTCACACATAGCTTTTACCTCTCATGTAACGGTAGGTTTGCAGCATGACCCACAGAGGGGCAGCCCTACCCAACGCTCACATGCCAGTATCCAGGAATTCGGTTTTTCTCCTGCCTCACGCAGGACCTACCTTTGCACACAGCTGTCTGAACTCTGGCACTCCACTTTCCAGATGTGGCGCATCTCACTTCTCGGATCCCAGATAAAATGTACCCCTGGCGGCAGCCCAGCTGACAGATCATCCCAGGCTTGGCTGGCTGCTTGCCACAGCTGGGTGGAGAAATGATGACGCCCTTGGGCTTCTGGAAAGTGGCACAGTGGCGTTCTGTTTCAGAGAAATGACAGCCATGTTACTCAGGTTCCACAAATTAGAAACGACACAGATTCTCTTTACCTCACACACAAATGTAACCTTGCTGTGTTAGATTGACGTAGCTCACCTCTAAACGCTTGTGTGTGATATACTACACGTATACAAGTATGAGACTATATCTTTGGTTATCTCTCTTTAATTGTAGCCCAGGCTGGCCTCAAATTGCCATGCAGCCAAGAATGACCCTGAACTTCTCATCCTCCTGCTTCCAACCTCCTGAGAGGTCGGATTGAAGGTTTTATGTGGGATCGAAGCCCAGGTTTCCTATGGGGTGAACAAGCGCTCTATGGATTGAGCTATGTCCCCAGACCATCTTTTGCTATTTCACTACTGTATCAAAACCTTAACGTCTCTAGCACTTCACTGATTGTGACTTTTATCATCTGCTTCTAGAAACTTCAGTTGCTATTGGTGGTATAAGTTATGCTTTTGAAGGATAAACTTGACTCCATCTTTCGTGGATTCAGTGATGTCTTCAGCAACTGATTTTATTTTTTATCAGCTTTTGGGTCCTCTCATTAAATGAGTGTATTTGAGAAAAGTCTTCACCTCTTCCTACAGACGGCTGTGTTACAACGGGGGCCTTGACCCTTCTTATTACCTTCAGCACAAAGACTAGCAGGTGGGTTAGGTACACTGAAAACAAAGGTGGTAAATCAAGGCTAGGAGTCCGTGTGTGTGTGTGTGTGTGTGTGTGCGTGTGCGTGTGTGTATATATATATGTATAGTATGTGTGTGCATGTGTGTATATGTATAGTATGTGTGTGCATGTGTGTATATGTATAGTATGTGTGTGCATGTGTGTATATGTATAGTATGTGTGTGCATGTGTGTATATGTATAGTATGTGTGTGCATGTGTGTATATGTATAGTATGTGTGTGCATGTGTGTATATGTATAGTATGTGTGTGCATGTGTGTATATGTATAGTATGTGTGTGCATGTGTGTATATGTATAGTATGTGTGTGCATGTGTGTATATGTATAGTATGTGTGTGCATGTGTGTATATGTATAGTATGTGTGTGCATGTGTGTATATGTATAGTATGTGTGTGTGCATGTGTGTATATGTATAGTATGTGTGTGCATGTGTGTATATGTATAGTATGTGTGTGTGCATGTGTGTATATGTATAGTATGTGTGTGTGCATGTGTATATATAGAAATTTATTATAGTGGAGATTCTAGGAAGGTATTATTTACAGTGTCTCTCCTCCTCTTCACGTAATACAAGTCAGCATTTGTTCCGTGCCTACTGTGGCAGCGCCTTGCTGTCAGAGCTTGCTTGTGTTGACTTAATCCCATATAGGGAAGAAGTATTGCTATTCTCTACTACAAACAAAAGAACTGAGCATACATGGAACCCAGCAATAAGTATCCTGTCACCCAGCAGACAGTGGCCGAACACGCCTGCTCCTACGTAGACTATCATCACACGCCTGATCACACGCCTCCTTGACTTGATTTCTCTCAATCCATTCTGGAACAGTGAAAGCCTTCTTTCCCAAGGAACTAGTTTATCTCTGTGTTTGCACAGGGTAAGCTTTGTGGACCTACTCTAGTATCCTTCCTCGTCTGCTGTGATCAGAAGGAAAAGCACAGTATAATTGCTGGGTCCAGTGCAATGAATATTCAAAGTTCAATGTTCCTTGTTAGGGTCCACCCTCCACAATGTAACACAGTTCACTGTTGACTCTGAGAATCGTTGAATTTTTATCCTCTTTGTTATTGCTTACTCATTGTACTTAAGTGAATATAGCTTTTAATTTTATCTCATCTAATATACTGATGTCTGTCTTCCTAATATTTCAATACCTATTTCTTTTATGCTCAATAAATTCTGAAATTGGCTAGTGTTCACTTACACATATGTTTTAGTGGCTTTATTTATTTATTTTACTGAATATTTTAATGTTTAAAAGAACTTACTCCAGCAACGGTTGTGAATTAGAGAAATAAGAAAATTGTCATGGGTGGGGGATACCCAGGGGTCTCCCATCCACTCAGAGGAGAAAGGGAGAAGGATTGTGGGAAGGGGTGACTGCGAGGGGGCAGGGAGGAGGATGGAAAGTGAATAAGTAAAGAAAATTAAATTAAAAAAGGAACATTTTCATTTTTTCTCCCCAAAGAATTAATAGATTTTCTTGTGCGATTTCTTGAATACATCTTTTGTCCTTAACTGATGTGATGTTTTCTTAGTAACACATGAACTCTGTAAGTTTCATGAGCTATGTTGCCCCTTGAGATGTCTGCAATCTTCGCATTATCTTAATTTTTGCAGTTTTAGCATGTATTTAAAGTCAAGGAGATCAATTTTATTTACTATTCCTATTGCTCTTCTTTTTCATGCTTATCCTAGTGATTTTTGACTGTATAACTTTCTAGAAAAACCCTGAAAGAGCTCTCTAACTTTAAAATGGGGGACACAAAAAGTAAGCCCCATTTAGGCTATGGAATAAGGCTGCATTTTATGTATGCATACATAAACGCATATATGTGTATATACATATAAATGAATACATATGCGTATTTTGTAGGTTTTTATTTGTTTTGTCCTTTGAAACAGTGGCTCAAAAATCCAGGAGGTTCTTGAATTTGCTAAATAACCAAGGATGACTTTGAACTTCTGGTTGTCCTGCCTCTACTTCCCAAGCTTTTAAAATTATAGATGTGTGCTGCAATGTTCATTTTCATAAGGTGCAGGGAGATGGACCCTGGACTCCGTGCCTGCTAGGTAAGCACTGAACTGTACTCCTAGCTCATTTAAACCAATCTGGTGAATGTGACCTTCACCGTCTCTCCTAATTCTCATAATATAAATACTGGCTGCTTAATGGCTACTCTTATGACTCGGATGAACTCTCAGTATTTGGGGTAGATTAATTTTACTTTTTAGCAATCCACCAGTGATGAAAAGATTGGGTATCAGTGCCTCCAATCTTGTGGTTCACTGTTAGGGTTGATAAGAAGCGAGGCGGTTGATCTCAGTCTTCTCTTTTCCCCAGTTTCTATAACACTGTCTGTTTAGAATCGCCCTACTAGTCGCAGGTTTATGATGGACATTGTGTGCTCACCATGTGCACGGTGTGGTGCCCGCAGAGGTCAGAAGAGGACATCAGGTCCCCCGGAACTGGAATTACAGACTATTATAACCCTCCACGTGGTGCTGGGAATTGATCTTGGAACATCTGAAGAGCAATGAGTGCTCTTAGCTAGAAAGCTACCTCTTTAATTATGATTCTGTTTAAAATGTGCTTGAAATGGAGTACACTTCTTCTCTTATACTAAACAACCACACAACTTTTTCCCTATTTTCTGTAATGAAGCAGTGAGTTATGCTGATATATTTTAAACCCTTACTAGAGTTCTAGGATAAAGATCTCCTTGTTTTGGTAGAACATTCTGGATGTAGGTTGTTTTTATGTTTGTTATTAGTTCTATATAACTAGTTAGTTTATGGTTCCGGGGCATTGTTGTTATTGTTAGTAGTTACCAGGTTGGGAGCAAAATGATAATATGAATTAGACAGCTTTCTACACCAAATTACATGGCTTGAGAATTACTGGGGTTTGTCCCCAAAGTTTGAAGGATGTCAGTGGGATGCTCATCAGATTAAGGCACTTGCCACCAAACCTGACAACATGAGTTCAACTCCTGGGGCCCACAGGGGGAAGGAGAGAACTAACCCTTGAAACATGTTCTATGACCTCTTGCGTGTCATGGCATGGCTGAGAATGTGCAGAAGCACGTGTGTGTGTATGTGTGTGTGTGTGTGTGTGTGTGTGCACGCACACACATGTGTATGTACAGGTGTGTATAGGCACTTACACATACTCTAAATAGTTTAATTTTCTCTAGTTTGAAAAAGTCTCCTTACTTTCCAACTCCCTGATCCTTCAGGCAGTTTCAGAGAGATGATTACCACTATGATAATATTTTCCCCATTTTTATGAGTAGTACTTGCCTGCATTTTTGATTTCTTTTTAATTCACTCCAGGATCTGCCCTTCCCTAGAAACCA
The DNA here is from genome assembly GCF_021556685.1 of Rattus norvegicus. NCBI lineage: Eukaryota > Metazoa > Chordata > Mammalia > Rodentia > Muridae > Rattus > Rattus norvegicus. The sequence goes on from NC_141538.1 coordinate 78,104,985, forward strand.
TGGGCTGTGTGAGCTGCTTTTTATTCCCGTGCACAGGGTCACATGGCCCCTCACCTTAGAGCGCCTTCCCTCTCCTCTGTGCTTTCCTCTAACTCCTTTGGCTCATTCTTCTCTCCTGTCTTTTTCTTACATTTTAAATTCTATTTTATTAATTCATTTAAAATATTTTCCCATTAGAGTTCTACCACATCTCACCCCCCTTATCATTCATTTTCTTTTAGTTTGACAATTATATCATTGTCAAATTTGCATGCATCTTGTCTTTACTTGGAATTGAACACTCAGGATTTATTTTTTTCCCTAAAAAGATTTTAAAATTTGCTAGTTTACAGTTGCGTCCTTTCCACAAGACGAGGAGAAATGACATTCAACAAATAAAGTGATTGTAAAGCCTTTGCTTTTCTGGAAAATCCATTCAAGCTCTCCTTGGTGTGGGTGCGTGTGTGTATGTGTGTGTGTGCTTGTATGCGTGTGTGCCTTGCCCATTGGAGCTGTAAAGTTCAGTGAGCTGGAAAACCGAATTGAAGGTTGGAATCTTCTTAACAGTGGAGCTGGGGCTTTTCACTGGGCACATTGTGCTGAGTTATGCCTCAAAGAGCGGCGACAGTGAGGGCATTGGAAGTTTTGCAGTGTCATGTGGGGAGAGAGGAGTAAAAGGCTCCAAGGCTCAGAGTGCATCTGCAGCACTGTGTGTGTGCATGTGTATGTGTTTGTCCACACGTATTCATCTATAGCACTGTGTGTGCATATGAACATATTTATCCATATGTATACACCTACAGCACTGTGTGTGCATACATACATATTTATCTACATGTATCAAATGTATTTGCCAATGCATCTACAGCACTGTGTGTGCCTATGTACATGCTTATCTACACGTGTTCATCTACAGCACTGTGTGTGCATATGAACATATTTATCTATACATATATACCTACAGCACTGTGTGTGCATATGTACGTGTTTATGCACACATATTCATCTACAGCACTGTGTGTAGGCATGTTTATCCATACGCACATATGAACATATCTATCCTTATGTGTCCATCTACAACACTGCACGTGTGTATAGATACGTGCTTACCCACATGTTTCAAGAGCATGTGTTCAGCTCCAGATCTTTGCAGAACCTTGGACAAGTGACCTGCTGAGACCTTACGCCTTCCAGCCACTTACCTACACACCGCGGCTCTGTGCCATCCCACTGGGCATTTCCTTGACAGGTAAGCTTAGCATGTCCTTCTAATCTGTATTCTTCATTGCAGGTAACCAAACACACAGTGTTGTAGGACATTTCCACAGTGGAGCAGCTGATGTGGCCGTGTTTGGGCTGTCGGAGATGGGGACATGTTCTCACTGTAGAAAATGTCAACAGTTACATTTTACTGAATGTAGACAGAAGTGGAACTTTACTTTAATAATGGCTTTGTGTTATGAACAGGACAATTTTCTGTCCTTATGTGTCAAGAGATACATAACATGCCCTCGTTTTTAAACTTGCGGGGCTCTTATCAATCTGTAATCTTATCTACTATGATACGCAGCCTCCAGTGCAATCGTGGGGAATTTAAATGGTGTGTGGCATCTAACTCTGAGTAGATGAGGACAGCTATAGACCGGGGTGGCTCCTAGACAGAAGTACCTGCAGCCAGCCCTCCGCTGGGCCTTTGCTGGGACTTTCCAGGCTATGTTCCAACAAAAGGAAGTGCTTTTCTTTTTCTAGGATAGAAGTTTCAAGCTGAAGATCAACTCAGTTCTTAGACCTCCAAGATACACCCTGGGCTCTTCAATAGTCACAGCTTGGGCAAACCTGTCCACTTCCTGCCATCTAAAGTTTAGTATCCTACTTTCTGATAGTCACTCTAATCCTCCCAGTGTTCTCTCTCCTTTCTTCTCACACACTCCCTGCAAAACCCCATTCTTACTGTCTATCTGCATTAATGTAATAGTATAGCTTGTTTCCAGGTGCTGTAGCAGAGCCTGTGAATTACCCACCCAGCAGCCAATTCTTCCCAGCATAACCCAGCATTCATAATGTGCCAGTCATTGTTCCCCAACTCCACTGCAGCTAACAAGTGCCAACAAGATACAGCTGAATTTAAGTGAGATTTTTTCCCAGTTGATGGGGTGCTATTCTGTCTTCCCTCTCTCCTCCCTTTTCCCCATAGAAGCGATGCCAGCATCCTGCTGCACATTTACCAGCACCGTAGGAAAAGTACCATGCATTATGATGACGGCACAGAAGCACTAAAGAAGCCTTAGTATCCGGTGCCGATGGGATTCTTCCACCTGCTCTGGGCCGTCTACGCCATCCTCCTTTTAGATGAGAGAAAAACCCTTGAGTCTCGAGGTATCGGTATTTGGAATGTTGATACCAGGACGTATAAGTCGATGTATAAGTCGAATTCTTTCAATGCAGCAACCAAGCATTTCCTTCATCAGTTCTTTAGGGAAAGATACTGAACAAAGGACAAACAAAAAGACCCTACGAAAGAGCCATGCTCAGCTGGACTGCAGACAGCACCGTGAAGCACTTCAAGGCAGAAGACTGAAGAGCAGTCCCCAAAGGATCCTCAACATGGCATTTGGAAATCAAGACTATTGGGAGGACTCTCGCGGTGCGTTTATGCACGAGCCAGTTTTAATAGCAAGACTGTATATTTGTTTATTTTGAAACCTTTAAAAAATAGGAAAGAAAACTCACGAAAAATATTCAAGCTTATACATATATCTACTGGTTACTGGCAGAATTTATTTTGTGGGAACTCATTCAAGTTACATCAGTTGACAGGGCATAAATATTCAGTGAATTAAATATGTTTCAGATTTATTACCCCATAGAGGAAACTCAAGAATTAAGTGAGAGGATAAATATGAAACCCTGTCCTTTGCCATGGCTGGGACAATTTGGGCTGAAGGCAATTAGCAATAAAATGCTTATCAAAAGACTCTGCCTGCCACACAGGACTGTCACTGAATGTGACCACTACGCAGGGTGTCATGCTTACTGCTGGGTTGGTTTAAAAGGCGAGCGAAATAAATTTCTATGATTGAGATATATAAAATAGAAAATCACACCAGGCAACTGCTTTTAGCTTCAGTTAAAAAAAAACTCAAAAAAAACCCCCAAAACAACCAAACCCCAGCTTTCCAAAGCCAAGATGAACTGGATTTGTAGCATCTCTCCTGAGTACTCAGGGCAAATTAGAGCTGGCGTCACAGATACGAGCTGTATCGCTTCTCAAACGTTGGCTTTTAAATAACCTTCTATTGTTCCTCAGGGAAAGCAAATCAAGAGCAGTCATTTCTATTTATTTCTTAAACGTTTTTATACTCTTCATTCAAGAGCAGGTGTTTATTGACATTTTTTCATATTATGACATTTAATTACTAGATTCGGCTCACAATTGTTTTTTTGTTTCTCAATTTACATTTGTTTCAGAGACATTCCTATGGTTAATTTAGACAACAGCAGCTTACCCTAGTTGACCCTCATTGTATACATGTATTGACTCACTCTACTCCATAAAATTGCATACAATTATTATGAGCAGGTTGTGCAACCATGAGTAATTTAGAAAGATGACTGAAGCAGGAGCCCAGTCTTGTGCTATAAGAGAACCATCTATTATATAACATAGACAACGGCAGGCCTACAAACATGCAGTAGGTCTCGTCTTAAAGGTGAATTGTTTTTTTTTTCTCCTGATATACATTTCCTGTAAATGTCCAATTTGTGACTTTTGTCTATCACTGGAAACAGAGAGCATCTGATGTTAACAGGCATCTTGCTGTTGAAACTTTTCCTCAGGAAACACCTAGTATCCCAGGATTTAATTTTCTGTGCTGCTGGGTTTTAGCTAGTTGTCCCTGAGGCACAACCAAAGCCTCCCTTTGTGGTTTAGAATGAGACACATAATTCAAAGAAAATTAAAAAAAAAATGAGTGTGAGTGCTTTATGAAGAGGAATGAGTGCTCCACAAAGAGGAACAAGAAGGAAGCCAACGTTACATAATATTGATAGTGTAGCCCAAAGACAAGGAATTTTCCCTAGTGATTCTTTCCTGACTCCATCTTATATTTTTATAAAAACTACGACATAATTAAAATTACTCTCTGCCCCTTATATCACACCTATAAAATACTATGTCGACATACCTCTTCCTCAGGAACAGAAGCCAGCCTTGCCCAACCAAAACATCTCAGTGTCCCAGACCCACCGTTATTTATGAGCCACTGCTAAAGCCACAGCTGTGCCCGTGAACTTGCTTTTTGCTGCTGCTTTCAAGGTGCATCCTGATTTTACAGACACAAAAAAGAAATATACCCTTTGGCTTTGGTGATATATAGTATACGTTTTGTTTTATTGGATCTCAAGTAAACCCAGAAGGCACTGACAATGTGGGACAGGAAGGACCCAAGCCTTCACTCAGGACAAGTCTACTTAAAGGTGATTTAAGCGGTGACTCGGTAGTGAAGCTGCCGGAATTTTAGGACAATCCATGGTCTTGTCAAATCTTCCCACTTGTGATCACAATGTCTAAAGCAGAATAGCGACTGAAGTCACATAAAAGAGAGTTTTTTATTTTAATGGGTGATTCACTCAGACCTCTGAATATATGTCTATTGTTGTACAATGTGTGCTTATCAGTATGCGTCTCCGTCAAGTTGAAATTTTTCGTTTGCTGGAGTTATAACTTGGGAGAGAGGGGAGGAAAAAATAAATTCTACATTAAGTCTATATTAGCAGTGTATAGTAACAGTCTAACAGTTAATCAGCAGTGCAGATGACTGTGGTAGCTGCTAGTGTAAGAGGTTGGTCAAGCTAGAAATATGTTGGTCAGAATTCTTACTGTGATCCCAGGTCAGGCTTGCTCAGAAGAGAAGCCCACACTCGCTTTGGGAGACAGAAGAGTTGCAGTGGTCACTGTAGTCAGGTTCGGTGATGGACAAATGTATGGAGGCCCAGTGCCTTCCAACTTGTCCCTACTTGTCTCTACATCCTCATAGATAATCATGGTGACTGATGGTGGCCCATGTCCACTTCTGGCTACAGAGTCACAGGGGCATGGCTACATAGAGGGCAAGGCTTTCTTAGATTCCACAGAATGTTTTTTTTTTTCCTTTTCTTTTTTTTCGGAGTTGGGGACCGAACTCAGGACCTTGCGCTTGCTAGGCAAGCGCTCTACCACTGAGCTAAATCCCCAACCCCAGAATGTTTTGAGTGTAACTGGTGGCTTCCATCTCTGAAGCTTGACAGGCCTGGGATCTCAGATCGAGTCTTGGGGGATTCTGATGTTCCGACTTATCTTCTGGGCTCTCTACTTCAATTTCCTTCCCAAATTGTATAGGGTTTGACCTCCAAAATAAATCCCTAACCCAGTAACACACATGCTTCCTTGAGTGAGCCTGACACAGCCTAGGGCTGGAATGATGGGGGGCTGTAGTGAGCACTCCAGGGCCACGCCTCTCAGACTGAGGAGGCTGGCCAGGGGTGAGGGCTTAGGCAGAGGAAGATCAAAGGCCTGAGACAAGGCTTGCAAACAAAGCTTTCAGAGAGGTACTATGGACCTTTATGGCTGTTAGTGTAGGACAGAAGGTTTGGGTTTAGATCTAAAAAGCAGGGAGGCAGGGTCAGGACCTTTCTCCGAAGGGACAGCGGACTGATCGCTCCACTCTTCTTTGTAAAGTCACAGGTAGAGAGTTAAAGTGTTGTGTCTTCCCTGCCCACTATGCAGGAAGGAATAGCCATTTCCCATGGAGCTGGCAGCTGCCAGAACTGGTGGCTCCAAGGAAAATGTTTCAGATGTGGTCAGAACAATTGCTTCAGGAAGGATGTGCGGCTTTTACCGGTTGACAGAAAATGACCTTCCTTCACCCTCACCCTACAACAGTGGGTGTGAGACTGCAGATATTCTAAGTATTTTTCTCTCAGAATCCTAGAAATATATTCTTCAGACATTTTGTGTGTCCAGTAAACAGCCTCGGGCTAACCGGAGCCTCTTGGAGGTAATGTTATTTGTTACTAGGAAGTCAATGCTATTTTGTGTTTTTCTGGGGAATTCAGATTATGTTGCTAAGATTATTTCCAGACACCGGTCTGTTTTTAATATTTTTTTCTGGCATCCACTAACTGATTTTAAGGCAGATCCAAAGGTTTGTGTTGTGCATATTTATTTTCAAGATTTCACCTTGGGGTGATAGACTTTGATCTTCTGTTACTGCTCACTCTCTGAATTCATAACAAGAGAGGAATATTTCTAGTGGCTATTTTTCTGCCACATCATTTTTTTCCCTCAGAATTTCTTTATCTTTGAAATTATCCTCTACCTTCAAGGGAATTTCTCAGGTTACATTTTTCAGTTTATTAATTTGGGTTTCCACTATGTTTTCATTGTGTGAATAGTCTTGAAATCCCCCCACCCCCACCCCTGTATTAAGGAATCTCATTGCTCTTAGACTTCCCCTCAAGTCTTTGGAGTCCCACTTTTACTTTATCATTGCATTTGCCTTTGAGGCTCACCCGTTTACTTTTCCAAACTTCCCTGCCAGTCATTTTGTTCAACCCTCTGGCCATGGTTTCTCCTTGACTTTTTGTAGGATACACATCAGAGATCTGATTTGCACAGCTTCCTGTTTTCTACTGGGTTCGATTTCAGTGGCCAATAAACACAGACAATGGGCATCTGTGGAACTTTGAAATGCTCTTGAAAGAGAGGATCAATGAGCTTTCCCTATGGATATAGAAGCTCAGGTTCCCAGGAGACACCATCTTTTGCCTAGAGATCTGGGTGAGTTATGGAGTCTTGGAGAAATTAACTCTTCAGCAAAGACCGTTGTCCATGGAGAGAGCATGGCTGCAGGTTTAGTAATGAACAACAAACCAATCCACTGAGATGATGTTCAACTAAGTTTGAACTTCAAAAAACCAATTATTAAATTTTACATATACCTATATGTCAAATCTATACAGCACAGTCTTGAGCCAAGCTGTTGGAGATCCTCAAGTCCTTGGCTTGCTCTCGTCTTCCCTTGGGAAGCCTCCTCCTTCCCTTGTGAAGCCTTTGGAGGTTGGTCTGTGTGGTTGTAAGTACTAGGAACTCATAATGGAGACAGCCAAATAGGAGCGACCTGAGATACTATGCTGTCTTTGATGTGGAAGCCATGCTTCCACTGCTGTTCCCACCTTCTTTCTTGCTGCCTTGACTTAGCTCCTTGGGCTCTTAGCAGAATAAATTCTCCACTTTCTATAGCTGGGGACGATTGAGTTGAGGCGCTTCCATTGAAGGGCTCTGGCATGACTCATGTCTCATGGTAGAATTCTGACTATCCCAGAGCCTGTGGCCTGACCTAACGTTCTTGTTACCTGTATAGTAATTTGAGTAACCCACCCATTTACCTCTCTACCTTCCTAATGCTTCGATCCTTTTATACGGTTCCTCATGTTGTGGTGACTCCAACCATAAAATTATTTTTTGTTGTTACTGCACAACTGTAATTTTGCTACTGTTATGAATCGCAATGCAAATTTCTGATAGCCAGGATATCTGATATCTGGCCCCTAAAGCAGTCATGACCCACAGGCTGAGAATTGGTGCTCTAGACAGCCATCACGGAAGGAATATGGATGACATGGTTTGTAATGCTGAGGTCAGTGAAACTTAGCAATTCTCAACCTTCCTACAACTCTCGCTTCTTAGGAATATGATCTCTGAGATCAGAAAATCAACAAATGGCTGACTAGCCCATTAGACTTTAAATACTGAATGTGAAGCGAGACTGCTAAGAAGCAACAAAAACTAGCCAGACTCCATACCTCTGCAGAAGCTTTCTGTCCCAGACCACAAACCATTGGGTTGACACAAATGGATACTGCTTCCCACGAGGTCAAATCCAGGGCGACATCGGACCCCACAGGCAGCATTGAAGTGGTTTTTGCAAGTGTTTTGTATAAAGAAACCATTTTCAGGAGGTTTCAGTGCAGGACAGTGGACAACTAAGGTTCACAGAGAGAAAAAAAAGCAAGGTCAGATGTTTGCCTGTGGAACTGCACTGCCTCAGTTTATTGAACAAAGCATGCTGTCTGTCTGTCTGTCTGCCCGTCTGTCTACATCTATTTTTATATATTGTAATTCCCCATGGTTTTCCATTTGATCCATCTGATTTCTCAGTGTGTTTGGAAGAAGAACTCTTACATATGACTCCTGGTGGATATTTACTAACGGTGAAAATGTAACATAGGCCGAACACTACTTTTTAAGTTTCAAACAGCTTCATTTTGATATTGGCATGGGTAAATGCAAGATTTCCTAGGCTTTCTCCCAGAGCTTTGGTGCTGGACCCCAGGACCTCCTCATGTATGCTAAGCACATGCTCTACCACCAAGCTATAACCCTAGTCCTTAATTCTTGACTTTCATAGATCATTAACTGCTTTCTCTCTTAGTAAGGTACAATGAAGAAACACGCAGCCTGGAGTGGTGGCACACACTCTGGGGGCAGAGGCAGGCAGATTTATGAGTTTGAGGCCAGCCTGGCCTACAGAGTGAGTTCTAGGACTGCCAAGGCTATGAAGATAAAATGTATCTCAAAACAAAACAAAACAACAACAAAAAACAAACAAAAATAAAGTAGAAAAGCCAGTCTAATTGATAGAGACTATAAAACACAGCTTCTACCATGTGCTGTATACTATGTAAATACTTTCTACTTTCAGCATGATGGGAAATATTTATGAACAAAATCTAAATAAATTTGAGCACCATCAGGGCCAAGATACGTTTATTTGCTATTCAAATTCATTACCCAAGTTGTAGCATTCCTCATTTCTAAGTACTAACTCATGCTTTCTGCAACCACATTACTCCTGTGGCCCCAGGTTCTGTCTCTGAACCATGGTGCTGATGTGTTTAGTGCTAACAAATGCTATGTAATAGAAGCAAATGGTCACCCTCCCCCAGAAGACATGTGACCAAAGCCATGGATGTTAAAGATGATCCCAATGAACAGACACAACCACCATTCGGCATCACAGAGATCAAGACCAGCTTTCTAGATCCCACTCACTAGCAGTGGGGAACTTACCCTCACAGGTCTGGCCAGATCTCTGGTATCCCTCTCGGCACACACAGTCTTCAGGGGCTGTGCTTCCAGGTGGAGAGGTGTGGTTTTCATCAGGACATGGGATGCACGTGCTGATTCCTCCTGGAGAAGCTTCTGGCTTATACGTCCCTGGCGGGCAAGCTGTGGGCAGACGATTGGCCAGAGAAGTCAAGTATGTGATATGTTCATAGAAAGTTAGAAAAAATATTTAAAATAATGGTGCAGGAGGCAATCATTCTACACAGAAATAATCATTACATAATTCAAGCAAAAAAGCAAGTTTAAAAGAATTATTGTATGCACGTGTTTTGCTGACAGTGCACATCATGTGCATGCAGTATCCACAGAGGCCAGCAGAGGGCATCAGATCGCCTGAAACTGGAGTTACAGAGAGTCGCTCAATGCCATGGGGTTGCTGAGAATCAAACACAGGCCCCTTGGAAGAGCAGACAGTGCTCTTAACCATTGAACCACCTCTCCAGCCCCCAAGGCAGCCAATTATAGCAAATCAGAAATCATCCATACTTCAGTGCTCCCATTCTGGGACCGACTCCACCTCTGCCCTGACATCCTTGTGCACAATCCGTGTAGATATCCATGATGAAGTCACTTCTTCATCATCATGTTTGTTGGAAGCATTTGACAGGGGACAAGGAGAACATGGAGGGCTAGAGGAGAAAATGATGGGAAAAGGTCTTTTGAAGAAAAAGGAAGGGAAGATCCCACTTCTCTCAGCTCACAGCAAGAAAAGATTAAAAGCAGAATCTGGTTGATCTTGCTTCAGTCATCCCCCCCGTGCTGACAGGGTCTGATTTGAATGTGTAGCTTCAGCCCTTTGGGGTTGCCGATCTGTGAAAACAGCTCAAAAGTAAGCTGTTTAATATAAAGGGGACTTGGGGACACTCCACTAAGCAATTGAATAAAGTACAGCCATAAAGTGGGTTTGATTACTGAGCAGAGAAGTCACAGCTAATGGGTGTGTATTTTCATCCAGAAGCGTGAAGCAATCACATTAGAAGATTCATAATCAAATGCACTTATCAGGGAAATGACGATGGTTCTAAAACTCTTCATTACGGTGCAAAATATATCAAATTCCCATGGCACATGCTAGAAAATTCTAGGTCTGAATCCATGTAAAACTTTAAAAAATGAGAGAGGCATTTAAAAATACTAATATTGCTACTGGTCCTTAATAAAAGTTCATCGGGGGGTCTGTTCCTAATGGCATAAGGGAAGGGACGCTTCTTTCAGAGCATTTTGCTAGTAAACGGGGAGGTGCTGTTGAATTACACGTTGTATTAGACACTTCTGCATCCCAACGCTGAGGACCAGGATCCTCAGTCAAGTGCAAGGCAAGGTCTCCTTTAAACAGAGGTGAGGGTTTTCAGGCGAAAGTCATTAAGATAAAGACAGCCATTTATAAGGACAAAACGAGCTTTGCCCAGGGGCCTAATTCACAGGAGCAGTAGAATGGTAGGACAGCGGAGCTAAGTCGGCTCAGGGGCAGTCACTGTCATACTGTGTGCTGAGACTGTGTTTACCCGGAAGCTTTAGTGCAAAGATGCACAGCAACAGCCAAGTGAAGTTTATGAAAGCCACGCCCAACATAAAGGCGGCACATCACACGTTAATGAGAAAAATAAGTAAGAGACCGATGGGAATCAAACGGATGCTCCGTTTCTCCAGTGCAAGAACAAATGGCAGGGAAAAAGCATGGATGAAGGTAGACAGCTATGCAAAAGGACATTTGAATCTAAATAGAGCGCTGGGTAAGGGTCTCAAGAGAGGGGGGACGCTGGGCAGTGTGCACGACTTTAGTACATAAGTCTCAGTTCATTGGCTAAGAAGGAAATCCATCAATAGTACAAAAGTGAGAGAAAAATAGTGTTCGATAAACTTCCCGAGCCCGAGAAGCTCGGGGAACAGGTAGTGGCACTCTAATATTACACTGAAATAATTGTGAAGACTGAAACGAATATCAAGTAAACCTCCCTCTTCTCAGGAAAAGGGATGATCAGAGGGAGCATAAGTTTTATATCGGATAAAGAAGAAAGGTTCAAGAGGTGAAACAGGCAGGCACACAGAAATGAGAGAGCCACCCATTTCAAAAGTAACGACAAGGCAGGTTCCAACGTGTACATAAACGCAGTGGGACTACGAATAAGAGAAAGGATATATGGCTTCCAAGCAAACAGAGAGAAAAGGACAAAGAAAATATGACCGATAGAAAACAGAAGAGAGAGGAGAAATAACAGGAAGGAATGAAATGCAAAAGGACACGAGTTAAGGTGGGAGGGGAAGCCACGAGTCTATCTGACCACCAATCTCCTTGATCTGTTGATAGGATAGAAACCTGAAATACATCAGACTTACACTGTGAAAACAATGTTAAAAGATAAGTAAAACCTTCAAAATATCCCAGCGAAGGAAACAAATTAGCATCTTAAGGAGAAATAAAAAACACACATGTAAAGAACAGACTGGTGCAGTGACACAAACTTCCGCCACTCAGGAGGCAGGGACAGAGCAATTGTGAGTTTGAGGCTACCCTGGGCTACATAACAAGTCCCTTTAGAGAGGGTAGAAGGGAGAGAAGAGGAAGAACAGGGTGGGGCTTGTGGGACGCAAGGCAAAGGTAAGTGGCTAAGGGATAAAGTGACAGAGAAGTAAGTCTTCCTCAGGAAGAAATAAATGTTCGTGGCCGACAATCCCAGGGCAAACAGTTTACTGCTCAGAATGAAGTGAAAGGGAATGGCTGCCTCTTAATCTGGCAGCATCTCAAAGGATGTTAGCACCTCCTACAGATTAGGTACCTGAGATGAGGAGAAAAGGCTTTTCCTGGGCTGAGAAAGGCATGTGATGTTTCTACAGGGCAGCCTGAGGTGATTCACCGAAAGCACGGAGCATGTTCTCTTTAGTGAGTTCTGATTCCAACGGTGTTCCAACCAAACATAACCAAGAACATACACTAGACACCATTTATTATCCCAATGCAAATGTTCACAGAGAAAGGCTTTCTTAAGTTCTTAAGACACATCCAACCAATTAGACAGTGGCTATAGAAATACAATCCCTGAGCTATGGAGATGGCTCAGTGTTTCCCGTGTGAGCATGAAGACCAGAGTCCAAGGCATCAAGCATCATGTAAAAACAAAAGCAAAAACAAAAAAAAAAAAAAAAACAAACAACAACAAAAACCCAAAAACCACACAAACAAAAAAAAGAAAACCATCCGTAATCCCTGGCCAAGGTGAATGGAGATGGGCAGGTCACTGGAGTTTGCTGGTCAGCCAGGGTAGCTGAATCAGTGAATTCCAAGTTCAAAGAGATCCTGTCTCAAAAAAAAAAAAAATGGGTCCAAGGCAAGCAATAGAGGAAGGCAGCAGATAGCAACCTCTGGCCTCCACAGGCACCAGCTACACACTCACATACACAGACTGTGACCACACATATTCTTCCACCCCCTTTCAAATAAAGAGTCAAATATTCAGTAATCTAAATGATTTTATTTTGTTGGATTTTTTATTTACATTTCAAATGTTATCCCCTTTCCTGGTTTTCTGTCCATAAACCCCCCTCTCTCATCTCCCCCTCCAACACCCCCCGCCCCGCTTCTATGAGGGTGTTCCTCCACCCACCAACACACCCCTTCCCGGCTCCCTGCCCTGACATTCCCCTACACTGGGGGGGTCCAGCCTTGACAGGACCACAGGCTTCTCCTCCCATTGGTGCCCAACAAGGCCATCCTTTGCTACATATGCAGCTGGAGCCATGGGTCCCTCCATGTGTACTCTTTGGATGGTGGTTTAGTCCCTGGGAGCTCTGGTTGGTTGGTATTGTTGTTCTTATGGGGTTGCAAACCCCTAAGCTCCTTCAATCCTTTCTCTAACTCCTCCATTGGGGACCCCATTCACAGTTCAAAGGTTGGCTGCAGGCATCCGCCTCTGTATTTGTCATGCTCTGGCAGAGCCTCTCAGGAGACAGCTATATCAGGTTCCTGTCAGCTTGCACTTCTTGGCATCATTAATACTGTCTGGGTTTGGTGGCTGTATATGAGCTGGATCCCCAGTGGGGCAGTCTCCGGATGGCCTTTCTTTCAGTCTCTGCTCCATACTTTGTCTCTGTGATGGTTTTTAAATGTCGTAAAATTATTCTATTATTTTCATATGTGTTTTGTCTGCATGTATGTATGTGTGCTACATGGATGTCTGATGCTCTCAGAGTCCAGAAGAGAGCATTGAATACCCTGGAATTGGAGTTACAGACTGCAGTGAGCTGACATTTAGGTTCTGGGGATCAAACTTGGGTCCTCTGGAAGAGCACCCAGGACTCTTTGCAACTGACCCATCTCTCCATCCTCCATTCAGTAAACTTTGAATACTCTGCCCAGCTCATCGCTTTCCAACCACACAGAGCGGGAGTATTCTTCTGTTGGGTGTATTGTAATAAATGTTTTGGCACTTGGTAAATATTATCCCTTCATTTCTTTCCCTTTCCTGTCCTTCACTTAGATTCTGCCTTTGCATATGTTTCCCTTCCTCTAGGAGAACTTCCGGCATCCTTCGAGACTCTGATTTACTCTTCAAAGTTTCCCCAACCTTTTTGACAACTGTGCTGTCTTCTTTTCTGAAATTTCACAGAATTTTCCAATTCATTGGACTTCACAGCTGTCTGTCTCACTGCCTGGGTCTGCAGTCATCCAATCAGAGGAGGACAAGGAGAAATGGTACTTGCTGGAGGGTGAATGGAGGACAGCCCTATGTGGGGGTCATACTAATGCCGTGAAGAGCAACAATGGAATGAAGAGAGATGTTGGACAGGGAAGTCAAGACAACTGATGATTTCAGCTCTCCCACTCACCAGCTCAGGGTGCTGGAACACGAGTTTCCTTTTCCATATCTATCACATTAGGAAGTTACAGCTAATTAAGTCTAAGGTTTTTCCAAAGGTGATGTGTGTGAAAATTCCACAAATAGACTAGGAAAAAAGCAACCTGCAGAAGCATTCCCTGAGGGCAGTCAGACTCCAGATGCAGATTTTGGTAGTTTATGTTGAAAAATAATAGAACTTGAGAAGAAACTGACCCTACGTTATATTTGCCAAGCTCCCTTGAACAGTCAAGGGCTTACAACATTGGAGAATACTGTTTGGGATAAAAATATCTGAAAGCCATTTGGAAACATATTGTGAAATTCACAGTGCTGATGGGAAACAGACTCCAGGAGAACAGTTTGGAGGCATTACACAATTCTAGGGCAGAGGTGTAATCAGTTTCCTGGACTTTCAAGGGTGAACCATGTCCTCATCCCAAACTGAGCAGAAGCTGAAGAGACGAAATAAATCTGCGGTTTGAACAACTTTCTCAAGGCTTGTTAGAGGTGTAGGGAGCGGGGAGTCGTTATTTGTTTGGTTTTTGTTTTTCTGTTTAAAATGAGTAAACCAAATATTATTTCTTAACTTCTCTTTTTGTTGTGGTTAGAATAAACACTTTCCTTTTTCAGAAGCATGTGGGTGGTGATTAGCTACTATTCTTGGAAGTGAGAGTCTTGAATTTGTCACACACAAACATTAGATCTTCCTTCAACTGACGGTGACCACCAACCATTTTGGAATCTGTAAAAAGAGAGGGGCCTCTATGCTCTCTAATCTATCCAGCTTATTAAATGATAACATACACTATACAATGTGTATTATTTGTCTGTGTAACATACAACCTGCAGAGAATAGCATTATATCAAACTCTTTTTTTACACATGCTCTAAGTTTACTTTTAAAATCATAATAAGAATCAAAAGCCTTGGTTCTTGCACAATTCCTTTTTAAGGGTTAGTGAATAATTTTAAGGAGTGTGGTTTCAGAGAGATTGCATGAGATGCATCTGGTGGTGTGCAGGGTGCCAGGATGCCCATTCAAGTAGAGTATAATGGCAGCCTGTGGAGTTGAACCATCCAGAAGTCTTCATTCCTGCTCTACCTAGGCAGGGCACCAAACATGATGTTATAACAGCATCACATGTCCTTCCAACCTTATAAATTTGATCTGAGTATAGAATCTATTTTCATAGATGTGCTAGGATTTTGAGTTCAAAACTTCATTGCTGGGGAAAAGCTGCCTTCTCCAATGTTGAGCCAACACTTTCACAAAAACAAGATGGGGTTGCACCCACCGGGATTTTATTTCCATTAGGCAGCTCTAGCCCATTATGATTTAGTCAGTGAATTAGGTGACCCTGAAGTCTTACAC
Source organism: Rattus norvegicus (assembly GCF_021556685.1). Lineage (NCBI taxonomy): Eukaryota > Metazoa > Chordata > Mammalia > Rodentia > Muridae > Rattus > Rattus norvegicus. The sequence goes on from NC_141538.1 coordinate 78,120,337, forward strand.
TTCAGTGCTTGTGTGGAATGTACAAGTATCCTGCCACTCTCTCTCTCTCTCTCTCTCTCTCTTGGAATTGGTCAAATCATTTGGCTAGAGTACAGACTATTTAAACAAAATTGTGAATTTGAACGCTGTGGGGTGCCATAGTAGCAAATGGCACCGTAACCACAGGGTATCCATCTTGTGATGACTTGCCTGTTCAGACTTGCCAGGAGAGTGATGTATTACCTAAACTGTCAAAAACCAAAACCCTCAAGTCCTTAAGGGATGCCTTGATGGAGAAATTGTCATGTATTAAGAATTTAAACACACATGAGTTGGCGTATACAACCTGAGTATGAGATATGAAGACAATACTCTTTTTGTTGGAAACTACTCTCTTAATTGTGTTACAAAGTTCATGGTCTGAAGAGAGGAGCTCAACTATATTTTTATAATTAAGCTTTTGTGGGCATACACTTTTAGGTGAATCACTTTTTTGAGCTATCTTTGACTTTATTTTTCCTTTCTAGAAGAACTGGTGACTCAGATTCACATAAAGAAGGGAAGAAAACATATCATCTATTAGTTTCGCTTAACATTGGATGCTCACCCCAATGCCTACCTTTTCTAATTTTACATAATCTTTATATAAATTATTGTACTTTTTCCAGTCCTGATTTACTATAAAAATTTCTCCAGCAAAATATTAACTTTTCTTCTTTTATGTATATGAGTGTTTTGCTTGCACGTATATTTGTGCACCATGTGTGTGCAGTGCCTGTGGAGACTAGAAAAGGCATTACCACAGAGAAGGGAGCCTCCCTTGAGGAAATGCCTCCACGAGACACAGCTGTAAGGCATTTTCTCAACTAGTGATCAAGGGGGAGGGCCCAGCCCATTGTGGGTGGTGCCATCCCTGGGCTGATGGTCTTGGGTTCTGTAAGAGAGCAGGCTGAGCAAGCCAGGGGCAGCAAGCCAGTAAGAAACATCCCTCCATGGCCTCTGCATCAGCTCCTGCTTCCAGACCTGCTTGAGTTCCAGTCCTGACTTCTTTTGGTGATGAACAGCAACGTGGAAATGTAAGCTGAATAAATCCTTTCCTCCCCAATTTGCTTCTTGGTCATGATGTTTGTACAGGAATAGAAACCTGACTAAGATGCCCATCATCAAGGCTACAGACACATGGCTTTCTGTACTCCCATTCATGGGGTATTAACAGGTTTTTAATTTTTGTTTGTTTGTTTATTTATTTATTTATTTATCTATTTTAGATCCAATTGGTAAGATATAATTGCCCACTTAAACATACAAAGCCCGGTACTATCCATCCCTTGAGAACATTAATAACAACCTGTAAATACACAGAGCAGAATCTTAACATCACCTGCCATCTTGTCCTGCCATGGCTTCTCAGCCTCTCTCTCCCTCTCCTCTCTCCTTTTTCCTCTAGTCTCCTCCTCTTCCTTCAAACTTCTCTCCCGCCCATCCTTCCTTCTCCTCCAATGACAGGCATCCTTCTATCCTGTACCTGCCCCTCACCTGTACTTTACAAATACAATGGGGAGGTGGTTCTTTTAACAGGCTTTTATTACTTGAGTTTTTGAGATGGGGGTTTCATTATAGAGCCTTGGATGGCCTGCAAATAACTGCACAGGCCAGGCTAGACTCAAACTCACAGAGACCCACCAGCCTCTGTCTCTCAAATTTTGGGATTAAAGGATGCACCAGCACACCTAGCAATAGTGTTTTTTTTTAAGTGTGTGTGTGTGTGTGTGTGTGTGTGTGTGTGTGTACAACTTTAGGTGTCATTTGAAAATTTCCATCAAACTCATTTGAGATAGGATGCTGAGTCCTACTTGGCTGTGTGGAAGGGACAGCATGACATGGTTACCCGCCCCTGGAACAGAACCAGTAAAGCATGGGCCTCCATGAGTGGTAACAGTTGCAGGTATGAGGCTTGTTTGTATAAAAATATGTATATTTTACTTCATGTTCCTACTTTGGGAAATATTCTCCTTATTGAGAAATGTCCTCTCTGCCAAGGTTAATAATACTAGGCTAATCAGAGACAGCATGAGTCCCAGGAGGAAAGGGTGTGTCTGTGTGTCAGCAAAATGGTGGAATGCTATGACCTTCACGATAGCTCTTAAGGCTGTGGGAATGAACTCTGAAAACAAGAGTTCAAAAAATATGTAATTCTCAACTATGCAAAGTATAAGGATGCAAAATGAATTGTATAAGGAGCTTCACAGACTTACAAGAACCAAGGTATACAACCATTCTGGAAATCAGTCTGGAGGTTCCTCAGAAAATTGGACATTGAACTGCCTGAGGATCCAGCTATACCTCTCTTGGGCATATACCCAAAAGATGCCCCAACATATAAAAAAGTCACGTGCTCCACTATGTTCATAGCAGCCTTATTTATAATAGCCAGAAGCTGGAAAGAACCCAGATGCCCTTCAACAGAGGAATGGATACAGAAAATGTGGTACCTCTACACAATGGAATATTACTCAGCTATCAAAAACAATGACTTTATGAAATTCGTAGGCAAGTGGTCGGAACTGGAAAATATCATCCTCAGTGAGCTAACCCAATCACAGAAAAACACATGGTATGCACTCATTGATAAGTGGCTATTAGCCCAAATGCTTGAATTACCCTAGATGCCTAGAACAAATGAAACTCAAGACGCATGATCAAAATGTGAATGCTTCACTCCTTCTTTAAAAGGGGAACAAGAATACCCTTGGCAGGGAAGAGAGAGGCAAAGTTTAGAACAGAGGCTGAAGGAACACCCATTCAGAGCCTGCCCCACAGGTGGCCCATGCATATACAGACATCCAATTAGACAAGATGGATGAAGCAAAGAAGTGCAGGCCAACAGGAGACGGATGTAGATCTCTCCCGAGAGACACAGCCAGAATACAGCAAACACAGAGGCGTATGCCAGCAGCAAACCACTGAATTGAGAATAGGACCCCCTTTGAAGGAATCAGAGAAAGAACTGGAAGAGCTTGAAGGGGCTCGAGACCCCATATGTACAACAATGCCAAGTAACCAGAGCTTCCAGGGACTAAGCCACTACCTAAAGACTATACATGGACTGACCCTGGACTCTGACCTCATAGGTAGCAATGAATATCCTAGTAAGAGCACCAGTGGAAGGGGAAGCCCTGGGTTCTGCTAAGACTGAACCCCCAGTGAACTAGATTGTTGGGGGGAGGGCGGCAATGGGGGGAGGATGGGGAGGGGAACACCCATAAAGAAGGGGAGGGGGGAGGGGGATGTTTGCTCGGAAACCGGGAAAGGGAATAACACTCGAAATGTATATAAGAAATACTCAAGTTAATTAAAAAAAAAAAAAGAAGAACCAAGGTAGCTACACCATGAGCCAGCTTGTCAGAAAGATACAAAGGCAGGCAGATTCCTGAGTTCAAAGTCAGCCTGGGACAGAGATAAGTTAGGTTCAGGCCCAGACAGGGTGGGAATGGCAATTTGAGGATAGGATCCTGCCTAGCTAAACTTATTGTCTGTACTTACAGAGACAGGCAGATCTCTGAACTCATTTGAAATGTTTAAAAAAATGTGCTTGATGTCTCTTTTTAAGAATTAAGGGATTGGGATCATGGAATGCTGCTTCATTGGATAATCAAAAGGGAACCTGGAGTAAATGACTGAATTGATAAGTAAATAAAAGACTGGGCTTTGGTTTGTGAGAACTGAACTATCTCAATAAGTTGTCTGATGGTCTCTAGAGGATGTTGTCTTGAGCAGACATGATTTTTGCCACTCTCAAACAACTCTTTTTCAAGCCAAGGCTGGCCCTTGGCAATAGCATCTCTCACTGGCATGGAGTTTAGCTGTGAAGCTAGAGCAACTTTTCAGTAAGCCCCAGGGATCTTCTGTCTCTTCTTCCCCAGGGTTGAGTTATGAGTGTTTACAAACATGCCTACCATTTTTTCCTTGGGTTTGAGGGATTGAATTCAGGAACTTATACCTGCAAGGACAGCATCTTACTAACTGAGCCATTTCCCTAGGTAGCAACAGTTTAAAAATTATCAATAGTCCATTGTCACTGTGAGACGGGAGGCAGAGAAAGAAGAACTTGTGAATGAACATAGAACAGGGTTGGACAACAAAGTGTCCTTGTAAGTGAGATGGAAGGGAAGGGACAAGGCCTGCGATTGTTCACTGATCTCCTCATGTGCACTGGGACACACGCATGTCCACGCTCACACCTGTGAATTGGGCATGTGTGAACATAGTGTGCATGCATGTGCACACACAGAAATGTGTGACTCATAATTCTTGGCCATGACACCTCTACTGATTTGTTTCTAGTCGTTACAGCCTCATTTCATAGTAAGCCATCTTAAGGGAAGACTATGCAACAGTCTTATCTGCTATGTAAATATAGTCACTCAAACAGTTGAAGGAGTTGAAAGAATTACATGATTTTCTTCTGTGTTTCCATAGAACCTGTTTTGGAAAGAATGGCCTGCCTGTGTGGTCTGACACTCTTGAAGTAAGTATGTCATGCTTTCTTCCTTTAGACTCTCGTATTAAAACATCTGAAGTGTCTTCTGAATGGTATTTGTGTAAATGAAACTGCAAGTGCTTTACTTTGGCAACTGCCATGCTGTCAACACGAGATCTCTCTCTGTCGTCATCTTCCTCCCATTTCACCCATTAAGATAGGGTGTGGAGGAAAGAATTCCCTAAATTACTCATGGCTTTGCAACTGATTTTAAGTTACGTAACTAATTACAAAGCTGGCTTTCTCCCATCACTCCTGCATGGGCAAGCAAAGCTGTAAACTAAAATTTGGAGCCCCTCAAAAGGGATGAGAAGGAGTAATGGGATATTGGGGATGAAGAAGAAGCTAGCACCCGTCTGTGCCCCTTTGCAGGACATCAGCACACACAGACAATGAAGCAGGGGAAAGTACGGCATTACAAGACAACGTGGGGAAATACCTCAAGGCACCAGGCTTGAAGGATAGAACCAGCCCCAAGTATCAATAGATGGGACCACATGCAATTAAGTTCTGTGCGCAGACCAAACCAAGCAACTCAAAACTCAGTGAGGCCCACAGATAACATCTGGAATAGAAAATCTCAGAGTACTAATGTCCAGAATTTACAAAGAGTGAAGAAACTGAACACCAAAGAAACAAAACTATCCCAACGGCTAAGAAATTAAACAGAAAATGTCAAAGGAAATGACCAATGACTATCCTTTAAACTACTCAACAAGACTAGTCATGAGGGCAATGCAAGTTAAAACTACTTAGAGGTACTACCTCAGCCTTTTCAGAATGGCCAGCATCAAAAAGTCTGACCGCCAATGTTGGAAAGAATCCTGGAAGGAACAGACCGGATAAACAGTTCTCTGCACCCAAATCCCGTGGGAGGGAGAGCTAAACCTTCAGAAAGGGAGACACACCTGGGAAACCAGAAGAGACTGCACTCTGCACACATTACTGATTCCAGAGGAAAACACCAAACGCCATCTGGAACCCTGGTGCACGGAAGCTCCCGGAAACGGCGGCACAGATCTTCCTGGTTGCTGCCGCCACAGAGAGCTCATGGGCAGCACCCCGAGAGCAAACTTGAGCCTCGGGACCACAGGTAAGACCAACGTTTCTGCTGCAAGTGACCTGCCTGGTGAACTCAAGACATAGGCCCACAGGAACAGCTGAAGACCTTAGAGAGGAAAAACTACACGCCCGAAAGCAGAACACTCTGTCCCCATAACAGGCTGAAAGAAAACAGGAAAACAGGTCTACAGCACTCCTGACACACAGGCTTATAGGACAGTCTAGCCACTGTCAGAAATAGCAGAACAAAGCAACACTAGAGATAATCTGATGGCGAGAGGCAAGCGCAGGAATCCAAGCAACAGAAACCAAGACTACATGGCACCATCGGAGCCCAATTCTCCCATCAAAACAAACATGGAATATCCAAACACACCAGAAAAGCAAGATCTAGTTTCAAAATCATTTTTGATCATGATGCTGGAGGACTTCAAGAAAGACGTGAAGAACTCCCTTAGAGAACAAGTAGAAGCCTACAGAGAGGAATCACAAAAATCCCTGAAAGAATTCCAGGAAATCATAAATAAACAAGTAGAAGCCCATAGAGAGGAGTCACAAAAATCCCTGAAAGAATTCCAGGAAAACACAATCAAACAGTTGAAGGAATTAAAAATGGAAATAGAAGCAATCAAGAAAGAACACATGGAAACAACCCTGGATATAGAAAACCAAAAGAAGAGACAAGGAGCTGTAGATACGAGCTTCACCAACAGAATACAAGAGATGGAAGAGAGAATCTCAGGAGCAGAAGATTCCATAGAAATCATTGACTCAACTGTCAAAGATAATGTAAAGCAGAAAAAGCTACTGGTCCAAAACATACAGGAAATCCAGGACTCAATGAGAAGATCAAACCTAAGGATAATAGGTATAGAAGAGAGTGAAGACTCCCAGCTCAAAGGACCAGTAAATATCTTCAACAAAATCATAGAAGAAAACTTCCCTAACCTAAAAAAAGAGATACCCATAGGCATACAAGAAGCCTACAGAACTCCAAATAGATTGGACCAGAAAAGAAACACCTCCCGTCACATAATAGTCAAAACACCAAACGCACAAAATAAAGAAAGAATATTAAAAGCAGTAAGGGAAAAAGGTCAAGTAACATATAAAGGCAGACCTATCAGAATCACACCAGACTTTTCTCCAGAAACTATGAAGGCCAGAAGATCCTGGACTGATGTCATACAGACCCTAAGAGAACACAAATGCCAGCCCAGGTTACTGTATCCTGCAAAACTCTCAATTAACGTAGATGGAGAAACCAAGATATTCCATGACAAAACCAAATTTACACAATATCTTTCTACAAATCCAGCACTACAAAGGATAATAAATGGAAAAGCCCAACATAAGGAGGCAAGCTATACCCTAGAAGAAGCAAGAAACTAATCGTCTTGGCAACAAAACAATGAGAAGAAAAGCACACAAACATAACCTCACATCCAAATATGAATATAACAGTAAGCAATAATCACTATTCCTTAATATCGCTCAACATCAATGGCCTCAACTCCCCAATAAAAAGACATAGATTAACAAACTGGATACACAAGGAGGACCCTGCATTCTGCTGCCTACAGGAAACACACCTCAGAAACAAAGACAGACACTACCTCAGAGTGAAAGGCTGGAAAACAACTTTCCAAGCAAATGGTCAGAAGAAGCAAGCTGGAGTAGCCATTCTAATATCAAATAAAATCAATTTTCAACTAAAAAAAAAGATAAGGAAGGACACTTCATATTCATCAAAGGAAAAATCCACCAAGATGAACTCTCAATCCTAAATATCTATGCCCCAAATACAAGGGCACTTACATACGTAAAAGAAACCTTACTAAAGCTCAAAACACACATTGCACCTCACACAATAATAGTAGGAGATTTCAACACCCCACTCTCATCAATGGACAGATCATGGAAACAGAAATTAAACAGAGACGTAGACAGACTAAGAGAAGTCATGAGCCAAATGGACTTAACAGACATTTATAGAACATTCTATCCTAAAGCAAAAGGATATACCTTCTTCTCAGCTCCTCATGGTACTTTCTCCAAAATTGACCATATAATTGGTCAAAAACGGGCCTCAACAGGTACAGAAAGATAGAAATAATCCCATGTGTGCTATCAGACCACCACAGCCTAAAACTGGTCTTCAATAACAATAAGAGAAGAATGCGCACATATACGTGGACATTGAACAATGCTCTACTCAATGATAACCTGGTCAAGGAAGAAATAAAGAAAGAAATTAAAAACTTTTTAGAATTTAATGAAAATGAAGGTACAACATACCCAAACTTATGGGACACAATGAAAGCTGTGCTAAGAGGAAAACTCATAGCGCTGAGTGCCTGCAGAAAGAAACAGGAAAGAGCATATGTCAGCAGCTTGACAGCACACCTAAAAGCTCTAGAACAAAAAGAAGCAAATACACCCAGGAGGAGTAGAAGGCAGGAAATAATCAAACTCAGAGCTGAAATCAACCAAGTAGAAACAAAAAGGACCATAGAAAGAATCAACAGAACCAAAAGTTGGTTCTTTGAGAAAATCAACAAGATAGATAAACCCTTAGCCACACTAACGAGAGGACACAGAGAGTGTGTCCAAATTAACAAAATCAGAAATGAAAAGGGAGACATAACTACAGATTCAGAGGAAATTCAAAAAATCATCAGATCTTACTATAAAAGCCTATATTCAACAAAACTTGAAAATCTGCAGGAAATGGACAATTTCCTAGACAGATACCAGGTACCGAAGTTAAATCAGGAACAGATAAATCCGTTAAACAACCCCATAATTCCTAAGGAAATAGAAGCAGTCATTAAAGGTCTCCCAACCAAAAAGAGCCCAGGTCCAGACGGGTTTAGTGCAGAATTCTATCAGACCTTCATAGAAGACCTCATACCAATATTATCCAAACTATTCCACAAAATTGAAACAGATGAAGCACTACCGAATTCCTTCTAGGAAGCCACAATTACTCTTATACCTAAACCACACAAAGACACAACAAAGAAAGAGAACTTCAGACCAATTTCCCTTATGAATATCGACGCAAAAATACTCAATAAAATTCTGGCAAACCGAATCCAAGAGCACATCAAAACAATCATCCACCATGATCAAGTAGGCTTCATCCCAGGCATGCAGGGATGGTTTAATATACGGAAAACCATCAACGTGATCCATTATATAAACAAACTGAAAGAACAAAACCACATGATCATTTCATTAGATGCTGAGAAAGCATTTGACAAAATTCAACACCCCTTCATGATAAAAGTCCTGGAAAGAATAGGAATTCAAGGCCCATACCTAAACATAGTAAAAGCCATATACAGCAAACCAGTTGCTAACATTAAACTAAATGGAGAGAAACTTGAAGCAATCCCACTAAAATCAGGGACTAGACAAGGCTGCCCACTCTCTCCCTACTTATTCAATATAGTTCTTAATGTTCTAGCCAGAGCAATCAGACAACAAAAGTAGGTCAAGGGGATACAGATCAGAAAAGAAGAAGTCAAAATATCACTATTTGCAGATGATATGATAGTATATTTAAGTGATCCCAAAAGTTCCACCAGAGAACTACTAAAGCTGATAAACAACTTCAGCAAAGTGGCTGGGTATAAAATTAACTCAAATAAATCAGTAGCCTTCCTCTACACAAAAGAGAAACTAGCTGAGAAAGAAATTAGGGAAACGACACCCTTCATAATAGACCCAAATAATATAAAGTACCTCGGTGTGACTTTAACCAAGCAAGTAAAAGATTTGTACAATAAGAACTTCAAGACACTGAAGAAAGAAATTGAAGAAGACCTCAGAAGATGGACAGATCTCCCATGCTCGTGGATTGGCAGGATTAATATAGTAAAGATGGCCATTTTACCAAAAGCGATCTACAGATTCAATGCAATCCCCATCAAAATCCAATTCTTCAAAGAGTTAGACAGAACAATTTGCAAATTCATCTGGAATAACAAAAAACCCAGGATAGCTAAAACTATCCTCAACAATAAAAGGACTTCAGGGGGAATCACTATCCCTGAACTCAAGCAGTATTACAGAGCAAGAGTGATAAAAACTGCATGGTATTGGTACAGAGACAGACAGATAGATCAATGGAATAGAATTGAAGACCCAGAAATGAACCCACACACCTAAGGGCACTTGATTTTTGACAAAGGAGCCAAAACCATCCAATGGAAAAAAGATAGCATTTTCAGCAAATGGTGCTGGTTCAACTGGAGGTCAACATGTAGAAGAATGCAGATCGATCCATGCTTATCACCCTGTACAAAGCTTAAGTCCAAGTGGATCAAGGACCTCCACATCAAACCAGACACACTCAAACTAATAGAAGAAAAACTAGGGAAGCATCTGGAACACATGGGCACTGGAAAAAAATTCCTGAACAAAACACCAATGGCTTATGCTCTAAGATCAAGAACTGACAAATGGGATCTCATAAAACTGCAAAGCTTCTGTAAGGCAAAGGACACTGTGGTTAGGACAAAACGGCAACCAACAGATTGGGAAAAGATCTTTACCAATCCTACAACCCATAGAGGCCTTATATCCAAAATATACAAAGAACTCAAGAAGTTAGACCACAGGGAGACAAATAACCCTGTTAAAAATGGGGTTCAGAGCTAAACAAAGAATTCACAGCTGAGGAATGCCGAATGGCTGAGAAACACCTAAAGAAATGTTCAACATCTTTAGTCATAAGGGAAATGCAAATCAAAACAACCCTGAGATTTTACCTCACACCAGTGAGAATGGCTAAGATCAAAAACTCAGGTGACAGCAAATGCTGGCGAGGATGTGGAGAAAGAGGAACACTCCTCCATTGTTGGTGGGATTGCATACTGGTACAACCATTCTGGAAATCAGTCTGGAGGTTCCTCAGAAAATTGGATATTGAACTGCCTGAGGATCCAGCTATACCTCTCTTGGGCATATACCCAAAAGATGCCCCAACATATAAAAAAGACACGTGCTCCACTATGTTCATAGCAGCCTTATTTATAATAGCCAGAAGCTGGAAAGAACCCAGATGCCCTTCAACAGAGGAATGGATACAGAAAATGTGGTACCTCTACACAATGGAATATTACTCAGCTATCAAAAACAATGACTTTATGAAATTCGTAGGCAAATGGTTGGAACTGGAAAATATCATCCTCAGTGAGCTAACCCAATCACATTAAGACACACATGGTATGCACTCATTGATAAGTGGCTATTAGCCCAAATGCTTGAATTACCCTAGATGCCTAGAACAAATGAAACTCAAGACGCATGATCAAAATGTGAATGCTTCACTCCTTCTTTAAAAGGGGAACAAGAATACCCTTGGCAGGGAATAGAGAGGCAAAGATTAAAACAGAGACTGAAGGAACACCCATTCAGAGCCTGCCCCACTGTGGCCCATACATATACAGCCACCCATATAGACAAGATGGATGAAGCAAAGAAGTGCAGACCGACAGGAGCCGGATGTAGATCGCTCCTGAGAGACACAGCCAGAATACAGTAAATACAGAGGCGAATGCCAGCAGCAAACCACTGAACTGAGAATAGGACCCCCGTTGAAGGAATCAGAGAAAGAACTGGAAGAGCTTGAAGGGGCTCGAGACCCCATATGTACAACAATGCCAAGTAACCAGAGCTTCCAGGGACTAAGCCACTACCTAAAGACTATACATGGACTGACCCTGGACTCTGACCTCATAGGTAGCAATGAATATCCTAGTAAGAGCACCATCGGAAGGGGAAGCCCTGGGTCCTGCTAAGACTGAACCCCCAGTGAACTAGATTGTTGGGGGGAGGGCTGCAATGGGGGGAGGGTGGGGAGGGGAACACCCATAAGGAAGGGGAGGGGGGAGGGTGATGTTTGCCCGGAAACCGGGAAAGGGAATAACACTCGAAATGTATATAAGAAATACTCAAGTTAATAAAAAAAAAAAAAAGAATCCTGGTGGCAGAGCACATTAACGTGTCATTATGGAAATCTGCTTGGAGGCTCTATATGATGCAAGTGTTCCACATCTGGATGTGTGCACAAAGGAGCTCTGCATCCTACCGCAGAGATATTTGCACATCTGTATTATTACTGTTTTATCTGCTATGGGGAAAAAAAAAGGAACCACCTTAGATGCCATGAACAGATGAATGAACAATGAAAATATGGTGTATGTTCAAAACAGAGTAGAGTTCTTGGGCAAAGAATAGTAAAATTTGTAGGAAAATGGCCCGATTTAGAAAGGTTATTAAGTAGGTGAAAGAAACACCATGTATTTTCTCTCATTCGCGCATCATAGCTGTAACGTACATGTGTAAACAGCTGTAAAGGAGGGATCGAGTTTAGAAAAGAGAACGAGAGGGTAACGTCAGTGCTGAGGAAGAGCAGAACCCATGCAGGACGCTAAGGGCACGAAAGAGGCTGCACGTCTCTTTTGCTTTTCCAGTTTAAATTCTACCGTAGTTCTTCTTTACAGTGGGTAAGAGAATATACATGTAACTAGTTAGGCTGTGGAAATGTAAAACCCGACAGTCTCAGAGGGGCCATTCTAACTGCATACAAGCTCTCTGAGATGTACAGTGTGGGACTGGGCAAGTGTTTGGGTGGCTTCCTCATATCAGCTGGGTGACGTTTGTGCATTAATTTAATTATTAATTAAAATAATTTTAAAAAATAAATAAAAAGATGAAAACAAAAGAGGACATTGTCCAGAACTCAAATGCGGGGGCGCGGTCAGGGGGCGTGGTCAGGGGCGTGGTCAGAATGATGTCAAAGGCGAAGGGGGCTCAAGCAGGATAGAAGACCTAGTATTCTACAAACAGGCAAGGGGTTGGGGATTTAGCTGGGGCTGGGGATTTAGCTCAGCGGTAGAGCGCTTGCCTAGCAAGCACAAGGCCCTGGGTTCGGTCCCCAGCTCCGAAAAAAAAAAAAAAAGAGTCTACAAACAGGCAAACAAAACAATGAGAAGTGTTCTACTTGGCCAAAGGACGGGGAAAGGGTGCTCCAGCAGCTAGGACGTTTTAGATAACAGTACTCTATTCCTTCTACCAAACACTTAAACAAACAAACAAGACAGACACAGTCCTGTGTTCCAACCTTGTCACATCAGCAGAAGCCGAGTTGCTATGCTTTCCATGGGAGATGTTCCCCAAAGCCTCATGTGATGAGGTTTCCTGGGAGGGAACCTGGTTGGAAGAAGTAGGTTTGCTGGAGGTGTGTCCTAGGAGGGCATATAGCAGTCTTTGCTCTGTCTCCATGTACCTCAAGGTTTTGATCCACAACCTGCTCTGTTACCACCACGGGCTCTGAACAAGGGTCAACCACCATGAATGGAAACCCCTGGGAACAGTAGTCAACGTTAAGCTGCTCCACTGTGAGCTGATTTTCCCCGCTCTTTTGTCAATCACGGAAAACTGACCAATTCCTGTGTAAGGCTCTGGTGAGATGCCTTGGTGGGTATCATGAAAGAGTTTTGAAAAACCAAGTAAAAGTGGAAAAGCTTTGACCAACTGGAATAAGAAAGATATTATGCAAATGATCACTCTCAGGAATGAAACACACCTTGTAGGTGTGCACGAGAGATAATACTATTCAGAGTGGGTCTAGATATGTTTGGCAACTCAGAAGAAGCAGATAAGTTCCTCAAAACCTGCAAACCACCCTGGTGCACACAATGATAAGTAGTTTATTTGGCTCTGTTGCTAGCAAAATTGAAGTCATAGTTTTAAACACTTCCACCTCCCCAAACAATGAAAGTGGTGGTGGGGAAACCACTAAAATACAAATAAATTTTACACGACTGTATCTCAGAAGTGCTGACCTGAACAACCTCAATAAAATCTTAGTAATACAGAGGATAAAATCTATACCATGAACTCGTGACACTTATTTCAGGGATGTGAAGCTACTTGACATGGGAAATCACTCCAGCCTGAAGAAGACGTTCTACTTGCAAACATCCTGATTCCTTTTGTAGGAGGTTCTGTCAGAACCAGAATCCCTCCTGGAACAGAGAGTAGCATAAAGGTACCTTAAATAAAGGTAGCATCCAAGGAAATCAAACAAAACTCCATTGCATTTTCATAGATTAGCAGTGATCGCACAGCTGAAATTAAAACACACACACACACACACACACACACACACACACACACACACACTAATAATTACTTACTGAGGCTCAGAAGCAAATATATAGGTGTCAATCATACAAAGAGAACTTATGCATGAAGCGTAGTGCTGAAAAATATCTGAGCAAACTTTGTGTTTATAAATATGAAATTGCAACATAACAAAAGTGTCAAATTCTCACCAAGTGATATGCAGGTAATAGTATAGCGCCTATGAAAATTAGAGCAGGGTTCTTTGCTCAGGAGGATAATATTCTAAATTGTATATGAAAAGATAAAGAGGCTAGATTAACCGCAATGGTTTTGATCAAGCAGAAGTAACACAGCCAGTTTCAAGGATTTCCACAGGACTGCAGAGACTGACACAGTGTAGCTGATGGAAGAGAAAGTATCCAGTATCCAAGAAATGGAAGCTGAGGCATCCAACAGTACAAAATGAGGGAATCACCACCTTTACAGGATAGTGTGGAGGAACTGGATATACCCAAGCGAACTAATCAATCAACCATAAACCTCACACCTCAAGGATAACATGTGGCACGTGAGTCAGTATACATGCAGGGCTAAGGCACAGTCTATAAGAAGGCAAAAGCATGAAACACAGATGGAAATGTTGCTGAATGGACTCCTTCAAGTTCACCGGCATTCGTAATGGCACCAAAACAGAGTCCCGCACCTGAGAGAGTGACACTAGATCACTATCTCTCACCTTACACAAAACCAACTTCAAACAGACCAGGCACATTCATGTGAGACACGAGACTCTGAAACAGTCAGAGGAAAGTTCTTTAAGAGCTGATTATAAGCAAGAGCTTCGTAAGGACCGGAGCAGTAGCAGTAAGATCTCCCAGGGTTGACAAATGCAGAGTTTCAATGCTTCTTCACAGCAAAGGGGAAATCAATCGAATGAGCGGAGAGCCAAGAGTTGGAGAGAAATCACTGACAGATGTAGGGAGGGCAGAGAATTAACATTTAGCAACCATAAGGAACCCCCAAATTAAACACCCCAAATACCATCCGGTCGACAAAAGGACTAATTAGTTGAATAGAAAGAAGCATACAAATGGACCACAAATAATTGGGAAATTGTTCAACATCCTTAGCAACCAGGGAAATGCTAATTAAACCCACAGAGATGCCACAGAACAGCTATCATCAAGACAACAACAACGAATGCTGGCAAGGGTATGAGGGAAAAAGAACTCTTACACACCGCTGGTGGGAACTTAAACTGGTATAATCAATAGGGTGGGATCTTAAAAGGCTAAAGATAGAGCCATGACCCAGCTGTGCCATTACTGACTATGGTGCCCAGAAGATGTCCTGTCAGCAAGCCATAGAGATATTTACAGGTCCATACTGATGATTACTCTATGATTACTGTATGCCCAACAGCCAAGGTGCAATCAGAGAGAGAAAGAAAATTGATAAATACATCTAATGGATTCCTAGTGAGTTATCAAGATCGAGGCTATGACATTCTCAGGAAAATGAATGGATCTGGAGATCATCGTGGTGACTGAAATGAGTCAGACCCAGGAAGAGTAGATTTAAATGTAATATATATCAGAGAGAGAGAGAGAGAGAGAGAGAGTGAGAGTGAGAGAGAGAGAGAGAGAGAGAGAGAGAGAGAGGAGCACAAAGTTAATTATGAGAGAGGAAGAAGTCTGAAGGATGGGAAACGAGAGACAAAGGCAGAAGTGTTTAGGATGAGAGGAGAAGCAGTCAGAGGGCAGGATGTGGGAAGACATCAGGCTTCGGGTTATGCATAGGGATATAAGTACATGCAAATACAGCACAACAATCACCTTGCACATCTCCCAAAATTCGACTAATAAAAAAAGCACAATTATACCTGGAGACAATGAAAAAAAAGCCACAGAATAAAGGATGCTATTTGTAAATTACAGAGCTAGTAGGGACCTAGTATGTATAAAATACAAATAATTCTCATCCTTTGAAAACAAAAGTTAAAGAAACCAATTAGAATAAGGACAAGCAGCAGGCAGCAGCAGTTCTTGGAAGAAGGCTTCTATGGCGAGTAAGCACACAAAAGCTGTCCAGGTTCACCGGAGACAGGCGAATGCAAATGAGATGCTACAACCTTCTTATCCGGATGACTCGGATTAATAACAAGAAATGCCAAAGAGGATACGGAGAAGTCGGGTCACAAATCCCTCTTTCTCCCCTCCCTTCCCCTCTCCTCCATCTTCTCTCTTGTTTTTTCTCCTTAAAGACCCACTTGTTATGTAGCAGAGACTGGCCTCAGACATAGAATCTTCCTGTGTCAGACTTTTGAATGCTAGCAATATAGGCAGATACTATCATGTTGAACCTACTTGTATGTTTCTGGTGGGAATGCAAAACAACATATTGGGTGTTTGTTTGTTTGTTTGTTTGCTAGCTTGCTCGTTAAACTAAGCACATAGTTACTATGTTACCATACCAAGTCACTGGACATCTAGCCCATAAATACCTATATTCACACAAAACTGTGTGCACAGAGTATTTATAGCAGCCTTGGCCACAACATATTCCCTGGCCACTCCCCCAACCTCCCATTTCCTTTCCAACCCTTCACTCCCATGCATCCTTGTTAGCATCAATTGTCAGTTTGACACAGTCTATAGCCATCTGAGAGGAAGGTCTGTGTCATGCCATTTGGGAGTTGTTTTATTAACTGATGCAGGAGGGGTCCAGCCAGTGTATGTTATACCATCCCAAGGCAGGAAGTCTTGGGCTGTGAGAAAAAGCTAGCTAAGCATGTTCCAGAGACCAGGCTAGACAGCAAGCCAGGAAGCAGCATTTCCTCAAGTTTCCTGCCTTGAGTTCCTGCCCTGACTTCTGCTAAATGCTGGACTGTGGCCTGGAAATGTAAGCCAAATAAACTCTTACGCCCAGGTTACTTTTTGCTCAGGGTGTTTTATGATAGCAACACAGAGGAAAGGAAAACATCCTTAAACTGAACATCATCCAGATGTTCTTCAAGAGACAGGTGGTTAAACTGTGTTATGTTTCTGGCACTATTACTTACCCCGCAAAGGAATAAACGATTAACATGTAAAACCAGGGAGAGCCTCCAGAGAACTACCTGAATGAACAGCACCAGTCTGAAAACGCTACATGATTCCACTTACAAAACATTCTTGAAATGACATTATATAATTAAACAACAGAGTAATGGTTTCCAGAGGTAAGCGGGCGCTACAGGGGTGCTGGGAGTTGGAGGAAGTTGTTAGCATTTGAGTAGAGCAACTGGGTGACCATTGTGGCAGTCAAAAAGGTGGCATCAAAGTCACTATCTGACAAGATTTGAAGAACAATGGCCCCTGTGGAATCATATTCTTGAATACTTAGTTACTAGTTGGTGAAACTGTTTGGGAAGGATAGATCTTGTTGGAGGAGGCACAGAGCAAGCTTTGAAATTACAAAAGACTGGATATCCCAAGTTAACTCTCTTTGTGTTTTATAGATATCTCCAGATAAGAACCAGAATTTGAAAAAAAAACAAACAAACAACAACAACAACAAAAACAACAACAACAAAAACGTCCCAAGAGTCTTCTGACTAGAAATTCAGGTTGAAGATTAAATTCACACTCACATCAGCCCAGTTCACAGCTGCTTAGGAGGGGCATGAAAAGCTCTCTCGGATCCTTCTCGGGAGGCATATATACGTTTCTTATTACTACTAATGGAATTTTACCCTTTTTAAGTTTACTATTTCTTGCTGAGGAATTTATCGATTTCAAAGTATTTCTCCGACTGTCTTAGAAACCTATTCTACTACTGTGAAGGGTTTCCACTTGATTCCTTTGGATTCTCCAGAGGGAAATAGCAAAATATGCAAATAAAAAGATTCTTTTTTATTGTAAGCATAAAATATGAAAAAGAATATTATTTTATGAAATTTTGTCCTTTTGCCATATTTCACATAAAGCACACTTCTTTTCTTGAAATTTGTTCTACATTGACAATTTATTTTCATATAGCTTCCCTGTATTTGGACAAGACTTGTAAATCTCATCTGAACAAGGAAGTCCCAACTGTTAACCTCATGCTATATACAGTAATCATTCTTAGCTTTGTGCATTTGTTAAAGAATTGCTTAAATGATGAAAAATGTATGATAGCCTGGAATGCTATACCTTATGCTGACCACTGTGTAATTAAAACATTATCACAGGCCTTCAGAGTAGGCAAATAATGCTCGTGTATGCACGGGCATGTGCACACACACATATATACATACATACACACACGCACACATACACACACAGACAGACTCACACAGACAGACAGACAGACTTACACACACATATACACAGACAGACTCACCTACACACACAGACTCACACACACACACAGACTCACACACACACAGACAGACTCACACACACACAGACAGACTTACACGCACACACACACACAGACTCACCTACACACACAGACTCACACACACACAGATTCACACACACACACAGACAGACTCACACACACAGAGACTCACATACACACACACAGACTCACACACACACAGATTCACACACACAGATTCACACACACACACAGACAGACTCACACACACACACACAGACTCACACACACACACAAAGAGTTAGAGAAGAGAAGAAGGAGGGAGGGAGGAAGAGGGAAAAGGAGAGGAAGGGAGGAAGGGAAGGAGGGAGAAAGAGAGAGAGAGAGAGAGAGAGAGAGAGAGAATTAGTAATGGATTTGGACGCAATCTTAGCACCTAGATAACTTGAAAGAGATAAATGTGTGATTAGCCACTTCCTATCGTTGGACTCAGCCTTCCAGATGGTTCTCTTTGAGTCTGAGCCAGGGCTGCTCAGGGTCAGTAGATTTGTTCACCTCCACTTCTCTCTACAAGGAATGGAAATTTCCCAGGAAATTGAGAACCAAGCAGAGTTCCCATATGCTGCACTCTAGCATCTAAACATGCAACTCATTCCATTTATTTACCCATTTATTCATGCACTAAAAATTTGAAGTCCACTCCTAGTTTATGTGCCATTAAACATGGTAATAATAATAAGTTAAAAGTAGTACATCCACACCCTGAAGCAACTCACAAAATACAGAAGGAAGACGTGCCTAATAATGCTTCCCACATTAGGTAAACAGCGAGAAGGTGTTTAAGAGAATCCAAACACCTAGACCTGTGTTAGCAATGAGCTTTGGGAGAAAGAGTTCAAAGTCAGTATTGTGTTGGAGAAACATTTGTTGTGAGCATTGGAGTGCAGGTGAATGCTGAACAGACACATACAATTAGACCATGAGATTAAATTAGACATAGAAGATTCTAGGCACAGGACACCAAATGGCACAAGCAAGAACCTCACAATCATAAGCACAATTATGTTTGAGAGAGAGAGCTGCAGTGCAAATGGCTATGATGTGACTCAAGCAGGAATTCAATCTTCCCACAACCACAAGTCTGGGGTGCATCTTCTTAAACTCTTTGAAAGCAGACATAGCAGTGTTTGTAAATTTCACTTAAATGCATACTTCTAATTTGTCAGTATTGTAGTGTTTTTTTCTGTCTGTGCTACTGGTACTGGAAGGTGGGTTTTATAGATGCCTTGTAACTTCCCTGGCTACCACCCTGTTACTGAGTTGAGTAGATTCTAGTAGGTTTATGTTGTGTGACACTATTCCTGGGAAGATGTGAAGAATGCCAACTCATCCCAGACGGGAAACTTACAACAGATCAAAGTAAGGACACTACCAAAGTCCAACTAGGTGAGCCAATGAGCGTTGTTGGGGTTACTTACAGGAGAAGAAAAGAAACAAGGACAGCTGCATCACCAAAAATAAGCTCACTCAAGTATGGGTGATTCCTAACAAAAGACAGAACCCTGAAGCTCACTGCATGACTTTAAGGCAGTTCAAA